>NC_058082.1:366633995-367833995 GCF_014858855.1 Bufo gargarizans | reverse complement strand
CCCTTTACATACTGTCGTTCTATTCTATTAATTAAACACCCATTTAGTGCAAGATCCTAAAATCGAAAAATATGAGGAGAGCGTCAAATAAGGGACGTGGCCAAGGTCGTGTTGCTGCTGGTGGAGCTCCTGTTGCAGGGAGAGGACGTGGTCGATCTGTGCCAGCTACATGCACAAGTGAAAACCCTTCCTCAGGTGCGAGTAGGCGAAAAAATCTGCAGCGGTATTTGGTCGGGCCTAATGTATGAGGAGGAGGAGATGGAGAAGGAGGAACCATGTTCACAGCAGGGTGGCACCCAGACCAGCTCATGGCCATCACTGGTGCGTGGATGGGGGAATACAGAGGACACAGACAATACACCTCCCACAGATGAAAGCTTTTTGTTGCCTCTGGGCAGCCTGGCACACATGAGAGATTACATGCTGCAGTGTCTCTGCAACGGCCGCCGAGTTGCCCACATTCTAACTTGTTCTGATCACTGGTTGGCCACGCTGCTGGATCCCCGTTACAAGGACAACATACCGTCCTTAATTCCGTCACTGGAGCGTGATATTAAGATGCGCGAGTACTAGCGCACGCTGGTAGACACGCTGCTGGTGGCATTCCCACCTGACAGCGGGGGCACAGTGGAAGCACATGGCGAAGGCAGACAACGAGGAAGAGGTCACCAACGCAGCTGGGGCATTGCCAGCACTTCAGAAGGCTGGGTTAGCATGGCCAAAATGTGAAAAAACCTTTGTCAGCACGCCACAACAACCAGCACCACCAGCTGATATGGAATGTCTTAGCAGGAGGCAGCAATTCACCAACATGGTGGAGCAGTATGTGTGCACATGCCTACACGTACTGAATGAATGGTCTGCCCCCTTCAACTTCTGGGTATCCAAATTGGGCACATGGCCTGAGCTTGCCTTTTACGCCTTAGAGGTGCTGGCCTGCCCTGCAGCCAGTGTATTATCTGAACGTGTGTTTGGCACGGCAGGGGGCATCGTCACAGAAAAGCGCAGCCGCCTGTACACAGCCAATGTGGACAACCTCACGTTCATTAAAATAAACCAGGCATGGATCCATCAGGACTTGTCTGTACCTTGTGCAGAATAGACATGTATACCGGCACTAAGCAGCCATTGTTATACTGCAGCACAATTGCTCATGTTTGTATTTTGGATATTTCACACTCTTTTTGAGTGTGCCTTAATTTTACAAAGTTAAATAAATAAAAAAACCTGTGTTGGCTATCTCGTCCTCTTCCACCACTGCTTCCACCTACTCAGCTACGTCCACCGCCTCCTCAAACTCCTTCTCCATATGGAACTCCACCTCATAAATCCACATTTTTTGCGTGTTTTATTTTATATTATCTTACTACTTTGTCATTAACATTTTCGGGTGAAATTCACCAATTTTTCAATGTATAGTACCACTGCTATACCTAGTAGACAGTTATAAAAAATATATATAAAAATCGTCATTTACATTTTCTGGTGAAATAAACAAATTTTTGGGTGTTTAGTACCACTGCTATACCTAGTAGACAGGTTAAACAAAAAAAAATTGTCATTTATATTTTCGGGTGAAATAAAAACATTTTTGGGTGTATTGTACCATTGCTATACCTAGTAGGTCGGTTAAAAAAAAATAATTGTCATTTACATTTTAGGGTGAAATTCACCAATTTTGGTGTGTAAACTACCACTGCTATACCTAGTAGACTGGTAAAAAAATATATATTTAAATTGTCAGTTACATTTTCTATCGAAATAAACACATTTTTGGGTGTGATGTACCACTCCTATACCTAGTAGACTGAAAAAAAAGTAATTGTCAGTTAAAATTTTTGGTGAAATTCAACCAATTTTTGGGTGTAATATACCCCTCCTCTACCTAGTTGACAGCTTAATAAATTTCAATAATATACCTGTTACATTCTTGGGTTGACATTATACAATTTTAGACGTGAATAAACACCTGCTATGCATAGGTGACAGGGAATTAAATTTTATATATTATTCAGTAATTAATGCGCACCACAGCCTTTCATTCAATGCTTAAACTTTGAAAAGTTGTCACATTTTTACACTTTAAAAATTCTCCTATATTTCAACTCTATAATTTTAAATTTGAAAAAATGAATCCTACCTTGGACGTGGTCTCTCTTTCTCACTCTCCCTCTCTGGCCTGGAACCCTGATTCCCTGCCACCCGTGATCACCATGGTAGGCGCATAAAAGAACATTGAAAGTTGATAGAGCAGATATCAAATTAGATCATGAACATCACGGGACGTGCGACATGGTGGGGCACTAAGTGTGCACACGCTTACATATACTGACTGACAGGGGTCAGCCCCTGCAACTTCTGGGTCTCCAAATCGGGCACATGGCCTGAGCTTGCTTTTTACCCCTTGGGGGTGCTGGCCTACCCTGCAGCCAGTGTATTGTCTGAGTGTGTGTTTAGCATTACTGGAGGGGGTTATCACAGGTTATATTTCCCAATGTTTTGGGGTGTACCCAAATTTTATAAATCACATTTAAAACAAAAAAGCAGTGTAGGCTACCTCCTCTTCCTCCATCGCTGCTTCCACCTACACCACCACATCCACCGCCTCCTCAACCTCCTACTCCATATGGACCTGGTCCTCCTAGATCAAGATTATATATATTTTTTTAACGTATTTTATGTTATTTAAAGTCATTTCACTATTTCCCTATTTCCCACATTTGGATTCAGAGCACTTGCCATGCTTTTAACCATTTTGACGCCATTTGTAGCACTCTTGCCCTTTCCATGACATTTTTACAGCCATTTTAGTGCTCAAAAGTTCGGGTCCCCATTGACTTTGGGTCCCGAACTTTTTTCCGACGTTCGTCCGAACCCGTCGAACCCGAACATCCAGGTGTCCGCTCAACTCTAGTTAAAGGGATTGATATACCTGTTTTCTCAAAATAATGATTGAGGCCTGCAATATTCCTGTTTCCACAAAATACTGATTAAGGGGTTTGATATTCCTACTTCCACAAAGTAGTGATTGCGGGCTACGATATACCTGCTTAAACAAAATACTGATTAAGAGGATTGATATACCTGCTTTCACAAAATATTGATTGAGGCCTGCGAGATACCTGATTCCATAAAGTATTAATTAGGGGGTTTGATATAAGTGTTTCCGCTAAATATTGATTGAGGCCTAAGATATACCTGCTTCTGCAAAATACTGAATAAGAGGTTTGATATACCTGCTTCCACCAAATATTGACTTACGCCTACAATATACCTGCTTCTACAAAATACTGATTAAGGGGTTTGATATACCTGTTTCCACCAAATATTTATTGAGCACTGCGATATACCTACTTCCACAAAATACGGATTAAGGGGTTTGATATACCTGTTTCCACCAAATATTGATTGAGGCCTGCGAGATACCTGCTTTCACAAAAAAATACTGATTAAGGGCTATGATATAACTGCTTTAACAAAATACTGATTAAGGGATTTGATATACCTGTTTCCACCAAATATTAATTGAGGCCTACGATATACCTACTTCCACAAAATACTGATTAAGGGGCTTTATATACTTGTTTCCACCAAATATTGATTGAGGCCTGCAAGATACCTGCTTCCACAAAACACTGATTAAAGGGATTGATATACCTGCTTCCACCAAATACTGATTAATGGCTACAATATAACTGCTTTAACAAAATACTGAATAAGGAGTTTGATATACCTGTTTCCACCAAATATTAATTGAGACCTACAATATAACTGCTTCCATAAAATACTGATTAAGGGGTTTGATATACCTGTCTTCACCAAATATTGATTGAGGTCTGAAATATACCTGCTTCCATAAAATACTGATTAAAGGGATTAATATGCCTGCTTCCACAAAATATTGATTGAGGGCTTTGAGATACCTGTATCCACAAAATATTAATTAGGGGCCTTGATATACCTGCTATCACCAAATATTGATTGAGGCCTACGATATACCTGCTTACACAAAATACTGATTAAGGGGTTTGATATACGTTTTTCCACCACATATTGATTGAGGCCTTCAATATACCTGCTTCCACAAAATATTGATTAAGGTGTTTGATATACCTGCTTCCACAAAATATTGATTTAGGGCTGTGAGATACCTGTATCCATAAAATATTATTTAGGGGCTTGATATACCTGCTATCACCAAATATTGATGGAGGCCTACGATATACCTGCTTATACAAAATACTGATTAAGGGGTTTGATATACCTTTTTCCACCACATATTGATTGAGGTCTGCAATATACCTGTTTCCACAAAATACTGATTAAGGGGTTTGATATACCTGCATCCACAAAATACTGATTGAGGGCTACGATATACCAGCTTACACAAAATACTGAATAAGTGGTTCGATATACCTGCTTCCAACAAATATTGATTGAGGACTGCGATTTACCTGCTTACACAAAATACTGATTGAGGGCTACAATATACCTGCTTCCACAAATTTCTGATTAAGGGGTTTGATATATGTGCTTCCAACAAATATTAATTGAGGCCTATGATATACCTGTTTCCACAAAATACTGATTAAAGGGTTTGATATATTATGTTTCCACCAAATATTGAATGAGGCCTGCAATATACCTGCTTCCACAAAATATTGATTGAGGGCTGTGAGATACCTGTATCCATAAAATATTAATTAGGGGCTTGATATACCTGCCATCACCAAATATTGATTGAGGCCTACGATATACCTGCTTACGCAAAATACTGATTAAGGGGTTTGATATACCTTTTTCCACCACATATTGATTGAGGCCTGCAATATACCTGTTTCCAAAAAATACTGATTATGGGGTTTGATATACCTGCATCCTCAAAATACTGATTGAGGGCTACGATATACCTGCTTACACACAATACTAAATAAGTGGTTCAATATACCTGCTTCCAACAAATATTGATTGAGGACTGCGATTTACCTGCTTACACAAAATACTGATTGAGGGCTACAATATACCTGCTTCCACAAATTTCTGATTAAGGGGTTTGATATATGTGTTTCCAACAAATATTGATTGAGGCCTATGATATACCTGCTTCCACAAAATACTGATTAAAGGGTTTGATATATTATGTTTCCACCAAATATTGAATGAGGCCTGCAATATACCTGCTTCCACAAAATATTGATTAAGGGGTTTGATATAACTGCTTCCACAAAATATTGATTGCGGGCTTCGAGAGATATCTGCTTCCACAAAATAGTAATTAGGGGTTCGACATACCTGCTTTTCCCAAATACTGATTGAGGCCTACGATATATACCTGCTTACACAAAATACAGATTAAGGGGTTTGATATATCATTTTCCACCAAATATTGATTAAGGGCTTCGATATATATGCTTCCACAAAATACTGAATATGGAGATTGATATACCTGTTTGCATCATGTATTGATTGAAGCTTGCGATATACCTGCTTCCACAAATTAATAATAAATGGGTTTGATATACCCGCATCTAAAAAATACTGATTGAGGGCTACAATATACATGCTTCCACAAAATACTGAATAAGTGATTCGATATAACTGTTAGCAACAAATATTGATTGAGGACTGCTATATACCTGCTTACACAAATTACTGATTAAGTGGTTTGATTTGCCTTCTACCACAAAATACTGATTGAGGGCTACCATATACCTGCTTCCACAAAATTCTGATTAAGGGCTTTTCTACAAAATATTGATTGAGGCCTGCGATATACCTGCTTCAAAATAATACTGATTAAGGGGATTGATATATCTGTTTCCACCAAAAATAAATTGAGGCCTGCGAGATACCTGCTTCCACAAAATAATGATTAAGGGGTTTGATATATCTGCTTCCACTAAATACCGATTGGGGGCGTCTATATTCCTGCTTCTCCAAAATACTGATTAAGGGGTTTGATATACCTGTTTCCACCAATTATTGATTGAGGGCTGCGATATACCTGCTTCCACAAAATAATGATTAAGGGGTTTGATATATCTGCTTCCACTAAATACCGATTGGGGGCGTCTATATTCCTGCTTCTCCAAAATACTGATTAAGGGGTTTGATATACCTGTTTCCACCAATTATTGATTGAGGGCTACAACATACCTGCTTCCACAAAATACTGATTAATGGGTTTGATATATGTGCTTCCACCAAATATTGATTGAGTCCTATGACATACCTGCGTCCACGATATACTGATTAAAGGGTTTGATATATCTTTTTCCAACAAATATTGATTGAGGCCTGTAATATACCTGCTTCCACAAATTACTGATTGCGTGGATTGATATACCTGCCTCCACCAAATATTGATTGAGGACTACGGTATAGCTGCTTCCTCAAAATATTGATTAAAGGGATTGATATACCTGTTTTCACCAAATAGTTATTGAGGGCTGATATACCTGCTTCCACAAAATACTGATTAAGGGGTTTGGTATCCCTGTTTCCACCAAATATCGATTGAGGCCTACGATATAACTGCTTCCACAAAATACTGATTAAGGGGTTTAATATACCTGCTTCTACTAAATACTAATTGAGGGCTGCGATATACCTGCTTTAACAAAAACTGATTAAGGGGTTTGATATACCTGTTTCAGCCAAATAATGATTGAGGTCTATGATATACCTGCTTCCACAAAATATTGATTAAGAGGTTTGATATACCTGCTTCCACAAAATACTGATTGGAGGTTGCGATGTACCTGCTTCCACAAAATAGTAATAAAGGGGTTTGATATACCTGCTAACACAAAATATTGATTGAGGGCTATGATATACCTGATATCACAAAATACTGATTAAGGGGATGTGATATACCTGCTTCTACCAAATATTGATTGAGGGCTATGATATACCTGCTATCACAAAATACTAATTAAGGGGATGTGATATACCTGCTTCCACCAAATAGTGATTGAGGGAGGTGCTCATGCCGCTCTACAGAGCACTAGTGAGACCTCATTTGGAGTATTGTGCTCAGTACTGGAGACCATATCTCCAGAAGGATATTGATACTTTGGAGAGAGTTCAGAGAAGAGCTACTAAACTGGTACATGGATTGCAGGATAAAACTTACCAGCAAAGATTAAAGGAACTTAACATGTATAGCTTGGAAGAAAGACGAGACAGAGGGGATATGATAGAAACTTTTAAATACATAAAGGGAATCAACAAGGTAAAAGAGGAAAGAATATTTAAAAGGAGAAAAACTGCTACAAGAGGACATAGTTTTAAATTAGAGGGGCAAAGGTTTAAAAGTAATATCAGGAAGTATTACTTTACTGAGAGAGTAGTGGATGCATGGAATAGCCTTCCTGCAGAAGTGGCAGCTGCAAATACAGTGAAGGAGTTTAAACATGCATGGGATAGGCATAAGGACATCCTTAATATAAGATAGGGCCAGGGGCTATCCATAGTATTTAGTATATTGGGCAGACTAGATGGGCCAAATGGTTCTTATCTGCCGACACATTCTATGTTTCTATGTTTCTATGCAATATACCTGCTTCCACAAAATACTGATTACAGGGATTGATATACCTTCTTTCACCAAATTTTGATTGAGGCCTACGATATACCTGCTTCCACAAAATATTGATTAAGGGTATAGATATCCCTGTTTCCACCTAATAGTGATTGAGGGCTGTGATATACCTGCTTCCACAAAATACTGATTATGGGGTTCGATATAGCTGTTCCACCAAATATTAATTGATGCCTATGATATACCTGCTTCCACAAAATATTGATTAAGGGGATTGATATACCTGTTTCCACCAAATAGTGATTGAGGGCTGCAATATACTTGCTTCCACAAAATGCTGATTAAGGGGTTTGATATCCCTGTTTCCAACAAATATTGATTGAAGCCTGCGATAAACCTGCTTCCACAAAATACTGATTAAGGGGTTTGATATCCCTGCTTCCACAAAATATTGAATGAAGCCTGCGATATACCTGTTTCCAAAAAATAGTGATTACGTGCTTGTATATACCTTTTTCCGCCAAATATTGATTGTAGCCTACTATACTTGCTTCCACAAAATATTGATTAAGGGGATTGATATACCTGTTTCCACCAAATAGTGATTGAGGCCTGTGAGATACCTGCTTCCCTAAAATACTGAATAAGGGGTTCGATATACCTGCTTTCACAGAATACTGATTGAGGGCTGCGATATACCTGCTTAAACAAAATACAGATTAAGGGGATTGATATATCTGTTTCAACCAAATAGTGAATGAGGGCTGCAATATACATGCCTCCACAAAATACTGATTAAGTGGTTTGATATTCCTGTTTCCAACAAATATTGATTGAGGCCTGCGTTAAACCTGCTTCCACAAAATCCTGATTAAGGGGTTTGATATGTGTGCTTCCACAAAATATTGATTAAGGCCTTAGATATGCCTGCTTACACAAAATACTGATTAAAGGGTTTGATATACCTTTTTCAACCAAATATTTATTGTGGGCTGCGATATACCTACTTCCACAAAATATTGATTAAAGGAATTAATATGCCTGATTCCACCATATAATCATTGAGTCCTGCAATATACCTGTTTCCACAAAATACTGATTAAGGGGTTCGACATACCTGCTTCCACAAAATACTGATTTAAGGGGTTTGATATACCTGTTTCCACCAAATAGTGATTGAGGCCTGTGAGATACCTGCTTTCATAAAATACTGCTTAAGGGGTTTGAAATACCTGATTGATACAATGTAGTTACCTTACGGTATAAACTTACACTGGCGCTGGTAGGTAGAAATATAACAGATTGAGTACAGTGGCTAGATAAATGTTCCGCTATAATAGAAAATAAGTATCAATTGACAATGCAATGAAATAATCACCGCGGTGGTAGTTACCTTTTCTTTAGATGTGAGCTGGAAAAAAACGATCTAGGTCCTTTGGATGCTTACACAGTTCCCCTTCCTGTGTGCAGGGAAGTGTGAAGAAAACAAATCTTCACTGCTCACCTACCAGCATTCACACTGCTCCGGCCGGTAGCTGTGTGGTGCGGGGGAGCAGACTGCAGATTTGGCATCCAGGATCTTCTGTGCGTGTGACGTCACCGCAAAGTTCTACTGGTGCTCCCAGAGATCAAAGTTCATCCGACGCGTTTCTGAGCCGTTGGGCTCCTTCATCAGGGATGGTCTAACCCTTCAAGTCTGGGAGTTATATAGACATCCTGGTTGCCAGAGCAACACCTGCTCTTATTACACACAGGGAGAGAAAAAGAACCCAAAGGATAGTTCCAAGGTGGCTACAATATGCAGATTATGTAAATTCACTGGAAGGCAAAAAGTTTGATTTCATGATTGAGTCCATTGGGGGCTAGGCTGTTTAATTTAAATATCCAGCTGCTTTCCGCTCTGGACATTTTTTTAATAAAATTTCCGCCCCTTTTGTCTTCTATCACTTTTTCCAAGCCTCCAAAAATAGAGCCCTGAAATTTTGCCGCATGGTGTTGTTGATAATGTCTAGATAAGGGATGTCCATCAAATTTTTTAATTGTATTTGTGACATGATCGCTTATCCTGGATTTTAGTAACCGTTTTGTTCTACCTATATACAATTTGTCACAGGGACATTTAATAAAATAAATCACTCCTCTCGTATTGCAAGTAATGTAGTTTTTTATTTAAAAGGTATTTAAAGCTTTTATGGGGTTTTTTGTATGGTCTCTGGTAATTTTACAATTCCGGCATGTTTTGCAGGGGAAGAAACCCATTCTATTGTGATTGGTCCTATTGGTTAAACTATTAGACTTGATAGATGGAGCGATAAGGATATTTAAATTTGGGGCTTTCCTAAAAATGAATTTAGGTTTTGATGGAATTTTGTCACCCATAAGACTATCCTGTTTTATGATATCCCAATAACGCCTAATGATTTTCCTAAAATTCCCTGCTCCCATACTGTATCTAGTAATAAGAGGAATATTAAAGTCCTCTTCCTTTATATTTGTTGTTATCAAATCTGTTCCGTGTTTGTTCTCTTTTAGTAGAAGATTACAGTTTAGTTGTTTTACCTTATCTATTGTAGGTTGTAAATCTGTTAGTTTGTAGCCTTTTTCTTGGAATTTATTGTTCAGCTGGTCTATCTCTTTTACGAAATCCACCTCATTTGAGCAATTTCTTCGTGCTTGTATATTCTGGCTATAAGGAATGTTCGTGAGCCAGGTAGCTAGATGACAACTGGTTAACAGAATGAAACTATTTGTGTCTGTGGTTTTATGATAAGTCTTAGTTTTGAGTGAGCCGTTTTCTATAAATATGGTGAGATCTAAAAAATCAATTGATGCTTTATTATAACTGGCTGTAAAATTCAAATAAAAATCTTTTTTATTAATGTTAGTTAAAAATTCAGTAAGAGATAATTCATCACCGCGCCAAATAAAAATAACATAATCAATAAAACGCTTCCAGAGGACCAGACCCGCACCGAGCCCCCCATTGGGGAAGATGGTAAGCTCCTCCCATCTCCCCATATATAGATTAGCGAAACTCGGTGCGAATCTGGTCCCCATAGCGGTCCCCCATGTCTGTAGATAGAAATCGGGGCCGCATTTAAAATAATTGTGCTCTAAAATGAAAGTGATACAATCCCCGATGAATTGTATTTGATCCTTTGGCACCTTGCTGTCTTTATTTAGCAAGTATTCTGTGGCTTCCCGCTCTTTACTATTTTCAATGATAGTGCATAGGGAGGTTACATCGAGTGTACCAAATATAAAATCTGATTGCCAAAATCTGATTTGCCATCTGATTGTCTTGTAAGATTTGTACTATATGTTTTGTGTCTTTTAGGTAGGCTTGTAGTTTTTGTACTTGGGGTAATAGCACGTCAACATATTTGGATAAATTTGCCGTAAGGCTATCAATCCCAGAGATGATGGGCCTACCTGGAGGTTTATCTTTATTTTTGTGGATTTTTGGCAAATAGTAGAAGGGGATCCTAGGATTCTGGTTGTTAATGTATAGGGTCTCTTCAGCTGATAAGATCCCATCTCTTTTCCCTTTATTAATCAGTGCATAGGGAGTTTCTTGTACGTTTTGTGGTCCGAGAGTAATCTAATAGATTCTGCATGATACTCTTCTTGGTCTAATACCACTATCTCCCCCCCCCCCCCCTTATCTGCGGGACTGATAATAATGTTATGATTTACTTGTAGGGTCTTAATAGCTCTAGATTCCTTATAGCCAGTATATACGAGCCAGTATAACATTCCTTATAGCCAGTATATACGAGCACGAAGAAATTGCTCAAATGAGGTGGATTTTGTAAAAGAGATAGACCAGCTGAACAATAAATTCCAAGAAGAAGGCTACAAACGGATTTACAACCTACAATAGATAAGGTAACACAACTAAGGCTACTTTCACACTTGCGTTCAGAGCGGATCCATCTGAGACGGATCCGCTCATATAATGCAGACGGTGGATCCGTTCAGAACGGATCCGTCTGCATTATATTGTAAAAAAAGTGTCAAAGTAGCCTCAGACGGATCCGTCCAGACTTTACATTGAAAGTCAATGGGGGACGGATCCGTTTGAAAATTGAGCCATAGTGTGTCATATTCAAACGGATCCGTCCCCATTGACTTACATTGTAAGTCTGGACGGATCCATTTGCCTCCGCACGGCCAGGCGGACACCCGCTGCCAGACTGATGCATTCTGAGCGGATCCGCGTCCACTCAGAATGCATTAGGGCAGTACGATGCGTTTGGGGCCGCTTGTGAGCCCCTTCAAACGGAACTTACAAGCGGAGCCCCGAACGCTAGTGTGAAAGTAGCCTAAACCGTAATCTTCTACTAAAAGAGAACAAACACGGAACAGATTTGATAACAACAAATATAAAGGAAGAGGACTTTAATATTTCTCTTATTACTAGATACAGTACAGGAGCAGGGAATTTTAGGAAAATCATTAGGCGTTATTGGGACATCCTAAAACAGGATAGTCTTATGGGTGACAAAATTCCATCAAAACCTAAATTCATTTTTAGGAAAGCCCCAAATTTAAATATCCTTATCGCTCCACATATCAAGTCTAATAGTTTAACCAATAGGACCAATCACAATAGAATGGGTTTCTTCCCCTGCAAAACATGCCGGAATTGTAAAATTACCAGAGACCATACAAAAAAAAACCATAAAAGCTTTAAATACCTTTCAAATAAAAAACTACATTACTTGCAATACGAGAGGAGTGATTTATTTTATTAAATGTCTCTGTGACAAATTGTATATAGGTAGAACAAAACGGTTACTAAAATCCAGGATAAGCGAGCATGTCACAAATACAATTAAAAAATTTGATGGACATCTCTTATCTAGACATTATCAACAACACCATGCGGCAAAATTTCAGGGCTCTATTTTTGGAGGCTTGGAAAAAGTGATAGAAGACAAAAGGGGCGGCAATTTTATCCAAAAAAAAATGTCCAGAGCGGAAAACAGCTGGATATTTAAATTAAACAGCCTAGCCCCCAATGGACTCAATCATGAAATCAAACTTTTTGCCTTCCAGTGAATTTACATAATCTGCATATTGTAGCCGCCTTGGAACTATCCTTTGGGTTCTCTTTCTCTCCCTGTGTGTAATAAGAGCAGGTGTTGCTCTGGCAACCAGGACGTCTATATAACTCCCAGACTTGAAGGGTTAGACCATCCCTGATGAAGGAGCCCGACAGCTCAGAAACGCGTCGGATGGACTTTGATCTCTGGGAGCACCAGTAGTATTTCGCAGTGACGTCACACGCACAGAAGATCCTGGACGCCGAATCTGCAGTCTGCTTCCTCGCACCACACAGCTACCGGCCGGAGCAGTGTGAATGCTGGTAGGTGAGCAGTGAAGATTTGTTTTCTTCACACTTCCCTGCACACAGGAACGGGAACTGTGTAAGCATCCAAAGGACCTAGATCATTTTTTCCCAGCTCACATCTAAAGAAAAGGTAACTACCACCGCGGTGATTATTTCATTGCATTGTCAATTGATACTTATTTTCTATTATAGCGGAACATTTATCTATCCACTGTGCTCAATCTGTTATATTTCTACCTACCAGCGCCTGTGTAAGTTTATATCGTAAGGTAACTACATTCTATCAATTTTGTATCGCTGCAGCAAAGCCTGTTATATACACTGTGCAGCGGACCTCTAACTGGAGGTTGGTGGATTTTTTGTATGGGAGCGCGGGAGTGCTCTTGATTCTCTCGGTTTGATATACCTGCTTCCACAGAATACTGATTAAGGGCTGCGATATACCTGCTTAAACAAAATGCTGATTAAGGGGATTGATATACCTGTTTCCACCAAATAGTGATTGAGGCCTACGATATACCTGCTTCCGCAAAATAATTATTATAGGGATTGATATACCCTCTTCCACCAAATATTTATTGAGGCCTAAGAGATACCTGCTTCCACAAAATACTGATTAAGGGGTTTGATATACCTGTTTCCACCAAATAGTTATTGAGGACTGTGAGATGCCTGCTTCCATAAAATACTGATTAACCTCTTCAGGACACATGACGTACCGGTACGGCATGTTGTCCTGGTACTTAAGGACACATTACGTACCGGTACGCCATGTATACTTCCGATCACCGACGCCTGGCGGGCGGTGATTGGAACCCAGCGCCTGCTCACATCATTGAGCAGGCACCTTGGCTAAATGTCTTGTGACCCCCCATGTCGACAATTGCAGCAAACCGCAGGTCAATTCAGACCTGCAGTTTGCTGCGTTTCCGGGTTATTTGGGTCTCTGGGGACCCGATAACTCGGAACAGGATGGTGATCGGTGGCGTGATAATACACCACCAATCACCATCCTTAGATCCTGAGAGGTGATGGTGACATCACCTCTCAGGATCGGCTCTGATTGATAGGTGGGCGGGTGGGAGGATCAAATTAGAGCAGCGCTCCTCTCCTCCTCCTTTTGTGTCCGGGAGCTGAGGAGAGAGGAGCGCTGCACGTGGATCCAGAGCTGCACCGATCACCAGCCAGCACCCCAGCACCCGCATCTGTGCCCCAGCACCCCCCAGGTATTTAGGGAAAGGTTAAGGAAAGGTTGGGCTAGGCAGTGATAATCAGGAAAAGTTAGTGAGAGAAAAAAACAACAACTAATTTTTGTTGCATCACCCTAAATCGAGTGTCTGGGGTCCATAGAGTCCTGATTTTGTAGGCCAACCAGGAATCCAGATTTCCACAGTGGGCTTCACTGAATATGACTATTATAGTCTTTTTTTCAGTGACCACTTAGTAAATCTGATGGTGGAGCAGACGAACCTGTACACCCAACTGTTTGTTGCTCAACACCCGGGCTCCTTTTTTGCTAGGCCCAGTGGCTAGACCCTGATCACTACAGCCGAGATGAGGACATTTTGGGGCCTCATGCTGCACATGGGCCTAGTCAAATACCTAGTGCTAGGCATTACTGGAGTGGGGATGTCCTCTACCAGACCCCACTTTACAGTACGGCCATGACACATTCCCGGTTTGAAGCCATCCGGAAATGCCTGCATTATTCAGATAAAGCAGCATGTCCCCCCCGTCCCCCGCCCCCCCGAGGTGATCCTGCCTATGACCGCCTGTACAAAATCAGGCCGGTCATCGATCACTTTGGGGCCAAATTTGTACAGGCCTATGTACCTGGAAGGGAGGTGGCAGTTGATCAGTCTCTCATTGCATTCAAGGGGAGACTTATTTTCCGCCAGTTATGTTCCCTTAAAGTGGGCGAGGTATGGCATGAAGTTGTACAAACTTTGTGAGAGTACCTCAGGGCACACTTACAAGTTTCATGTGTATGAGGGGCGAGTGTCATGCCCTGCTCAGGTCATGTGCAGAGGTCTGCTAGGTTAGCAGCACATGTGTAGCCTTTTGTTATTGCTTTGGAGTTGAGCTGTATCCGCCTCCCTTCAGGTGCACTGAGTGGGGTCGTTGGTATGAGTTTAAATTGCGCCCACTCCCAGTATCCTCTGCGGGTTATAGCTTCTGTCTTGTTCAGAAGAAAGAAGGAAGGATTGCTGTTCCTGCTCAGTACAAGATAAGTTTGTTTTCTTGTGATTGTCTGTCTAGGCTGTTAGAGAGACGTCTGCCCCCTCCAGGTCCTGAGGGAGCAGGCTGCCTCTTTCCCCCTTTTACCAATTTAGGGATTTTAGGGAATCTTCAGCCTAAGCAGGAGGACACGTTCATTCCCACCTTCAGGGTCTGAATGAGGGCATAGAAGTCTAGGGAGAGCTGGTAGGGATTTGTCAGGAGGTGACCTTTATCCCCAGCTTCTTGCCTAGATATTTGTTTTGTTGTATTCTGTGTATCTTGTATCCTGTCCAGCGTGACATTATAACCCACCAATATTTTGACTGCGATTTCTCAGCTGTTTTTGAGATGGAGTCAATTGAAGCTCTAGTTGATCACATGCAGGGATTATCCCTAGAGGTGGCTAATCTGCGTAATTAGGTCACACGGTGTCAGAATGCTCTGACATCAGGTGCAATAGGAGGAAGTCAAATTTATGGGGAGCCTAAAGTCGCTCTCCCTATTAGACTTGCAGGGGGTGTGGATGACTTTATCCGCTTTAAAGAGTCATGCAAGCTGTATTTTCGGCTGTGTCCATCTTCGTCTGGTGATGCGAGACAGAGGGTAGGGATAATCATATCCCTGCTTAAAGGGGAAGCGCAATCCTGGGCCTTTTCTCTGCCGTCCGGTTCTCTGGCCCTCCAGTCGGTGGAAGAATTTTTTAAAGCCTTGGGAATAATTTATGATGATTCAGATCAGGTCTCGATGGAGGAATCTAAATTGCGTAATTTATTACAAGGCGAACATACTGCAGAGGCTTACTTAGTTTAGGAGATGGGCTACTGAGTCAAGGACTCGGTAGATAAATAAATAAAAGTGGATCTTTATTTATATTTTCGTCTACGCGTTTCAGGGGCAGACTGCCCCCTTCATCAGGACAGTAGGTCTATGTACATTGTACTGTAGGTTTGTTTGTTGTCTGTTTTATTCTCTCTGTTTGGGCGCGCTAATTCCGGCCTCTGGTGGGCATGTGTGGGGCGTGGGGAGGGAGGGAACAGGGGTGTGGACGCACGTGGTCTCCCTTGTTTGTATGACGCTCACAGGGGGTATGCTGGATGCCGGCCCGATGTTGTGTGGGCGGTCTTTGCTGACATTTTGTTTGTGGGTGGGGTATTAATGACGCGCTTCTTGGGCGGAGTCATATTTGCATAGCGGTATGTCTGTGCGGGAGACGTGGTGTTTGTGGGCGGTGTGTTGTGGTGTGACGCGCTCCCTTGGCCACAATGGATGTCTCATGTAAGCACGATCGATTTGGGCGGAGTTAGCGTTAGATGTTTTACTTCTCAAAGGCATCCGGTATTAGTATGCGGTATTCAGGTGTGTGCAACAAATCTGCGCTGCTATTTTTGAGGCACGCAGGAGAGTGGAGTATCATGATGTTGCTTGTATATTATATTATATAATATAATATATACTTTGTTGTTTTCATTTTATGTGTGGGAAAAACATTATTGGGCCATATGTCACTATTGGATAGTCAGGGAGATTGCAGTGAAAAGGGAAAATGAAAAGGAGAAATAGAGAAGGAAAATACAATAAAATAAAATAAAAGCCTTATAGGGGGTTTGTTTCTTTGAGGATATATCAAAGGGTTAAGCCTAAATTATTGACTTGTGGCGTATATGTGTTATTATAAAGAAGTACTTGGATGCAGTTAAGATTTGTATCTAAAAAGTGAAGGGATTTTTCACTAAACCTCAAAAGGAGAAGAGAGAGGGATGTCCCCCAGTATGTATCAGTATATATATATATATATATATATATATATATACACACATATGCATATGTGTATACCTTTACTGATCGTGTCAGGTATATTACAAGATAGTTTCGCTGTTCTCATTTAGTCCAAAGGGGTCAGGGGGTCCAGTTAGAATATCCAGAAGACCTCCCTTCTCTGAAGGTTGTTGAACCTATTGTATGGATTTTCGGGTATATAGTCGATTAGTGTGATTTTTATTGCATGTTTATTTTTTTCTGTTGTGGTCATGCAGTGTCTGGAGATACTATGTTTTACATTCTGTAAAAACTACTGTGACCTCCATAGCACCCTGCCCCCTTAACTATGAGTTGTTATGGAAGTCTGGTTTAATATAATAGATGGCGTGCGTACATGTGCAGCTTTATTCCGAGGTTATTTATTATTTTATTTTTATTTTTTTAAACCCTTTAGAGTAGACAAATACTGTAGTTCTACTTATACTTAAGAGGATAAACAATATTACAGTATTCTCCCTAGAATATTGCTGACTATAACTACAATAGCTACATACTATAGCTACAATATAGCTACATCATAATGCATGACAAAAACAAATTATAACTATATATATAACAAACTATGAGAAATATTTTTATGCTATGTTTTAATAATAAAATGCTATGCTGGCCTCTACAAACTGAAAACTTTGCTGCAAATCTAATAGAATTTAGTTGTCTATGACCCATTTCAAATCTTATTCCACTATCAGATAATTCCTCACATCCAGCATACATAGTTACATTTTTTTAACGTCTCAGTCCTTTAGCATGAGCCATTTAGACTCATCTCTCTAGTGGGCGATAGGCCATTGTTATAACACAAGTGTAATTAATAGCTAGCATCAGTGAAAGAGCAATCAAGCTGCCCAACCAAGGGAAAGCCCACGGCTAAATTAGAATCATCAGTTCATCATTTTAATTATATTGCCACTATTTAACTTTCTTCCCAGACTGCTCTTTATCTGAGCCAAGAGGCTTATTTGCACAGGTAATATTGTGTTCACTATGCAGCATTTCCTTTGGTTGATCTGTGAGGCTTACCTATTAAGAAACACACATGCAAATATAATGGAAAACAAAAAAAGAAAAAAATCTAATGTAGACAGCAAATTATATGTTGTAGAATTTCATGACTGAATTCATATTGAACGAGTTAAATGTAAAACAGATGAAGGCCGGGATTTCCTAATGAATAATTATTGAATCAACAATTCTGCAGATTAGTGTTCCCTCATAGTTGGGCACTCTGGATAGGAAAGAGACATAATAATTAAGTCAAGAATGAAGAAAATATGTTACTGATTGGGAAACTGCCCTCAAAATGCAGAACATAGAACAGACGCTAAATGGGATATTTTAAAAGCAGCAGTTTTTTTAGATATATGGTCATGGCTGCAAGTGTTGGCACTCCTGAAATTTTTCCAGAAATGTATTGAAATTACACGTTTTGTTATACACATTTAATTTTATTTGTGTGTATTGGAACAACACAAAAAACGGAGAAAAAGCCAAAAATGATATAATTTCACGCAAAATTCCAAAAATGGGCAAGACAAATTTACTGGCACCCTCAACTTAATATTTGGTTGCACACTCTTTGGAAGAAATACAGATCTAGCAGGGGTAACACACACAATCTTAACTCATATTTCTTAACTTATCTTGTTATCTTGAAACAAAAGCCATTGAAAAGCAATTGCTTAACACATTTAGTTGCATTTAGTTTAGATAACATGTTTCATAAAGCATGTGTGTTAACCCTGCTACATCCGTAACTGAAATCAATCACGTCCTATAACCATCAACAAGCTTCTTACAACTGGAATTTTGGACCACTCTTCTACTGCAAACTGCTCCAGGTCTCTCAAATTTGAAGGGTGCCTTCTCCCATCAGCAATTTTAAGATCTTTCCACGGGTGTTCAATGGTATTTAGATCCAGACTCATTGCCGACCACTTCAGAACTATCCAGCTCTTTGTTCCCATGCTTTTCTGGGTGCTTCTTGAAGTATGTTTGGGGTCATTGTTCTGTTGGAAGACCAATGACCTAGGATGCAAACCCAGTTTTCTGACACTGGGCCCTACATTGTGACCCAAAATCCTTTGGTAGTGTTCAGATTTCATGATGCCTTGCACACAGTCAAGGCACCCAGTGCCAGAGGCAACAAAACAACCCCAAAACATCTTTGAACCTCCACCATATTTGACTGTAGGTACTGTGCTCTTTTCTTTGTAGGCCTCATTCCGTATTCAGTAAACAGTAGAATGATGTGCTTTACCAAAAAGCTTTATCTTGGTCTCATCTGTCCACAAGACATTTTCCCAGATGGATTTTGGCTTACTCACGTACATTTTGGCACATTTTGCAGTCTAGCATTTTTATGTCTCTGTGTCAGCAGTGGGTTTCTCTTGGGTCTTTTGCTATAGTGTTTCATTTAATCCAAATGTCGATGGATGGTTTGCACTGACACTGATGCACCCTGAACATCCAGGACAGCTTGAATTTCTTTAAAAGTTGATTGGGGCTCCTTATCCAGCATTGCAAGCTTTCATAAATGTTTCTCTTCCATCCACGTCCAGGGAGATTAGCTACAATGTCATGGGTTGTAAACTTGATTATGTTGCACACTAAGGACAAAAGAAGAACACTGTAGATGGAATTGTAACCTTAAGATTGTAGATATTTTTCTCAAGTTCTCTTCCCTCTTTCTGTTCTCCATGCTTAGTGTGGCACACACAGACACAGAATGCAAAAATTGATTCAACATCTCCCCTTTCTAACTGGTTTCTGGTGTGATTTTTATATTGCCCACACTTGTTACTTGCCACAGGTGAGTTTGAATGAGCATCACAAGCTTAAAACAAAGTTGTCTACCCACAATTTTGAAAAGGTGTCAAGAATTTCGTCTGGCCCATTTTTGGAGTTTTGTGTGAAATTGTGTCCAATTTAGCTTTTTTCTCAGTTTTTTGTGTTGTTCCAACACACACAAAGGAAATAGACATGTGGATAACAAAATGTGTAATTGCAATACTTTTCTGGGTAAAATACTTCATTTTCTGAACATTTTTTAGGGGCGCCAACACTTGGGGCCATGACTTGTATAATGCTAATTCACTAGCAATATAATAGCAGTGAAATTTGTTTTATCCCAGCTAAGTTAGATCAGCATATTTTGAATCCTTTCATTATGAGCAACTGCATTATGTTATACAGGTTTGACCACCAGTGCTAAACCTGCTCTACTATTTGGACAGGATGGCAGACTTCCTGTAAACTACTGGACATATCAGCATTCAGCAAATCTCTCCTATCAGCCCTAAGATACCACCCCTCTCAACTCAGGTACACCCTCTTTTAATCTCTGTATGTCCAGTCCACACCTTGTACAAAGTAGTGCTGAAGATATCATTTATGCCTTATCTAGAAGGAATGCAGTGATACTAGGCGAGCCCATACAATGATTAACTGTACACAGTAACTGTCTTTACTTTCAATGTGTGCTTTGTGCAGTATCTATGAAATGCAGCTTCATAGTGCTCTACCCAGAGCTGACAGATAGATCTCTTTCCAAGTAGGAGGCAGGGAAGACAGGCTGAAGCTCTATCACTTACATTCTGCATTGTGAGTTAGGGGAAATAAGTTCTATGTCATTGATCAGTCACTTTCTGTTAAAGGACATCTGTCAGCAGAAGTACACTTATGAAACTGGATGAACGGTTGCATGTGCACTGAAAGTATCTGTGTTGGTCCCGTGTTCATACGTGCCCACATTGTTAAGAATAATTATGTATTGACAAATCCAAATGAGCCTTTAGTACCAACAGGGGTGTTGCTCTTACACCTGGAGGCTCTGATTTCTATGCAACTGCTGCCTCCTCTACACTCATTGACAGGGCTACGCAGTGTAAAAGTAATCATGCTTGACCCTGTAAATCAAAGTGGAAAGGCTGCTGTAGCTGCAGAGAGAGCAGAGCCTCTAGGTGTAACACCAATGCCCCTGTTGCTCCTAGAGGCAGTTTTGTGGGCACCTATAAACATGGGACCAACACAGATGGCTTAAAGTGCACCTGCAACAGTCAGTTTCATAGGTAGAAAACTGCTGACAGATGCCCTTTAAGGTAAGGCTCACAGTGGAGCAAGTGCAATGTGATGAGACTATTCTCCCTTTGTCTTGTCAAGCCACAAGCATCATGAGAAAAAAAAAAGAGATTGACTTTCTGACCAAGTGGCTTGGGAAAAAGTGAGGTTAAAAAGCTGAGCTGTCTGAACACTTTAACATTTTTCAGGGTTTATCTCATCCTATCCTATGCTACTGAAAAACAAAATTACTTCTTTAGAGAGATTAATCAGTTGTTGGTTAAATGGAAATCCCTCAATCTCTTTGTTCAGTTGTATTATAGCAGGAAAAATAATGACACTGACACTTCTGTGCAATTTTGAGATGGCTTCAGGTACCTAATATTAAGTTATTAAAATTACAGAGGTCATTGTTATGATTTTTTTGGGCTGCATCCCTAAGTGTATTTGCTCATGCCCTCAGAGGAGTCTGTCTGTACTGTATATTGTCAAGTATTATCATGGTGCTCATCTCTGTCATTTGGCAGTATAGACTTCCCTTCCAAAATAAACAGTGAAAGATAGAAAAGCTATGGCTTGCGACAATTTTTTTTTTTATGGACCACTGTACCCCTTTAACCTTCTTGCCTATTATTAAGCCCTACAGATTTCTCTAGATGCATTTGGCTATACTGCCACACCATGTACTCACTGATGTCTTTGAACTAATTCCCTGTGTCACTATTTTGCTCTAAGAGGGGTGTTCTTCAGCTATGTCTTTTGACCTTGGTTTAGGTCAGCTCTGTTTATAGTTGCAGATATAGTGGCTCCTTTCACTAGGCAGATTCTCCTGTTTGATGCTTTATGGGTTAAGCATAGCAATCCCATTTTGGTAATTTATGCTTATAGTAATTTCAGGCACCTAGGCATGACACTGATTCTTTCATTCTACAATGGTCTTTGTTCTATGAAGGGAATCCCAAGCTATTTCTAGGTTTCCTGAATCATTGGACCATATATTTCGAGCTGCAGAATGACCAGTGCCCTACGGACAGACCAAAATGGGCTTTCTGATCTTGCTCCTCTCCAGAGAAGCAGTCGCCTGGGTCTCTCCTCTCTGGAAGCATAGTGAGTCATGACCAACAATGTGCAGGAATTCTTGACCACTTTTTACAAGGTCTTTGAGGAACCCAGCTGTAACACCTCAGATTCTTCTCTCCTGCTCTGCCTACACCATGGCAATCTCGCAGTTGGAAAGTGTAACGGAACGCCTAGCACCCCGACCGGGTACCTCCGTCGATAGATGCTCCTAGTGCTTCCAGAGGACTCCAAGCACTCCACTTGACACTGTCAACACTGCAGACCCCACGAACCGCCGAAGCTTGGTGGAGGTCTTGCCGTCTCCTACCCACCCTGGACCTACGACAAGGCTCCAGGCTCCAGTGGGTGAACCTCTCCTAAATGCAGAGACAGGAACCAGGAACAAGCTCTTACAAGAGCTTATACTCAGGGGAGTATTGTGATACAGCAATCCCCAAGAGTGTAGTTATCGCATTCCCCAAACATGAGCCAAAACTTCATGAAGGTATAAAAGCAGCCTCTGACTGTACTTGCACGTACAGCCTCTTTTATTCACAATCCACAAACATAGTACTGCCCACAGGGTTTTGAAATACATAATCAATATATTACAACACATACAATGTAAGTACAGCAACCAATCAGACACAATGGGACAATGGCACAATGGGACAATAGAAACACACCCAGCATATTCCTCCCCTCTGTCTAGGAGATAATTGAGTCAAGTTTAAAAGTTTAAAAGTATCTTAAAGGGCCGCAATCCTGAGGCAGGAGGCTGGCAAACAGCCCCCTCCAAAACACTGTGGCGAGGTTGGTTTCGCCACACATCTCCCCCTCCCAGGGAAGACTAACCAGATACCTGACCTCACAGTCAGTACCTGAGTTAGTCTGGCAGTCCAACCACAACCCAATACTGGACCTGTTGAATCTTGGGGCCTGGCTCTGTTCTGTATGTCCCCAGCTGTTGAGTGGGCATCTGCTACTCCTTGCTTCCTTGTGGTTCTCCAGCTTGGAGCTGTAGGTACTTGGTGGGCAGAGGCCGACTGTGCTCTGCCCAGATGCCAGCTCTTCTGCTGGGGTAGCCTGTGTGAAGTCCGGCTCTGAAGAAGAGGATAGGGGATGGCAGAGGCCTACCGCGCTCTGCCCTGATGCCAGCGCTTCAGATGGGGTGCATGGTGCCAACTCCTGTTGGGTAGTAAATGAACGGTTAAGGCAGAGGCCAGCGGCGCTCTGGTCTGATGCCAGCTCTTCTGCTGGAGAGGGGTCAGTGGGGTTTGAAGCCTTACCCACTACCCTCAGTATTGGGCTGGGAGAGAGCTGTGGAGGGGGTATAGGAGGGGGGCTATCACTTACCCCGTCCTCTGGATACCCCATCTTCCGCTGGGGAGAGAGACCAACTGTCTCCTCTCCCTGTAGAGTATACTGCCGCTGGGTAGTGAGACCGACTGTCTTCACTACCAGTGATTCTGGTTGTTGCAGAGATGAGGGACCGACATTCTCCCCTCCCTGTACTCCCAGTGGCAGTTGGGGATCTGGGCCGCCTGCCCAGCCACCCTATTGGGACAGTGGAGTGATGACGGTCCCATCTCCACCTGCCGACTGGGGTTCCTCCCAGTACCAGTCTATGAAGTCCCCTACCTCTACAGTTGGTGAGGAAGTAGGGGATACCTCAGCTGTGACTTGCCAGGGGTAGAGCTGCAGGTCTGGGCCTGGTATCCAACTGTCTTGTATCTTGCACTGGGCTTGAATAGAGGGAAACAACTGTTGATAATCTTGCTCCAGCTCCCACTCCCTTTGGACCAGAAAGGTCAGATCTGCCCCCACCCCACTAGTTGTAGGCCAGTTGTGAAAGTCCCACCTGTAGTCAGTAATGTCCCAAATTCTAGATTCTTCTGTGCTCCCAAAGTCAATGTCTTCAAAAGACTCCCACAATAACCCAGGGCAATTATATTCCTCACCTCGGGCTTGGCGTACTCCTCCATCCATGAAGACTGTCGTACTGTTTCCTACCATAGTGCTTGGTAAGCGTCACCCAGCCAGGTTTCCTGCCATACCAGTGTCTCAAGCTCTGACACCCACTCCGTCAATGGTTGCTCTCCCAGTAGAGGTAGTTGCAGCGCCAATCGCATTCATAATGTCTGCTCCTCACTGGGAAGACTCTCACCCCTCCGACGCTGCACGTCCTCCAGGGACTGGTGCCATACGCCTTTCCGCTCGGCATCTTCCTCATTGAATGCTGTGCAGGAACCAACGTCATCCATATTGCTGTAGCCAAGGGCGCTGTACGGATACTAGCGTTGCTCTCAATATACTCCACGAACGGTGTCTCCGAGCTGCTTCTCCTCACACTAGGACGCCATCCCACGGCTTGTCACCAATGTAACGGAACGCCTAGCACCCCGACCGGGTACCTCCGTCGATAGATGCTCCTAGTGCTTCCAGAGGACTCCAAGCACTCCACTTGACACCGTCAGCACTGCAGACCCCACAAACCGCCGAAGCTTGGTGGAGGTCTCGCCTTCTCCTACCCACCCTGGACCTTCGACAAGGCTCCAGGCTCCAGTGGATGAACCTCTCCTAAATGCAGAGACAGGAACCAGGAACAAGCTCTTACAAGAGCTTATACTCAGGGGAGTATTGTGATATAGCAATCCCCAAGAGTGTAGTTATCGCATTCCCCAAACATGAGCCAAAACTTCATGAAGGTATAAAAGCAGCCTCTGACTGTACTTGCACGTACAGCCTCTTTTATTCACAATCCACAAACATAGTACTGCCCACAGGGTTTTGAAATACAACCAATCAATATATTACAACACATACAATGTAAGTACAGCAACCAATCGGACACAATGGGACAATAGAAACACACCCAGCATATTCCTCCCCTCTGTCTAGGGGATAATTGAGTCAATTTCTGTATCTACTCAACTATCTCCTAAGCCGAAAAGTTACACTTCTTATAAATTGTTACAACTTTGTGATTTTACATTCTACATACATATAACTTATATCAATTTAATTAGTATAACTTGGGGACAAACCTATCCAAAATTCACTTGAATAGGTTCAGGGGTTTAAAAGTTAGTAAAAGTATCTTAACCACCTCAGCCCCCCTAGCTGAAACACCCTTAATGACCAGACCACTTTTTACACTTCTGCACTACACTACTTTCACCATTTATTGCTCGGTCATGCAACTTACCACCCAAATGAATTTTACCTCCTTTTCTTCTTGGTCAAATGCCAACTTTGTATAAAAAAATGGGAAAAGTTGTCTTTTGCCGAGATATTTCTCTCACCCAGCATGGGTATATGTAAAATGACACCCCAAAACACATTCCCCAACTTCTCCTGAGTACGGCGATACCACATGTGTGACACTTTTTTGCAGCCTAGGTGGGCAAAGGGGCCACCATTCCAAAGAGCACCTTTCGGATTTCACAGACCATTTTTTACACATTTTGATTGCAAACTACTTTGCACGCATTTGGGCCCCTAAAATGCCAGGGCAGTATAACTACCCCACAAGTGACCCCATTTTGGAAAGAAGACACCCCAAGGTATTTCGTGATGGGCATAGTGAGTTCATGGAAGTTTTTATTTTTTGTCACAAGTTAGTGGAATATGAGACTTTGTAAGGAAGAAAAAAAAAATCATCATTTTCCGCTAACTTGTGACAAAAAATAAAAAAATCTAGGAACTTGCCATGTCCCTCACGGAATACCTTGGGGTGTCTTCTTTCCAAAATGGGGTCACTTGTGGGGTAGTTATACTGCCCTGGCATTTTAGGGGCCCAGATGCGTGAGAAGTAGTTTAAAATAAAAATCTGTAAAAAATGGCCTGTGAAATCCGAAAGGTGCTCTTTGGAATGTGGGCCCCTTTGCCCACCTAGGCTGCAAAAAAGTGACACATATGTGGTATCGCCATACTCTGGAGAAGTTGGGGAATGTGTTTTGGGGTGTCATTTTACATATACCCATGCTGGGTGAGATAAATATCTTGGTCAAATGCCAATTTTGTATAAAAAAATTAGAAAAGTTGTCTTTTGCCGAGATGTTTCTCTCATCCAGCATGGGTATATGTAAAATGACACCCCAAAACACATTCCCCAACTTCTCCTGAGTACGGCGATACCACATGTGTGACACTTTTTTGCAGCCTAGGTGGGCAAAGGGGCCACCATTCCAAAGAGCACCTTTCGGATTTCACAGACCATTTTTTACACATTTTGATTGCAAACTACTTTGCACGCATTTGGGCCCCTAAAATGCCAGGGCAGTATAACTACCCCACAAGTGACCCCATTTTGGAAAGAAGACACCCCAAGGTATTTCGTGATGGGCATAGTGAGTTCATGGAAGTTTTTATTTTTTGTCACAAGTTAGTGGAATATCAGACTTTGTAAGGGAAAAAAAAAATCATCATTTTGCGCTAACTTGTGACAAAAAATTAAAAATTCTAGGAACTTGCCATGTCCCTCACGGAATACCTTGGGGTGTCTTCTTTCCAAAATGGGGTCACTTGTGGGGTAGTTATACTGCCCTGGCATTTTAGGGGCCCAGATGCGTGAGAAGTAGTTTAAAATCAAAATCTGTAAAAAATGGCCTGTGAAATCCGAAAGGTGCTCTTTGGAATGTGGGCCCCTTTGCCCACCTAGGCTGCAAAAAAGTGACACACATGTGGTATCGCCGTACTCAGGAGAAGTTGGGGAATGTGTTTTGGGGTGTCATTTTACATATACTTATGCTGGGTGAGATAAATATCTTGGTCAAAAGCCAACTTTGTATTAAAAAAATGGGAAAAGTTGTAATTTGCCGAGATATTTCTCTCATCCAGAATGGGTATATGTAAAATGACACCCCAAAACACATTCCACAACTTCTCCTGAGTACGGCGATACCACATGTGTGACACTTTTTTGCAGCCTAGATGCGCAAAGGTGCCCAAATTCCTTTTAGTAGGGCATTTTCATACATTTGGATCCCAGACTTCTTCTCACGCTTTAGGGCCCCTAAAAAGCCAGGGCAGTATAAATACCCCACATGTGACCCCATTTTGGAAAGAAGACACCCCAAGGTATTCAATGAGGGGCATGCCGAGTTCATAGAAAAAAATAATTTTGGGCACAAGTTAGCGGAAATGGATTATTTTTTGTTTTTTCTCACAAAATCTCCCTTTCCGCTAACTTGAGACCAAAATTTCAATCTTTCATGGACTCAATATGCCCCTCAGCGAATACCTTGGAGTGTCTTCTTTCCAAAATGGTGTTATTTGTGGGGTGTTTGTACTGCCCTGGCATTTGAGGGTCTCAGCAATCATTACATGTATGGCCAGCATTAGGAGTTTCTGCTATTCTTCTTCTATTGAGCATACAATCTGGGCTGAAAGAAAAAATGAACGACACAGATTTCTTCATTCACATCGATCAATGTGGATGAAGAAATTTCTGCCAAAAAAAAAAAAAGGAGGGGAAAGGCGTCTGCCAGGACATAGGAGCTCCGCCCAACATCCATACCCACTTAGCTCGTATGCCCTGGCAAACCCGATTTCTCCATTCACATCAATCGATGTGGATGAATAAATCATTGCCAGGATTTTTTATTTTTTTATATATACAAAGTGTTTGCCAAAGCATATGAACACCGCCGTCTCCTCAGCTCATACGCCTCGGCAAACGTATCTTTTACTGCAGAGGAGAAATCTCGTCTTGCAGCGCCGCATACACCGACTTGTGTGTAATCTGACAGCAGCGCAATGCTTCTGTCAGAATGCACATCAGTGCTGCAGCTAGTCGATCGGTTGGTCCACCTGGGAGGTAAAAAAAACAAAACAAAAAATAAAAAACCAGGCCGCAACGCAATAAATTTTATTAACTTTATAATAACTTTAGAACAGAACATATAAACTTTATTTAACTTTTGAAACTGAACGTTAACTTTTTTGCTTACTGGTGTCTTTTTTTTTTTTGTTTTTTTTTTTACCTTTATAGGACAAACCTCTCCTTCCCCATGGGACAATATGCAAAGTGCAAATCGCCAAAAGATGTGGCGAAGTGCTTTATGCACTTTGTCCCATGTGAAAGGAGAGGTTTGCAGCAGCTGTGTGTGAATGGGCCCTAATAGCCCTGTGTGCCTGTCCTGGTGAGATGTGATCCCTATGCTAGGTGTACCTGTGTGTGGTACTTCCGGAAACACTCTTCAAAGCATAGGGCAGGGTGGTCAGGGCAGTCAGGACAGAAATAGCGGGTGTCACGCCTTATTCCACTCCTGCTACAGACACAACATCTTTTTCGGGGTGACGGTTGGGTTGAGGTACCAGGAACGACACTGGGGAAATGTCGCTCGTGTAGACGGCTAACTACACTGGTGGATGGGGCCACGGAACCTCCTGGATACAGGAGGTTCTCGATGATCTCTTCCTGAAATTTGAGGAAGGATCCTGTTCTCCCAGCCTTACTGTAGAGAACAAAACTATTATATGCAGCCTTCTTATACCAGCGTCTGGTGCGTCGGGAAACTGAATACGGAGGCAACATCTGGTCATTGAAGTCCACCCCTCCCATGAGCAAATTATAGTCGTGGACACAGAGGGGCTTTTCAATGACTCTGGTTGCTCGCTCAATTTGGATTGTCGTGTCTGCGTGAATGGAGGAGAGCATGTAAACGTCGCGCTTGTCTCTTCATTTAACCGCGAGCAGTTCTTGGTTACACAAGGCAGCCCTCTCCCCCCTTGCAAGATGGGTGGTAACGAGCCGTTGGGGGAAGCCCGCGCCACTATTTCGCGCGGTGCCACAGCAGCCAATCTGTTCTAGGAACAAATGCCTGAATAGGGCCACACTTGTGTTGAAATTGTCCACATAAAGATGGTACCCCTTGCCAAATAAGGGTGACACCAAGTCCCAGATTGTCTTCCCACTGCTCCCCAGGTGGTCAGGGCAACCGACCAGCTCCAGGGTCTGATCTTTTCCCTCATAGATCCGAAATTTGTGGGTATAGCCTGTGGCCCTTTCGCAGAGCTTATACAATTTGACCCCATACCGGGCACGCTTGCCTGGGATGTATTATTTGAAGCCAAGGCGCCCGGTAAAATGTATTAGGGACTCGTCTACGCAGATGTTTTGCTCAGGGGTATACAAATCTGCAAATTTCTGGTTGAAGTGGTCTATGAGGGGCCGAATTTTGTGGAGCCGGTCAAAAGCTGGGTGGCCTCTGGGACGGGAGGTGGTGTTATCGCTAAAGTGCAGGAAACGCAGGATGGCCTCAAATCGTGCCCTGGACATGGCAGCAGAGAACATGGGCATGTGATGAATTGGGTTTGTGGACCAATATGACCGCAATTCATGCTTTTTGGTTAGACCCATGTTGAGGAGAAGGCCCTGAAAAATTTTTAATTCGGAAACTTGGACTGGTTTCCACCGGAAAGGCTGGGCATAAAAGCTTCCCGGGTTGGCGGATATAAATTGAGTGGCATACCGGTTTGTTTCTGCCACAACTAAGTCCAAGAGCTCCGCAGTCAAGAACAGCTCAAAAAATCCCAGGGCCGAACCGATCTGAGCTGTCTCAACCCGAACGACTGGGCGGTGAAAGGGGGAACTAATGGTGCGACTGAAGTTGGAGACTGCCAATCAGGATTTGCCAGCACCTCAGGGATTCTAGGGGGTCTATAGCCTGTCTGTGCGGTGGCTGCGACGGGGTAACTACTGCACGTGCCACCGTACCAGCTTCAACTGACCTTCTGGTACTCGCCACTTCACCATGTTGTACGGCAGTGCTGGTACTAGGTTCAGGGAGGGCTGCGCCGCTGGTGTATGCCTCACCACGTAATCCGACAGCGCCATCCCCACTCTGCTGCCCTTGGAGCGGATCCTGCGCAACCTGTGGTCTAGCGACACGGGGCCGGGTACGCCTGGTGGTATCAGGGACCTCAACCGCCTCGTCCGAACTTTGGGTCAGACTGCCACTGCTTTCTACAGGTTCATATTCTGACCCGCTAGATTCATCAGATGAGGGTTCCCATTCCTCATCCAACTGGGTCAGAAGCCTGTAGGCCTCTTCAGAAGAACCTGTTTGACATTTGGGCTACTAAATTTAGGGGTATTCCCTGAGACTACCCAAGAAAAAAAGCAAGCCTGTCTTACAAATGGCAGGCTCGCGAAGTACAGGAGGCTTCTGCGGTTGATAAAAAATATCAAAACAGGCTTGTAAAGTGATTGTGCAGTGATCAAAAAAAAAAATATGTTGCCACTGCTGCGGGGCGGGCGTGGGTGAACGCACGTGTGGGCGACCGTGTGGGCGACTGATCAGGCCTGATCGGGCAAACACTGCGTTTTGGGTGGAGGGCGAACTAAGGTGACACTAATACTATTATAGATATGATCAGTTCTGATCACTTACAGATACTATAAAAGTACAAATGCTGATTAGCAATACGCTAATCAGCAAATCAGTGACTGTGGTGCGGTGGGCGCTAAACGATCGCTAACTACCTAACCAAGGGGCCTAAACTATCCTAAAACCTAACAGTCAATACCAGTGAGAAAAAAAAAGTGACAGTTTACACTGATCACTTTTTTCCTTTCACTAGGTGATTGACAGGGGCGATCAAGGGGTGATCAAGGGGTTAATTGGGGTGCTGGGGGGTTATCTGGGGCTAAGTGGTGTTTGGTGCTACTCACTGTGATGCCTGCTCCTCTGCTGAGACCAACCGACGAAAAGGACCAGCAGAGGAGCAGGGAAGCCATTTAACACATCATATTTACAAATATAATGTGTTAGATGGCTTCTGATTTGAGATTTTAAAAATCGCCAGCCTGCCAGCCACGATCATTGGCTGTCAGGCTGGTGACGTGACCACCCTCTAACTTTTGCCGGCCCGTCTCGCGAGATGGCACGTATATGCGTGACTGTGCCTGGAGCTGCCGCCTCCGGACCGCGATCCTGCGTTAGGCAGTCTGGAGGCGGTTAAAGGTCCGTAATCCTGGGGCAGGAGGCTGGCAAACAGCCCCCTCCAAAACACTGTGGCGAGGTTGGTTTCATCACAGAAAGTGTGCCATTCAGTTCCACCCGCTTGTCCCAGAACTCTTGTGGAACAATGAGATCCTGGTAACAATGTTCTATGAGGGTCTGTGAACGTCCCATCCACATTGAATGATCTGATCTCCTTGCTGTCCACATTTTTCTCCAGGAGTCTATAAGGAAATAGAGAACTCACAGATTGGTAAAACAATTTCAGAGACCCCTAGCATCTAGTGCCTCTTCTCCTGTCCAGGAACCCATGCAGATGGTTTGTATAAGACTGTCTGAAAATTAGTATCTGCACTGACACTTCAATGACCCATACATGTATTTTGAGCCGAAGGACACTGTGTTCATGCCTGTCCTCTCAAGGTGGGAAATTCCAGAGCCTAGGGTCGGTAGGAGAGACAACAAAAGTTGACTCTACTTGTCCTTCGGTCTTGCAGTGAGACTAGGTTTACTATGCAGGAATTTCTATGTTCTGGCTTGGTGGGAAACTCTCTGCATCAGGGCTTGGTGAACCAGTACCACATTCCTACCCTGCATTTAGAGAACTCCTTTGTGGAGAAACCTATCTATGCAATGACACTCCTGGAAACCATACAATATATTACCGTGTCCATTTTGCTTCAAGTGGAGTACAGTACTTCATAATAAGAATATTGTGTTTAATGTCTTGCCCTGTGTCCATCAGTCCTCTTCTGCTGGGACTAGCTTGCCTTTTTCTGCACTTTCCTATTCTAGATGGGAACATAGGGCATATTCTACATTGGGGTATTGTCTGTCATTTTTGATGTTCAACATCTGTACAGCTTTCCTGAGCTCCAATCCATAGAACCTTCAGGAGCTCCCCCTTGCCTTGCCTTGCCATTGATGTCTTTGATAAGAAGGAAGTGTAGACCTTGCTGCCACATCGTAGATTGAATAAAATCACTGTAAAGAAAAAACACCCTCTGCCACTGATTCTACAGCTCTTTGATAGGCTCAGCATCTTTAAAAGTTGTATATTCCAGAGAACTACAATCTAAGCCAGATAAGATAGGATGGTGTTTGGGAGACCACTTTTAATACTCGAGCTAGCCTCAATGAATGCTTAGTAATGCATTTCAGACTAGCTAATGATCGTGTAGTTTTTAGGAATTTTTCAATGATGCTTTCTGTGATCTCCTGTATATCTGCATAGTGTTCTACTTGGACAACATCTTGGTATTTTTGCCAGATTTGATTCTACACTGGAAACATGTATGCATGATTTTTCAAGGCCTGAGATGGAATAGGCTCTACAATAAACTGATTATTAAGAATGATTATAACTGGTGTGATATACAAGTCACCCCCCCAAAAAAACTGATAGAAGCGGAGTGGTATATACCAATTGTCACAGGGCGCCGGCGATGTGCCTCTCCTCTCCTGCGCCTCCGTCACCCTGGTGTAACTCGGTGTCAGACACACACACCGTGTCCTGCTGGAGCGCCGAGCGGTAAGCCGCTCGGTGTCTCGGTTGCTGGGGTAACAAGGGGTGGAGCACGCCCGGCCGAACGCTTCCTCTTTGTGCGGCCGGCATCCCTGATCCCCATAGTAACGTAACGCATAAAGGGTGCCAGACAGGGTGGGAGGTCATGTGGCGCTGGCCACGTCGCATGACCTCTCCTCTTCAGTATATAAACAGGCAACCCGCTAGCCACAGGTTGCCTGTGATTAATTGTCCAAGGCTAGTTACTATAGAGTTACCTGCGCTATCTGGATTTGACCCGTGTATGTTTTTGACCCGCTCCTGCTTGCTCCTTGTTCTTGACGTGACCTCTTGGCTAGACCTTCGGCTTGTGACCTGACCTGTTCTTTCTCATTCCTGCGGTGCCGTATTACTCTCCTGGTATTTGACCCCAGCATCTCCTGACTATTCTTTGCTTACTCCATTTGTACTTCATCACACTCTCGGTTTTGACTCGGTTTGTTCACTATCCATTGTTCGTCTTGTCTGTCTTCCCAGTACGTATTTTAAGCTAGGGACTGCCATCCAGTTGTCCCCTGTCATTAGGACGTGCGAGGCAAGTAGGCAGGGCCAGGGGTGAGGGTAGAGCACAGTGGTCACTATCCTTCCACCTGCTTGTGTGTGTACGTGACTAATAATATACTTTCTATATAGTGCATTTTGGTACTGCAGCATTTGTTTGCAGTTTTGCTGAGTTCCCTCTGCTACACACACAAATTATTGAAGCAGGGGTGTTATATATCTTCCTCCACAAATACTGCTCTTCTATAGAGACTTTTGTCACAGGGTCATTTAAAAAATGACAGGCAGAGGAAGAGGCAGGCCCTTCCGCACGGGTGGTAGGGGTCGGGCAGGTGCACCAGGCCGGAGCATAGGTGGGAAGTTGCAGAAGGTGCGTGCGATTACTTCAAAGGACACACCAGACTTGGTTGAGTGGCTCACTCAGCCTTCCGCTTATGCACCCTCCTCATCCTATCTATCTGCACCATCTTCACTCTCTGCTGTGTGCACTCCCAAAGACACCACTACCAACACCACCACTACCATATCCCCTCCGCTCGAGTCAGAGGAATTATTTTCCCATCCATTCCAAGACCTTTCCGATGCGCAGCCATTCTTGGCATCGGATCAGGAAGAGGTTGCCACCCAGCAGTCTGACGACAGTACCCAGATCAGCCTAGGAGGTTGGTCCCCACTGTTGCTGCCTACTCCGAGATCTCTAATGTTAGTGATGGGAAAGGTGACGATGATAACGTGTCGATGGTCGTCACGTGGGTGCCCACAAGAGAGGAAGAGGAGGAGAGTTCAGAGGGAGAGACGGAGCAGCAGATAGGGAGAAGAAGCAGGCAGTACTTACAGTGCACAGGAGGCAAAAAGCAGACTGCAAATGTATCTGGAGCGAGCCATTTGCCATGCACAGTCACATCTGGCGCTCACAGGGCGCCGGCACATGGCTCCGCAGTGTGGGATTTTTTTAACGTGTCCGATGCTGACAATAGTGTTGCCATCTGCAGCCTTTGCTGTCAACATATAAGTCACATTAATTTGAATATTACCCCTGCCGCTCATCTCTTCCTCAACGTCGCGAAAATTGTTGGCAACCATCTTTTCTAATCGCATCCAACTTCGGTCTGGTAAAAACAGTTGCTGTAGTAGGTTGCGCCTATTTTGCGCATGCGCATACGCGAAAATTATATTGCCGATATTCTCATTGAAAAAAATAATGAATGGAGATAGCAAATTCGAATAATACATCTGGTATGTCACTTTCCATTTTGTGGGACTATTTGTGCACTTCTAGTAATTATTTCTTGGCTGTATATATGAGCTGAAGGATTTTTCACTTTCGCCTGCTATTAAAATGAATAGGACCCGCCGCGATCTTGCGGTTCACAAACATTTGATCGCAGATTTTCATCCATCACTTTTTCTAGGGTCCTTGAAGTCATCAGCCAAATTAACCCAATTTGTAATAAGCTCCATTTGTCTCTATCCCTTTGTATTCCCAACTCCTTCCATCACTCTTCAGACCATTTGTGCTGAACTGCTACTCCTAATCTGTATACAAAGTTGTTTTTGCCAGTGCCAGAGGACAAATTTCAAGTCAAGAGGATATTAAATATGAATCAGAGGCAAAATGTTTTACCAGGTGGACTGGAAGCGCTTTGGGCCAGAAGAAAGATCTTGGGAGTCTGATGAGAATGTAATGCTCCTGCTCTTCTGAAAATGGCACAGTCTGAACCAAAAAAGAGAGGGTGTATTTTCATGTCGGAGGACCTTGCCCGCCACCATCCTGCTGCTCTGGGTGGGTAAAGGCCCACTTTACTTACTAAGTTGATTTGTCTGTTGTTCCAATGGTCCTGACCCACTGACCCTCCTTTGCCCTTCAGCAGCAGGCCTGGCCACTGGAGTCACTTGTGCCCTTTCCTCATGCAAACCATTGCCTCTGCTTTCCAGCCCTTCCTCTCCAGCCTGCCTGTAGGGTGTGCGCTTCTCAATTCTTAAAGGGCCAGTACACATACCTATACTTGTGCCCTTGCAAAGTGCATATGCCCTTTATGGACTCACATCTTACCTCTTTCTTTTTCCCATCCCTTCTTGCCACTACACCATTTTGTCCTTTGTCCTCATGGTTTGTGTTTTTGTTTTTTGCTTGAAATTATGGAGTTTTAAGGTTTTTGAATGGTATATGTAAACAAAAACATGTTGGTGTTTGTAGTATGTTATGTTCACTGATACCCAATTGATGGACACATTATCTGGGCAGAAATTGAGATTGGAGATATGGGTCATAAGGAGCATGCAAGCAGCTGGGTTAATGTTGTTAGGGGAGTAGAAAGGGGTTGTATATAAGACTATTTCTATTTCTGTGCTCCCAAACAAAATAGCAAAGTTGTTTGATGATGTAAGGGTGTCAGTTGTAGAAATGGCAGCCCTAGCATATACTGCTCTCGCTAATCTCTCCAGCTAATCGTCAACATGGATGGTAGAGCAGGTAAAAAAAAAATAGTGGTTTTTCTATCGATCTTCCTGATTATATAATTATATAATCCCCTGTTACTCAGACCTTCAAAACCCCCAAAATTAGCTGTCTTCCTGGTGCCAGGGTTTGGTATGCAGTGGAAGACGTTGATAAACTACTGAGAAGAGCTTGTGAGGACCCAACTGTCATTGTCTATGTTGGAACCAATGACGGAACACATAGTAAACGTAGGAGGATCCTTAAAAAAAGATACAGACCTATTCCATGCTAAGGGAAGGACCTTCCAAGGTGGTATTCTCTTAAACGCATGACTTTTGTTGTGTGGAGTAGAAGGGTATTACAATGCCTGTTCATGTTGTCCTTGTATGCCGTGTTGCTGTTTGCCATAAAGTGGTGGTGTGTATCTAGGACCATGAGTCGGTGTGGCAGTGCACACCTGCCTCTGTCTTGTGTGTACTGGCCGTGGATACTTGTGGTGTCCCTTTGTATGGCGTGTAGGCTGGTATCAGGGAACCAGGGGGGTCGTTTCGCATCGGGTTTGCAGGCGTGGGAGGTGGGCGCAGATAGCTCCTCCTCTTCCTCCTGACAGGACACCTGACGTGGCAGGTGACAGCAATGTGTTTAGTATCAGTTTAGCATATCTAGCCCCCCCCCCCCCTCTTTGAGGAGGTGTGGAATGTTCCCACTTCCTGCCTCATGGGGAGAAAAGAAAGTTCTAGTCAGTATACCAGCCACCCCAGCTAGGGGAAGGCTGTGTTAGTAGGAGCTCCCAGAAACAGAGATCCCAAGACAGGATTGAGCCTCGGCTGAGGTAAAGATCACCCTTCCCAGCCTGAGCCATCAGCCTCAGCTGGTTGACAAGAAAAGCAGCCATCTCCAGCCTCCAGGAAGAAGCATCCCCTGTGAGCCAAGCTGTGAGTAAATATCCAGAGTCCAGGAGAAGCCAAATTCCTCCTCAGCTAGTCAGGCCCATATCAGGCAGAAGACAGACAGAGCAGAAGATAGTAACCTGCCAGATTCTCCAGGCATATAGTATAGGAGCAGAAGAGGCATTAACCCCTGCCATACATTGCCTATACCTGCTGGGACCTAAAGACTATTGCTGTACTCATATGGATTTATGCTGCAACCATTAAGTAAAGACAAGTTGGATCATATTACCTGTTTGGATCTCATTAATTCCTCAATTACTCCTATTAACAACACTCAATTTATTGCAAGTGAGCCAGGATCCAGGAGTCCAGCCGTACCAAGGTAGGAGACACCGTTGACACTACCATATCTGCTATACAGAGACATTATCTCCCTCTGGCACTCCTCACCTGCTACAGACCATGTGATTGGAGCATGTGATCTGACATCACCACAGGTCATTTAGCCCACAGCTAAAGAAGAGACCGACCGGGAACTACGCGATCAAGAGGATAAGGTGAGTTAACTTTTTTATTTTTTTCTAACCCTTCCAGCACTATTATACTAAGCATTCTGTATTCAGAATGCTATTATTTTCCCTTATAACCATGTTATAAGGGAAAATAATACAGTGAATAGACTGTCACCTAGAACTCATGCGTGAAAATCGTACCGCATCCGCACTTGCATGCGGATGCTTGCGATTTTCACGTAACCCCATTCATTTCTATGGGGCCTGCGTTACGTGAAAAACACTGAATATAGAGCATGCTGCGATTTTCACGCAACGCATAAGTGATGCGTGAAAATCACCGCTCACGTGAACAGCCCCATAGAAATGAATGGGTCAGGATTCAGTGCGGGTGCAATGCGTTCAACTCACGCATCGCACCTGCGTGGCATACTCGCCCGTGTAAAAGGGGCCTAACACCTACCTGCCACAGACACAGAGCCTGGGACCCAAGTATAAGTGCTGCTGTTCACAACAACACAAAAGACAGAGCACACACACCACACAGGACGCCAGGAAACCATACACTGCAATAAATAGACATGACACACAAACACATCCTCATAACATTGTGTATAACAATATATAACAATTTATGACCACAAGGGTGGCCCCCACTGGCAGATGGAATACCAGGAGGATGTCTCCAGCAAAGCATGGCTGAAGAACCCCCTCAGCTTCAGATCTCCAAAGAGGCTTTATAGCCCAAAGTGGCCACACCCACACAGACACACACAGGAGAGGGAATTAACCCTTCCAACACTAACCAGGGAAGTGAAACCACTTAAAGGGTAAAGTGCACACATAACATAACACTCGTGCACAGAAACAGAAACACGGCACACCTAAATACACAGGTTGCCAGGTGCAACCGCATGCACAACATAGCAAGCTGCCTCGCAACAGCTCAGGCTGCTATGCTGCCACATAAACAATGTTGCCAGCAGCAACCACAGGTGAGGCAACATACTTCCGCCCTCAGCTGTGATTGACAACCAAACCAAAACCGCTGACAACCGCATGCGACCACAAGAATCACGACCATAACCATGGTCGTGACAATCCCAGGTTCGCGTCCGGCGGCCGCTTCTTGGTGGGGGGCTCTGTCAGGGAACCAGGGGGGCCATTTTGCATCGGGTTTGCGGGCTCAGATAGTTCCTCCTCTTCCTCCTGACAGGACACCTGACGTCAATGTGGCCAGTGCGCCTGCGCGAGTCGGACGCCGGGTGTGCGGTACACATGCCGCGTGAGCAGGGATACAAGCGTAGTGCACATGCTCCATTCCAGACCACAGGTGCTACTCAAGCTGGGGGAGGGCTTCAGCCTCCGTCACCACCCTCAGCCTTATGATTGGCTTCTGACTAAGGAAGCCTCCTGGTTGCCCGGCAACCAGGGGGCTGGTCCTGGGTTCACTGTGTACTTAAAGCCAGTCAGAGTCTTGACTCATTGCTGAGTTATTCAACCTCATGGTGAACACCCAGCTCCCTCCTGTGAACCTGTTGTTTAATTTGACTTCCCAGCTACCGACTCCTTGCCTGTTTCCTCGATTACGATTTCTGCTGCCCGCCATGACTCGGTACTGGAACCAACTACCCGATTGGATTCACCTTTTTTGTACTACGCTAATTTTTGGGATTATTTCGTCCCTGCCAAAGGATTCCATACCTGATCCACTATTTCAGTCCTGACAGCTGGTTGCCAGATTCTGATGGTATGTGGCTATGTGGCAGTGCATATTAGCCTCTGTGTTGTACGTACTGCCCGTGGATAATTTGTGGTGTGACCATGACAATTGGTATGTCTCTCCTCTCTGTTCTGTTCAGCAAGGCCCTTGCTTGCTGTGTGTTATGTGTTCCATGTAGAGATTAATCCCTCTTTCTGTTTGTTTGCACCTGTGGGTGCTGTGGACTAATTAGCTCAGTTATATGTTCTGTCTGTGTATTCTGCCCTTTGGCTGAGCAACCAAAATGGTTTTCAGATGCTTCTGTTGCTCTGTTCCCTGTCCAGTCTGTATGTTTGTCCTGTGTCCATTGTCATGTCTGAGTTCCTGCCGTGGTCTGTCTGTGTGCCCTGCCCTTGTTCCAGTCTGCCTTTTCCAGTGTTTTCCTGAGTTCTAGTTTTGGTTCCTGTTCAGACTGTGCTTCTGGTTTTGAGCATTTCCTTATCCTGCCTGTGTTCCTGAGTATGAGGGTCAGCTGGCAAGTATACCAGGGTCATCCCAGGAGGAAGCAGTCTAGTTGCTAACTCACAGAGAAGTCCACATCCCTATATAGGGGCTAAAGGGTAAATACCAGGAAGGCACCAGAATAACGCCCTTAGGCTTTGGCCAAATGTCAACGTCCACATATATTTGATAAGGCTGAAAAAAGACATCTGTACATCCAGTTCGGCCTGTTATCCTGCAAGTTGATCCAGAGGAAGGCAAAAAAAGAAAAAAAAAACTGTAAGGTAGAAGCCAATTTTCCCCACTTAAGGGGAAAAAAAGTTCCTTCCCGACTCCCATCAGGCAATCAGAATAACTCCCTGGATCAACAATCCATCTCTAGTAGCTACAGCCTGTAATAAGAGATGAGCGAATTGAAGCTGAATTGGAATTCGATCCGGATATCAGGAAAAATTAGATTCACAATGAATGCAAATTTCCTCGCGCTTCGTGGTAACAAATTACAATTTTTCCTAAAATGGCGGCTACACCATTGATGACATGGGTCAAGAAATTCTGGGAAGGCGGGATCACCCATAATGCCATGCATGCAGCCAATCAGAAGCCAGCCAGCGCTGTGATGTCACAGCCCTATATATATGGTGGCCACCTTGGATTCAGACATTTTCCAGCGTTCTGATTGCAGGGACAGACGTGAGAAACGATTTATAAGTGTAGGGAAAGGATAGGGAGGAATCATTTCATCGCATCTTAGTGCAGGGAGAGATGTCGGAAGGCACTAGGGACAGTGCTAGAAAAGTGATTTACAAGTGCAGGGAAAGATTATTTGAGGATCCAAATAGCCATTATACAGCTCTGTCATTCCAGCAATTTGTTCTTGTTATTGGGGTGCAAGTGCTATGTTAAAAAGCCTTTAGTGGCCTATTTCAGTACAAAAAGAAAAATACATATGCATTTCAATTATTGGTGAAAGCGTGGCCTCCTCATACCACCGCCACCTCCAGACTCTGTCATTGTGCCACTCGGTTGCCTTCTCCTGATGCTGCTGCTGCTGCCGCCACCTCCAGACTCTGTCATTGTGCCACTCAGTGGCCTTCTCCTGATTCTGCCAACTCCAGACTGTGTCGTTGTGCCACTCGGTTTCCTTCTCATACTGTTGTCACCTCTAGACTCTGTCATTGTGCCACTCGGTGTCCTACTCATACTGCTTCCACCTCCTGATCCTGTCATTGGGCCGCTCTGTGGTCTCTTCATGCTGCTTCCACCCCAGCACTATATCATAGGTCAACTCTGTGAGGTACCTCATGACGAAGCCTACGTGTCGAGGTTGAAGCGGTTGGGGATTTGTGTCACCAGTTCACAGCAGCAACATGGGTAGGTAACATGGTATCTGGAATAGGGTGGGACGAGTGGCTTGAAGTTATTGTTTAAATGCCATCTTTATGAGTATTATTCCACCGTCCTCTTATACCCTACAGTATCCAATGGTTAGACGCTATGACTGATAGTAAGGTAGTTGTTAATCATTAAGGAACAGCACTAGCACCCGCAACTACCCCAGGGTTCATAGCCTCTGCTTTTATTGTGTGTTACCTGCTGTTTATGGTCACATCATCCCTTATTGTGATTCTCCACATTGTAGAGCCCAACTGTGGCCTAGTCTCTATGCCTTGTCCCTTTGACTTTTATTTGTATTGAATTTGATTTGAATAAAATGAGATTTTTTACCGTGTAAAATCCTTGCTCTTTTGTTGTACAAAAAACATAGGTCAACTCTGTGGACTTCTTATGCGGTTCCCACCCACCCCACTTCATGACTGGTCCACTATTTTGGCTTTCGGCCTGGCTGACATAATCATTTATTTGACCTTTCTTCTGATCTGTCGGAAGGAAGGAAGGAAAAATGAGACGCACACAACAAAACCTGTCTGTGTAGCAGCTGTAAGGCCTGTATGGTCCCATCAGAATTGGCTTATGATTTGGTAGCCAAAAGCAGGAGTGGGTACATAACACAGAAGACATGCAACTATTCCGTTCACGTGTCATCTCTGTTTTAGAGCCACTCCTGTTTTTTTGGGCTTTAGCAATAGTGATGGATTATTGACCAAATGCTGACCGAGTGAAGGCGTATGCCCCACAGACAGGATCAGTTTTTTGTGGGTTATTGTTCTGATGGGTCAGAGGAAGGGCAAATCAATCAGTGATGTCAACATAAACTTACTGCTGACACCCTCTCCACTCTGTCGAATCAATGAGAGTGTAAAAGAACTACGCTTCTTCTTGGCGCTAACATCGACCTATAAGGCTGAGTTGATAATTCAGTTATTTGGTCAGTTTTGGCCGTGACTGCCCAAATAAGTGAAATGTGCAGTGATTCTAATTGTGACACCTGTCACCTGCTTGTCATACAGACTCACAGCATTATTTCACTATCAAAGCAGACTACATATGCGTGTTACTGCAAGGCACAGTGTTCTACACCCCTATAAATGCTCTCTGCAGCCCTGATTTAGCCGTCTTTTAATGTAATTTGCCGCAAATAAATTCGGATCAAACAGAATCTTTTAGAAAAATTTGGCGAACTGGCCAAATCAAATTTTTTTTTTAATTCATTCATCTCTAACTGTAATATCATTACACTCCGAATATTTAACCACACTTTGTGGTAAAAGATTCAATAAAACTTGTAATTTAGATATTTACATCTTTGCTTTTTTTGCAGCTATCGGTACAGGAGGGAGGTTATCAGTTATTGATAGCACTGTGTGTGTAGTGTCCCACTCTCATGTGTATGGTCCACTCCAAATAGTTGTGTAATATGATGTTATGACTTCAAGGATGGAAGATTTCTCCTCAGGCTATACTCACAAAGCCCCATCCTTACCAATAACCACTCTGACACCTTCTTGCTTGGTAAAATGACCATTACGGCCAACTTTATTGTACACACAAATAACATAATAATAACAACAATAATCACTTTAATACATCCATCAACATTATGAACCACTGTACCGTAACAAGGATCCTGGAGGGCAACACAACCAAGCGGTATCTTCCGTAACCATCTCTCCTTATACTTCAATATTACCCTTGGCCGCACTCACCGACCCAAGGGCACCAAATCCTTGAAGTATCCAAGTATCTCCTCCTGTAGACCTTCTAGCCCAACAGGAGCCCCATCCTCGGCATTCACCAACCACATGAGATACAGGCTCCAACATGTCCTGCATCTCTTAAAACCATTGTACTGCTCCCACAGGATCTCATATAAATCAGCCCACATATCAATACCCACATCATTAAGATGCATGCCATCAGATCTCAAGAATTGAGGCGACGCCGCCTCCAATTCCCGATGACGAACCACTAAACCACCTTGCCTGCGCACAAAACGCCCAACCTCCTTGTTTAACTTTGCCCGAGCTTTATTAAGTCGGTCCACCGAACGTGCAAAACGCCAACTACTCCTCGCCACCACCTCCGACCACACCAATAACAAGTCTGGAAAATCCGACATCAACCGCAACACGTCCAACTTGATGTCCCTTATCACATCCCGCGACCGACGGACCCCAAGGTCATTGCCACCCGCATTCAAAACCAAAATGTCAGGCGCGCGGTCCAACAAGACGTTCGTACGGATCTCAGGCAAAACCTGCCCCCAAAGAAGCCCCCTTACACCAATCCACCGTACTTGCAGTTTCTCCGTCGAAAAACCCAATTGACGGCCGTTCCGCCGAACATCAGCTCGCAAAGCCCCCCAGTAGACATACGAATGCCCAAAAATCCACGCAAGACAAGGAGCTGCCCCTGCAACAAAACAAACAAATCAAAATCAATCAACCGTCACTGTCAAACCCGTCCCCACAAATTGATCCCACAAACAACACTTCCCCGCCCCACTACAAGAGATGAGGCCTAACATATGAACGAAAACAATCAGACTCCCATCGCCCTATACGCTTTATGACCTCCTCTCCAAGCCCCCACCTAGCCGCCTCTGTCGTGGCCCCAATCCTGAACTAATGAGACGCAAATTCCGCCGCCGGAAAACCAGCAGCCGACAAACATTTCCTAAAAACAACCACAAACTGGAACCGAGACAAACACGATCCGTCCACATGCACCAGCAAAGCACCCGTGCCACCCAGCCGCAACACCAAAAATTCCCGTACACAACGCACAGGGCAAACAACAGAACCCGCAAGCGGCCTAAGCCACACTACCACGCCCTTACCCACCTGATCAGTCTTCGACCTGCGAATCCGACATCTCAAAGCACCATCCACCAACTCAACATCCTCCCACAACAAACCGCCTCCACTCGTGCAACTTGCAGCCACCAACTCAGAAATCCGAAAAGCCCCAAAAAAGGCCAACACAAACGCCACCCTAAACAAACACACCTCATACACCGACCGACAGACCCATCCCGCCTCCTTCCACAGCGTCTGCAACACGGCAAAAGAAACCGGCCTCCTAGTATCCTTGCTCACCACACTATGATGATAACCCTTCAAGGCCTGTCGCACCATAAAACACCTAGACACATCCGCCAAGCCCCTCAGGCGCAACCAGAAGGCGACAGCCGCCACCCTCTTTGATGCAACCGAGAACGACAAACCTTCCGCATAAAACTGACCCACCCAAAAAATTAACAACGTCCTAAAATCCGCAAAAGACCCGCAACCACCCATCCGTTCAATCAAATCCTCCCACAACACCCACACTGCCGAATACGCCGACCACGTACCTCCACTCAGCGACTGTCTAATGAGGCCCGCCGACACCCCAAGGCCATACTTCAGAGCCACTGGGGGCAGGGCAACCCCAAGACCTCGGCACCCTGCGCCAGGCCGCGAAAACGATCCCACTGAAAGCGAGAAAGGGAATCAGCAAGTGAGTTATCCATGCCAGGCACATGCACAGTAACAAAACATGCATTCAACTGCAAACCCCGTAACACCAGATGTCGCAGCAAATTCAAGACCGGAGGCGAGCTCGCCGTCTGGCTATTAATTGCCTGAACCACACCCATATTGTCACAGTAGAAGCGAACCCGCCGATTCCTAAGCAAATCCCCCCACAACTCCGTAGCCAATAGGAAAGAGCTCCAACAACACCAAGTTAGTAAGGAAACCAGCCTGCCTCCATTCCACCGGCCACTCACCCGCACTCCACTAACCTTGACAAAAAAAAAACGTAACCACATGATCCCGACGCGTCAGAGAACAAGTCTAAATCAGCACTACCAACCACCGCTTCCATCCACACGGACCGGCCATTGTATTCCGACAAAAAAGACTCCCACACCACCAAATCCTCCTTCACTGCCGCAGGCAAACACAAATAATGAAAAGGCGCAGCAACGCCCGCCGTAGCCAGGGCCAAGCGACGACAAAACACCCGCCCCATCGGCAAGATACGACAGGCGAAATTCAATTTCCCTAAAACCGACTGAACCCGCTTGAGCTGGACCTTCTTTGCCCTCCGCAAGAACAACACCTCCTCCAACAGATCAGATACCTTATCAACTGGCAAACGACAATCCATAGCCACACTGTCAATCTCGATCCCCAGAAACTTTATCACCGTGGAAGGGCCCTCCGTCTTATCAGCCGCTAAGGGAATACCAAAACGCGCCGCCACCCTCTCCATGGTGCGCAACAAAACAGAACAAACCCTAGATCCAGCCGGACCCGAAAACAGAAAATCATCTAAGTAGTGCAAGACCGAACTCCAACCCGCCTCCTTTTTTACCACCCATTCCAAAAATGAGCTAAACGCCTCAAACAATGAGCACGAAATTGCACAACCCATCGGTAAACAACAATCAACGTAATAACAGCCATTCCACTGAAAACCCAACAAATGCAAACTATCAGGGTGAATAGGCAACAACCGAAAGGCGGCCTCAATGTCCGTCTTCGTGAGCAGAGCGCCCTGCCCAAAACGTCGCACCCACCGCACCGCCGCATCAAAAGACGTGTGCGACACTGAGCACAACTCATCCGCAATACCATCATTCACCGACCCGCCAAGCGGATAAGACAAATTATGAATAAGCCTAAACTTATTGGGCTCCTTCTTAGGAACCAAACCCAAAGGAGAAACCCACAAATCCGGCAAAGGACACTCCAAAAAAGGGCCCACAACTCTACCAGCCGCAAACTCGTGTTTGTACCGGCAATCGGACAAGAACCGACAATGCCCCTCATTGTACTGCCAACAACACCCTTTCCTGCCACCCCCAGAAGCCTCCGAGGCCGAGGCACCCCCGGCCCCGCCACGAAAGGGCTGAGGACCCCCCCCTAGGCGCCGCCATTAATCGTATCCACAGACCAATGTCCTTATGGTCCCAGCGAATGCTAGGCCTGACCGCCTTCCGCTGCCGGAACTGCTCGTCATACCTAAGCCACGCTACACCCCCATAAGTCCGATGCGCCTCACCGACAGCATCCATATAACAGAAGAGAGCCGAGCAATGCTCATGCGCCTTCTCCCCAATCACACTAGCCAGAATGGCAAAAGCTTGCAGCCAATTCTGAAAGGTACGCGGAATCAGCCGATACCGCCTCCTCTCCTCCTCCTCCTTTTTACTCTCGTCCGGCTTACCCCTATCCAAATTAAATTTCTCCAAGTGAAGCAACGCAAAAATCTCTACAAATTCATGCCGCCATATCTTCTCCTTAACCTCCTGCTTCAAGTGAGCCCCCAGCGGCCCCTCAAAACACACATAAATCTCCCCTTTTGCCGCATCCGCCAACCGAACACCATCCCCCACTGCACCCCCAGCCACCGCTACCACTCCAGACCCAGATGCCAGGGAGCCCCCACTAATGCCTTCCTCCCACACCCCAACAGGCCCCAACGCCGGACCTTACACCTGTCCCACAGCCGGTACCGGAGCCCAGACTGACACCGGCGCCGCCGCAGGCCCGGAACCCAATCGCGACAATAAAGACAACATACCGGACAATACCTCCCTCACCAAAGCATCAGAACCCCCCACATTAATTCCCACAGTGTCCCCACCCCCCCCAACAGAATTCTGACTCGCCGGTCTCTCACCTGGCCGTCCCCGGACAACATCACCGGCAGCCGCAGAACTCCTCCCAGACGTCCTCAATGGCGCAGTCGAACAGCACGGCACTTCTTCATCCCCAGGAGGGACGTCCATCCTGCCTGCCGCCGAATCGTCACCCGGTTCCACCTCGCCCTTCTCCAACGGCGACAGCTCCGCATCACCCCGCTCCTGCAGGAGACCGTCATCCATGAATTCAGGCGCCGTACCAGCCACCACACAGGGCCGCTCACTGTCCTCCACCATCCCTTCCATAAATGCATGCTCTCCAGCCAGGCCGCCAGAAGCCGCATCCTGCAGTCCCAGATCAGGGGACAAGGCAACCACCCTGTCCCCTTCCACGCTGTCATGTCTCCTGCCCACCGCCAGGGGCCGCGACGCACTCACATTCCACCCTCCTCCTCTGCGTACCTCCGTCCTCAATCGCTCCAGCCGCCTCAGGTAAGGCCGCACCAGACCGCTCACCCCTCCGCAGCACACTGGGGGAGACGCGCGCCGGCCCATGCTCACTGCCTCTCGACACCCGGGGGCCAGAACCGGGGGTATCTCAGCCCCCTCCCGCCGCTCCACCACGCACCGCCGACTGCCTCCCGCTGCGCCTGGGCACCGGCACCACAGGCGACAGTGGAGGGTTAACAGGGGGACTCCGGAGATGCCGGCGCACACGCGGCGTAGACTCCGGACTCAAACGCTCTGGTGGGACCGACCCCCACGCCCTATAGGGTCGCGCCGCCGCCACTGCCACTGGGGACGGGACAAGAGCCGCCTGCAAAGTCTCCTGCAGACGCTCCGCGCCATGCTCACGAACTGCCGCCCTAACTGCCGCCAACAGATCCTCCAAAGATGACATCTTGCTGCTGAAACACTCTCCCTTGCACTGACGCCTGCCTGCCAAACCACTCCCCCATTCCTATATACTGCCCGCGAAACCTCACTCCACCCCCCCAAACCCAACTTCCCAACCTTAACCCCTTCCTAGCCTGAGTACTTCCACCCAAGTCAAAGCGCACTCCGCTATATCTGCGCTTCGCTCCATTATTTTGCACTATTTCTTTGTCTATGCTGCTAAATCCATATTTCAGGCTGGTAACCTGCACTACATATTTGCACCACTAGAGGTCTCTAACAAACTACTTATTTAGTGGAGGAGTTAGGAGGCATGAGAGGAGACAGTCTTGTCTCTGTCCTCCTGGGCCTTCCCCAGGAGAACTAACTGGTTTTGACTATTAAGTCCAAAGATCAGGACTATAGGATCCTACGCTGTAGAGTACCCTTCCGGGGGTATCAAGGGGATTATTACTCTGAAGACCACAACTTTTTCAAATAATGAAGCAGAGTGTTTGCCTGCCATGAGGGAGATCACCCTTGGGTTGTTGGATCATTGAACTAAAGACTATATTGACAAAAGAAGGTAACTGTCATTTATCAGACTCCAGACTCCTTTGCATCAGGTGGAGAGATTTTAAGCTTCCGGCAGCTCTACCATAACCAAGGACAGAAAGGCCATCTCTCAGAATACTCATTTACAGAGGATCTAAACTAATAGTGAAAGGTTGAGGGATCAGAGCATGACCAGGAACCAAGCACAAGTAAGAACATCATCCTTCACTCAAGTGGGCTGGAGGTAACCTATGCATTTCACCATAAGTAGTCTGCTAATTTGGATTTTGCAGCTTTACCCTTTTTGCCATCTGTATGAAAGACAAAGTGATGTTATTGGAAGCCTTACTACATCTGAAAAGTAAAGTTTCTGCCTGGCTCAACCACTGCCTCTCTCATGATTCCACTTCTCCTCATTGCACCTTACGGTGCTGGCGTCACAAACACAGGGGCCCAGCCGCAAAAGCACCTTAGTCTTGATAACCACGGGCGAATCTAAATTACCCTCGGTCAGGAGGGGAACGTAGAGACAAAAGAAAAGAGGGGTGGGGGGCGCACAATAGGGTAGTAGGTTCAAATACAAACTGAATTGTTTGAAGTAAGAAGGTGCTCACCTTTTGAGGTTGTGCAATAATAGACACAACTCTATTGTAGGTATGTAGGTATAGCAAGACCTTATGGATCCGTGGATGCAGCCGCAGAAGGAGTGTCTTTGGGATTGGGTGCCCAATCCCCCAAAGGATGCTTGTAGTAAGAAACGGTTCTGATCAGGCGCAAATTCACAGGTTCCAATATGTCTCTATAGGTGAATCTGCTCAAATTGTCCCCTTCATCAGGTTAACAGTAGTCACAATAGCTAATAGTAGATACAGGTATATATAGGTGAAAAAAAAACGTTCAAAAAACTGATTACCTAAGGGCTGCCCATAGATGGGAGGGGCTAGCACCAGGAGAAATGTCACAAACTAAAATACAACATTTTATCTAATGGACTTCATCAATTATGCAATTAATTGGTGCTGGTGGTGCATAACTGGAATAGTGTAAAAAATAAATAAATAGGCGATTCTTTATTAGATGTCTGTATGGTATGATCGGTAGACTAGAATCACATGACTGCTACACTGCGGTCATGTGATAGAGGCAGGGCAGCTATAGTGTTTAACGAGCGCTCGGCACATGCGCTCTGCTCCCCCTTGTCTCCTCTCTAGACGGCCGGTCATGTGTTCGCTAGGCTCGCGATCACATGGCCGGTATCCATGGCTACAATAACGCTGCCAAATAGTTTAGCAGAGCGCAGTGTCTCTGGGGCAAACGTACTCAGCGCTGTGTGATGTTGATATTAACAGAACTGGCAGCAGTTATCAGGAGGTCAATATATTAATTAAATAAGTATAAGGTAAGGACTAAATAGGTGGCTGGGTATGTGTATTTATACTAATGCACTCAAGGGCTCATGATAATTGTATGCACCTATAGAAGAGTTACATGCACCTATAATATGTGGATAAAATTACATGCACCTATAATGTCTAGATAGAAAGATAGATAAATATATATATATATATATATATATATATATATATATAGGCATATAAATATACATAAATACATAAAAAAGTGTGTAGATGTACATGTATCCACATGAGAAATATATATTAATGAAAATTATATGACACATATATATAAAAGAATAATAATGATAAATTGATCACAATTGTTATTAATAATATATAATAATATATATATATAAAAAAAAAATAATAAAAAAAAATATATATATATATATATATATATATATATATTTGTGCTAGGATCGGCTGAATGAGAACAACCTAACTGTACCTACCTGAAGCAGTAGAGTTATGCCGGAACTGCCGTATTAAGGGTAGCATGAAGGGGGCTACCCCAGTGAGGATTATATATGAAAAAGGGGGGGTTGGGTGGGCAGACGTGCCAGCGAACGTGCGAACGTGCAGCAGGTATCGGCCGCTGCCTTTTAACCCTATGTGGCCCCGCCTCCCATAGCACAAACACAGCAATGAAAACATTGCTTAACACTTGTGCTAGGATCGGCTGAACGAGAACAACCTAACTGTACCTACCTGAAGCAGTAGAGTTATGCCGGAACTGCCGTATTAAGGGTAGCCTGAAGGGGCCAAAAACCACGCGGATGCAGGGAAGGATTGAATCTGTGTATTCTAGGTGATATTTACAACAGCAGATGATTGAATGCAAGTGACATTTCCTGTTGAGGGTCAGGAACATACCGTGCGTAGCATGCAGATATCCATCTGCCCAATTTCTGGATGACGTGTGCCGGAACATTATTTTTGGAGGCTGCGGAGGCGGCCCCAATGTGGAATGAATGCCCTGTGATTGTTAATGGGTTGACCCCCGAAGAGGAGACTAGTAGGCGAACGTACTTGAGGAAAGTCTGGATGTTCAAGGGAAACCCATCCAATTGGAACAGGGGGGACTCCGCGGGCACGTTCCCGATGTACTGCAACCACTCACGTAGGACCGTTACTAGGCACCATTTGTTGTTGGTGACAAAGTACCTCACTTGCACGGATTCCCCAGGTCGGCCCGTCTTGCTGGAGTCCAAGCTGAGGGTGAGCAGCGTGCCATCCCAACGCAATTGGTTCCTCCGCAAGAACTTGCTTGAAGATTTAGCACAAGTGAACTTGCCTGGCCTGAGGAACCCGTAGAACGCCAGATACAATGCCGCCCTGACAAGAGAGCTGATGTACTGCCCGAACGGGTGATTGGCCAGTGCGTCGGACACGGTCCTAACCATATTGCTGGTAAATGGACGCCTAGTGGGTCTTCTTCTGATGGACTGTTTCTGGATGCCCGTCAACAAGGATTTGATTGGATGAGCCATGAACAGTGATGGTTGATCCGCAAACTGCACATACCAATGATGCTGTATGCCAGCGAGGAACAGCTTGATGGTGCTATAGGATAGATTTAGCTGTGAGTGGCAAAAAGCTGTAAACGCAAGCAGGTATGTGATAGGACCTTCACCAGCCGGAGAGTATGTGACTTTGAATCTGTTAAACAATCGCCAGGCCGTCCTGTACGCCTTTCGTGTGTTGCTGGACAGAGAATCAGACATGAGACTTTTGGCCATCTCGAGAAATGGCGCTACTCCATTAATAGTTGGCCATGAGACGGGGCTGGTGTTTGGGAGAGATCTGCTTCTGGGAAGACCTGAAAGAAGAGGGGAAAGTTAAACTGAGATAGAGCATCGGCTGCGATGTCACGTTGCCCACTTATATGTGTGCAAATGAAATTGAAATTATTTTGCAGGGCCAGCCACACAAGCTTCCGCACAAACGCCATGATGTCCCTGGAGGCTGACCTCCCCTTCATTAGGATGTCAGCGAGAGCCTCATTGTCGGTGAGGAACAGGACTGTCTGGTTTCTCCACCGAGCCCCCCATGTTACTGCCGCTGCTACTATGGGATATATTTCAAAGAGTGAGGAACTCCTTGAAAAGCCTGTTATGCTGGTGATGTCTACCGGCCATGGTTGAGCGAACCAATGGGTGCCATGTATGGCTACAAAGCCGGCAGCGGGCGAGGCGTCTGTGTGGACCACAGGGGAATTACTGGATGCCACTGGAGTGAACAGGGAAACCCCATTCCATTGGGAGAGGAAGTTGTCCCACATCAGCAAGTCAGCGATTGCCAGCTGGACTGGGCTGTCCTGGCAGGGTGCTTGTGGGAGGAGTGCCAGGAGCCTTGAAATAAAGGACCTACCCTGTGGCATGATACGCATAGCAAAATTCTGCATGCCAAGGAGTGACTGAAGATCTGCCCTGGTAGTCACCCTCACTTGCGCTAGTCTGTGAACAACAGACTTGATTCTGGCCAGCTTGTCCGGAGGCAGACTGGCCTTTATGTCCACTGTGTTCAAGCAAATGCCTAAAAAGGTGATCTCTGTGCTGGGTCCCTCCACCTTGTGCGAGGCCAATGGAACTTTGAGGTCTGAAAAAGCTGTGCACAGGACCTGTAGATCTTGAGGCACTTGATCTGGGGATTCTAACAGGAGAAAGTCATCCAGGTAGTGGATCACGTGATTTACCCGGAAAGTGTTGGTCAAAACCCAATGCAGTGCGCTGGCCAGTTGGTCGAACAACCAGGGGCTGGACTTTGACCCGAAGTTCAATTTGCTGGCAAAATAATAAGCACCCTGCCATTTCATGCCATGCCACTGCCATAACTCAGGATGGATGGGTAGTAATTTGAAAGCATCCGTGATGTCCGCTTTTGACAGCCAGGTGCCCTTGCCTAATTTGATTATGACCTGTATTGCCTCATCTATTGATGCATATCTCATGGAAAACTCCTCGGATGGAATTAAGGAGTTCAAGCTTGGTATGTGTAAAGAATGTGGGGAGGACAAATCATAGATTAGGCGTTTTTTATTGTTGAACTTGCCAGTCACAATGCCAACTGGATTGACTCTTCAGCATGCGAAGGGAGGTTGATTGAACGGCCCTATTAAGTACCCCCGGTCTAGTTCGGTGTGGATTAATTGCGTTACCGCCTCTGGGTCTCTGGCTGCCGACTGCAAATTATCACATTTGAATGTGGTTTGAGAGAGCGCGAGAAGCCCTGTGTGGTAACCGTGTGTCAAGCCGTGGATGACGAACTGCACCCAGGCCGGGTGTGGATGCTCAGCCAAGAACAATGCCAGCAGATCCACGTCAATCACGCTTAGTCACGCCGGGCCTTGATTCCTTTGAGGGCATGCTGCGCGTGGATGGGCCCTGAAACAGATCGCACACAGATGTAGTAACCTGCACTGATTGTAATGACAAATGGCGTAGTTGAAATTGTTGCATATCTGGCTTTGACCAAGGTATTTTATGGGACGACCTAGCTTGTCCACCCCGGATGCTGGTTTGAAGTTTGATGGACCTGGGGCAGAATAAGGTTGTGCTGGATCTGCTACGTGGCCTGTATTGGAACACCAACCCATAGTGTGGGAGTAGGAGTTGCAGATCGTGCACGTCGGGGCTTTTAGCCCTGCAAAATGGCGGCAGAATAATTCCGCGTCTATGTTGGACCAATCCAGAACGTGCTGGCACTGTATCAGGGCAGCTGCTGCTTTGGCTAAAAATGAACGGTGGTAGTCGAAAAATGCTGTGCCGCCATATTTGTATCCTAATTCCACCACCTTGTACATGTACAAGTCTAGCTCGGCCCTCCTATGCAGGTTGGCTGTGCAAATCACGTCCCGGTATAAGCTAAATGCTAGGACAAATTCTGTGACGTTCAGTTTCCTGTTAAGCCTAGCATCTTTAGACTTCAGGATGACCGAAACCTCCCCACATGCAATGGTTCTATTGTCCGGGGCCTCATGTGTAGCAATGAGCAGGGACACCAGGTTGACGTCTTTGCCTTCCAATATGTCCTGCCTGATATTGGCCGGAATGAAATGGGATGGGGCGATTGTGGGAAACTGGGATGACCCACGAGAAGCATTGGATTGCCCCGCTGCAGGTTCCGCAGGTGTTGGTGCCGTCAATGCTCGCGCCACAGACCTGGCTTCCACTGATTCCATTCTGGCCTGTAGGTCTGTCATGGATGACGCCATGCTGTTGATCACGGCGTGTAGTTGGGTGAGTGAAGTCTGAATGGTTCCCATGGATACCTCGTCCTGGCTCACGGGTGGTACGTCTGACATCAACAGGCGATACAATTCTGCTTTCCTTGCTGATGCTGGAAAGGGGATGCCCCCTCGGCGCAGCTCGGCGGACAACTTCGGGATGGTCCAGGAACGTAAAGATGGTCCCACGCTTCGCTCCGACTGGGTGTCCCCGCTATCCCGCGACGCGGAAGAGCCTCCAGGCATAAATTCTTGCGACATCTTCCTACTGGTCATTAATTGAGAGCCATTAGTACCCCCCTTTTCCCGAGCTGTGAACTGTGACCTTCTACCCGTGTGCCCGAGCCCTAGTAGGACCAGTCCGCCCTGCGGTTGCAGTTGCGGACGTGTGAGCCACCGCCACCTGCGTGACAGCGCCCAGTGGCCTTCCAGGGCTGTGCAGCCTGAAGACGTGACAGGCCCTGGCCTGTGTCTGTAGTCGTGACAGATTTGACCAGGCGGCACCTGTGGTGTGACCCTGACTGAGATGACGTCCCGGTACGTGTGCCTGTGGTCGTGACAGGACTTTGTGCTGAAGTGAGGACTTGTGGATGAGCAGGTGGTGTGCCTGTAGGCGTGACAGGACTTTACCCGGCCTGTGGCCGTGAAAAGACGTGTGTCGCAAGACTGCCTGTGGTCATGACAGGACTTTATAGCGAGTCTGTGGACGTGACAGACGTTGGAACACAAACACCTGTAGTCGTGACAGGGTTTTTTTTTTTTTGTTTTTTTTTTTCTTTATTGAATGCCTGTAGTCGTGACAGGATTGTATAGCAAGTCTGAAGATGTCTGACTGCTTGTGGCTGCGTTGGAAGCTGATACGTACCTTATTTGCCGTTTATTTGCCTAAGGTGCCATGGAAGGTGACACGAACAGTGGAAACGTAAAACATTTTTTTTTTTTTTTGAAGCTTGCAGATTACTCTGTTCCCCACAGCCCAGAACCGCTGATGACAGGGACAGGCCGATGAACCGCACCCCTGGCTGCTGCCTCTGTGCCTGCCCGTGGTAATTTGAATGTGACCTGTCTCTGCAAGAGGCGTGAACAGACCTGACGAGTGGATGCGTGCGACCCGTGAGTGTAGCCTGGAGTCGCTTGGTGGGGGGGGGGGGGACAGGTTGAGCCTTAAGAAACACGCAAAAGCACCTGGCCCTGGGGGTGCCATGGGAATGAGCCCCAGTGTAACAATGTGGCATGACTATTACCGTGGTTGCGACACCCCCTCTTTTGTGTGCCACCGCAGGTGTTAAAATTTTGTATTTTTTTTTCTTCATGGTGACCATTATGCATTTAAATCATGACATGTAGATGCAATCTCCTGAGAACATGAAACATTGCTGGTGAAACAGTACAAAATCCATGCATGTAAGGACCCAGACTACCAGTTTGTACTGTAATTACTTTGTCATTATCATTTTATGGAATCCGATGTAATAGACTTGGCAACACATGAATAATCCCAGCAATTTGAAGAATATATCTAAAACCCCTGTTGATCATGCCAGTTCCCTGGACTGCTGCCGCGCTAGTGGCCACCAGGTGGCGCTGTGTGGTGAGAGACTCGCCGGCTGAGTGGTGCGGCCAGGGACTGCAACTTGAAGTGCGCAGCCGCCACCGCCGCTTGAGGAGAGTGGAGCCGTAAGCTGCCGGTCTCTGCCACCCCAGCTACCGCATCCAGCAACCTCCCCCCAGCTCCCGTCTTACTTTGAAGTCGCGACGCTGCGACCAGCCCACGCTGCCCAGCCTGTGGAAAAGACGCGGAAGTGCTCTGCCTCACTGACGACCCCAGACGTGCCAGCGAATGTGCGAACGTGCAGCAGGTATCATCATGATACTACTGTCCGCAAAGGCAGCTCTAAGTGCGGACATAAAAGATGTTTATGCTGCTCCAGTATACAACAAACATCTATTTTTTACAATAGAGTGAGTAGGGAGTCATTCCCCATTATGAACGCCTTAAACTGTGAATCCAGCCACGTCATATATCTCCTAGAGTGTCCGTGCCATCTACAGGTCCTTCTCAAAAAATTAGCATATTGTGATAAAGTTCATTATTTTTTGTAATGTACTGATAAACATTAGACTTTCATATATTTTAGATTCATTACACACCAACTGAAGTAGTTCAAGCCTTTTATTGTTTTAATATTGATGATTTTGGCATACAGCTCATGAAAACCCAAATTTCCTATCTAAAAAAATTAGCATATTTCATCCGACCAATAAAAGAAAAGTGTTTTTAATACAAAAAAAGTCAACCTTCAAATAATTATGTTCAGTTATGCACTCAATACTTGGTCGGGAATCCTTTTGCAGAAATGACTGCTTCAATGCGGCGTGGCATGGAGGCAATCAGCCTGTGGCACTGCTGAGGTGTTATGGAGGCCCAGGATGCTTCGATAGCGGCCTTAAGCTCATCCAGAGTGTTGGGTCTTGCGTCTCTCAACTTTCTCTTCCCAATATCTCACAGATTCTCTATGGGGTTCAGGTCAGGAGAGTTGGCAGGCCAATTGAGCACAGTAATACCATGGTCAGTAAACCATTTGCCAGTGGTTTTGGCAGTGTGAGCAGGTGCCAGGTCGTGCTGAAAAATGAAATCTTCATCTCCATAAAGCTTTTCAGCAGATGGAAGCATGAAGTGCTCCAAAATCTCCTGATAGCTAGCTGCATTGACCCTGCCCTTGATAAAACACAGTGGACCAACACCAGCAGCTGACATGGCACCCCAGACCATCACTGACTGTGGGTACTTGACACTGGACTTCAGGCATTTTGGCATTTCCCTCTCCCCAGTCTTCCTCCAGACTCTGGCACCTTGATTTCCGAATGACATGCAACAGCCCAGTGCTGCTTCTCTGTAGCCCAGGTCAGGCGCTTCTGCCGCTGTTTCTGGTTCAAAAGTGTCATGACCTGGGGAATGCGGCACCTGTAGCCAATTTCCTGCACACGCCTGTACACGGTGGCTCTGGATGTTTCTACTCCAGACTCAGTCCACTGCTTCCGCAGGTCCCCCACGGTCTGGAATCGGTCCTTCTCCACAATCTTCCTCAGGGTCCGGTCACCTCTTCTCGTTGTGTAGCGTTTTCTGCCACACTTTTTCCTTCCCACAGACTTCCCACTGAGGTGCCTTGATACAGCACTCTGGGAACAGCCTATTCGTTCAGAAATTTCTTTCTGTGTCTTACCCTCTTGCTTGAGGGTGTCAATGATGGCCTTCTGGACAGCAGTCAGGTCGGCAGTCTTACCCATGATTGCGGTTTTGAGTAAGGAACCAGGCTGGGAGTTTTTAAAAGCCTCAGGAATCTTTTGCATGTGTTTAGAGTTAATTAGTTGATTCAGATGATTAGGTTAATAGCTCGTTTAGAGAACCTTTTCATGATATGCTAATTTTTTTAGATAGGAATTTGGGGTTTTCATGAGCTGTATGCCAAAATCATCAATATTAAAACAATAAAAGGCTTGAACTACTTCAGTTGGTGTGTAATGAATCTAAAATATATGAAAGTCTAATGTTTATCAGTACATTACAGAAAATAAGAAAATAATGAACTTTATCACAATATGCTAATTTTTTTAGAAGGACCTGTACAGTATGTGGGGAGCACGATTAAGAAAAAATACTGGAAACATAGTGTATCCAGACATGCTGCGGAACATCATGAGGGCAGTTCAGCTGGATTCAAAGTAACCCCAATAGAACAAATTCCAAGTCATCTTCAAAAAGACACGCAGTATATTAGATGTAGAGAAATGTATTAGATCTTTAAGTTGAATAGTTTGAATTCATATGGCCTCAATGAAGCTTTTGAGATCAATTTATAGAAAGCCCAGTGCTAGCGCTTTTACACATTCATTATTTATTCATATATATTCGACACATATTCCCTCCCTCTCGCTATGGCTTTTATCTAATAATTTTTAACTCATTTTTAACTTTTATATATAATTTTTTTAATTTTATTCATCAATTTAGCCATCATTAATGAGTACATATCAATCTAATAATATGGAAAATATTTATTTCTTTATATTTATGATATATATTTTATATATATATATATATATATATATATATATTTATTATTATAATTTTTTTATATATTTTTATATATTATTATTAATAACAATTATGATCAATTTATCATTATTATTCTTTGATATATGTTTCATATCATTTTCATTAATATATATTTCTCATGTGGATACATGTACATCTACACACCTTTTTATGTATTTATGTATATTTATATACAGATCTGTGCATACCAATGGTCTATTGGAAGACACAGTCATTCAGGAATCCTCAGTTTCTGCATTCCATACTCCTTTACTTACCCCGAACTGGAATACTCGCACCCCGTACAACTAACACCACACTTACTCTTACCTCTCCGTCCTCTATGTTTTCTACGGAAATACTCAATACATGTGGTCCACTCAATCTACCACCCACTGAGTTTTCTATTCATCCCGATCAACATACTTCAGTATTATCCAACTCCTCTACTCCCTCAGCTTGTTCAGATCTGGAAATTGATTCTCTTCTCACCATTCATGTGAGCACCTCTCCACCAATAACTTCACACTCGAATATATTTGCTAGTACATCCTCCGCCACTTCTGACAATATCCATCTTAACCAATATAATGTTTCACCGGTTATAGAATCCTCGACAGCCGGTCCCTCCACATCCATGGTATCTTTTTTAGATCTCCCTCCTCTCATCAATCCCACAACGGTCCACTCTATTCCCAAAAATCTGAAAACTACCAATATAGCCAATTTGTTTCGTCCACTAGGCCACAAATCTGTAAAAAGAAAAAAACAAGGCAAGGCTGCAGAGCAGGTCAGCTAAAAAAGAAGAATCCCTACCCCTCGCAGCCTACATTGACTCCCAAATCAGATACATCACCCCTCTCCTATGGCATTTTTAACCTGTCTAGTCACGTACTGACACCAAATGAAGTTGCAGTACTATCCAAAGGACTCTCTTTTTGCCCCACTAGTAAAATTAAAGAATTTGATCTCTTTCTCGACTTAAATCGATATATTAAGAAACTCACACTTAAAAGGCACTTCAAGATCAAGGAAAATTCTAACACTGGGCCGAGACTTGAGCCAAATGCTATGTCCCCTGATATAGAACAGATTGTAGCCGTACCCTCCGGCTTAAAACCACCATCAACCTTTTATTCCATCCACCACAAGGGGAATTTCATTGACACCTTTTATTCTTTCAAAATGTTTTTATTGGGTTTTTTCAAAGTGTGAGTACACTTTTACATGTTGTTACATATTATAAAAAAGGAATTACATGTCGTATCGTCGTCATTCCACTTGATGCATTAGTTAAAAATAAATAAAAAATACAAATAATACTAAGTAAAAGTAAACATTATTAAACCTGTGGGTGAGACAGTGATTTATGTCTAGCCTTGAAGTAGTTATTTTAATTAGTTTATTTGAGTTTCACCTTTTATTCTGTGGTTTCAAATGATTTCAGGGATATCAACCACAAACCAGATATAAGGCCAAACATGAAATCATCAGAGAAACTAGCCCTGAGAAAGCTACAATCTGACACTGATCTTATCATCAGAAATGCCGACAAGGGGGGGGGGGAGGATCGTCATTCAGAACCGTGAAGATTATATGAAGGAAGCTCTAAATATCTTATCCAACGATAAATATTATTTACCTCTTGATTGTGACCCCTCCGAAACAGATAGAGAAGAATTTCAGGCCCTAATAAAATCCGGAGATCTATGTCTAAATAAGAAAGAGATGGAATATATTATGGTGAAAGAGTCCACACCAGCTATTTTTCACCACCTTCTGAAGATCCACAAGGACATCCAAAATCCGCCGGGCCGACCCATAATATCAGGGGTTTCTTCTCTGACTCAGAACCTGTCACATTATATTGACATCCACCTGCAGAAAAATGTCCTTAATTTGAAATCCCATTTGAAAGATTCTGCATCCCTCATTACCATACTTAAAGACCTCAAGTGGTCAGATGACTACCATTGGGCTACTCTGGATGTTTCAGCACTATATTCGAATATCTCCCACGATTTGGGCATGAAGTGTACATCTAGTTTTTTAGCTAATGATCCAGAAATGCCTGCTATACAAAATACATTTATTATGAGGGGTATTGAATTTATACTTACACATAATGTGTTTACATTTCAAAATGATATTTATAAACAAATACGTGGGACCGCTATGGGGACGCGCTTCGCGCCCAGCTTTGCAGATCTTTTGAGGAGGAATTCATATACCACTCAAGCTTCTGGGCCAACAACAACATTGTCTTTTTTCGCAGATATATCGACAATCTGATTTTCATTTGGAATGGGGATTCAGCATCTATCGATAAGTTTATTTCTTATCTTAACACTAACGACAGGTACATATGACAATAAAAATACATTTTTATTCAGGACAATAAAATAAATACACGCACATTTTTCATAAAGGTCGATAGCAATAGTTATCTAGACTTCAAAAGTACACACTATAGGAAATGGAAAGCGAACATCCCCTTCAGTCAATTCAGACGACTCAGAAGAAATTGTACCCGTGAGGACGATTTCAACCAACTGTGTGATACTCTGGTCTCCAGGTTTATTCAAAAAGGTTATCCCCCTAATATTATTTCTGGCGCGAGAAAAAAGGCCACAGAATGTACTCAAGATGAATGTCTAATCCCAGCGCCTAAAAAGAAGAAAGATAATAGCTATGAGAAATATAGTTGCAATTTTATTACGACCTATAATCAAAATCATGTCGATAAAGGCGGTTTTAGAAAACATTGGCATATTTTAAAAAGAGACCCCATTTTAAATCAAATTATTCCAGAATCCCCAAAACTCACGTACAAGAGAGCACGTACCCTCAAAAACATTCTTGCACCCAGCAAACTGAATCCTGTTTCATATCATACTGAGAATCATGATACTACTGTCCGCAAAGGCAGCTCTAAGTGCGGACATAAAAGATGTTTATGCTGCTCCAGTATACAACAAACATCTATTTTTTACAATAGAGTGAGTAGGGAGTCATTCCCCATTATGAACGCCTTAAACTGTGAATCCAGCCACGTCATATATCTCCTAGAGTGTCCGTGCCATCTACAGTATGTGGGGAGCATGATCCAAACATTGCGGAACAGAGTGAATAAACATAGATCAAACATCAAGAAAAAATACTGGAAACATAGTGTTTCCAGACACGCTGCGGAACATCATGAGGGCAGTTCAGCTGGATTCAAAGTAACCCCAATAGAACAAATTCCAAGTCATCTTCATAAAGACACGCAGTATATTAGACGTAGAGAAATGTATTGGATCTTTACGTTGAATAGTTTGAATCCATACGGCCTCAATGAAGCTTTTGAGATCAATTTATAGAAAGCCCAGTGCCAGCGCTTTTACACGTTCATTATTTATTCATATACAGACGTGGACAAAATTGTTGGTACCCTTTGGTCAATGAAAGAAAAAGTCACAATGGTCACAGAAATAACTTTAATCTGACAAAAGTAATAATAAATTAAAATTCTATAAATGTTAACCAATGAAAGTCAGACATTGTTTTTCAACCATGCTTCAACAGAATTATGTAAAAAAATAAACTCATGAAACAGGCATGGACAAAAATGATGGTACCCCTAGAAAACACAGAACATAATGTGACCAAAGGGACATGTTAATTCAAGGTGTGTCCACTAATTAGCATCACAGGTGTCTACAACCTTGTAATCAGCCATTGGGCCTATATATATGGCTCCAGGTAATCACTGTGTTGTTTGGTGATATGGTGTGTACCACACTCGACATGGACCAGAGGAAGCAAAGGAAAGAGCTGTCTCAAGAGATCAGAAAGAAAATTATAGACAAGCATGTTAAAGGTAAAGGCTATAAGACCATCTCCAAGCAACTAGATGTTCCTGTGAGTACAGTTGCACATATTATTCATAAGTTTAAGATCCATGGGACTGTAGCCAACCTCCCTGGACGTGGCCGCAGGAGGAAAATTGATGACAAATCTAAGAGACGGATAATCCGAATGGTAACAAAAGAGCCTAGAAAGACTTCTAAAGAGATTCAAGGTGAACTTCATGCTCAAGGAACATCAGTGTCAGATCGCACCATCCGTCGTTGTTTGAGCCAAAGTGGACTACATGGGAGACGACCAAGGAGGACACCATTGTTGAAAACGAATCATAAAAAAGCAAGACTGGAATATGCCAAACTACATGTTGACAAGCCACAAAGCTTCTGGGAGAATGTCCTGTGGACAGATGAGACAAAAATCGAAGTTTTTGCCAAGGCACATCAGCTGTATGTTCACAGACGAAAAAATGAAGCATATCAAGAAAAGAACACTGTCCCTACTGTGAAACATGGAGGAGGCTCTGTTATGTTCTGGGGCTGCTTTGCTGCGTCTGGCACAGGGTGTCTTGAATCTGTGCAGGGTACAATGAAATCTCAAGACTATCAAGGAATTCTAGAGAGAAATGTACTAGCCAGTGTCAGAAAGCTTGGTCTCAGTCGCAGGTCATGGGTCTTGCAACAGGACAATGACCCAAAACACACCGCTAAAAACACCCAAGAATGGCTAAGAGGAAAAAATTGGACTATTCTAAAGTGGCCTTCTATGAGCCCTGACCTCAATCCTATTGAGCATCTTTGGAAGGAGCTGAAACATGCAGTCTGGAAAAGGCACCCTTCAAACCGGACACAACTGGAGCAGTTTGCTCATGAGGAGTGGGCCAAAATACCTGCTGAGAGGTGCAGATGTCTCATTGACAGTTACAGGAAGCGTTTGATTGCAGTGATTGCCTCAAAAGGTTGCGCAACAAAATATTAAGTTAGGGGTACCATCATTTTTGTCCATGCCTGTTTCATGAGTTTATTTTTTTACATAATTCTGTTGAAGCATGGTTGAAAAACAATGTCTGACTTTCATTGGTTAACATTTATAGAATTTTAATTTATTATTACTTTTGTCAGATTAAAGTTATTTCTGTGACCATTGTGACTTTTTCTTTCATTGACCAAAGGGTACCAACAATTTTGTCCACGTCTGTATATTCAACACATATTCCCCCCCTCTCGCTATGGCTTTTATATAATAATTTTTTACTCATTTTTAACTTTTATATATAATTTTTTTTTATTCTTTTCATCAATTTAGCCATCATTAATGAGTACATATCAATCTAATAATATAGAAAATATTTTTTTCTTTATGATAATGATATATATTTTATATATATATATATATATATATATATTTATTATTATTATTATTATTATTTTTACTTTTTTTATATATATTTTTATATATTATTAATAACAATTATGATCAATGTATCATTATTATTCTTTTATATATATGTTTCATATAATTTTCATTAATATATATTTCTCATGTGGATACATGTACATCTACACACCTTTTTATGTATTTATGTATATTTATATGCCTCTATATATATTTATTTATCTATCTTTCTATCTAGACATTATAGGTGCATGTAATTTTATCCACATATTATAGGTGCAGGTAACTCTTCTATAGGTGCATACAATTATCATGAGCCCTCGAGTGCATTAGTATAAATACACATACCCAGCCACCTATTTAGTCCTTACCTTATACTTACCGTATTTTCCGCCGTATAAGACGCACTTTTTCCCCCCCAAAATGGGGGGAAAATGCTCCTGCGTCTTATACGGCGAATGCTGTCAGTTTTACATCGCAAGCTGCGATGTAAAGCGAGCGGGGACTCAGGGAGGGACTGGGAGGAGGAGCTGGGGCCGCAGTAGCGGCGGGGCGGTGCAGTCACTGTACTATAGCCCTGTCCCGCCGCTCCGGTATACTAATATAATATGTCATATTCAATTAATAGTTATTAAATATGCCCCTTTATGCCTAATAGTACCTTAAAGGGAACCTGTCACCGGGATTTTGTGTATAGAGCTGAGGACATGGGTTGCTAGATGGCCGCTAGCACATCCGCAATACCCAGTCCCCATAGCTCTGTGTGCTTTTATTGTGTAAAAAAAACTATTTTATACATATGCAAATTAACCTGAGATGAGTCCTGTCCCTGACTCATCTCACATACAGGACTCATCTCAGGTTAATTTGCATATGTATCAAATTGTTTTCTTTACACAATAAAAGCACACAGAGCTATGGGGACTGGGTATTGCATATGTGCTAGACGCCATCTAGCAACCCATGTCCTCAGCTCTATACACAAAATCCCAGTGACAGGTTCCCTTTAAATCCTAAGCGCTTCAGTACAATTCAGGCCGGGCGGGCGGCAGCGTAACTCCCTGATGTCACGTGCCTGCGCCGCCTACTTTATGAATGAAGCAGGCAAGTGACGTCAGTGAGTGACGCGCCGGCCGCCCGGCCTGCCTGCCGGCATTGTACTGAAGCGGTTAGGATTTAAGGTACTATTAGGAATAAAGAGGCATATTTAATAACTATTAATTGAATAAGACATATTATATTAGTATACTGGAGCGGCGGGGGATCTGTGGATGGCACAGTTATAGGCTGGGAGGGTCTGTGGATGACACATGTATAACAATGCCATCCACAGATCCCCTCCTGTAACAGTGCCATCCACAGATCCCCGCCTGTAACAGTGCCAGCCACAGATCCCCCTGTAACAGTGCAAGCCACAGATCCCCCCATAACAGTGTCCGTCATCCACAGATCCCCCATAACAGTGTCTGTCATCCACAGATCCCCCCATAACAGTGTCCATCATCCACAGTTCCCCCATAACAGTGTCCGTCATCCACAGTTCCCCCCATAACAGTGTCCGTCATCCACAGATCCCCCCATAACAGTGTCCGTCATCCACAGATCCCCCCATAACAGTGTCCGTCATCCACAGATCCCCCCCATAACAGTGTCCGTCATCCACAGATCCCCAGTAATAGTGCCATCCACAGACCACCATTAGTTCCAAACCCACCAAACACACAGCACACCTTTTGGTTAAAAAACATTTTTTTTCTTATTTTCCTCCCCAAAAACCTAGGTGCGTCTTGTACGCTGGTGCGTCTTATACGGCGAAAAATACGGTATTTAATGAATATATTGACCCCCTAATAACTGCTGCCGGTTCTGTTAATATCAACATCACACAGCGCTGAGTACGTTCGCCCCAGGGACACTGCGCTCGGCTAAACTGCGCTCGCCCTGCCTCTATCACATTACTGCAGTGTAGCGGTCATGTGATTCTAGTCTATCGATCATACCATACAGACATCTAATAAAGAATCGCCTATTTATTTATTTTTTACACAATTCCAGTTATGCACCACCAGCACCAATTAATTGCATGATTGATGAAGTCCATTAGCTAAAATGTTGTATTTTAGTTTGTGACATTTCTCCTGGTGCTAGCCCCTCCCATCTATGGGCAGCCCTTAGGTAATCCGTTTTTTGGCGTTTTTTTCCACCTATATATACCTGTATCTACTATTAGCTATTGTGACTACTGTTAACCTGATGAAGGGGACAATTTGAGCCCTGAAACGCATTGTTCTATACACAATTTTACCTTTTATGAAAATAAAGAAGATTCACCTATAGAGACGTATTGGAACCTGTGAATTTGCGCCTGATCAGAACCTTTTCTTACTGCAAAAGCACCTTACACCAATTGCCATAAAGGGAGCCTCAACCAACATATGGCTGGTGTTCCCTGCAACAGAGAGTGCCCCGGAAGATTTTTTGCTGTTTTCCCATCCACTGCATTGCCCCAAGGGATAACTAAACTGTGAGTTCTACTATCCTCGGCGCCTTATCACTAGTACGTTCACGTGCACATCCTCCATAGGGATCCCCGGCATGCTACAGCCAGTATAGGGATCCCCGGCAGCTTACAACCAGTGACCCTGCTGCCTCTATACCGCCATGACCAACTTAACCCGCACCTACTGTGTCCTTCTCCCATGCCATGTAGATTGTAAGCCCTCACGGGCAGGGCCCTCTCTCCTTCTGTACCAGTTTGTAACTCATCATGTTTATGATTAGTGCAATTGTCTGTTATGTATGTGCACCCCTCATCATATGTACAGCGCTATGGAATGAATGGCGCTTTAATAATAAATAATAATAATAATAATAATAATGCTGCATGTGCATACATATGCATAGATATATAGCTATCAGTCACTGATAACTCCTCATCCCTGTACCGATAGCTTATTTGCAGCCCTGTGAATACCTAAGATATGAATATATACATTGCAAGTTTTACTGAATCTCTTCCCTAAAAACTATATATTAATCTACTCAGCTCCTCCTGCTCTATAACATGGTGCTTTCAGATTACATTGCATTTTGTGGTGACAGGTCCTCTTTAAGGTCATTGTCACTAGTGATGAGCGGCAGGGGCAATATTCGAATTCATGATTATTTTCTTGATTGTGAAAATCGACAATGTAATATGCGCGTATTGCGCGTGCAATACAGGCGTGTTTCACTGTTGCTAAATTTTTAAAGCTGGTAGAAGTTTCCTGAGACTGGAACATTACAATAGCTTTATATGCAGATAGAGTGCTCCAATATATTTTCAAATCGGCAATTAATGATGTGCATATTTTTTATTTATTTATAAATTTGTTATTTTTCATTTTCATATAGTTAAGTAACAAGTAAGCATTAGTATGACAGAAAAAGAGTGCAATTATGACTAAGCTACAAACGTCATACAGTAGCAGACAATTAAAGTTGTACTAATACATATATGGGTCCAAATGTTCAACAGATAAATATGGCTACAATCAATAACCAAGTAGGTTGAGGAGAGCATGAATATTATTTTCTTCAGTGTCAGTAGCGCTCTCTACCTAAGCCTTATACAAATCACAAAATAAAAACTGGAGACAGAGTAAGAAGAGAGAGAGAGGGAAGAGTAAAGAGTATGGGTAAGAGCAGGAAGAAGAGGGGTAGAGGGGGGGGGGACCTATAAATATCATAGTCCAGGTGCAAATTTGAGTCACCTTAGCTATCATTTCATGTACGGAGGGGGGATCAGGGCCGTCTTTAATATTGATTGGACCCTGGGCAAAAATTTACTTGGGCCCCCTGGATCCCGCCTTCCCACACCTTAGCAGGCAATCACACCCTCCACCACAACACACACACACAGTGAATGACTGTAAATACTTCCAGTTCTGAAGACTCCAGCAGCTCAGGATCAGTGCTCTGGGCAGCTGGGCTGAGGCTGGAAGTGGGCACCGCTCTGCAGGAAGGAGACCAGGGCTCGGCTCACCCTAGTGTTACAGTGCACCCCAGCACCCGACAGTATGCAGTATAGCACCCTATAGTATACAGCAACCCACAGTATGCAGTATAGCACCCTATAGTATACAGCACCACACAGTATGCAGTATAGCACCCCACACTATACAGTACCCCACAGCATATAGTAGAGCAGTATAACAGCCCACAGTATACAGCACCCCACAGTATAGCACCTCACCGTATACAGCACCTCAAATTATACAAGATACAGCCCCCACACTATACAGTACAGCAGTATAGCACCCCACACTATACAGTACCCCACAGTATATAGTAGAGCAGTATAGCAGCCCACAGTATACAACACCTCACAGTATAGCACCTCACCGTATACAGCACCCCAAACTATACAGTACAGCAGTATAGCACTCCACACTATACAGCACCCACAGTATACAGTATACAGACCCCCGCAGTATACAGTACAGCAGTATAGCACTCCACAATATACAGCCCCCCGACATTATACAGCCCCCCACAGTATACAGGCCCCCATACAGTATACAGGCCCCCACATTATACAGCCCCCCACACTATACAGGCCCCCCACAGTATACAGCCCCCCACACAGTATACAGCCCCCCACACAGTATACAGACCACCACACAGTATACAGCCCCCCCACAGTATACAGGCCCCCCACAGTATACAGGCCCCCACAGTATACAGTCCCCCACAGTATACAGGCCCCCACACAGTATACAGGCCCCCACTATACAGTAGTTTACAGTATATTAACATAACAGCCCCTGTCACCTTTTTCTGATGTAATCTTCACACAAAAAAGCTCCACAGTTAACTTCTGCAACACTCCTGGTGGGACCTGTGATGACATCATAGCCATGTGACCAGTAATATTGCTAGGTTACTGGTCACATGGTGATGATGTAATCTAAGGTCCTAGATCACATTCACAGCTCTAACACAGTACGATGCCCCCTGACAGCCTGACACCCGGGGCAGTGGCTAGCAGGGCTCAAGAGGCAGCTGCCTTGGGCCCCCCAGGAGCAACTGGGCCCGGGGCGGCTGCCCCTTTTGCCCCTTGATAAAGACAGTCCTAGGGGGGGTTAGTAATAATGTGCATATTTTTGCGCAATATGTGCAACTTCACATTTTAGCAGGTCTGACTACATATTACTGATTGGTGCACTATGTAGTGTTGTGAACTTATGACATCACAGCACTATGTCTGTAGCATATATGTATGTATTTACAGCTGAATCTATCAGCTACACTATGTCACTATCTAACCTACAATGACCATCTCCCACTAACTATTTGTGATATATATATATATATATATATATATATATATATATATAAAAAAGCTAACTATCTAACTAACTATCGAATGTAATTAAACAGTAAAGCACAGAAGACAGCAATGACAACTGCTGTCTCTCTCAGAACTCCATAAAACTCCAGAAAATGGCTTCTGGGGAGGTTCTTATATAGTAAGGGGTAGGCAACTTTCCTATTGGTTGCTAAGGATGTTGCTAAACTCAGACAAAAACATTGCAGCCTTCTCATTGGCCCACAGGCAAGAAGGGAGGTTACTGAAAAAACTATCTAGAATATTCGTGAATACGAATATATAGCAATATATTCAAAATCTTTGCGAATTCTCAAAGTGGCAATATTCGCACTTAAAATTTGTGATTCGAATATTCGCGCCCAACACTAATTGTCACATGAGCGTATTTGCAAGCTGTATATGGCCCAGATTTTATGTACCAGAATCTACTGCTAATGTTAATCAACAGGGCTATTCATGTGGACGTATAATTTCCATCAGTATTTTTAATCCGTTGCATGTGTTTTAGTTTTGAGCATATTTTCTTGCAAATATGCTGATTATAGTCCATGGGAATACATAAAATATGCAGGAACAAAGGAATATGCTTGTAAATCTGTATGAGATATTGAAGAAATACTGACAACAATACTGATGGTATATCATCCAGAATCCAAGCTTATTCCAGAGGCGGAATACGTAAGGATTTCCATATTCTGGTGTGAAAGCAGCGAAATGAGGAATTTACATTAGAACTCTGCATTTTACTAGGCATTTCATTTTCCTCTGTAAAGACAATGCAAAAAAAATGGTTACTAAGTTTTGCTTTCTCATCATCACTAGAGAAAAGTTTGGAAAAATTAGATTCGGCCAATTTGACGATTTGTCAAGACATTCTATGGTTCCAAATTAATTAATCACAAATCACTATAAATCAGATATACCCATACATCACGGTGGCTTAGGGAATGTATGGAGCGGGCTGCTGCAGTGAGCCCGCTCCATATGCAGCAGTAACAATGACAGTAGTGGCCCCATGAAACAGCAGGGAGGGTGTCAGCAGCAGGGATTCACACAGTGATATATGACACCTGCCTTTCATACTGAGGCACACTAACTGTATCACTAAAATAATGGATTGACTCTGAATATCGTTCACTGCAAAGTGATGCATGCAACAATATATGACACCTGCCTTCAATACTGAGGCACACTAACTATCACTAAAATGCCTGATTAAAGGCCGAATGCACACGGACGTTTTTCACGGCCGTGAGCGGTCCGTGGAACCGCGGCCTGGATTCCTGCTGAGAGCAGGAGCGCACGGCGTCATTGGTTGCTATGGCGTTGTGCGCTCTCTGCTGCCGCCACAGTACAGTAATGCACTGGTATAGATCATACCAGTGTATCACTGTACTGTGGCGGCAGCAGGGAGCGCACGGCGTCATAGCAACCAATGACGCTGTACGCTCCTGCTCTCAGCAGGAATCCAGGCCGCGGTTCCACGGACCGCTCACGGCCGTGAAAACGGCCGTGTGCATTCGGCCTAACTCTGAATGTCAGTTCACTAGGACGTGAGGCACACGGTGATATATTACACTTGACTTTAATACTAAAGCACACTAAGTGTATCACTAACAGAACGGATTAGCTATGAATGTCTGTGCACTACACAGTGATGCACACAGCGATACACTCTCCCTGCACTCTCCCTGCAGTCTCGCCTCCAATATTGTCCTATTAACAGTTTGCAGTAACATTGTTCCTAGCCCATGAGTGCATGCCACATTTCTCTCCCTATGCTCAGCTCACAGGACAATGGCAGAGACCACGCAGGATGGGGCTTTTATAGGCCTGTGACATCACTGGGAATGGCTCCCCGTGGATTGGCTGCCTGCACGGCATTATAGGTGATCTTGCGTTCAGCTGCTATTTTAGGAAAAATTGATTAGTTACCCTGAAGTGTGAGGAAATTCTGCTTTGTTGTGAATTGTTTTCCTAAAATTCCGCTTCGGATGCTTCAATTCACACAACCTCCACAATTACTGACTGCATGAATTTGAAGGTAATACCTAACCCACAAAGGGGAGTCTTATCCCTTAATAACAAGCTCAGCATCAAATAAAGGCAGAAATAAAAATAATGGCTCATGTGAACACTCTATGGTAATAATCTCAATAAGAACCCTGCAGAGTTTATTAAAAGTAGGTCAGTACTTCGAATGCATACAAAAATAAAAATCAAACTTGCTCTTCTCTCCTATAAAAGCAATAGGAAAAGTTTTCAAAGGGTCACCGTTTTTCTAATACTTACTAGTTTGTAATAACCTGATATTATGTCCCCATGAAAGGGTTTAATTGTACTCGCAAAATGGCAAGCATTAAAAGCATGTAAAATGCAGCTCATGCTGAGAACATCAACATGTGGCTATGCAGAACCCCAGGGATCTGCAATTATTTGTAATGTTATGTGTTTGCCATGGTATGCCTGTACACCAGTAGAAAAGGGCTTGTTTGACAGTGATATATTTAATTACCCAGTTTCTCCCCTCTTTGTTGGAGTGAGCTGGTCCTACTTCCTCCCAGGAAGGGAGAGTTTGAGTTCAGACAGAGTGGAGGTAGGAAGCACATGCTAGAGTGCTCCAAGGGACCTTATCCAGTTTTTCTGTGAGACCACTACTCCAGAGAGATTGCTAGAACCGATATTACCTTGATCATAGAAGCTACAGCATGTTTTGTCAACAGAGTGACCAGCAAACCATAGGTTCACAGACCCTACTGCAGGTGAGAGAATACAGATTGGACACCCATTACCTAAACTACATCCAGGTCTATCTAACTCCGAGCCTGTATCCCACAGTGGACATCTATATCCACAAGTGCAAGGAAGTTCCATTTAATTGTCACATATCCAGCCACCATACCTCATCATCTGGTGGCGGAAACTACACTTTGTACCTACTGCTGCTGGATGTTCCACAAGTTATATGTTGAGAGAGACTTTTAAAATTTTACTTCTGGCCTGATTATTTAAACCACCTTTCCACTGCACCGATCCCAAGGGAGAAATGACCTCAGCAAATACATTGTGACACAACATCTCATCAGGGCCACCACTCCGATCCTCTGCACCGACTCCTCAAGAGCTTTCCGCAGCTGGTCTTGCCAAACTCAAATTTCAAAATACTGCTTTTTCCAGGACAAACTCAGCAGTAAAACCTGAACTGACTGAGGACTATACAAAAAAAACTGTACTGGACAGAAAGGTTAAAACAAGCCCATTTAAACCTGACAGCTTGCCTTCCTTGAGCAATCTAGGCACTTATCAAAGTTCATGGAAACTAACACACATGAGACTAAAGTTGGACAAAATGGTTGATTTTAGCCAACCATTGTTTAAAAACTAGTGCAAATCATGGCCAACGACAGACTTCAGGCCCTTCCTTTTTTGTTAATTTGTAAATGTAAAATTAGAAGAAAAAAAAATAGTTTTTGCTTCAAATACAAAGGGATCACCTTTAACTTTATGTCTTCTGGGGATCATTTGATCTTCAATTTGCTTAACTGTTCACAGTAACCCAAACAATGCCCACATTTTTGCATGCCAGTTTGTTTGGTTTTTATAACAATTTATTAAGGCATGAAAAATCTACAGCATATATTCCCCCTATTGTACATCAGTTACATGCCAAATGTTATCAATCAACATATGATATTATATTCAAGGTTGCACCAAAGATTGTTGGGCACGAAAGATAAATCAAACCATGTCAAAGTGTCTGACAGGTAGACAGGTGGGGGAGTGTTATGGTGAGGGGTGAGAGATGGTGGGGTAGAGTGGTGGGGTAAAATGGGTGGTTTTAAGGGAAAGGATGTGGGAAGGGACATGGGTGAAGTAACAATGCAAGAAGAAATTGAACATCAGAGTAGGTCCACTTTTGCGAATAGGAAGAAAGATATCAAATATAAATAAGATTATCTGTTTAAATATCTATCAAAGAGTAGTAAATCCTCTATACATTTCCCATGGTCGCCAAAGCTTTGAATGCACTGTGGGATCCAATTTCCCAGCTAGCAATCTGCTCCATATGACAAATATGGTGACACCTTATTAGAAGCCACTGGGATTTTGGGGGTGGAGAAGTAGATTTCCAATGTATAGCCACTAATATTCTTGCTGATGCTAGTAGGTAGGTCCTGAGCTTCCTACCGGAACTAGGGCCTGTAGGAGGATCATAGATATTTCAGAGGCATACCCGTGGAGTAAGAGGGATCCTATATTTACATATTTGTGAAATGGTGTTGCTAATCTCTCACCAAAAGCAATTTATAATAGGGAATTCCTGCCAAATGTGGAGAAAGGAGTGAATGTAACCTTAAGATCTATCTCCCATTTTTTTTAAATATATAAGCCAGTTCTCTAGGGCAGGCCTTGGATACTAAGCTGGCATAGATAACATACATTTTCCAGGATGGCATTTGGTTCACAAGAGCATGTTTCTGAAATGGTGTGGGTTCTTTCGGTAAATTGTGAGGTATTGTGGGAAACTGTTAAGTTTAATGTTGAATATGGAATAGTTGTATGGGAGAAAGGGGCCTGAGCTGTGGGTAGGACTCTCTTCCCTTCTGCAGGCTCATACTAGGATCCAATAAATCAACTTTTATTAATACGATGAATTTGCCAGCTTCTGTGAGAAACCATTTAAAGAGAAGAGAGGAATCACATAACACGTCTCGTATCTGTAATAAAGGAGAAACCTGTAGTGTTAATAAGACAAGTGTGGGGGGTTAGCTCTTCACCGGGGGTCATTCTCACAGATACGCCTTTAGGACACCAAGTTTCAGGTCCAAACCGTGTATTTATTGTTCAACACCAGCAACAATAAAATGACAAAATAATAAACACTCGCCCGTCCAGGCTCTAACTAAACAAAGTTTCCTGACTCACCTAGGGCCCAGTTCACACCCTGTGAACTCATGCAGCTTTTGTTAGCCAATGTCCCACAGCCTCCTGGCTGTACAGAGCACAGTACGCCCACTGTCTCCAGTTCAGTATTTCTTGTGGGGGATTGGGGTTCAGTAGCCTGACTATGGCCCTGCGACCCTCCCAGGCGTCGCTGCGTCCCCCAACTCCAGGCTATCGCCCAGCTTTGTGGTCCCTCAGCCTTGCCCAGCTGAGACCACACAGACAGAGCCTCCAGGCCTCTGTCCACAGGTACCACACTCCCCCCTTTCTGACACTCTGGGAGGTGCTTTGTGCCAGGCTGATTACCTCCAGCTTCTCTCACCTGTGGTGGAACAGGGGTGTGGACCGCACTATCCACCCCTTCCTTGCCTCTAACCTGAGTGAGACCTGTCACTGTCTCACATATCCCCCCCCCCCTTTGTTCAAGCCCGTGAGGGTGAACACCTGCATAACCACGGGAGGCTGGTGAGAGGGTATCGACCTGGCCTGGACGTGGGGAACAGCCACCCACCCTGCTCTTTGGCTGCTCCCAATAAGAACCGGCCCAGATTGGCTTTACAGCCACACTAAGTAACCCAGTGTCAGCGAGCACTAGCTGCTGCTGACACAGAAAATTACCGGTTCTTATTTCACCGAGGCCAGGAACCTCGGTGACACGTACCTTCCCTTTGTTCTGCCAGACCCACACCATCAGAGCTTGGTTTATCACCAAAACCAACATCTTGCCTAACCGAAACTGCCTAAAGGCCTCATGTGCCCATCTCATGGCCAGATACTCTTTTCTTACTCTTTCCTGAGTGATGATGCGCTGTCGTATATTTTGATTTCTCTCTCTTTTTAGATCCTCTGGCTCCTGTACATGCACCTCACGTCCTTTCTGGGACTGCTGCAGCTCTTGCCTGAACTGTTCCCAGTCATAGTCACATCCCGAGACTTTCTCCTTTGCTTTTCAGGGCTCCTTCAGCAGAGCATGCTTGCCCCTACTCGCTTCTTTTAAGTGCATCTGGGTCACTTCTTCCTTCTTTCCAGCAGTAGTTACCCCAGCTACTATGGAAGTTTTAGAGACCTCTGCTTCTTTAGCGGCTTTTTCCACTTCGGCCGTGGCTCCCTTTGGCTTAACTTTGGTCTCTGTAGAACCTGGGGACTTCATGTCAACCAACATATCGGCCTTAACTTTTTCAGTCTTTGTCTTCTTGAAGTCTCCAGTCTCTTTGACCGCCTTCTCATCCTTCTCGGACATGGCACCATACACTTGCCCTGTTAACCCCTCCCCCTCTTTCTCATTGAGGCAGGAGGCACCAGGGTCTTCAGCAGACTCCTCGTCTTCTTTTATTTTCTCCAGAGGCTCACCCAGGACCCTGTTCTCATTTTGTGGAGGAGTCAGGAGATACAGGCCATTGTAATAGCCCGGATCCAAAAACTGATCGTTCACCTCCTTGTACTTCTTCTCTAGGACTCCGGGCACAGTCGCAGGGAAGATATGCACTCCTGAGAACCACACCGCTCTCCACCTCTTTGTCTTCCCGACGGTTGCCCTTGGCAACGGCATATCTTTGCCTTTTATCAGGAATTACGCTCCACAACTGCCCAAACAATGGAAAGTCCTTGCCCAGTACAAATTCCACTTCCAGTGTCTCACATTTTAACAGCTCCCATTGCACTGAGCCATAGTCCGTCACAAAGGTCAGTGACACCGTAGTTTTTGTCTCTGGCCCCCTTGTTACAAAGTCCAGAATTTCAGGCAGGACCCGAGACACTTGCTGGCGGGAGTCTAGAATGACCCCCAGCGGGATTCCGCCGATCACTAACTCGCAGGATTTCTCCCACGGGCGATACCATTTTTCAGCCATTTCCACTGTTCAGTCTCTTGTACTGGGCTTCTGGCCCTTTAAATCTTGCACTGTTTGCACCACAGAAAAAAAATGTCCAGTTTAACACCAGCAGTCTCTGCTCTGCAAACTAGCAGGCTTCCAGCACTTTTACTTCTCAGCAGGGACACCTGCCCGCATCCTCCACCAATTGTGGTGGGTTAGCTCTTCACCGGGGGTCATTCTCACAGATACGCCTTTAGGACACCAAGTTTCAGGTCCAAACCGTGTATTTATTGTTCAACACCAGCAACAATAAAATGACAAAATAATAAACACTCACCCGTCCAGGCTCTAACTAAACAAAGTTTCCTGACTCACCTAGGGCCCAGTTCACACCCTGTGAACTCATGCAGCTTTTGTCAGCCAATGTCCCACAGCCTCCTGGCTGTACAGAGCACAGTACGCTCACTGTCTCCAGTTCAGTATTTCTTGTGGGGGATTGGGGCTCAGTAGTCTGCCTGACTATGGCCCTGCGACCCTCCCAGGCGTCGCTGCGTCCCCCAACTCCAGGCTATCGCCCAGCTTTGTGGTCCCTCAGCCTTGCCCAGCTGAGACCACACAGACAGAGCCTCCAGGCCTCTGTCCACAGGTACCACACTCCCCCCTTTCTGACACTCTGGGAGGTGCTTTGTGCCAGGCTGATTACCTCCAGCTTCTCTCACCTGTGGTGGAACAGGGGTGTGGACCGCACTATCCACCCCTTCCTTGCCTCTAACCTGAGTGAGACCTGTCACTGTCTCACACAAGGTATAAGTGCTGTTTCCAAGAGTCTTGTGAGTAGTAAGATTCAAGGCAAATCTAATGTCATGAGGGATTGCTCCTTTAAGGAAAAGAATAGATCTCAGTGGCATTATAATTAGTTTGGTGAGGTCATAGCCATTCCAAGCAATGGTGTTTGCCATGATTCCATGAGGATTCTTATTTGCGATGATAAGATAGAAGGATTAGAGGTAAGATAGATCCCCAAGAATTTGAAACATTCATTAGACCATTAAAATGGTGAGTGAAGCTGCAACATTTGTTGTTTGTGATTGTCTAAGGATATGTTCAAAACATGGGATTTAGAAAGATTAATATGAAAGTTGGATAGCTCCCCAAACCTTCTCAGGATAGATTGGATCGCTGGTAATGCCTGACAGGGATTCTTGATGATGATCAATAAATTGTCCGCAAATGCAGCCACTTGATGACACGGCTCCCCAACAGGTAATCCTGCAACACTGTCATCCTGTCTCAGGGTCTGCAAGAGTGGTTCTATGGTCAGTACAAAAAGTAAAGGGGCTAAGGGGCAGCCCTGTCGGGTTCCATTCTGGATTGTAAAAGGAGGTGACAGGGTAGAATTTATCAAAACTTTGACTTTGGGTTTAATATACCGTTATCACCATAACTGCATCCATATACTGAGGGGGAAGATGGTCATGAATAGCCAATCAACCCTATCAAAGGCCTTCTCGGCATCCAAACCAAGAGGGACCAACTGTTTTGATTGGGTTTTAGCATAATAGATAAGGTTAACCAAATGAGTGGAGGTGTGGCTTAGTGGTGTTGAGCATTTGAGTGCGACCACACTTGGAGTACATGGTACTTGGTGTACAGATTAGTGGTGGAGTTCGTTCAAAGTTAGTCTAATTTATTCAAGATGTTGGTATGTAGGTGTTTTTTATGTAACCATTCCAGACTATGGATCTGACTTTGAAGATCTATTATTAATCCTTTTTTTTTTCTTTTAAGGAATAATCCCATAGATATAAAATGACCCCCATCACCACCCTGTGGACCTCCCAAACCATCCCCTCCGACAGTTTCATTTCTCCATAATGCTATTGATATGTACATTTTTGCCTAGCAAAGTTTCAATGAGACACCAGATGTGTGCGGCTTGGAAAGATCCACCAGGGCAAGCTCTAAAAATAGCGGGTTGCGATCAGAAAGTAGAATATTACCTATAGTGACCTGCTTACACAAGGAAAGCATATGGGGAAAGAGGTACAAAAATATAGTCAAGGCGTTGGTATGATTTGTGAGCTACCAAGTAGAAAGTATAGTCCTTTGCAAAGGGATGGAGTGTCCTCCAGGTGTCTACAAGGCCTGTATCTGCTACTGACATCTTTATCCAATAGATTACCAGCTAGGATATGGATGAGTGGCCTGAGGATGTGTCCAACTGTGAATTGAAAACCACATTATAGAAAACTCCCAAAATAGTAACACCTTCTGTAAACGCAGTAAATAGTGCTAGAACCTTGGAAAGCCAAACATTACTGAATCTGTATATCTGGGTGCCAATAGAAAAACATAGTTACTCCAAGGGTAAGTTTTGTGTATACCAGGCATGCTCAACCTGCGGCCCTCCAGCTGTTGCAAAACTACATCTCTCAGCATGCCTGAACAGCCTACAGCTATCAGCCTACAGCAGGGCATGGTGGAAGTAGCTGGAGGGCCGCAGCTTGAGCATCCCTGGTGTATACCAATAGAAGTACCTCTGGTTGGAGAGTCAGGTGAAACAGTATGAAACCATTAAATATAGATAGAGTAGAGTATATGGTTTTTCCTAAAGTGGGTCTCTTGTAGCATCATTATGTCCACGTTTTTTTTAAGGTATTTGATGGAAAAATCACCCTCTTGGAAGGTGCACTCAACCCACGGACATTAAAAAATCTGACATTAAGTGTAGCCATTATTAAAAAAAAATTGAGAAGGAATATCTAGTGATAGTGGACCTCCCAAGAAAAATAATAGTAACAAGGAAAAAATATAAACTGGAAAACTAAATGCAAAGATGGTTAATTCCATCCAAGATAGCACATTCAAGTCTGTTAAGCCTGTGAAAACTTGAATAATAGCATATTTGAAAACTTGAATAATAGCAAAGCATTTCCAGTTAAAAAGGATATTAGCATTGGTTTGCTAGTAATAACCACAGATATAAAATATAACTGGGGAGTCGGTTGTGACCAATCATGAGACCATGTTATAGGATACAGGCCTATGGTTTGGGCATCATTGGTGTAACAAGTAAATATTCTCACAGAAAATGCACCTGCAACATTAGTGACCTAGCAATTTTATCTCAGGACATAGATAAACTATGTTAATAAAATAAAAAATACATGAAAAAAAAATAAAGAAGAAAAGAAAATCTGGCAGCTATGGCAATCAAACATTTAAAGGGTGTCACTTAGTGAACAGAAAGGGTCATCCATAATAGATTCATTCTGCAGTGTCCACTGGAAGCCTCTATGGGATCAGTTTATCCAGATTCCTTTTCAAGTGTTGTTGCCGTGGAGGGTGTGATGGCATCCAGGGGACGATGAATGGTAGGGACAGAAGATTGGTCAAATCCCTCACCACATCTGCGATCTTCAGTGGTAGAATGTCCAGAGCTTGATATACTGCTTGTAGATCTGCTGGTGACTGTATGATCAATTTGCTTTCTGGAGCATTAATAAGGACCCTGAAAGGGTGCTGCCAGGGGTATGTTATTTCAGTCTTCTAGGCCAGTAAGCAGGGGCCTCAAAGGTGTCCCTTTTTGCAGTCTCAATGTAGACAAATCCTGGAACAGGGCTTTATTAGCTCTAGCAAATGTAAATGAGGGCGATGTATGTGCCACTTTAAGGATTTTTTCTTTGGTCTGGAAATTCAGCATTCTACAGATTACATCCCTTGGTGGTTCTTTTGGCGCCCTGTGTGCTCAGTCCATCGCTAGATCCATCTAAGTGTCCGACCTCAGGAGTAAACGAAAAAGTTCTGTTACTGCTGTCATTAAAGTGCCTGCAGTAATGGTCTCTTGGAGACACTTAAGGCGGACATTATTATGGCGTCCGAGGTTATCTTGGTCCTCAATAGGGATGAGCGAACTCGAACTGTATAGTTCGGGTTCGTACCGAATTTTGGGGTGTCCGTGACACGGACCCGAACCCGGACATTTTCGTAAAAGTCCGGGTTCGGGTTCGGTGTTCGTCGCTTTCTTCGCGCTTTTGTGACGCTTTCTTGGCGCTTTTTGAAAGGCTGCAAAGCAGCCAATCAACAAGCGTCATACTACTTGCCCCAAGAGGCCATCACAGCCATGCCTACTATTGGCATGGCTGTGATTGGCCAGAGCACCATGTGACCCAGCCTCTATTTAAGCTGGAGTCACATAGCGCCGCCCGTCACTCTGCTCTGATTAGCGTAGGGAGAGGTTGCGGCTGCGACAGTAGGGCGAGATTAGGCAGATTAACTCCTCCAAAGGACTTGATTAACTGATCGATCTGCAGCTGTGGATCATTGAGCTGCTGATCCTCAATTGCTCACTGTTTTTAGGCTGCACAGACCGTTTGTCAGTCTCATTTTTCTGGGGTGATCGGCGGCCATTTTGTGTCTTGTGGTGCGCCAGCACAAGCTGCGACCAAGTGCATTTAACCCTCAATGGTGTGGTTGTTTTTTGGCTAAAGCCTACATCAGGGTGAAGCTGTGACACCAAGTGCATTTAACCAGCAATAGTCTGTTCATTTTTTGGCCATATACAAAATCAGGGGCAAGCTGCGCCTGTCACCAAGTGCATTTAACCCTCAATGGTGTGGTTGTTTTTTGGCTAAAGCCTACATCAGGGTGAAGCTGTCACACCAAGTGCATTTAACCAGCAATAGTCTGTTCATTTTTTGGCCATATACAAAATCAGGGGCAAGCTGCGCCTGTCACCAAGTGCATTTAACCCTCAATGGTGTGGTTGTTTTTTGGCTAAAGCCTACATCAGGGTGAAGCTGTCACACCAAGTGCATTTAACCAGCAATAGTCTGTTCATTTTTTGGCCATATACAAAATCAGGGGCAAGCTGCGCCTGTCACCAAGTGCATTTAACCCTCAATGGTGTGGTTGTTTTTTGGCTAAAGCCTACATCAGGGTGAAGCTGTCACACCAAGTGCATTTAACCAGCAATAGTCTGTTCATTTTTTGGCCATATCCCAGTCTAATTCTGTCACTAAATCCATACCGGTCACCCAGCGCCTAAATACTAGGCCTCAAATTTATATCCAGCTAAATCTGTCCCTAGTGCTGTAGCTGGGCGAGTTATTTAGTGTCCGTTCAAGCACATTTCTTGTTCTGGGTTGAAATACAATTCCCAATTTAGCAATTTCATAATTTAGTGGTTCCTGCTATATCAGAGCTCTTTGAAATCTATCCCAAAAAGGGTATATAATATTGAAGGTGCACATAGGGTCATTCAGAGTAACTTCACACACACCCGCTACTGTGTATTTCCAAGTCTAATTCTGTCACTAAATCCATACCGGTGACCCAGCGCCTAAATACTAGGCCTCAAATTTAATTCCCTCTAAATCTCTCGTTACCCACCGCTGTACTGTTGTTGCTGGGCAAGATATTTAGTGTCCGTCAAAGCACATTTTTTGTTCTGGGTTGAAGTACAATTCCCAATTTAGCAATTTCATAATTTAGTGGTTTCTGCTATATCAGAGCTATTTGAAATCTATCCCAAAAAGGGTATATAATATTGAAGGTGCACATAGGGTCATTCAGAATAACTTCACACACACCCGCTACTGTGTATTTCCAAGTCTAATTCTGTCACTAAACCCATACCTGTCACCCAGCGCCTAAATACTAGGCCTCAAATTTAAATCCCTCTAAATCTCTCGTTACCGTTGTCCTGTTGTAGCTGGGAAAGTTATTTAGTGCCCGTCAAAGCACATTTTTTGTTCTGGGTTGAAGTACAATTCCCAATTTAGCAATTTCATAATTTAGTGGTTCCTGCTATATCAGAGCTATTTGAAATCTATCCCAAAAAGGGTATATAATATTGAAGGTGCACATAGGGTCATTCAGAATAACTTCACACACACCCGCTACTGTGTATTTCCAAGTCTAATTCTGTCACTAAATCCATACCGGTGACCCAGCGCCTAAATACTAGGCCTCAAATTTAATTCCCTCTAAATCTCTCGTTACCCACCGGTGTACTGTTGTTGCTGGGCAAGATATTTAGTGTCCGTCAAAGCACATTTTTTGTTCTGGGTTGAAGTACAATTCCCAATTTAGCAATTTCATAATTTAGTGGTTTCTGCTATATCAGAGCTATTTGAAATCTATCCCAAAAAGGGTATATAATATTGAAGGTGCACATAGGGTCATTCAGAATAACTTCACACACACCCGCTACTGTGTATTTCCAAGTCTAATTCTGTCACTAAACCCATACCTGTCACCCAGCGCCTAAATACTAGGCCTCAAATTTAAATCCCTCTAAATCTCTCGTTACCGTTGTCCTGTTGTAGCTGGGAAAGTTATTTAGTGCCCGTCAAAGCACATTTTTTGTTCTGGGTTGAAGTACAATTCCCAATTTAGCAATTTCATAATTTAGTGGTTCCTGCTATATCAGAGCTATTTGAAATCTATCCCAAAAAGGGTATATAATATTGAAGGTGCACATAGGGTCATTCAGAATAACTTCACACACACCCGCTACTGTGTATTTCCAAGTCTAATTCTGTCACTAAATCCATACCGGTGACCCAGCGCCTAAATACTAGGCCTCAAATTTAATTCCCTCTAAATCTCTCGTTACCCACCGCTGTACTGTTGTTGCTGGGCAAGATATTTAGTGTCCGTCAAAGCACATTTTTTGTTCTGGGTTGAAGTACAATTCCCAATTTAGCAATTTCATAATTTAGTGGTTTCTGCTATATCAGAGCTATTTGAAATCTATCCCTAAAAGGGTATATAATATTGAAGGTGCACATAGGGTCATTCAGAATAACTTCACACACACCCGCTACTGTGTATTTCCAAGTCTAATTCTGTCACTAAATCCATACCGGTGACCCAGCGCCTAAATACTAGGCCTCAAATTTAATTCCCTCTAAATCTCTCGTTACCCACCGTTGTACTGTTGTTGCTGGGCAAGATATTTAGTGTCCGTCAAAGCACATTTTTTGTTCTGGGTTGAAGTACAATTCCCAATTTAGCAATTTCATAATTTAGTGGTTTCTGCTATATCAGAGCTATTTGAAATCTATCCCTAAAAGGGTATATAATATTCAAGGTGCACATTGGGTCATTCAGAATAACTTCACACACACACGCTTCTGTGCATTTCCAAGTCTAATTCTGTCACTAAATCCATACCGGTCACCCAGCGCCTAAATACTAGGCCTCAAATTTATATCCCGCTGAATTTGAATACAATACATTGGGCCAAATAATATATTTGTTGTTGTGGTGAACCATAACAATGAGAAAAACATCTAGTAAGGGACGCGGACGTGGACATGGTCGTGGTGGTGTTAGTGGACCCTCTGGTGCTGGGAGAGGACGTGGCCGTTCTGCCACATCCACACGTCCTAGTGTACCAACTACTTCAGGTCCCAGTAGCCGCCAGAATTTACAGCGATATATGGTGGGGCCCAATGCCGTTCTAAGGATGGTAAGGCCTGAGCAGGTACAGGCATTAGTCAATTGGGTGGCCGACAGTGGATCCAGCACGTTCACATTATCTCCCACCCAGTCTTCTGCAGAAAGCGCACAGATGGCGCCTGAAAACCAACCCCATCAGTCTGTCACATCACCCCCATGCATACCAGGGAAACTGTCTCAGCCTCAAGTTATGCAGCAGTCTCTTATGCTGTTTGAAGACTCCGCTGGCAGGGTTTCCCAAGGGCATCCACCTAGCCCTTCCCCAGCGGTGAAAGACATAGAATGCACTGACGCACAACCACTTATGTTTCCTGATGATGAGGACATGGGAATACCACCTCAGCATGTCTCTGATGATGACGAAACACAGGTGCCAACTGCTGCGTCTTTCTGCAGTGTGCAGACTGAACAGGAGGTCAGGGATCAAGACTGGGTGGAAGACGATGCAGGGGACGATGAGGTCCTAGACCCCACATGGAATGAAGGTCGTGCCACTGACTTTCACAGTTCGGAGGAAGAGGCAGTGGTGAGACCGAGCCAACAGCGTAGCAAAAGAGGGAGCAGTGGGCAAAAGCAGAACACCCGCCGCCAAGAGACTCCGCCTGCTACTGACCGCCGCCATCTGGGACCGAGCACCCCAAAGGCAGCTTCAAGGAGTTCCCTGGCATGGCACTTCTTCAAACAATGTGCTGACGACAAGACCCGAGTGGTTTGCACGCTGTGCCATCAGAGCCTGAAGCGAGGCATTAACGTTCTGAACCTGAGCACAACCTGCATGACCAGGCACCTGCATGCAAAGCATGAACTGCAGTGGAGTAAACACCTTAAAACCAAGGAAGTCACTCAGGCTCCCCCTGCTACCTCTTCTGCTGCTGCCGCCTCGGCCTATTCTGCTGCTGCCGCCTCGGCCTCTTCCTCCGCCTCTGGAGGAACGTTGGCACCTGCCGCCCAGCAAACAGGGGATGTACCACCAACACCACCACCACCACCTCCGTCACCAAGCGTCTCAACCATGTCACACGCCAGCGTTCAGCTCTCCATCTCACAAACATTTGATAGAAAGCGTAAATTCCCACCTAGCCACCCTCGATCCCTGGCCCTGAATGCCAGCATTTCTAAACTACTGGCCTATGAAATGCTGTCATTTAGGCTGGTGGACACAGACAGCTTCAAACAGCTCATGTCGCTTGCTGTCCCACAGTATGTTGTTCCCAGCCGGCACTACTTCTCCAAGAGAGCCGTGCCTTCCCTGCACAACCAAGTATCCGATAAAATCAAGTGTGCACTGCGCAACGCCATCTGTAGCAAGGTCCACCTAACCACAGATACGTGGACCAGTAAGCACGGCCAGGGACGCTATATCTCCCTAACTGCACACTGGGTAAATGTAGTGGCAGCTGGGCCCCAGGCGGAGAGCTGTTTGGCGCACGTCCTTCCGCCGCCAAGGATCGCAGGGCAACATTCTTTGCCTCCTGTTGCCACCTCCTCCTTCTCGGCTTCCTCCTCCTCTTCTTCCACCTGCTCATCCAGTCAGCCACACACCTTCACCACCAACTTCAGCACAGCCCGGGGTAAACGTCAGCAGGCCATTCTGAAACTCATATGTTTGGGGGACAGGCCCCACACCGCACAGGAGTTGTGGCGGGGTATAGAACAACAGACCGACGAGTGGTTGCTGCCGGTGAGCCTCAAGCCCGGCCTGGTGGTGTGTGATAATGGGCGAAATCTCGTTGCAGCTCTGGGACTAGCCAATTTGACGCACATCCCTTGCTTGGCGCATGTGCTGAATTTGGTGGTGCAGAAGTTCATTCACAACTACCCCGACATGTCAGAGCTGCTGCATAAAGTGCGGGCCGTCTGTTCGCGCTTCCGGCGTTCACATCCTGCTGCTGCTCGCCTGTCTGCGCTACAGCGTAACTTCGGCCTTCCCGCTCACCGCCTCATATGCGACGTGCCCACCAGGTGGAACTCCACCTTGCACATGCTGGACAGACTGTGCGAGCAGCAGCAGGCCATAGTGGAGTTTCAGCTGCAGCACGCACGGGTCAGTCGCACTACAGAACAGCACCACTTCACCACCAATGACTGGGCCTCCATGCGAGACCTGTGTGCCCTGTTGCGCTGTTTCGAGTACTCCACCAACATGGCCAGTGGCGATGACACCGTTATCAGCGTTACAATACCACTTCTATGTCTCCTTGAGAAAACACTTAGGGCGATGATGGAACAGGAGGTGGCCCAGGAGGAGGAGGAGGAGGATGAGGAAGAGGGGTCATTTTTAGCACTTTCAGGCCAGTCTCTTCGAAGTGACTCAGAGGGAGGTTTTTTGCAACAGCAGAGGCCAGGTACAAATGTGGCCAGCCAGGGCCCACTACTGGAGGACGAGGAGGACGAGGATGAGGAGGAGGTGGAGGAGGATGAGGATGAAGCATGGTCACAGCGGGGTGGCACCCAACGCAGCTCGGGTCCATCACTGGTGCGTGGCTGGGGGGAAAGGCAGGACGATGACGATACGCCTCCCACAGAGGACAGCTTGTCCTTACCCCTGGGCAGCCTGGCACACATGAGCGACTACATGCTGCAGTGCCTGCGCAACGACAGCAGAGTTGCCCACATTTTAACCTGTGCGGACTACTGGGTTGCCACCCTGCTGGATCCACGCTACAAAGACAATGTGCCCACCTTACTTCCTGCACTGGAGCGTGATAGGAAGATGCGCGAGTACAAGCGCACGTTGGTAGACGCGCTACTGAGAGCATTCCCAAATGTCACAGGGGAACAAGTGGAAGCCCAAGGCCAAGGCAGAGGAGGAGCAAGAGGTCGCCAAGGCAGCTGTGTCACGGCCAGCTCCTCTGAGGGCAGGGTTAGCATGGCAGAGATGTGGAAAACTTTTGTCAACACGCCACAGCTAACTGCACCACCACCTGATACGCAACGTGTTAGCAGGAGGCAACATTTTACTAACATGGTGGAACAGTACGTGTGCACACCCCTCCACGTACTGACTGATGGTTCGGCCCCATTCAACTTCTGGGTCTCTAAATTGTCCACGTGGCCAGAGCTAGCCTTTTATGCCTTGGAGGTGCTGGCCTGCCCGGCAGCCAGCGTTTTGTCTGAACGTGTATTCAGCACGGCAGGGGGCGTCATTACAGACAAACGCAGCCGCCTGTCTACAGCCAATGTGGACAAGCTGACGTTCATAAAAATGAACCAGGCATGGATCCCACAGGACCTGTCCGTCCCTTGTCCAGATTAGACATTAACTACCTCCCCATAACCATATATTATTGGACTCCAGGGCACTTCCTCATTCAATCCTATTTTTATTTTCATTTTACCATTATATTGCGATGCTACCCAAAGTTGAATGAACCTCTCCTCTGCCTGTGTGCTAGGCCTAAATATATGCCAATGGACTGTTGCAGTGGTGGCTGACATGAAGCCTGATTCTCTGCTATGACATGCAGACTAATTCTCTGCTGACATGAAGCCAGATTGTCTGTTACGGGACCTCTCTCCTCTGCCTGGGTGCTGGGCCTAAATTTATGACAATGGACTGTTGCAGTGGTGGCTGACGTGAAGCCTGATTCTCTGCTATGACATGCAGACTGATTCTCTGCTGTCATGAAGCCAGATTGTCTGTTACGGGACCTTTCTCCTCTACCTGGGTTCTGGGCCTAAATTTATGAAAATTGACTCTTACAGTGGTGGGTGACGTGAAGCCTGATTCTCTGCTATGATATGAAGACTGATTCTCTGCTGACATGAAGCCAGATTGTCTGTTACGGGACCTTTCTCCTCTGCCTGGGTTCTGGGCCTAAATTTATGAAAATTGACTCTTACAGTGGTGGGTGACGTGAAGCCTGATTCTCTGCTATGATATGAAGACTGATTCTCTGCTGACATGAAGCCAGATTGTCTGTTACGGGACCTTTCTCCTCTGCCTGGGTTCTGGGCCTAAATTTATGAAAATTGACTCTTACAGTGGTGGGTGACGTGAAGCCTGATTCTCTGCTATGATATGAAGACTGATTCTCTGCTGACATGAAGCCAGATTGTCTGTTACGGGACCTTTCTCCTCTGCCTGGGTTCTGGGCCTAAATTTATGAAAATTGACTCTTACAGTGGTGGGTGACGTGAAGCCTGATTCTCTGCTATGATATGAAGACTGATTCTCTGCTGACATGAAGCCAGATTGTCTGTTACGGGACCTTTCTCCTCTGCCTGGGTTCTGGGCCTAAATTTATGAAAATTGACTCTTACAGTGGTGGGTGACGTGAAGCCTGATTCTCTGCTATGATATGAAGACTGATTCTCTGCTGACATGAAGCCAGATTGTCTGTTACGGGACCTTTCTCCTCTGCCTGGGTTCTGGGCCTAAATTTATGAAAATTGACTCTTACAGTGGTGGGTGACGTGAAGCCTGATTCTCTGCTATGATATGAAGACTGATTCTCTGCTGACATGAAGCCAGATTGTCTGTTACGGGACCTTTCTCCTCTGCCTGGGTTCTGGGCCTAAATTTATGAAAATTGACTCTTACAGTGGTGGGTGACGTGAAGCCTGATTCTCTGCTATGATATGAAGACTGATTCTCTGCTGACATGAAGCCAGATTGTCTGTTACGGGACCTTTCTCCTCTGCCTGGGTTCTGGGCCTAAATTTATGAAAATTGACTCTTACAGTGGTGGGTGACGTGAAGCCTGATTCTCTGCTATGATATGAAGACTGATTCTCTGCTGACATGAAGCCAGATTGTCTGTTACGGGACCTTTCTCCTCTGCCTGGGTTCTGGGCCTAAATTTATGAAAATTGACTCTTACAGTGGTGGGTGACGTGAAGCCTGATTCTCTGCTATGATATGAAGACTGATTCTCTGCTGACATGAAGCCAGATTGTCTGTTACGGGACCTTTCTCCTCTGCCTGGGTTCTGGGCCTAAATTTATGAAAATTGACTCTTACAGTGGTGGGTGACGTGAAGCCTGATTCTCTGCTATGATATGAAGACTGATTCTCTGCTGACATGAAGCCAGATTGTCTGTTACGGGACCTCTCTCCTCTGCCTGGGTGCTGGGCCTAAATATATGCCAATGGACTGTTGCAGTGGTGGCTGACGTGAAGCCTCATTCTCTGCTATGACATGCAGACTAATTCTCTGCTGACATGAAGACAGATTCTCTGTTACGGGACCTCTCTCCTCTGCCTGGGTGCCGGGGCCTAAATATCTGAGAATGGACTGTTCCAGTGGTGGCTGACGTGAAGCCTCATTCTCTGCTATGACATGCAGACTAATTCTCTGCTGACATGAAGACAGATTCTCTGTTACGGGACCTCCCTCCTCTGCCTGGGTGCTGGGCCTAAATATATGCCAATGGACTGTTGCAGTGGTGGCTGACGTGAAGCCTCATTCTCTGCTATGACATGCAGACTAATTCTCTGCTGACATGAAGACAGATTCTCTGTTACGGGACCTCCCTCCTCTGCCTGGGTGCTGGGCCTAAATATATGCCAATGGACTGTTGCAGTGGTGGCTGACGTGAAGCCTCATTCTCTGCTATGACATGCAGACTGATTCTCTGCTGACATGAAGCCAGATTCTCTGTTACGGGACCTCTCTCCTCTGCCTGTGTGTGTGCTGGGCCTAAATATATGCCAATGGACTGTTGCAGTGGTGGCTGACGTGAAGCCTCATTCTCTGCTATGACATGCAGACTGATTCTCTGCTGACATGAAGCCAGATTCTCTGTTACGGGACCTCTCTCCTCTGCCTGTGTGTGTGCTGGGCCTAAATATATGCCAATGGACTGTTGCAGTGGTGGCTGACGTGAAGCCTCATTCTCTGCTATGACATGCAGACTAATTCTCTGCTGACATGAAGACAGATTCTCTGTTACGGGACCTCCCTCCTCTGCCTGGGTGCTGGGCCTAAATATATGCCAATGGACTGTTGCAGTGGTGGCTGACGTGAAGCCTCATTCTCTGCTATGACATGCAGACTGATTCTCTGCTGACATGAAGCCAGATTCTCTGTTACGGGACCTCTCTCCTCTGCCTGTGTGTGTGCTGGGCCTAAATATATGCCAATGGACTGTTGCAGTGGTGGCTGACGTGAAGCCTCATTCTCTGCTATGACATGCAGACTGATTCTCTGCTGACATGAAGCCAGATTCTCTGTTACGGGACCTCTCTCCTCTGCCTGTGTGTGTGCTGGGCCTAAATATATGCCAATGGACTGTTGCAGTGGTGGCTGACGTGAAGCCTCATTCTCTGCTATGACATGCAGACTAATTCTCTGCTGACATGAAGACAGATTCTCTGTTACGGGACCTCCCTCCTCTGCCTGGGTGCTGGGCCTAAATATATGCCAATGGACTGTTGCAGTGGTGGCTGACGTGAAGCCTCATTCTCTGCTATGACATGCAGACTAATTCTCTGCTGACATGAAGACAGATTCTCTGTTACGGGACCTCTCTCCTCTGCCTGGGTGCCGGGGCCTAAATATCTGAGAATGGACTGTTCCAGTGGTGGGTGACGGGAAGCCAGATTCTCTGCTATGGAACCTCTCTCCAATTGATTTTGGTTAATTTTTATTTATTTAATTTTTATTTTAATTCATTTCCCTATCCACATTTGTTTGCAGGGGATTTACCTACATGTTGCTGCCTTTTGCAGCCCTCTAGCTCTTTCCTGGGCTGTTTTACAGCCTTTTTAGTGCCGAAAAGTTCGGGTCCCCATTGACTTCAATGGGGTTCGGGTTCGGGACGAAGTTCGGATCGGGTTCGGATCCCGAACCCGAACATTTCCGGGATGTTCGGCCGAACTTCTCGAACCCGAACATCCAGGTGTTCGCTCAACTCTAGTCCTCAACCATGTTATATAACAGATTGAAGTGGGCTTGGGCACTTTCTAGGCTAGAGGAGACAGCAGAGCTGAACTCTACTATGGCCTCTTGATTGCTCTCCATATTGTCCACCTGGTCCGTTACTTGCCTTAAGTCCCTCTTGATGTCCTGCAGATATTTCCTGATAGGGTTTAAAGCATCTGCTATGAGATCCCTCATAAATGCTCTGGACATGGGCAGCTGTTCCTGAACAAGTTTATCTTCTGCCTCGCTACCTCTCTCCGCTTCAGGGTCCGCTGAGAAGTCCACGGAGGGAAGAGCTTTTTCCTCCTGCGCTATCTTGCCACTCCCTGAGGACAGCCCTGTTTTTTTCATAAATCTGTCTATGTCATCCAGAACAGAACCCGGTTTTAGTGGCCCTGGGGTATTCTTGGAGCATTCCTTGGGTTTACCCTTGTTGCTTGGTGTTAAAGGCTAATGAAGCTTGTATCTCTCTAGTCCCGAGCAGAGACCACGCTAACATGTGAGCACTGCTCTGATAGCAGGCTCTGCCCCCCCCCCCCCCCCACACTATATGTTTTGGTTCTTTCTTCCCTTTTGATATGCTTCCACTAATCACTAGCACGATTGAAAACAAAACTTATGCCCATCAAATTCAACCAAGGAATATGAGAGGACACAAAAAACTGAATTCTACATACTATATATTATGTCTGTTATTCGTTTTTGAAACCAGTCGTGGCATAACCCCTTTAATGTTTTAGAAAAAAAATGCAATTTGAGTCCCATACAATGTACAGTATGTTAGGTCAGGTACGTGATTTAGAAATTGTTTTTTTTTAAGACAATTTTAATTAATTGTTTTAGGAAAAACATTTGCACTTGGACAGAGTCTGTTACAATAATGGATGTTATTGTGGAGAAAAAAAGATCGCATCATTTCTGCCACCACTCTCATCACGTGTGCTTTCCCTAGTTCTGACACAGCTTTTTTTTTTTCAACTTAAATTTTTTTATTGAAATGTAGTATTAATTCCACAGATGTAGGTAATCACACAGTGCATATCACATCACTCAAATTCCACACAGGGATCTCAGAGGGACTCAAAGGTATGTCAGTAATAGTATACTTTAAGGCGAACAAAATATAATAAAGAACAAGGATATTTAACATGTTAGGAGAAAAGGCAATTAGCTATTAGTAGCATGGCTACTTGAACAGAGAGCAAGAGTATAAATATCAAGATAGATGGTGATCATGGTCTGGATAATTTGGCCCATAGTTCCAATTTAGGCATCAATTTGGCTCAAGTGTGTGTTTGGGGGCAAAGAGTTTCTACATCTCATAATTCAATTGTATAGTGGAAGTCAGTTCCCATATGGTCAACGGGGAACTAGACTGATTTTGCAATCATCGCCCTGGTCACTAAAATGATCTGGCTACAAACAGTTTTAAATTACAAGGGTAGATCTGCCAAGCCCATGAAACATAAGGCCAGAAATGGGTACATGGGGATAGTTCATCCCACAACTTTCTGAAGGAGAAGGAACATGGCTTCCCAGAAGGTGGACACAATAAGGCAATCCCAACAGACATGTTTGTAAGTACCGGTGAAGCCACAATTTCTCCAGCAACAGGGGGAATATGAATGGTTGAGTTTGTGGATGTGTGCTGGTGTGAGGTACCAATGAAGTAGTATTTTAAACGCTGTCTCCCAATGTGTAGCACCTTTGGATACTTGCTTTACAATTGGGAAAGCTTAAAACCAATCCTCCACAGTATTTGTTACCCCAAGCTCTTTTTCCCATTTGAGAACAAAGAGAGGTTTCACTGTTATATTTGGGGGTATAAAGATGCTGTAGAAAAGGGGATGCCTTTAGTGGAAGTTCTAGGGAATGAGAAGAATTCCTAAATTTGGGCAGGAAACCTAAATGAGGAATTATCAGGTTCAACTAAAGCATGTCTGATCCTCAAATATTTATAAAAATCTCTTTGCAGAATAGCAAAGCTGCGAGTTATACTTTCAAAGGGATGCAGGGATGTACCATTGTATAGTTGGTTCATTTTAAGTATACCAGCTGCCACCCAGTTGTCAAGATGTAGGTCAGGAATCTAGACATTAAAATACAGGAATGGGAGTTTTCTTATTTTGGTTTAGGGTAGATTCGACATATGTGGGAGGAGGTTTTTCCAGGGTGTAGCCGAGGCGTGGACACTAAGGAATGAGGTTTGAGCCCTTGACATGTTTTTAGATTGTAGATCAAACCGTGAGATGAGGGGGGTATCAGTTGCAAACCTTTCCAAGGCCATCCACTTTTTGTCACTATCATGTAACCACCAATCCTTCATTTGCGTGAGGACACACGACCAATAGTAATTCCTAACATCTGGAATGCTCATCCCCCCTTTGTCCCACTGTCTGGTCATTGTAGAAAACCAGATTCTTGGTTTTCTGCCTGCCCAGACAAAGTCGGCAAGCAGTTTTTGTAGGAATTGACAAAAGGTGGCAGGCACAGGGACCACCACAGTGCGGAAAATATATATTATGACCGGGAGCATAATAATTTTAACAACAGCCACTGTACATGCCCATAACAGCAGTGGATGGGAAGATTTCCCAATCATATTAGACATTTTTGATAATATAGGCTGGTAGTTTGCTGAGTAGAGGTCTATGCTAGAATTGGTGAGAGTGATTCCCAAATAAGTGAAACCCTTATCCTGCTGGCTGAAACGGTATTGGGAGACCAGTTTTGTCCTTTATGTGGGATCCACTGCTACCATGAAGGCTTTGGTCTTCGACAAGTTAAGCTTGTAGTAGGAGACATTTTGAAACATATTTATGACCTCCTGTACTCCTGGGAGAGAGGTTTTTGGCTGGGATAGTGACAATATGATGCCCTCAGCATAGAGTCCCCGAGTATGAAAAGTTCCCTTAACCGAGATACCTGAGATGTCAGGGGACTGTCTGACAGTTTCTGCAAATGTCTCCATAACTAAGGTAAAAACAATAGGGCACAATGGGCAACCTTGTCTTGTTCCATTGGATATGGTAAAACGATCTAACAAGAATCCAGAGGTGTATACTCGGGCTGATGAGGAGAAATATAGGGCTAATATAGCAGATTTAATAAGTCCCTGGAATCCAAACCTGTCCAGGTAGCCCCAGTACACGCGGTTGAACACCTTCTCTGCATCCAATGGATGGTTGCTTTCGGCTAACTGGACCAAGTTAATGAATCTTCCTCAGCAGTCTTGCTAAAAACCTTCACTAAGGTCGGTGCCAACATAGTGGAGAAATGTTTATAGTAGGCGTTAGTAAACCCGTCTGGGTCTAGGGTGTCTGGGGTGTTGTTTGCTGGTAGTGAATTGATCACCAGGGTGATTACTTCAGTAGTGATAGGCATGGAAAGGGCATGTACCTTTTCTGGCGATAATTTGGGCAGGTATAGCGTCAAGGAAGGAATTAATCGCTTCTTCGGTGTGGCGTGGGGTTTGGACATCATCTTGCAAATTATAAAGAGACTCATAGAACTACTTAAATTGGTCTGCTATGAGTCTAGGGTCTATGATCTTATTTCCTTGTTTATCTAGTAAAGAGCCAATCTGGGATGGAGAAGTGGTTTGTTTAAGCCTTTTGGCTAAAAAAGCCCCTGCTTTATTGTTGTGTACATCCTGAACCTTTCAAGAAAGAAGACTTCTTCTGAGATTCTTCAGAGTTATGGAATGAGAGGCGGAGATGGAGGCCTTATTTAAGGTCTCTAAATGATGGATAGAGGAGATTAGATCTGTGATTCCCTTATTGCGTTTCCTCTTCATCTGTGCACAGCACTGGATGAGAGTGACTCTCATGACAGCCTTGTGTGCATTCCACAAGATCTGGGGATCTATATAAGGAGTAGTGTTTAAATAAAAATATGTAGATAAGGCCGATTTCAACTTATCCGTGTTATCCGGATGGGAAACAATTGAATCGTTCAAACACCATTGGGATGGTAATGGGGCTGAGAATTTTTCCGCTAGGGTAAGGGTAATCGGGGCCTGGTTGTGATCTTTGATGTTACTATGTAGTGAAAAATCTACTGAGTTTTTGATCCCTTTAGCTACTCCTTTACGCTTAGCAAGGCAGGATGACTGTCATGGAACCATGAACCAGACGTACAACAAGAGATAAGTGGAAATAAGAAGGCTTTATTGAAAATCAAGCTGTAAGGCAAAAGTCCAAACGGATGGCTAAACCGAAGCAGGGTCTTGCGAAGCCAGAGGTCAGGAACCAGAAGGGTAGTCAGACGAAGCCTGGATCAGGAACCAGCAGGGTAGTCAGACGAAGCCTGGATCAGGAACCAGCAGGGTAGTCAGACGAAGCCAGGATCAGGAACCAGAAGCAGCAGCAGTCTTAGAAGCATGTGAACACAGGAGGACCAAGCAAGGAACTGAAGCCACAGACCTCCTATATATGAGCTAGGCATCCAGCTCCTCCCAGTGGGAAGGAGAAGCCGCAGGGTGGGAGGCTACAAGAAACCCAGAAACCAAGATGGCCGCCAGCACATGTCAAACGAAGGAGAACAGCAAGAAGGTAAGACCATGACAGTACCTCCCCCTCAAGGGCCCCTCCTCCGCGGAGTAAAGAACGGTTTCTGAGGGAAGCGTGCGTGGAAGGCTCGGAGCAAGGCAGGAGCATGGACATCTGCGGAGGGAACCCAGGAACGCTCCTCTGGACCATAACCACGCCAATGGACCAAAAACTGCACCCGACCGCGGACCAGGCGTGAGTCCAGGATATTGCTCACCTCATACTCCTCACGATTGCCCACTTGGACCGGACGAGGCCGAGGAACCGAGGAAGTGAAACGATTACACACCAGTGGCTTCAACAGGGAGACATGAAACACGTTGGAGATCCGCATGCCAGGAGGAAGCGCAAGGGCATAGGCTACCGGGTTTACCCTGCGAAGCACTCGGAAGGGACCAACAAAGCGAGGCGCCAGCTTGGGAGTGGGCACTCGAAGGTTGAGGTTGCGGGTGGACAACCATACGCGGTCTCCGACCTGGTAGGAAGGAGCGGGCGCTCGTCTGCGATCAGCCTGGAGTCTCTGGCGCTGCGCAGAGACCTCAAGGGACCTCTGGATCTGTACCCAAGAAGCACGTAGGACGGAAAGGTGATCCTCCACAGCCGGAATATCCTGGGGAGAGAATACCTCCGGTAACACGGCAGGTTGGAACCCATAATTGGCCATGAAGGGAGACGTCCCAGAGGAAGAGTTCACCGCCGTGTTCCTGGCAAACTCAGCCCAAGGCAGGAGGTCAACCCAATTGTCTTGGTGATCGGAGACATAGCAACGAAGGAATTGCTCCAAGGCCTGATTGGATCGTTCTGCGGCCCCATTGGACTGAGGGTGGTAGGCCGAGGAGAAAGAGAGATGAATCCCCAACTGGGAGCAAAAGGAGCGCCAGAACCTGGACACAAACTGACTCCCCCGATCTGACACAATCTCCTTGGGCAAACCGTGCAACCGGAAGACCTCCCTGGCAAAAATCGTGGCCAACTCTTGTGCAGAGGGTAACTTCTTGAGAGGAACACAGTGGCACATTTTGGAAAACCGATCCACAATCATGAGAATGACCGTATGGCCTCGGGATGCAGGGAGGTCCACAATGAAATCCATCCCCAGGTGTGACCATGGACGCTCCCCGGTGGCTATGGGTTGCAAAAGGCCCAACGGACGGTGCCGAGGGGACTTACTCTGGGCACAAACGGAGCATGCCGCTACATATGTGGCGATGTCGGAACGTAGAGAAGGCCACCAGAACAGACGTGAAACAGCCCAGGACAGCTGATTCTTTCCAGGATGCCCCGCGGCCTTGGAGTTATGGTAGGTTCGCAACAACCGAGTGCGCAACTCCTCAGGCACAAAACATCTGCCGTTGGGTCTCCCAGAGGGAGCACCAGATTGAGCCGCCAAAATCTGCTCACCCAGGGGAGAGGTCAGGCTGGTGCGAATGGCGGCCAGGATCTGATTCGGAGGTATGACCGAAGTCGGAATCGACTCCTCCCCGGACAGCTCGGAGTACTGCCGTGATAAGGCATCCGCTCTGATGTTCTTGGAACCGGGTAGGTAGGAGACCACGTAATTAAAACGTGACAAGAACAGAGCCCATCTGGCCTGACGTGGTGTCAATCTCTTGGCCTCAGAGAGGTAGGTCAGATTCTTGTGGTCCGTCAGGATGAGAACCGGAACCACCGAGCCCTCGAGCAAGTGCCTCCATTCTTTAAGGGCCTGCACGATGGCCAATAACTCCCTGTCACCAATCTGATAGTTGCACTCCGCGGAAGACAGTTTCCGGGAGTAAAACCCACAAGGAAGCAGAGGACCCTCTGGTGTTCTACGCTGAGACAGAAGGACGCCTACTCCCGTCTCAGACGCGTCCACCTCAAGGACAAAAGGCAACCCAGGGTTGGGATGCGACAGAATCGGAGCCGACACAAAGGCGGACTTTAGAGCCTCAAAAGCTCGGATGGCCTCGAGCGGCCAGACCTGGGGATTACTGCCCTTCCTGGTCAGATCCGTGAGAGGCTTGGCTAGCATGGAAAAGTCCCTGATGAACTTCCGATAATAATTGGCGAAGCCCAAAAAGCGCTGCAGGGCACGAAGACCACTGGGCTGGGGCCACTGTAAGACAGCCGAAACCTTCTCAGGATCCATGGAGAACCCCTCAGCGGAAATGATGTAACCTAAGAAGGTTACCTGGGATCGGTGAAATTCGCATTTCTCAAGCTTACTGAACAGCTTGTTCTCTCGTAACCGTTGCAACACTCGTCTGACATCCAGAATGTGGGCCTCCATGGATTCAGAATATACCAAGATGTCATCCAAATAGACCACCACACACTGCTGTAACAGGTCACGGAAAACATCGTTGATGAATTCCTGGAAGACTGCGGGCGCATTGCACAACCCAAAGGGCATAACCAAGGATTCATAATGACCGGTCCTGGTGTTAAACGCGGTCTTCCACTCATCGCCCGCCTTGATCCTTACCAGGTTATATGCCGCCCTCAGGTCGAGTTTGGTAAAGACCGTGGCCCCTTTGAGGCGATCGAACAGCTCGGAAATCAAGGGTATCGGGTAAGCGTTCTTGATCGTAATGCGATTGAGACCCCTGTAATCGATGCAAGGCCTCAACTCACCGCCCTTCTTTTTCACAAAGAAAAATCCAGCCCCTGCCGGGGACGAGGATTTGCGAATGTGTCCGCGTGAAAGCGCCTCCCTCACGTACTCCTCCATGGCCTCATTCTCCGCTACCGACAGTGGATAGACTTTGCCACGAGGAGGAACGGCACCAGATTGTAACTCTATGGCACAATCGTATGGGCGGTGCGGAGGTAGGGCAACCGCACGCACCTTATCGAATACATCCCGGTACTCCTCGTATTCAGGAGGCAACAGAGAGTCCGAGGAAGTACACAGCAACTTGACAGACCCATGGATGCAACTAGCCCCACACTGCGGTGACCACGAGAGGATCTCGGCCGATCTCCAATCGAAAGTCGGATTATGCTTCTGGAGCCAGGGGTACCCCAAGACCACCGAGTAGTGTGGAGACGAAATAACCTGGAAACAGACCGACTCTCTGTGAACGGCACCAATGGCCATCCCCACTGGAAGGGTCTCATGAGTCACGTGTGGCGGCAGAAGGGGTCTGCCGTCTATCGCCTCAAGAGCCAGTGGGGAACCTCGAGACTGCAGAGGAATGGAATTGGCGGCAGCGAACACACTATCAATGAACAAACCACCAGCACCAGAGTCCACCAACGCCTGGGTCGTCACCGAGCCCCCGACCCAGGAGAGGACAACAGTAATCAGTGGTAGCACGAGCCGGCACATCGAATACCTTCCGAAGAGAAGCAACAAAACCGGAAAACTCGGCAACCACCGGATTGTTGTTCTCCCATAAAGGGCTGGCCCAGGCCAAGGCCTTGTCCGAGAGCAGCGAGATCAAGAAGCCCACCTTTGATCTCTTAGTAGGAAAGGCATGTGGCAGCAACTCGAAATAAATGCCCACCTGGCTAAGGAAACCTCGGCACTGAGTTGGCTCTCCCCCAAAGCGCTGTGGAAGGGGGGCAGAACCGGTCATACCCCGAAACACCGCAGGCGCAGCACCAGGTGTCGGGGTAGACTCTGGCGCAACAACCGGAGCGGCAGTAGGAGCGGGCCCAGGAGCGACAGCCGACCCATCGGCAACGGAAGCTAAATGAGCCGTGCGTTCAAGCAGGGTTTGCAACGCCACAGCGAACCGACCCAACAGGTGATCCTGCTGATCAAGTCTGGCAACCAGCGTAGGTAGCGAGGATGGCCCTGTACCATCAGAATTCATGGCTTGGTCCTAATGTCATGGAACCATGAACCAGACGTACAACAAGAGATAAGTGGAAATAAGAAGGCTTTATTGAAAATCAAGCTGTAAGGCAAAAGTCCAAACGGATGGCTAAACCGAAGCAGGGTCTTGCGAAGCCAGAGGTCAGGAACCAGAAGGGTAGTCAGACGAAGCCTGGATCAGGAACCAGCAGGGTAGTCAGACGAAGCCTGGATCAGGAACCAGCAGGGTAGTCAGACGAAGCCAGGATCAGGAACCAGAAGCAGCAGCAGTCTTAGAAGCATGTGAACACAGGAGGACCAAGCAAGGAACTGAAGCCACAGACCTCCTATATATATGAGCTAGGCATCCAGCTCCTCCCAGTGGGAAGGAGAAGCCGCAGGGTGGGAGGCTACAAGAAACCCAGAAACCAAGATGGCCGCCAGCACATGTCAAACGAAGGAGAACAGCAAGAAGGTAAGACCATGACAATGACAAAAAGATGCATAAAAATACCAACAGCTCTACCCAATCAAATAACAGTGGGTCGGTGCACAACCCATATGGCACACCCACAGTATACTGGGTTAAAATAGGTAAAAGCACTTATTTGTGTGGCATTCAAATATCTGATAGTTGTATAGTAGATCAGTATGATTATAAAATATCTATTTATTAGTACAAATATGAAATAATAATCGATCAACTATGAACTTAAACTTCAAAACAGTGTGTCAATTATAAAATACACAAAATAGCTTGCTAGTGAAATGAAAATAATAAAGATAAAAATAAGAAAATAAAAAAGTCCAAAAATCCAGCGAATGATGTGTTGTCTGTCCACATGTAGTTCTTATCAAATAATGTATTTGTGATACTTTTATAGTATTTTTAGATACTGGGTTGTTCCCATATGAGACCTGTGTGGCGTCAAATGTATTAATGGCAATCATGTCTTCTGATGACTAAAAATAAAGCAATCAACACTGCACCAGGCTCATGAAATACGGTGTAATAAATGACAATTGTATTCCTTAAGTATGATATGGTCATTAGGTAAATAACCGATCATATAATTAAAAGCAGGTCCAGTGTGGTATGAATGGCTCATCCAGTGCAATAAAACAAAGTAGCAACAATCTATACAGTCACGTAATGGTACGTTACCAATCCTGGGGATAGCTGTATGATCACACTGGTGAGTGGATGGATCCGCTGAGTAAATACCCTACTTATGTAGCCAGCAGAAGTTAGATAATCAAATACAGGCTGATTTCATTGAAGCCTGTTATGGTCTCCTATTGCCCGATACCTGCTTGTGTGTGACCGCTGACTCTGTACGTGGCGTCCCACGTAGTCACGATTTGGTGCTCAGGTAGTGGCTTGTGTTCACTCCAAAAGCCGGTGTAGATGCCATCTATTTTCTAAAAAAGGACCAAGCCTTAATAGTATTGGAGTAGTGGTAAGGGTCACGATCAAAGACTATTCACTGCACACAAAATACCAGATGTGTTTCAGAACCGCATGTTCCTTCATCAATGACATGCAGTGAATAGCTCCATGTCTCCATTTTAAATATCTGCCTGTAATTAAAGGGGTGTAAGCATACCAAATTCCAGAATACAGGTAAAACCTGGACTGAACATTATTTTCAGTGCAGTGTATAAGTAAAGTGCTCTAGTAACATATCACACTAATGAGGAGCCTAGAAATGCAAATTTAAAAATATAATTGAATATATCGATATAATACTTAAAAACTCTACCATCTATATATCATAAACATGAAGATGGACATGAATACATATAAAATGCAATTGTAAAAAAAATAAAAAAAATATCCCTTTCTCCATATAGTAAATAATCCTAAGGATAGGGGTCAATTAGTCTATTTTTACAAAACCGCATTGTTATAAACAATGCTTTTTTGCTGCGATTTAAAAAATCATGCATTTTTGCTACGGTTTAATGAATGGGATCAGTTTTTAAGAAAAGTATATATAATAATAGGTGTTTATTAATATAAACCAATGATGATAAGTCATGTCTCTTGATAAATATTCTTAAAGGGTGATTTATCTATTGTTTTTTATTTGTTATTTTATTTTTTTATAAGTTAATTTTTCCTTTGTGTCTCTTATCTGTATTGTTAATATTTCTGGTTGTGTGCACTTGATGTATATAAGTTATATTGTCTCCTACTCTCCAAAACAGGTGAAAAGGCTAACAAGGTAGACACTCCTTGTATCATCGTACCATTCAACACTGGCATCATCTTTTGCAAGATAAGATGATCGGGCCTCAGCTTACTAGTACTCCATGAATCACATACACTAGAGCCCAGAATATAGGCCTTAAAGTGGCACCGACCATCAAAATAGATTAAATGGGACTACATCAAATTGGCTGACAGCAAAAGGTTTTTTACCGGTGTGGTAGATGCAACATCTGCAAAACCACTGCCTTACCAAAGAAAACAGAAGTAAGATCAACCCAAAACTCATTTTACTTTAAAATTAAAGACAGCCTCACCTGTGATTCAAGAGACGTCATATATCTGTTACCGTACCCGTGTTCTAAACAGTATGTAGGTAGAACAAAAGGACCGTTTAAGAAGAGGGTAGCTGAACATATAGCGAACATCAAGAAAGGCTTCCAATTACACTCTGTATCTAAACATTTTAGTGATCACCATAATAGTGACCCTACTACACTTACCTTTGTGGCTCTTGAAAAAATTTGCTCCAAAAAAAGGTGACTTATCAGTGGACTCCTGCCTACGCTTATTTATGGCAAACTCAGCGAACAACAAAAATGAAGACCACTCCTCCTGATTCTCCGAGATAAAACATCTCATAAGTCTCCAGATTCTAGTTAGTGCGCTCAGTCTGTCCGTTCGACTGAGGGTGAAAGGCCGAAGAGAAGGACAATTGTATCCCCAGGCAAGTACAGAACGCCTTCCAGAATCTGGAAACCAACTGTGTCCCCCTATCAGACACCACATCAGAGGGGATACCGTGTAGTTTCACGTTGTTATCGACAAACACTTGTGTGAGAGTTTTAGCATTAAGTATACAGGGTAATACTATAAAGTGCGACATCTTGCTGAAGCGATCAACAACCACCAGATTTACAGTTTTCCCTGAGGAATTCGGCAAATCTGTGATAAAGTCCATGAACAAGTGAGTCCATGGTCGGGACGGATAGACAAGGGAAGCAGCGTTCCTGAAGGTCGGGTATGTGTCACCTTGGCACGCGCACAAGTCTCACAAGCTGACACATAGCCCTCAACACATTTATGCAATCCTGGACACCAGAATCTCCAGGAAATGAGATTAACCATGGATCTGCTCCAAGGGTGTCCCGTAAGAACAGTACTGTGATGTTCTTGAAACACATTGTGCCGTAGTTCCGAAGGAACAAACAACTTCCCTGGAGGACAAGAATCAGGTGCATCTCCCTGGGCCTCCAACACCTCTGCCTCAAGTTCAGGATAAAGGGTGGATACAACCACCCCATCAGCTAATATCGGGCCAGGATCCTCCGAATCACACCCCTTCACCTTCCCGGGAAAGCTATGCAACAAATCATCCGCTTTGACGTTCTTAACCCCAGGGCGATAGGTGACAACAAAATTTTATCTGGTAAAAAAACAACAAACATCTGGCCTGCCTTAGGTTCAAATGTTTAGCCGACTCCAGATAGGCCATATTTTTGTGATCAGTAATTACCGTAATGGGATGAATCGCTCCTTCCCAACAATGATGCCATTCCTCAAAAGCCAACTTAATGGCCATCAACTCTCTGTTACCTACATCATAATTTCTTTCAGCAGTAGAGAGGTTTTTTTTTGAGAAAAGAGCACAGGACCCTGCAACAAGACTGCTCCAATCCCTACCTCAGATGTGTCAACTTCCACAATGAATGGCTGTAGCACATCAGGTTGCACCAGTATAAGAGCAGAAGCAAAACATTCCTTCACAGCAGAAAAGGCTTGTAATGCCTCATCAGACCAGACTGAGAAATCTGCACCTTTCTTAGTCATATCTGTTAATGGTTTAACAAGATACATTTACGGTAGTAGTTGGTGAACCCCAAAAATTGCATGAGCGCTTTCAGATTTTCGGTTCGATCCCAGTCCAACACAGCACTGACTTTTTCTGGATCCATAAAAAAAAAATAAGATGAGAGTAGGTAACCCAGGCACTTCTAGAACCGCAAATACACTTCTCCATCTTAGCATACAATTTATTCTCCCTTAGGATCTGTAAGACCTGTCTCACATGATCCTGATGCTTGTCCATGTCGGGGGAATAAATTAAAATATCATTCAGATACACCATGACAAAACTGCCTACCAGATGATGAAAGATGATGAAATATGTAATTGATGAATTTTTTTTAAAAAGCAGGAGCATTGGTTAACCCAAAAAGAAGGGCAAAATAATCAAAATGACCTTCAAGAGTACTAAAGGCTGTCTTTCATTCTTCCCCCTCCTTGATCCTTACCAGATTATATGCCCCCCTCAAATCCAACTTAGAGAACACTTTGGCACCGACAATCTGATGGAACATATCGGGGATCAAAGGAAGGGGATAGGGATCACGGACATAGCCTAAGGGTTGGTTGAGTCTAATATGACCTTTAGCCAAGCTCTCGGTGATATATTCTCGCATGGCTACTCTTTCGGGTTCAGAAAGATTATACAACCGAGATTTAGGCAATCTAGCTCTGGGAATAAGGTTGACGGGGCAATCATACTCCCGATGAGGAGGCAACTCCTGGTCTCCACTTTCAAAGAATACATCAGAAAACATAAAATGGAATCTTGATGACACTCTTCCACCTTTAGGCGAATCTCCTGCACAATTTGTGACAAATATTTTTCTGAGAGTGGAGCGGAATCAATCGCAAACACCAAAATATTTTTGTCTAATGCGCTTGTTGTTGCATACGGATGAATTGGCCCATCCACTAGGTTAACCCCTGCCACACTGTCAATAAATACTTCAATTCCCACAGTTTGGGAGTCTTGTGCCACCTTGGCAGATAGGATAAATCGGGTACTACCGGTAAATGATATAAGTACATTCTCAGATTCCCCACCCACACTACCAAGAGTGAGAAGAGGACTAAACACATTAGTTATCTTTCTCTCTTTTCACCTTGACGTTTAACATAAGGACATATGTTAACAAACTGTCCCCTTTACCACAGAAAAAGCAGAGTCTTTTCTTGACCCTAACGTTTTTATTACCAGGTCCAGGAGTGACTTCACCCAACTGCATTGGCTCATCATCAGACATGAGCTCAGAGCCTCCTTACCCAAAGTGTCGGAAGGGGCCGCTTCCCCATATAATAGTGTGCGTCCCGAGCAAGAGAAAGTTTAGATCTCTCCCTCAGTCATCTATCAATATGTACAGCCAGACACATGGCTGCCTCCAATGACTCTGGATATTTGTGAAATGCCAATGCGTCCTTCAGGTTCTTGGATAACCCTTGACAGAATTGACTACGGAGGGCAGGGTCTTTCCTCTCAGTATCAGCTGCCCATCTCCTAAATTCAGAGCAATAGGACTCCGCAGAACGCTCTCCCTCTTATAAGCCACTCAACTTAGTCTCGGCCAGGGAGACCCGATCTGGGTCATTGGAGATAAGCCCCAGACCTCTGACAAATTCATCTACCGACCAGAGGGATTGTGATCCGGTCGGCAGCAAAAAAATCCCAAGACTGAGTGTCACCTTTCAGTAACTAAATAATAATCCCCATTCTTTGACCCTTGTCCCCAGAAGAATTAGGATGTAGTCTAAAATATAGTTTGCACGACTCCCTGAACCTAACAAAGTTGTCATTTCCCCCGGAAAACCTATCCGGAAGAGCGACCTTAGGTTCCGGGCAGGCCTGGTTCACGCTGCTGGAAGCCGCCGCCTGTGGTCTTTGAAACTGCGAGACGGCCGTGCGGAGGTGAGCCACCTCCAAAGACTACATATGATTGACCAGTGCAGAAACAGTATCCATCGCTGTACTGACACCAACAAAATGACATTTTTTGGGGCGGTTGATAATGTAACGAGTAATAGGGAGGGGGTAACACCAAATGGCACACAGAAGGAATAGACCGGAGTCTAGGCCTCAAAGCTAAGGGAGAGGGATGCGACCTCCTAGGAATCCCTAGACCTCTCCCTGACTCCTGCCAGTATGAGTAGACCCTGAAGGTGGAAATACTCATACACCGGAACCTAGGCCCTGAAGACCTTGGAAGGCCCTAAAAATGGTGGAAGGAAATGAGAATATTAGTTCCTTCCCAGATGAAGGAACCAGTATCTCCCTGAGGCCTAGACAACAACAAACACAATAAAACAACAAAATGCAAGACAAAATGCACTTACAGATGTAGCAAGGGTAACACACAAACTATTAACTCAAATTTCCCAACTTGTCACGTTATCTTGAAACAAAGGCCATTGAAAAGCAATTGAAGGTGTTTTCTTAACGCATTTAGTTTAGATAACACATCTCATAAAGCATGTGTGTTAACTCTACTACATCTGTAGCTTCAAGCAGAATGAAGGAGCAGGAGATCCAAAGGAACAACAAACCAGCTAAACCAACTCCAGCAGGAAATATCAACCGCAAAGTAAGCAGTGTGAGTCAGAAGTAAATAGCCTCAGTAATGACCATCAGCTGCACCAAACAAGAGGTGTGGTCATTACCAAACACAACACTGAAAGGAGAAAACAGAGAGACTGTCTGATACCCTCACGTGCCGCCAGTCTCTCCGATCTTCTCACCTATGTCATGGGAGGGACCGTGACAATTGCGCTGGGACCTGTCTTTAATGTCTGTGGCTTTAGTCTTAAGCCATTTGACTTCTTCTTCCAAGGCATTATGCGCATCCACCAAATCATTGTGTGCGCTAGAGAATTCGGCTATTTTACGCTCCAGATGGTACGTTCTTCTATGGTGGAGACATTGGATTTGAGTTTGCAAATAAGAAACATTCTTGTTAATCCCATTTTGCAGTAGGATAAGCATATCATTTAGAGTGTCCACTGTAACTGGAGCAGAGGAAGCTGAAAATTGTGAATTGTCGCATTGAGGCAATACTGTAGTAACATCTCCATCACCATACTGAACATTACTCTTCTTTTGGGCTGGGCATTTGCTATTAGGAGAGGCTGAGGGTGATACCACTGACCTCCTCTTCCCGGGCTCCTTGTTGTCCACTGATGGGAAGGGGGCTGCATCTGGTACAAAGAGGGTGGTATCCCCTTCATATAGGGAGCCCCTAGAATGCGATAAGGGGCTCAGAGGGCGAGCCGAGGAAGGCGCCACCTCGGTCTGGGCAGGCATGGAGGGGTATGCGGCTCTAAAAAGTCAGTTAGTCTCCTCGGTGTGGAGGGCTTCACCCTTTTTTGGTCTTGATGGGCCAGCGGTGAGGGGTTACCTCTTGGTGGGGCAAGAAGGAGCTGGTGTAGCTCGGCTGGTTTTAGTAGGCCCTGGATTGCACCAGCGTGCGTACACGTGGCCAAGATGGCCGCTGGAGCAGGGGATTTGCCCCAGGCTGGCAGCTATGCAGGAAAGCTGTTTGGAATGTGGCTGTTGGTGCTGGGAAGCAGAGGGGTTGGGAGGAGGAGACCACTGCAGGGTGATCTCCACAGCTACCTATTACTGACTATTGAGTTCCGGAGTCCCGCAGTGCGAGGAGGTAACTGGAGTCAGGCGGTGGCGAATGGTCGGCGGTGACGGTGTTGGCGCTGTTAAATACAGTCCTGGTAGATGGCCACCAGTTTTAGGGTGTAGAGGGTCACCATACTTAGTAGTTTATGCAGGTTTCAAGTGCTACTGTATGTGCCGCGGTAAAGCGTCTGTGTCCGGGAGAGCAAAGAATCGAGCAGCCATCTTCCTCAGTGACCAAGCTCTGTCCCCTCTGACACAGCTTTTGAGCCTGTATCAGCAAACTTCACTACTATGATATATGGCAACTGTGAGGCATACCAGTACTTCAGTTTATATACACTAGTCTATGCTAAATATATGTATTTTAATAACATTTTCAACAGTTTTTTTTTAAATGAGTAATCGGACACAATTTGTGAAAATATACAGTGATGCAGGAAATACACTTATTTGTACACTTATTAACTGTAGAAAGTTGCAGCAGGTTTTTGGAAACAAAAAGGTGCAATTTTGCAATGTCTGCAGTAAAATATGTGCTGACGCTGCAAAATACATTTATTGCAGCTATATACTGTAGAAGCTTTGCAACAGATTTTTGAAAAGGACAAGGCTGGCTTCTGCACAAAAAGGCAGCGTCCCGACAGCACCCCAAAAAAGCCCTTTTCAGGGCTGGTACATCAGTGTGCTTTTTTTTCTTTTCTTCATATATATATATTGCAGTTGCCTGGCTGCCCGTGTGTGAGAGGCTGCAGGCTCAGTCATAGACAGCACTGTGTGCACAGTGCACACCATTCATACAGGGTGTGACAGAAAATACCTTGCAAAAAATAATAATTCTATTTAATATTTTTCTGTGATCTAATCACATTTGCAAGCACGTGTGTGTCAGGTGCCCACACATACTATATTGTGGCCACTGGCTAGTGGCTGGCTAGGCCTGCACTCATACCGTTACAGGGTGTCATTCACTCTAATACCTTTCAGATAAAAAAAATTATATTTTAAATTTAACTGTGATCTAATCACATTTGCAAGCCTGTGTGTGACAGGCCCCCACACATACTGTATTGTGTCCACTGGCTAGTGGCTGGCTAGGCCTGCACTCATACCGTTATAGGGTGTCATTCACCCAAATACCTTCCTGAAAAAAAAAAATCTACGGTATTTTAAATTTAACTGTGATCTAATCACATTTGCAGGCCCGTGTGTGTCAGGCCCCCACACATACTGTATTGTGTCCACTGGCTAGTGGCTGGCTAGGCCTGCACTCATACCGTTACAGGGTGTCATTCACCCAAATACCTTCCAGAAAAAAAAAAAAACTATTTTAAATTTAACTGTGATCTAATCCCATTTGCAAGCCTGTGTGTATCGGGCCCCGACACATACTGTATTGTGTCCACTGGCTAGTGGCTGGCTAGGCCTGCACTCATACCGTTACAGGGTGTCATTCACCCAAATACCTTCCAGAAAAAAATATATCTATTTTAAATTTAACTGGGATCTAATCACATTTACAAGCCCGTGTGTGACAGGCCCCCACACATACTGTATTGTGTCCACTGGCTAGTGGCTGGCTAGGCCTGCACTCAAATACCTTTCAGATTAAAAAAAATCTATTTTAAATTTAACTGTGATCTAATCACATTTGCAAGCCCGTGTGTGTCAGGCCCACACAGACTGTACTGTGCCCACTGCCCACCACTTATATAGAGTGGCACAGTACCTTGCACGCATAGTAACACTTATCTAATAAAAAATGACAGGTAGAGGCAGGCCACGCAGCAGGGGCCGTCGTGTTCATGGTGCTGTGATTTCCACTAGCCCTGGAATAATCCACAGTGTTCAGAGGCCACGTACCCTGAACCCAAAAAATTCTGAGAAAACAGTTGACTGGCTTACACAGGACACCCAATCTTGAACAACTTCCTCTAAGAACCTTGACGCACCATCCTCCTCCAGCTCAGCTTTGGTCACCTCTCTCCCGCCCACTGCCACCACCACCACTACCACCACAGCCACCACAGTTGCTTCACTTGATCCCTCAGAGGAGTTATTTATACATCAATTGGATGAAATTTGTGATGCGCAACCATTATTGCCAGGGGATGTAGATAACAGGGATATGTCTCAGTCAGGCAGCATTACACACATGGACGTACAGTGTGATGATGATGATGATGTTGTACCCGCTGCTGCTTCCTTTGCTCAGGTGTCAGATACAAGTGAAGTGGTTGATGATGACGATGTGTCCGTGGATGCCACGTGGGTGCCTGCTCGAAGAGAAGAAGAAGAGGGGGAAAGTTCAGAAGGGGAGACAGAGAGAAGGAGGACACGAGTTGGAAGCAGGGGGAGGTTGTCAAAAGGAGCTAGTGGCACAGTCAGACAGCATGTATCGGCACCCGGGGTCAGCCAGACAGCACGCCAATCAATGCATGCTGTTGCCACTACCAGAATGCCGTCATTGCAAAGCTCAGCAGTGTGGCATTTTTTTTGTGTGTCTGCCTCTGACAACAGCGATGCCATTTGCAACCTGTGCCAAAAGAAACTGAGTCGTGGGAAATCCAACACCCACCTAGGTACAACTGCTTTGCGAAGGCACATGATCGCACATCACAAACGCCTATGGGATCAACACATCCTCCTCCTGGTCCAGCATCTTCAGCCACGTCAACCACTGCTGTCCTCCTTGCCCCCTCTCAACCACCCGCCTCTCACCTTGAGCAGTTCCATCTCATCTGCCCACAGTCAGGTGTCTGTAAAGGAAATGTTTGAGCATAAGAAGCCAATGTCACAGAGTCACCCCCCTGCCCCGCATCTGACAGCTGGCTTGACGGAACTCTTAGCCCGCCAGCTTTTACCATACCAGCTGGTGGAGTCTGAGGCCTTCAAAAAATTGGTCGCTATTGGGACACCACAGTGGAAGGTACCCGGACAAATTTTTTTTTTCCAATAAGGCAATCCCAAACCTCTACTTGGTGATTGAAAAGGAAGTCATGGCATCTCTGGCATACAGTGTTGGGGCAAGGGTCCAGCTGACCACTGATACCTGGTCTGCAAAGCACGGTCAGGGCAGGTTGTCACATGTGCCGTGCATGGAACATGTGTTGAATCTCATCGTACAACGCTTTGTGTCTAAATATCCAGGCTTGCAGGACGTCCTCAAGCAGGCCAGGAAGGTGTGTGGGCATTTCAGGAATTCCTACACGGTCATGGCGCACTTTTCAGACATTCAGCTCCGAAACAACATGCCAGTGAGGCAATTGATTTGCGACAGCCCGACACGTTGGAATTCAACACTCCTAATGTTCGACCGCCTGCTCCAGCAAGAAAAAGCAGTCAACGAGTATTTGTATGACAGGCGTGATAGGACAGCCTCTGCGGAGCTGGGAATTTTTTTGCCACGTTACTGGACACTCATGCGCAATGCCTGTAGGCTCATGCGTCCTTTTGAGGAAGTGACAAACCTAGTCAGTCGCACCGAAGGCACCATCAGCGACCTCATCCCATTTGTTTTCTTCCTGGAGCGTGCCCTGCGAAGAGTGCTGGATCAGGCTGTAGATGAGCGTGAAGAGGAAGAGGAAGAGTGTGGTCACCATCACCACCAGAAACAGCCTTGTCATCATCGCTTGCCGGACCTGCGGCAACGCTGGAAGAGGAGTATGAGGAAGAGGAGTCAGAGAAGTCAGAGGAGGAATGTGGCTTTGAGAAGACCAACCACAGCAGGCATCCCAGGGTGCTCGTTGTTGTCACCTATCTGGGACCCGTGGTCTTGTACGTGGCTGGGGAGAAGAACAGATCGTCAATGACAATCAGTGAGGAGGAGGAACAGGAAATGAGTAGCTCGGCATCCAACCTTGTGCAAATGGGGTCTTTCATGCTGTCATGTCTGTTGAGGGACCCTCGTATAAAAAGGATGAAGGAGAACGACCTGTACTGGGTGGCCACGCTACTAGACCCCCGGTATAAGCAGAAAGTGGCGGAAATGTTACCAAATTACCGGAAGTCAGAAAGGATGCAGCAGTTTAAAACCAAACTATAAAATATGCTTTCCACAGATTATAAGGGGGATGTCACAGCACAACGGGAATCTAACTGGGGAAGAGGTGAAAGTAATCCTCCTCCTACCATGACCACGGCGGCAAGGACAGGACGCTTTACAGATGTGTTGTTGATGGAGGACATGCAGAGCTTTTTCAGTACTACACATCGCCACAGCCCTTCGGGATCCAGCCTTAGAGAACGACTCGACCAACAGGTGGCAGACTACCTCGCCTTAACTGCAGATATCGACACTCTGAAGAGCGATAAACCCCTTGACCACTGGGTGTGCAGGCTTGCCCTGTGGCCTGAGCTATCCCAGTTTGCGATAGAACTTCTGGGCTGCCCCGCTTCAAGTGTCCTGTCAGAAAGGACCTTCAGTGCAGCAGGAGGCATTGTCACTGACAAAAGAAGTCGCCTCGGTCAAAAAAGTGTTACTCACCTTTAGATTACCTCACCTTCATTAAGATGAATGATCCCGAAGGGACGGACAATAGGGAAAACGTTTAACTAACAAATGGCCTGACATGCCTTCGCCTCAAAATGGTCCCCACGCTGCTGTATTTAATGTCTGCATACCTGATGACTTTCGTGAATTTTCCGCCACCAACTAGGGTTCAAGCCGTAATGTTTTAGTCACCTTTCTGCCTTGAAAACACAAATTTTTCCGGCTGCTGCTACAACAGCGGCTGCAACAATAACATTGTTTTTCAGGCATGTGTACATGCCTAATTTTTCTGGCCTCTGGTGCTGCACTGTGGCTGCAAAACCAAAACAAAAAAAAGGCACATACAAGTGTCAATTCCCCTTTCGTGATCGTTACCTTGTTGTGGTGAAGGGGCTTGCGTATCACAATGAAGCAATCATCACCTCTATGAGTGTGTTTGTAATGTTGCCACAACCCAGATGATAAGGCCGTTGCTTGATTATGATCAGACCAAAAGCGATCGGGACGGCTGGATGTTTTTTCATAGAAAAAACTTTAATTTTTTTATTTATCTTTTTTTAAGTTGTATGGGTGGGTTTTTAATACATAAAATAAAATAATCATAATAAAGTCTCTTAATAGTTTATTAGAAATAATGCAGACAATTAAAAAAATCCCCAACAATTCCAATACAAATTAAGTACAAAGCTCAGAACTAAATTATTCCAGGATGTCATAATGGTTTGTTAATTCGACAATGGTTAATCAATTCGACACACGTCCCCGGATAGGGGACGTTACAGGGATTAAACTGATAGGAATAGTACTAGTTAAGACACCACTCATATAGGGTGTCACAGCACATTGCTCCGTGCACGCGCAGTGCCCCAACTTGGGAGTAAGAGGACCGACCAAGCTGCTTTTTCCATCTCCCGGTTCCTAAAATCAATTCAGTTTGGTGTATCAGAGTTTGGTCTGTCACTGTGAAGGCAGTCGAAGATACCCGGCCTAAATTTATTTTTTTCACAAAAGGCAATCCCACCCTGATATGGGACATAACAGGGATTAAACTGATGAGAATAGTACTACAGAAAATAGCACTCTTATCGGGTGTGACAGTAAATTGCACGGCGCAGACGCAGTGACCGTGGTGTGGATTCAAACAAAGGGGAGGGAGCCAGCAATTTTTTAACTATCTCCCCGTTCGAAAAATCTATTTAATAAATGGACCCCAGATTGGGGACGTAACAGGGATTAAACTGATGAGAAGAGAGAACTACAGGAAATACCACTCATATCGGGTGGGACAGTAAATTGCACGGCGCAGACGCAGTGACCCTGGATTCAAACAAAGGGGAGGGAGCCAGCATTTTTTTTAACCATCTCCCCATTCGAAAAATCTATTCAATTCACCTTTCCCGGACCCTTGGTGGCTGGGTGGAGGAAGAAACCTTCAATGACATCAACGGGACATGGCTAGCTTGGTATCCAACCTTGTGGACTGTTTGCGGTGCATTAAAAGGGGAGTTTGGTCTGTCAATGTCTGTGAAGCGGGCGTAACCCTTACACTACCTGATCGATACAACATCATACCTGATCGTATACACACACTGGATGTTTAAAACCACGTTGTTCAAAAAAAAATTGGATTGTTAGGTGAGTTATGCCCTTTATGGATTAAAATCCAACTCTGCTTCAACTATGTAATTTTCCATGGGAGTTTTGCCATGGATCCCTCTCCGGCATGCCACAGTCCAGGTGTTAGTCCCCCTGAAACAACTTTTACATCACTATTGTGACCAGGAAGAGTCCCTGTGGGTTTTAAAATTTGCCTGCCTATAGAAGTCAATGGCGATTCGCCCGGTTCGCAAGCATTTGTAGAAATTCACGTTCGCCGTTTTGCGAATGGAAAATTTTATGTTCCCGACATCTCTACCCATGAGCTGCTTTGGGTGCCACCCTGCTGTGAAATGGTTCCTCCTCCTCCTCATTCCAGAACTATGCCCTGGCTGGACAATTGTGTACCTGGCCTCTGTTAGTGCAGGAACCCACCCTCTGAGCCACTTGTATATGACTTGCCTTAGAAGTTAAGGGTAAGTCATGTATATAGTTTTGTTTGTTTATTTAGTTTTATATGCCTTATAGTTATGCAAATATGTTTAACTAAAATTTGTAAATATTGTGTGAATGGGCATGATTGAGTGGTTTGAGTGAAAGGGTAGGTGTAGGGTGGGAGGCTGGTCGGGTTAATTCTCTCTTGTGGAAATATTCCTTGTATGGTTTTTGTTACGATTTGTAATAAAAATTACTGATAACCGTGGAAATGTTACACAACAATCTAACCAACAAATTTAAGAAAATTATTTGCCTGTCACATCTGCAGCTCAGGCCGCAGGGGTCCTTACCTACCAATACAATAAAAAGTGAATTTGTCCCCCCAGAATCTAACAGATGGATTTACTATTTTGATTTTCACTGTCACCACCAAATTCAGCACATGCGCCAGGTAAGGGATGTGCGTCAAACTGGCTAGGCCCAGAGCTGCCATGAGATTTTGCCCATTATCGCACCCCACTAGGCCGGGCTTGAGCCTCAGTGGCACCAACTACTCATCGATCTGTTGTTCCATGTCCGATCACAGCTCCTGCGCGGTGTGGGTTTTTCCCCCCAAACAGATGTGTTTCAAAACAGCCTGCTGTCGTTTTCCCCTGGCTGTGCTGGAGTTGGGGGTGAAGGTGTTACTCTGAGCAGATGAGGAGGTGGTTGAGGAGGCGGAAGCGGAGGAGGAGGTAACTGGAGGCAAAGAGAAATGCCCTGCAATCCTCGGGGACGGAAGGACATGTGCCAAACTGATATCCGCCTCAGGCCAAGCCACCACATGACAGGTTCCCTTTAAGGACCAGGCCATTTTTGGCAAATCTGACCAGTGTCACTTTATGTGGTGATAACTTTAAAACGTTTTGACTTATCCAGGCCATTCTGTTTTTTCGTCACATATTATACTTCATGATACTGGTAAAATGGAGTCACAAAAAATTCATTTTTATTTATAAAAAAATACCAAATTTACCAAAAATTAGCAAATTTCCAAGTTTCAATTTCTCTACTTCTATAATACACAGTAATACCTACAAAGATAGTTATTACTTTACATTCCCCATATGTCTACTTCATGTTTGGATCATTTTGGGAATTACATTTTATTTTTTGGGGATGTTACAAGGCTTAGAAGTTTAGAAGCAAATCTTGAAATTTTTCAGAAATTTTCGAAAACCCACTTTTTAAGGATCAGTTCAGGTCTGAAGTCACTTTGTGAGGCTTACATAATAGAAACCACCCAAATATGACCCCATTCTAGAAACTACACCACTCAAGAGATTCAAAACTGATTTTACAAATGTTGTTAACCCTTTAGGTGTTCGACAAGAATTAATGGAAAATAGAGATAAAATTAAAAAATTTCACTTTTTTGGCACATTTTCCATTTTAATAATATTTTTGCAGTTACAAAGCAAGGGTTAACAGCCAATCAAAACTCAATATTTATAGCTCTGATTCTGTAGTTTATAGAAACACCCCATATGTGGTCGTAAACTGCTGTATGGGCACACGGCAGGGCGCAGAAGGAAAGGAATGCCATACAGTTTTTGGAAGGCTGATTTTGCTGGACTGGTTTTTTGACACCATGTCCCATTTGAAGCCCCCCTGATGCACCCCTAGAGTAGAAACTCCAAAAAGTGACCCCATTTTAGAGACTAAGGGATAGGTTGGCAGTATTGTTGGTACTTTTTTTTGGGTAAATATGATTTTTGGTTGCTCTATATTACTCTTTCTGTGAGGCAAGGTAACAAGAAATAGCTTTTTTAGCACCATTTTTATTTTTTGTTATTTACAACATTCATCTGGTATTTTTATAGAGCAGGTTGTCACAGACGCGACAATACAGTTTTACATAACAAAGCTTTTTTTTTTTTTTTTTTTTTTTTTTTTTTTATTCTTTAGTGTCTCCACATTCTGAAAGCCATAGTTTTATTTATTTTTTGGGCGACTGTTTTGTGCAGGGGCTCATTTTTTTCGTGATGAGATGACAGTTTGATTGCCACTATTTTGGGCTGCATATGACTTTTTGATCGCTTGCTATTACTCTTTTTGTAATGTAAGGTGATACAAATGGCTTATTTTACACCGTTTTAATTTTAATTTTTTTACAATATTCACTTGAGGGGTTAGGTCATCTGAGAATTTTATAGAGCAGGTTATTATGGATGCGGCGATACTAATATATATACTTTATTTTTAGTTATGTAAGTTTTACACAATAATATCATTTTTGAAACAATAAAAAACATGTTTTAGTGTCTCCATATTCTGAGAGCCATAGTTTTTTCAGTTTTTGGAAGATTATCTTAGGTAGGGTATCATTTTTTGTGGGATGAGATGATGGTTAGATCATATGCATATGACTTTTTGATCGCTTGCCATTACACTTTTTGTGATGTAAAGTGACAAAAAATATCTTTTTACGGTGTTCACCTGAGGAGTTAGGTCATGTGATGTTTTTATAGAGCATGTTATTGCGGATGCGGCGATACCTGATGTGTATACTTTTTAAAATTTACTTAAATTTTACACATTAACAGCTTTTTTAAAACAAAAAAAATATAATGATGTTTTAGTGTCTCCATATTCTGAACCATAGTTTTTTTATTTTTTGGGCGACTGTCTCTGGTATGGGCTCATTTTTTTAGGGATGAGTTGACGGTTAGATTGGTACTATTTTGGTGGGCATATGCCTTTTGATCGCTTGCTGTTGTACTTTTAGTGATGTAAGGTGACAAAAATGTTTGACAAAAAATGTTTATTTAGCACAGTTTTTACGGTCTTTATCTGAGGGGTTAGGTCATGTGATATGTTTATAGAGCCGGTCGATACGGATGCGGCAATACTTAATATGTCTAATTTTTAAAAAACTTTTTTGGGGGGAAACTTTTTTTTTCACTTTATTTTTGTCCCACTTTGGGGGTCTGATCCCCTTTACAATGCATTCCAATACTTCTGTATTGGAATGCATTGGCTGTTTGAGTAATACAGTGTGTATTACTCATACAGGTTCCCGCTCTTCACCGGAAGGCAGCACCGATGCCTAAGGTAGGCATTGCGCTGCCTTCCATGCCATCGGGTCCCTATTACAGCAGAACGGGGACCCGATGGCACCACCGATCCCCCCCAGGAACTACCCGTAAACGCTGCAAACCGCAGGTCTGGATTGACCTGCGGTTTGCTGCGGTCGCAGACACAGGGGGGTCACACCTTGTTATGATCACCGCCCGCCGCACTGCGGTGATCGGAAATACACAGGTCATATAGGTACAGCCTCTGTCCTTAAGTACCAGGACATCAGGATGTACCTGTACGCCCTTTGTCCTTAAAGGGAGTCTGTCACCACTATGTTACCATATACAGCACTTACATGGCGCTGTAGGTCATATAGTAGTGACAGACTCCTTTTAAGAGGTTAATAGAACAGGTTCTGTAGACATTCATGTGGAATCAACTGCCGACAGTGTGCTTCTTCATGAAGCTAAGATTGAACTGTAAGGCTGAGTTCACACTTGAGTTATTTGGTCAGTTTTGGCCCCGTAACTGCCCAAATAAGTGAAGTGTGCAGTGATTCTAAGAGCAACGCCTGTCATCTGCATGTCATATTGACTCACAGTATTATTTCACTGCCATAGCAGACTCACTATGCGTGTTACTGCAAGGCACAGTGTTCTATACCACTATTACGGCTCTCTGTAGCCAGGAAATATCAGTTTTTTTAACATGATTTGCGAATACATATTTTCAACCGGCCTAATTGAATTTTTGAGAAATTCGCTAATCTCTAGTTATAAAGTCATGCGTTTAAATAAAATATGCATTTGAAAAGAAAATTGCTCAGCAGCAGATTGCTATTGGAGTGCTATGCTGGCAATAATCTGGCAAAAAGTCTATGTAGAAACAGCATGTTTTGAAAAAATGTAAATTGGTTTTGTAATGCAGAACTGCTAGAATGAGGTACTGCAGCAGCTGTATTAAGCAGTGTGCCAAGCCTCTCACTCCCTCAAAGCTTTCCTTGATTAAAGTTCTTAAAGGGGTTTTGGCACTTCAGCAAATAGCATTTATTATTTAGAGAAGGTTAATACAAGGCAGTTACTAATGTATTGTAATTGTGATTGTCCATATTGCTTCCTTTACTGGCTGGATTCATTCTTTTATCACCTTACACACTGCTCATTTCCATTGTTATGTCCACCCTGCAATCTAGCAGTGTGGCTGTGCTTGTATAATATTTTAAAAAAAGCACCAACCTTTGTGTACTTTCTCGACCCGGTCAATGGAGAGGTCAACATTTTTTCCTATAATGTGCAAGCACGACCACCACTGATGGATTGCAGGGTGATCTTAACCATGGAAACAAGCAGTGTATAGTGTGATGGATAAATAAATCCAGCCAGCAAAGGAAGCAATAAGGGTAATAACAATACATTAGTAAGTGTCTTGTATTAACTTCCTTCTCAATGATAAATGCCATTTGCTGAAGCGACAAAACCCTTTTAATCTTTTTTCTTTGTATTCTTTCCCTACACTGTCCCTGTTACATTATTATAAGTGCTTGCTTGTGCCCCCGTATACAGTGCAAAATCATTTTCTGTCAGACACTGCATATAACCTTTCCACCCTTAAAGAGGACCTTTCACCCGTATACAAACTAAAAACGAACTCTATATGTGGGCAGACTGGCTATGAGCTGTGCGCTGCGATTGGCCAGTGCTGCAGCAAGGGACACGCCTCCTACAAAAAATCTGTCCAATACAACAGACAGAGCTGAGACACCAGAGCCTATACCGGGCGAACGGAGCGGCGCCCAGGCATACTAGTAAGTGCAGGGGGACCCCTGGGCGCCGCTCTGCCCACAGATAGAGTTAGTTTTTAGTTTGTATACGAGTGAAAGGTCCTCTTTAACACAGAATGATGTCTACTTGTTCTGCACAGGCATCCGCCTACCAGCTGCCACTCCTCATTAGCTGATGATGCTGATTTTCAGCCTCTTAGTCAAATAAGGCAAGCCTCCCCACTTCTTTCCAGGCACAGGCCTGTTTCACACTTGTGTTTTGGTTTCCGGTTTTGATATACGGCAGAGGATCTCAAAACCAGACCAAAACGGTTCCATTTGATGTTAACACATCTGGATGCATCCGTTCTGTTAGGATGTGATTGTGTCACAATGAAATGGAACTAAATCATTGTGTAACGCCCCAGAGTGGCATTACCACTCCTACGCCCTGCTTCTATCTGTGTATGCTAACATATCTAATCTTTTGTATTTACTTCAGGTCCACTACACTGTGCATTCCTATTTCTAATGCAACTGTTAAGTTCAAATGTAATTTACCTAGTTCACTAGCAGACGGCAGCAAACACGGCAGAGCTACAGTTAGGTAGTATGGAGCTTTCCATTCCATTCTAACCCCTCCTCTGTGGAGGAGTGGGTGAATCCTGTTTCCTGCAGGACGGGTGGGGACCAGTTTTAGTCAGTGTAGCTTACCCCCTGCTAGTGGAAGGAAGGTGTGCTGGGCACGTCCAAGCCAAACCAAGCCAGCCGGAGCACTTTCAGCTCTGCTGGTCATTGAGGACAAAGCTTGAAACCTCAGAAGCCAGGAGGGAAAGTTCCCTGGCCTAATATAGAGACAGACTACAAAGAGAAGTTGCAGCATAAAGAGGAAAGCTTAGTTATCCAGTCAGCCTGTCAGTACAGCAGTGTCAGAGAGCAACACATATAGCAGGGTTGAGTTTGAGTTTCCAGAGTTTAACCTCTTCAGGACACAGGCTAAATGCGTGGGGGGGTCCTGTGACAATTCAGACCTGCGGTTTGCGGCTTTACATGCGGTTTGTGGAGGCGATCGGCGGTGCTATTGGATCCCCATGCGGCTGTAAGGCGGACTCGATGGCATGGAAGGCAGCGCAATGCCTAAGGAAGGCATCACGCTGCCTTCCGGTGACGAGCCTGTGAGATCCAGCCCCGTGCATTGTAAAGGATTAGACCCCCAAAAGTTCAAGTCCCAAAGTGGGACAAAAAACAAAGTGAAAAAAAAGTAGAAAAAATAAAGTTTTCCCCCCAAAAAAATTAAAAGTTTCAAGTAAAAATAAACAAAAACGTCATTTTCCCCAAATAAAGTAAAAAAAATTGCAATAAATATGGGAAAAATAAAAGTATTCATAACAGGTATCGCCGCGTCAGTATCGACCGGCTTTAAAAACATATCACATAACCTAACCCCTCAGATGAACACTGTAAAAAATAAAAAAATAAAATCTGTGCTAAATAAACAATTTTTTTGTCACCTTACATCACAAAAAGTCTAATAGCAAGCGATCAAAAAGTCATATGCACCACAAAGTAGTGCCAATCAAATTGTCATCTCATCCCGCAAAAAATGAGACCCTACCTAAGATAATCGCCTAAAAACTGAAAAAACTATGGCTCACAGAATATAGAGACACTAAAACATGATTTTTTTGGTTTCAAAAATTATATTATTGTGTAAAACTTACATAAATAAAAAAGTATACATATTAGGTATCGCAGCATCCGTATAGATGGGCTCTATAAAAATATCACATGACCTAACCCCCTCAGATGAACACCGTAAAATAAATTAAAATAAAAACTGTGCTAACTAAACAATTTTTTGTCACCTTACATCACAAAAAGTGTAATAGCAAGCGATCAAAAAGTCACACGCACCCCAAGATAGTGCCAATAAAACCGTCATCTCATCCCGCAAAAATCATACCCTACTTAAGGTAATCGCCCAAAAACGGAAAATTATGGCTTTCAGACTATGGAATTACTAAAACATGATTTTTTTTTTGTTTAAAAAAAGAAATCATTGTGTACAACTTACAAAAATAAAATAAAAAAGTATACATATTAGGTATTGCCGCATCCATGACAACCTGGTCTATAAAAATATCACATGATCTAACCTGTCAGAAGAATGTTGTAAATAACAAAAAACTAAAAACAGTGCCAAAACAGCTATTTTTGTTACCTTGCCTCATAAAAAGTGTAATATAGAGCAACCAAAAATCATATGTACCCTAAACTAGTACCAACAATACTGCCATCCCATCCTGTAGTTTCTAAAGTGGGGTCACTTTTTTGGAGTTTCTACTCTAGGAGTGCATCGGGGGGAGGCTTCAAATGGGACATGATGTCAAAAAAAACAGTCCAGCAAAATCTGACTTCTAAAAACTGTATGGCATTCCTTTCCTTCTGCACCCTGCCGTGTGCCCGTACAGCGGTTTACAACCACATATGGGGTGTTTCTGTAAACTACAGAATCAGGGCCATGAATATTGAGTTTAGTTTGGCTGTTAACACTTGCTTTGTAACTGGAAAAAAATTATTAAAATGACAAACTGCCCAAAAAGTTAAATTTTGAAATTGTATCTCTATTTTCCATTAATTCTTGTGGAACACCTAAAGAGTTAACGATGTTTGTAAAACCTGTTTTGAATACCTTGAGGGGTGTAATTTCTTAGATGGGGTCACTTTTATGGAGTTTCTACTCTAGGAGTGCATCGGGGGGGCTTCAAATGGGACATGGTGTCAAAAACAAGAGTCCAGAAAAACCTGCCTTCCAAAACCGTATTGCATTCCTTTCCTTCTGCACCCTGCCATGTGCCTGTACAGCGGTTTACAACCACATATGGGGTGTTTATGTAAACATCAGAATCATGGCCATAAATATTGAGTTTGGTTTGACTGTTAACCCTTGCTTTGTAACTGGAAAAAAAATTAATAAAATGGAAAACTGCCAAAAAAGTGAAATTTTGAAATTGTATCTCTATTTTCCATTAATTCTTGTGGAACACCTTAAGGGTTAACAAAGTTTGTAAAGTCAGTTTTGAATACCTTGAAGGGTGTAGTTTATATAATGGGGTCATTTTTGGGTGGTGTCTATTAGGTTTTCTAAATAAAAATGAATTTTTTAGACGTCATTTTACCAGTGTCATGAAGTACAATATGTGATGAAAAAACTATCTCAGAATGGCCTGGATAAGTTAAAGCGTTTTAAAGTTATCAGGACTTAAAGTGACACTGGTCAGATTTGCAAAAAATTGCTTGGTCCTTAAGGTGAAATAAGGCTGTGTCCTGAAGGGGTTAATGCTAAAGCCTGCTGGGACCAAGACAAAGCCTGTAAACCGTTTTGGAGAACGTTGCAAAGTAAAGCTGCTATTCAACTTCGTCACAAGGTCTGGACTCAATTATTTATTCAAATGCACTATTCACCCCTATTTATCTGCTTCGGAGTCAACGCCCTGGTCCAGCCGTATCCAGGTAGTAGCACCGTGACATTCAACATAAAGGGACATTTTAGGCCACCCTATACCACTCGGCCATTCCTACACCTGGTTCTCATTATTAAGGGCCCTAGGGGGAGGCGGCCTGTTGGAACTGGCATCACGAACAGGATATATTTGTGTGTCTTTATACTACAAGGCCTATAGAATTGACAGAAAATAATTTAAAAATGACTTAATTACGGTTACGGTGGAGCAACAGGTGCAGGGAGGTGTGCATCGGCATCACAATGGTTAATCAGCCATCTTTGTCTTTTATGGCGTATCTTCTTCTTGCACCCCAAGAGCAGGAAAACCAAGGAATGCCCAGCCCTAGAGAGGGAAAATACAGCCCTGCCCACAGGGAAAAGTTCATTGCAAAGAAAGGAAGTGATGTCTCCTCCCCTAATGCTCCTCCTCCGTCACCAGTTTGTGTTAACCAGAGAGGAAGTAAGATGGCGGTGCAGCAACCAAACTGGGGTGAGATGCTGTATGGCGACGAAATGTCTGAGACGAGAGCTGCAGTACTGGAGATCCAGGTATCCCAGCTGTTGCGGAGACCCGTGCCAGCTGGTGTAGTGGAGGTGGCTGGAGTACCCACTCCGCCACCCAGGAAGAAAGGTACATTTGAAGGCCTCAACCCTATGGTGCCAAAGAAAGTGACGACCCATGCCCACACAATGTTGGAATACAAGCGAACCATAGAAGATTGGGCAATCCGTGTTTGAGACCGACCACAGCCCAGAGATCCAATCTTGGAAAGAAGAAGAGGAGCATGTGTCTGGTTCTCCATCGAGAGAGGCACCAGCTTCCTTCGCAACAACCGGGCCCGACACAGTCGCTACAAAGGGGATAACGTGGAGTATACCCCCCATAGAGTCCCTCCAGGGGCCCTTCGATAGAGTCCCTCCAGGGGCCCTTCGCCACAGCAGTGACCCTCCTAGAGAAACCCCTGGTCCCACGGTTGGCACCACAGTGCTGGCAGGAAGACCCAGCTGCGGTGGGACAGGTGCGCTGTCTTCAAGAAACTGGGGACGGAGTGCTGTGCTTTCAAGAAAATACCCAGCCAAAGCCGGAGCTACTAATTCCCGGTCTGCTCCCACCACCAATTTTCCAATTGGGATGCGTATCCACCACTGCATTCACATACCAGCCAATGGTGGTAACTTAGCTCCCGTGGAATATGGCGGCGGCGATGGACAGAGCTAACTAGGATTCGCTACCACAACCGGAGGATTACCTACCAGCTCCCTTGCAGCCGTAGGTTCTGGATCCATTTCTTATGGCAGGAGGATCCGGTCCACGCAAGCAAAGGGTTGCACCCACGATGACAAGTGTGACCACCAGGTCACTATCCAGGTCCGCCATCAAGAGTCGCCAAAGCACCACCGTTGCTGTACACCTGGATTACAAGAGTTAGGGGAAACCCTTGATGAGCTTCAGCAGCAGCAGTGGGGATGATGTCAGGTCCTTCCTCTAAGGAGCTGCCTTTCCGTCAAGAATGAAAAAGAAGAAGAACCATTAACTATTGGGAGACCCGTCATGGACTGGACTTGAAGGGTGAGGACCTGTTGGCATTTTTATTTGTTGTCATTGACCCTGCTTTGTCCTCACCTAGATGGCCATGCTCGTCAGGACTCCCTCCATTTATATAAAAATGCTTCCCAGTTGCGCACGTCTGCGCCAAATTCCCCCCCCCCCCCCCTTCTCAGGTTAATTGGAAGTCCACTTTGTTTAAAAGGGTTCTTATTACCTGTGCTGCTATTCTTTTCTAACCCATGTGGATGACATTACAGCTTCATATGGATTACAAATAATGATGTTGTTATTTCCCGTGGATTACAAAGACTTTTTGCACTTCATGATACAGGATTGGTGCAATTTCATCCATTCGCACTAAAAGAAAAGGACTTAAATGAGATTTTATTGCATTATTTAATTGCATTATATATTTGCACTATTTCTGCACTAAGTTTTCAGCAACTTTTAAAGTATTGTCCCCATTGTGTGTATTCCTTTACAAGTACTGCAATGTGATTGTATGCACTTTAATTGGACAATGCACTTTATATAGTTAGCCAGATAGTTAGCACCTTACTGTAGCTCATATGGACTGCCTCTGAGGACGTCTGGTTATGCCACAAGCAGATATAACACTGTGAAGATTTGACCCGATGCTGTGTGTTTAGAGGGAATTATCCATCCTGGAGTTCTTAGAGAGAACTGGCTCCTCCTCGCAATTTAGTGTGTCCTAAGGCCCTACATGCCGCCTTATGGAAAAATGTCAGCTCCCTGTTTAGTCATGAATGTGACCGTGCAAAAAGCTATTTATAGACCTTGGTGCTTGCAAGGGAATACAGGATGAAGCCACCCTTTTATTTGCAGGTATCTTATAGCATCGTGAAGGGATTACAGTACATGACACCCCCACACTCCATGTACGACTATGGCCAGGTCGTGGAGTATTTGAGTGCTTAGTGCAGTCTTTTTGGTTCACTGGTTATTACCGAGAGGGCAAACTGTGAATAGACACCCTAGTGATATGGGCAAGAACCTAGTGGTAGCGGTTGCCATGTAAGTCTATATATGTGTGTAATTGTCCACATTCTCATGCAGCACTTTAACTTTTCCTTGGATACCCTTAGAGCACCTCCTAAGCACAAGCTGAGGATGGCTTGGTTTTTAATAAGATTGAATGTAATGCCCCAGAGTGGTATTACAACTCCTATGCCCTGCTTCTATCTGTGTATGCTAATATACAGTATGTCATCTTGTGTATTTACTTCAGGTCCACTACACTGTGCATTCCTATTTCTAATGCAACTGTTATGTTCAAATGTAATTTACCTGGTTCACCAGCAGATGGCAGCAAACACGGCAGAGCTACAGTTAGGTAGAATGGAGCTTTCCATTCCATTCTAACCCCTTCTCTGTGGAGGAGTGGGTAAGTCCCATTTCCTGCAGGAAGGGTGGGGACTAGTTTTACTCAGTCTAGCTTACCCCCTGCTAGGGGAAGGAGGGTGTGCTGGGCACGTCTCTACTGGACGTGCCCAAGCCAGCCAGAGCACCTTCAGCTCTGCGGGTCATGGAGGCCAAGCTGCAAGCCTCAGAAGCCAGGAGGAATAGTTCCCTGGCCTAATATAGAGACAGACTACAAAGAGAAGTTCTAGCATAAAGAGGAAATCTTAGTTATCCAGTCAGCCTGTCAGTACAGCAGAGTCAGAGAGGAACAGATGTAGCAGAGTTGAGTTTGAGTTTCCAGAGTTTAATACTAAACCCTGCTGGGACCAAAACAAAGCCTGTAAACTGTTTTGGAGAACGTTTATGCAAAGTAAAGTTGCTATTCAACTTCGTCACAAGGTCTGGACTCAATTATTTCTTCAAATTCCTCAACTATTCTCCCCTATTTGTCCGCTTCTGAGCCAACGCCTGGGGTACAGCTGTTTCCAGGTAGGAGCACCATGACAACATAAAGGGACATTTTAAGCCACCCTATAACACTCGGCCATTCCTATACCTGGGTCACATTATTAAAATGCCCCAGGGGGAGTCGGCCCGTTGCAACTGTAACTGGCAGCTTTTGCTGTTGGATCCAGTTTGTTCTGTTTCGCAGACCGGGCACAAAACCATAGCTTGCAGCGGTTTCGTGTGCGGTCAAAAAACACAACAAAGCGTAAAATGCATCTTGATCAGTTTTATCTCCGTTGACAAAGGATGGTTTCCTCTGCTGATCTCAAACTAGAATGCCCAACGCAAGTGTGAAACAGCCGTCTTGCCAACATCCTTCTTTTTCCTACCTTGTGGTTTTGCCTACCAACATGTGCAGTAAAGAGACCCCGAAAAGTGGGTTTGTTTGGAGGACAATTCTTTGAGAAATTCATAATGAACCCTGTTTGGTACGAATTGATTAGTTCATCCTTAATGTGGAAATATACTGCCGTTGCACCTATTGAGTCAATGAAAGCCAATGAATTTATTTGACAAAAACAATACCAGACCATAAGATATAATACTGCATACCTTGTCCAGTAGATCTATTTAAAGTTCTTCTTAATGTCTGCCCAAACATAAAGTATGGGTGAACGCACATAAGAGCCCAACGATTCTCCATGCAGATTTGTGTGTGCTTCGGCACCATATACGCACCAAAATCTGCAATTTCTAATTGAAGATTAGATGTGGTTGTTTCCCTTCCTGGAAAAGGGTAAAATCTGCAGCTAAAACTACAAACATAATTGACCTGCTGCAGTTTTGGAAATCCAAGTGGTAGGTCAACTTCCATATGGAAAAAAATCTGCAAAGTATACATGATATTTGTGCAATCTTATACACTTTGCTGTGTATGTGAAAAATGCAAAAAGTAGCTAAATATTTGTGCAAATAAGACCAAAATGTCACAAAACACTATTTTGCAACATTTTCAAGACAGGATACTGGAGAGCATGACGTGATAAATTCCCTCCTCTATAGGTGGGAAAGTTTTTTTTAGGATACTGTGGTCCATAAAAGTCCATGGACACATCTTGGAGTCAGGAGATTTTACCACCATAATGTATACTGTGCACCACAGAGAGATGTGAATGTAGCTTAAATGACTAATGATATGCAGATTAAAAATGCATAAACCATTTATTGCTGTATTAGGCAGTTTTCTTCTGCATAATCGACTATTTGAGTTTTGATAAGCCTTTTTAAGTTTGTGTAGTTTTAAATGGAAACTGTAATGTTGTAAGGTGTGCTTTAAAAAACACTAAACAGATGATAAAGTTTAAATTTTCTCTATGTTTATTTCTAAAGCACTTATTTGTTGTATTTTGTTAGATTTGTATGTATTTTGGTTTTGGCTATCCTGTCATTACCCACTTTGCAGTTTTTTTTCTCCTCTTTATGTCTTTTTATTTTATTTATTTTATGTCATGTACCACCATCACAATTCTCTTTCCCTAGGTTTTCTTTTCTTTTTTTTTTTTTTTGTGTTCCCCCTGCGGCTTTTCCCAACTGCCAGTGGATGACATTTCCTTTCATGTTCGGGCTGAGCGGAGGCTTTGAATGGGGGTTTGATTCCTTTAAGATAATAGCTGGTTCCCTGTCAGATGCAGACTGATCAGTTAAAACCTTAATCACGGGCTGTCTGCTTGCATGGCACTTATTTTTAAGAGATTAATCCCCTAAGCTCTGCACCAGCATACATTCAGAGGGGGGGAAAGGGCAGCGTTTTCATTTTCTTATTGTTTCCTCTTCTCTTTCTTTTGTCCAAACCACTTTCCTCATTTGCCTGGCCTAGGGAGTACCATTTACTATCTTATTTTCCCTACTTTTGTCAATCAACTTGAAAAGTACAAATATGAAGCTAGCTATCTGTAAATGGAAAATTACATATGTAGGTTTTATATTCTCCTCCCAGCTATGACATTACTATTTTCTTTTTTCGCAACAACAGTGATGCTAATATTTCAATTCAGTATGTAAACTCGAAAAACTGTCTCACTTTATCGAGGTCAGAACGATATCCATGTCCTAAATGCCTTACTACTTCAGTTCATGCTTTCATGCTAACTTTCTGTTAAAGGATGTTAAATTAAAGTATGAGTTGTGAAAGCAATTTATAATTATTTTCTAGCTTAATGAAATAAGCATTTCCTTCTAGTCAGCAAGATACTTGATTCAATTATTAGGCTACACACACACAAGCACAGATATAGGCCATTGATGGGCCCAATAGTAGAAATGCCTATTCTTGTACACAAAATGGACAAGAAGAGGACATGTTCTATAAATTGCAGGATGAACACAGCAATGAGGAAAGCACACAGATAGAAGATTTGGAGATTTGATTCATGCGAATCATGGAAAAATGCACCCACCATTTTACATTTCAAGTTCGGTACACTAGCGATGGAAACAGGACTTCAAAGTTGCAGATGGAAGATTACATGACCCTGGGAAGAGCACTGGCTGGTAGAGATGTCGCGAACATAAAATTTTCCATTCGCGAACGCGAATTTCTATAAATGTTTGCGAACGTGCGAACCGGGCGAACCGCCATTGACTTCTATAGGCAGGCAAATTTTAAAACCCACAGGGACTCTTTCTGGCCACAATAGTGATGGAAAAGTTGTTTCAAGGGGACTAACACCTGGACTGTGGCATGCCGGAGGGAGATCCATGGCAAATCTCCCATGGAAAATTACATAGTTGACTTAGAGTTGGATTTTAATCCATAAAGGGCATAAATCACCTAACAATCCATTTTTTTTTTTTGAACAACGTGGTTTAAAACATCCAGTGTGTGTATACGATCAGGTATGATGTTGTATCGATCAGGTAGTGTAAGGGTTACGCCCACTTCACAGACATTGACAACTGCAAACCGCAAACAATCGCAAACAGTCCATTTGCCCAACCGCAAACTTCGCATTTGCATAAGGTTGGATACCAAGCTAGCCATGTCCCGTTGATGTCATTGAAGGTTTCTTCCTCCACCCAGCCACGTACACCAAGGGTGCCGGAAAGGTGAATTTAATAGATTTTTCGAATGGGGAGATGGTTAAAAAAAACGCTGGCTCCCTCCCCTTTGTTTGAATCCACGGTCACTGCGTCTGTTCCGTGCAATTTACTGTCCCACCCGATATGAGTGCTATTTTCTATAGTTCTCTCTTCTCATCAGTTTAATCCCTGTTACGTCCCCAATCTGGGGTCCATTTATTAAATAGATTTTTCAAACGGGGAGATGGTTGAAAAATTGCTGGCTCCCTCCCCTTTGTTTGAATCCACGCCACGGTCACTGCGTCTGCGCCGTGCAATTTACTGTCACCACCGATATGAGTGCTATTTTCTGTAGTGCTATTCTCATCAGTTTAATCCCTGTTACATCCCATATCAGGGTGGGATTGCCATTTGTGAAAAAAAAATTAGGCCGGGTACCTTCGACTGCCTTCACAGTGACAGACCAAACTCTGATACACCAAACTGAATTGATTTTAGGAACCGGGAGATGGAAAAAGCAGCTTGGTCGGTCCTCTTACTCCCAAGTTGGGGCACTGCGCGTGCACAGAGCAATGTGCTGTGACACCCTATATGAGTGGTGTCTTAACTAGTACTATTCCTATCAGTTTAATCCCTGTTACGTCCCCTATCCGGGGACGTGTGTCGAATTGATTAACCATTGTCGAATTAACAAACCATTACGACATCCTGAAATAATTTAGTTCTGAGCTTTGTACTTGATTTGTATTGGAATTGTTAGGGGATTTTTTAAATTGTCTGCATTATTTCTAATAAACTATTAAGAGACTTTATTATGATTTTTTTATGTTATGTATTAAAAACCCACCCATACAACTTAATTATTATTATTATTTTTCTATGAAAAAACATCCAGCCGTCCCGATCGCTTTTGGTCTGATCATAATGAAGCAACGGCCTTATCATCTGTGGTGTGGCAACATTGCCAACACACTCATAGAGGTGATGATCGCTTCATTGTGATACGCAAGCCCCTTCACCACAACAAGGTAACGATCACGAAAGGGGAATTGACACTTGTATGTGCCTTTTTTTTTGTTTTGTTTTTGCAGCCACAGTGCAGCACCAGAGGCCAGAAAAATTAGGCATGTACACATGCCTGAAAAACAATGTTATTGTTGCAGCCGCTGTTGTAGCAGTGGCCGGAAAAATTGATGTTTTCAAGGCAGAAAGGTGACTAAAACATTGCGGCTTGAACCCTAGTTGGTGGCGGAGAATTCACGAAAGTCATCCGGTATGCAGACATTAAATACAGCAGCGTGGGGACCATTTTGAGGCGAAGGCATGTCAGGCCATTTGTTAGTTAAACGTATCCCCTACTGTCAGTCCCTTCAGGATCCATGCCTCATTCATCTTAATGAAGGTGAGGTAATCAACACTTTTTTGACCGAGGCAACTTCTTTTGTCAGTGACAATGCCTCCTGCTGCACTAAAGGTCCTTTCTGACAGGACACTTGTAGCGGGGCAGGCCAGAAGTTCTATCGCAAACTGGGACAGCTCAGGCCACAGGTCAAGCCTGCACACCCAGTAGTCAAGGGGTTCATCGCTCCTCAGAGTGTCGATATCTGCAGTTAAGGCGAGGTAGTCTGCCACCTGTCGGTCGAGTCGTTCTCTAAGGCTGGATCCCAAAGGGCTGTGGCGATGTGTAGGACTGAAAAAGCTCTGCATGTCTTCCATCAACAACACATCTGTAAAGTGTCCTGTCCTTGCCGCCGTGGTCATGGTAGGAGGAGGATTACTTTCACCTCTTCCCCAGTTAGAATCCCGTTGTGCTGTGACATCCCCCTTATAAGCTGTGTAAAGCATATTTTTTTGTTTGATTTTGAACTGCTGCATCCTTTCTGACTTCCGGTAATTTGGTAACATTTCCGCCACTTTCTGCTTATACCGAGGGTCTAGTAGCGTGGCCACCCAGTACAGGTCATTCTCCTTCATCCTTTTTATACGAGGGTCCCTCAACAGACATGACAGCATGAAAGACCCCATTTGCACAAGGTTGGATGCCGAGCTACTCGTTTCCCGTTCCTCCCCCTCACTGATGTCATTGACGGTCTGTTCTTCCCCCCAGCCACGTACAAGACCACAGGTCCCAGATAGGTGACAACAATGAGCACCCTGGGATGCCTGCTGTGGTTGGTCTTCCTCCTCCTCAAAGCCACATTCTTCCTCTGACTCCTCTTCCTCATACTCCTCTTGCAGCGTTGCCGCAGGTCCGGCAAGCGATGATGACAAGGCTGTTTCTGGTGGTGACCACAACTCTTCCTCTTCACGCTCATCTACAGCCTGATCCAGCACTCTTCACAGGGCACACTCCAGGAAGAAAACAAATGGGATAAGGTCGCTGATGGTGCCTTCGGTGCGACTGACTAGGTTTGTCACCTCCTCAAAAGGACGCATGAGCCTACAGGCATTGCGCATGAGCGTCCAGTAACCCAGCAAAAAAATTCCCAGCTCCGCAGAGGCTGTCCTAGCACCCCGGTCATACAAATACTTGTTGACGGCTTTTTCTTGTTGGAGCAGGCGGTCGAACATTAGGAGTGTTGAATTCCAACGTGTCAGGCTGTTGCAAATCAATCGCCTCACTGGCATGTTGTTTCGGTGCTGAATGTCTGAAAAGTGCGCCATGGCCGTGTAGGAACGCCTGAAATGGCCACACACCTTCCTGGCCTGCTTGAGGACGTCCTGTAAGCCTGGGTACTTAGACACAAAGCGTTGTATGATGAGATTCAACACATGTGCCATGCACGGCACATGTGACAACTTGCCCAAATTCAATGCCGCCAACAAATTGCTTCCATTGTCACACACCACTTTGCCGATCTCCAGTTGGTGCGGGGTCAGCCATTGATCCACCTGTGCATTCAGGGCGGACAGGAGTGCTGGTCCGGTGTGGCTCTCTGCTTTCAGGCAATTCAACCCCAAGACAGCGTAACACTGTTGTATCCGGAATGTGGAATAGCCCCTGGGGAGCTGGGGGGGTGGGGTTCAGTTGATGTGCAGCCAGACGCCGCAGCAAAAGAGGACTCAGCCGAGGAGGATGGAGTAGGAGGAGTAGAGGAGGTGGCAGTAAGCCTGCCTGCAAGTCGTGGCGGTGTCACCAACTCTGCTGCAGAGCCACGCATTCCATGCTTGGCAGCCGTCAGCAGGTTGACCCAATGTGCAGTGTAGGTGATATACCTGCCCTGACCTTGCTTTGCAGACCAGGTATCAGTGGTCAGATGGACCCTTGCCCCAACACTGTATTCCAGAGATGCCATGACCTCCTTTTCAATCACTGAGTAGAAGTTTGGGATTGCCTTATTAGAAAAAAAAATTGTCTGGGTACCTTCCACTGTGGTGTCCCAATACCAACAAATTTTTTGAAGGCCTCAGACTCCACCAGCTGGTATGGTAAAAGCTGGCGGGCTAAGAGTTCCGTCAAGCCAGCTGTCAGACGCCGGGCAAGGGGGTGACTCTGTGACATTGGCTTCTTACGCTCAAACATTTTCTTTACAGACACCTGACTGTGGGCAAATGAGATGGAACTGCTGAAGGTGGGAGGCGGAGTGGCGGGTGGTTGAGAGGGGGCAAGGAGGACAGCAGTGGTTGACATGGCTGAAGATGCTGGACCAGGAGGAGAATGGTGGCTTTGAGATTGTGTGCTGCTTCTACTCATCATCATGTGTTGATCCCATAGGCGTTTGTGATGTGCGATCATGTGCCTTCGCAAAGCAGTTGTACCTAGGTGGGTGTTGGATTTCCCACGACTCAGTTTCTTTTGGCACAGGTTGCAAATGGCATAGCTGTTGTCAGAGGCAGACACACAAAAAAAATGCCACACTGCTGAGCTTTGTAATGACGGCATTCTGGTGGTGGCAACAGCATGCATTGATTGGCGTGCTGTCTGGCTGACCCCGGGTGACGATACATGCTGTCTGACTGTGCCACTTGCTCCTTGCGACGACCTCCCCCTGCTCCCAACTCGTCTCTTCCTTCTCAACTTTCCCCCTCTTCTTCTTCTCTTCAAGCAGGCACCCACGTGGCATCCACGGACACATTGTCATCAACAAGCACTTCACTTGTATCTGACACCTGAGCAAAGGAAGCAGCAACGGGTACAACATCATCATCATCACACTGTACGTCCATGTGTGTAATGCTGCCTGACTGAGACATATCCCTGTTATCTACATCCCCTGGCAATAATGGTTGCGCATACCCAAATTTCATCCAACTGATGTGTAAATAACTCCTCTGAGGGATCAAGTGAAGCGGCTGTAGTGGCTGTGGTGGTAGTGGTGGTGGTGGCGGCGGGCGTGAGAGTGGTAACTTGAGAGCAGGTGACCAAAGCTGAGCTGGAGGAGGATGGTGCGTCAAGGTTCCTAGCGAAAGCTGTTGAAGATTGGGTGTCCTATGTAAGCCAGTCAACTATTTTCTCCGAATTTTTTGGGTTCAGGGTACAAGGCCTCTGAACACTGGGCATTAATTCAGGGCCAGTGGAAATCACAGCACCACAAACACGATGGCCCCTGCGGCGTGGCCTGCCTCTGCCTGTCATTTTTTATTAGATAAGTTTTACTATGCGTGCAAGATACTGTGCCACCTTATATAAGTGGTGGGCACAGTACAGTCTGTGTGGGCCTGACACACACGGGCTTGCAAATGTGATTAGATCACAGTTAAATTTTAATTAGAATTTTTTTTTCTGCAAGATATTTGAGTGAATGACACCCTGTAACTGTATAAGTGCAGGCCTAGCCAGCCACTAGCCAGTGGCCACAATACAGTATGTGTGGGTGCCTGACACACACGGGCTTGCAAATATGATTAGATCACAGTTAAATATATATATATTTTTTTTTCTGCAAGGTATTTGAGTAAATGACACCCTGTAACTGTATGAGTGCAGGCCTAACCAGCCACTAGCCAGTGGCCACAATACAGTATGTGTGGGCGCCTGACACACACGGGCTTGCAAATGTGATTAGATCACAGTTAAGTTGTAAATAGAATAATTTTTTCTGCAAGGTATTTGAGTGAATGACACCCTGTAACGGTATGAGTGCAGGCCTAGCCAGCCACTAGCCAGTGGCCACAATACAGTATGTGTGGGCGCCTGACACACACGGGCTTGCAAATATGATTAGATCACAGTTAAATTTTAAATATAATTTTTTTTTCTGCAAGGTATTTGAGTGAATGACACCCTGAAACGGTATAAGTGCAGGCCTAGCCAGCCACTAGCCAGTGGCCACAATACAGTATGTGTGGGCCTGACACACACGGGCTTGCAAATGTGATTAGATCACAGAAAAATATTAAATATAATTTTTTTTTATCTGCAAGGTATTTTCTCTCACACCCTGTATCAATGGTGTGCACTGTGCACACAGTGCTGTCTATGACTGAGCCTGCAGCCTCTCACACACGGGCAGCCAGGCAACTGCTATATATATATATATATATATATATAAAAAAAAAAGCACACTGATGTACCAGCCCTGAAAAGGGCTTTTTGGGGTGCTGTCAGGACACTGTCCTTACAGCAGATGAGTCTGTGGACACAGAACAATGCCCTAGCTAACGCTTTCCCTATTGAATCAGCAGCAGCATTACTGTACCTCCTCTCTCTGTGAATGCAGTTTCCGAATGAATCTAAAATGGATGCTGTCCAGGAGGTGGGAGGGTCTGGAAGGGAGGGTATGCTGCTGATTGGCTGGAATGTGTCTGCTGACTGTGAGGTAGAGGGTCAAAGTTTACTCAATGATGATGTATAGGGGGCGGACCGAACATCGCATATGTTCGCCCGCAGCGGCTAACGCGAACAAGCTATGTTCGCCGGGAACTATTCGCCGGCAAACTATTCGGGACATCACTACTCATGGGCATCACTGGAGCGTGGCTGGGGGATATCTGACATACATTAGCGACTACATTCTGCAGTGCCTGAGCAACGACCTCTAAGTTGCCCACATTCTAACCAGTGCTGATTAGTGGGTGGCCACCCTGCTGGATCCCCGTTACAAGGACAACGCGCTGTTCTTAATTCCGTCACTGGAGCGTGATTGGAAGAAGCGAGCCCTGGTGGACGCACTGCTGATGGCCTTCACTACTGACAACGGGGACTCAGTGGAAGCACAAGGTGAAGGCAGAGGGGGAGATGGAAGAAGTCGCCAATGCAGCTGGGTCATCGCCAGCACCTCAGAAGGCAGGGTTAGCATGGCCGAAATGTGGAAAAGTAATTGTCACCACACCACAACAACCAGCACCACCAGCTGAAATGGATTGTCTTAGCAAGAGGCAGTATTTCAGCAACATGGTGGAATAGTATCTGTGCACATGCCTATACGTACTGACTGATGGGTCTGCTCAGGGGCATACCTACAGGGGAAGCAGGGGAAGCGGCTGCTTTGGGGCCCTGACCAAGAAGGGGCCCATCAAGGATTAGGATGACTAAAAGACTTTGTCAGGGCCCCCTCAACAGTATTAAACAATGAAATTATATACAGTGGCAGTATAGACAGTGTAGAAAACAGATTGAACAGCTGTCAGGCCTGTCCTGAGAGAGAGCGATCTTTAGTAGCCACAGGGGGCGGCATGAAAGGAAGGGGTTGTGAAAAAATTACTGGGGGAGGGGGGCCCAATTCAAAAATTTGCTGTGGGGCCCAGTAATTTCTAGCTAAGCCACTGGGTCTGCCCCTTTCAACTTCTGAGTCTCCAAATTGGGCACATGGCCTAAGCTTGCCCTTTACGCTTTGGAGGTGCTGGCCTTCCCTGCAGCCAGTGTATTGTCTGAACGTTTGTTTAGCATGGCAGGAGGGGGTTATCACAGACAAGCTCAGCCGCTGTCCACAGCCGACGTGGACAAGCTCACGTTCATTAAAATGAACCAGGTTCCCACAGGACTTGTCCGTACCTTGTGCAGAATAGACATGTATACCAGCCTCACCCAACTATTGTTATACTCCAAAGCACTTACTCTTTGTTTTCTTTTTTATATTTCCCAATGTTTTGGGGTCTACCCCAATTTATAAAAAAAAGTGCTCAGCTGTATTCCCTAGTGTGGGTCATGTCACATGACCCCAGCTAGCCAGTATTTAACAGGCAGCCTGCTGGCCACTGGTTGCCTGTTAATTAGATTCCTGGTGATTTTTGGTTTCCTAGTATACTTACCTGATCCTCTGCCTGCTCCTCCTGTACTGCGCTACTCTCCTGGTATTCTGACCTTCCACCTGACGATTCTTTGCGGACTCTTGTTGTACTTCATTACTCTCCTGATATTTGACCTTGGCTTCTCCTTACTATTCTCTGCTTATCCCTTGGTACTACGTAGCTTTCTAGGTATTGACCCGGTCCATTAACGATCCGTTATTTTTCTTGTCTGTCCTCCCTGCATGTATCCTAAGTAAGGGACTTCCGTCCAGTTGTCCCCTGTCATAAGGACTCACAAAGCAAGTAGGCAGGGCCAGGGGTGAGGGTGGAGTGCAGTGGTCACTATCCTCCCCCTTGTGAGTATTTGTACGTGACCGTTACACTGGTTTTATTGGACTGCCAGAAATTCTGTGCAGGCCCAAAAATTTACTTTCTAGCACAAAAAATGGGAATATGTCAACCGACAATGTAACAGCAGTATTTACTGGTTGTATTTGACTTTCAGATATGCAGTGCCAGTGTCAGAAAGATAAAAAATTGCTTTAGGTCACCCAAAAATGTGACAGACTAATGTAATTGAATTATTTTCACTGCCAGGTATGCACTGCAGGTCGCAGGGGTACTTGACCGCCAAAAAAGAGAATTTGTCCCCATAGAATCTAAGAGATGGATTTCCATGTCAGATATTCAGCACAGGGGTAGTTCACAGAAAAAAATGGGAATATGTGTTGCCTCCCCCCCCCCTCCTTGAAGTCACAGTCGGATTACCTATATTATTTTCCCTTGCCCTGGCACATATGCAGTGCAGCTGTCCTTAAAAAATGGCTGGATGTCGCCCACTGAGCTACCAGAACAGGATTAAAGTAATGTCCCTGGTACACATGCAGTTGCAAGTGCACTGCACTTACAAAAATGGTCGCCGACAAACAGACTGATTAAAGCTTATTTATCTGTGGCACTGGGCTCATGGTTACAAAAATGTAGCATAGCACCCACAAAAATTATCGCTGTAGTTTGCGGAATTAACAACACCAAGTACACCAGAATTGTTTCCTAATCTCTCCCTCACAGCAGCAGCATCCTATCCCTACACTAGTAAGAGCAGGGTAACGTGCGGCGCTGCGTGACTCCAGCTTATATAGAAGCTGGGTCACATGCTGCACTGGCCAATCACAGCCATGCCATTAGTAGGCATGGCTGTGATGGCTTCTAAGGGCACACGAGTTAAACACTTGTTGATTGGCTGCCCTTCAGCCTTTCAACAAGCGCCATTAAATCGCCGAACACCGAACTCGAACCCAAACTTTTACTAAAATGTTCGGGTCCGGGTACCAAAAACCCTAAAGTTCGGTATGAACTCGAACTTTACAGTTCAGGTACGCTCAACCCTATCAGTAATCCATCAGTGCTGCTAAAGCCCCCAAAAAACAGGAGTGGATCCAAAACAGAGATGACACGTGAATAGAATATTTGCATATCTTCTTTATTTTGTACCCACTCCTGCTTTTGGCTACCAAATCATAAGCCAATTCTGATGCATAATAGGAACCATGTCATGCAGGCCTTACAGTTGTTAGATAGACAGGATCCGTTGTGCATCTCATTTTTCCTTCCTTCTGACAGATCAGCAGAAGGGTCAAATGAATCATGATATTAACCAGGCCGAAAGGCAAAATAGTTGCCCAGTCATGAAGTGGTGAGGGTGGGAAGAGCATAAGAAGTCCACAGTGTGGCCCTATGACATAGTGTTGAGGTTGAAGCAGCATGATGAGACCACAAAGTGGCCCAATGAGAAAGTCTGGAGGTGGCAGGAGCATCAGGAAGAGGCCACAGGGTGGCACAATGACAGTGTGGAGGTGGCAGCAGAAGCAGGAGGCCACAGAGTGGCACAATGACAGAGTCTGGAGGTAGCGGCAGCAGCAACATCAGAAGGAGGCCACCAAGTGGCACAGTGACAGTGTGGAGGTGGCAGCAGCAGCATCAGGAGGCCACAGAGTAGCACGATAACACAGCGTGAAGCTGGCGGCAGCAGCAGAATCAGAAGGAAGCCACAGGATGGCACAATGACAGTATGGAGGTGGCAAATAAAATAGTATGACAGCACTACCTGTTGAGATGTCTCAATATGTCCAATTGGTTGCAATGCCTGTGGTGTCAGATCCTGGCCTCTAGGATCCCCCAAGATGCAGAAACAGAAGAAAAAACTGTGGCACTCCAACTTCTCAAATCAAATGCGTGTTTATTTCTGACCCAACATGCAACGTTTTGACTCAGATGAGTCTTTATCGAGCTTGATAAAGACTCATCTGAGTCGAAACGTTGCACACTGGGTCAGAAATTAAACATGGATTCGATTTGAGAAGTTGGAGTGCCACAGTTTTTTCTTCTGTTTCTGCAGTATGGAGGTGGCAGCATCAGGAGGCCACAGAGTGGCACAATTAAAGAGTGGAGGTGGCAGCATCAGAATAAGGACACTACAGAGTGGCACCATGACAGAGTGTAGAGGTGGCAGAAGCAGCATCATCAGGAGGAGGCCACAGCGTGGAACAATGACAGTGTGGAGGTGGCAGCAGCAGCATGAGGAGGCCACAGAGTGGCACAATGTGTGGAGGTGGCAGCAGCAGCATATGGAGGAGGCCACATGGTGGCACAATGACAGAGTGTGGAGGTGGCAGCAGCATCAGAAGACCACAGAGTGGCAAGGTGACATAGTGTGGAGCTGGCAGCAGCATCAGGAGACCACAGAGTGACCCGGTGACAGAGTGGGGAGGTGGGTTGCAATACCAGTACCAGCTGAAGATGGTGGGTGAAAGAAGTATATAGTGCATTTGTATTGTGCAGCATTTGTGTGCGGTTCTGCTGAGATACTGCAGCTATTTTTTTTTATTAACTTTTTTTATTATTATTTCAATATTAACAAACAATTTATAACATTAACATCATTTTTAAAACAAAAGCCCCACCCCGCGCCAATTCCCTCCCCCCCATCCCATGATGTGTCCTACTTCTCCACCAGCCCTCCGTAACATGACCGAGGAATGGTGGAGAAAGAGATGAAGAGCGTAGAGAACTCTGTTGGTTCCATTCTCCCCAAATTCTGCTCCATTTTTCCTCTATATCTCTTTGCTTATACAAAATATGTTTGTATCTCTTATTGGTCTTTACCAAATTTAACCATGTGTTAATACTAGGGGCATCTTGCGCAAACCAAGACCATGCTATTAGGCTAGTTTCACACTAGCGGCAGGACGGATCCGACAGGCTGTTCACCATGTCGGATCCGTCCTGCGGCTATTTCGCCGTGCCCGCGGACCGCCGCTCCGTCCCCATTGACTACAATGGAGACGGGGGCGGAGCTCCGGCGCAGCACGGCGGTGCACGGAGAAAGCCGCCGGACTAAAAAGCCTGACATGCAGTAATTTTAGTCCGGCGGCCTTTCTCCGTGCAGCGCCGTGCTGCGCCGGAGCTCCGCCCCCGTCCCCATTGTAGTCAATGGGGACGGAGCGGCGGTCCGCGGGCACGGCGAAATAGCCGCAGGACGGATCCGACATGGTGAACAGCCTGTCGGATCCGTCCTGCCGCAAGTGTGAAAGTAGCCTTAGGAGTCTTGCCAAAAACATTATTTTAAACAAAATATATTTTTTTGTGTTGGTGACAACCCACCTTGGCAAGATCCCCCAATACCCCGCATTCAGCAATAAAAGGAATCCACACGTTTTTTCTCTATATAGTTGTGAATAGTCTCCCAATATTGTTTCAGCTCTGGACAAGACCAGAACATATGCAAATAATCTGCATAAAAAAACATCACACCTAGGACAATTAGAATGGTCCCTAGTTAAGAATGGACCACATTTATTAAGCCAGGAAGGAGTGACATAAAGTCTATGTAAAATATTAAACTGCACCAAAACGTGATACCAGTTTTAGATCCTGAGCAAACTTCTCCTGATCCTCCAAGTGTGTCATTAAGCATTCTTTTTGCCAAGCCCTCTGACCCAGGGACAAAATACTACCAAATCGTGCTGTAGTTAAACTTTTATAGAATTAAGAAATCTTAATTTTTTGCCCCAAATTCTCTATCAATTCGTTAAATTGTGTACAAGTGTGAATTTGCAACTTATATTTTTCTTTAATACTTAACAGTGCCGATCTTAACTGTAAACACTGAAACCATGATATGGATACCGCAGCTATACAGAGGGACAAACGCTATTGGAACAATTAATTGCAACTGGTTTGATATACCTGTTGCCCCCCATAAAATCTGATTGAGGCAGGGGTGTGATATGCCTATAATATAGTTTCTATATAGTACATTTTTATTGTGCAGCATTTGTGTGCGGTTGTGCTGAGATACCACAGCTATAGAGAGGGAAACCATTGGAACAACTGACAACTAAGGTAATACTGTTCCTTATTATACCAATGTCACTTTTGCCTTCAATTATGTAAATAATGTAAAATTACGCTGCTTATAAATGTAATCTGACCAGTTGTAGCTTTGGACTGGTAGAAATTGTCACAGTCATATATACACCGTTTTTTCTGTTTTATTAGTTGAAGCCTGCAGATGTTTTTTTTTATTTTTATTTACTGAATGTAATTGCAACTGGTGTGATATACCCCTCAAAAAACTGAATAATGGGTTCTATATACCTGCTTCCACAGATACTGTTCTTCTCTAGGGACTTTGGCATAGGGTAGTTTTGAAAATGACAGACAGAGGAAGAGGCAGGCCGTTACACAGGGGTGGTAGGGGTCGGGCAGGTGCCTAAGTGGGAAGATGGAGAAGGTGCGTGTGATTATGTCAAAGGACGTACCAGCGTTCGTTGAGTGGCTCACTCAGCCTTCCGCCTCTGCACCCTCCTCATCTTCTGTATCTGCACCCTCCTCGCTCTCTGCTGTGTGCACCCCCAAAGACACATGGCTCCACAGTGTGAGAATTTTTTAACGTGTCAGCTGCTGATAATAGTGTTGTAATCTGCAGCCTGTGCTGTCAATGCATAAGTCGGGGTAAGCCAAACACTCACTTAGGGACGATCACCTTAAGAAGGCACCTGGCTTCCCATCACCGAGCCCAGTGGGAGCAACGCCGTCAGAACCCACAAAGCCACAATCCTGGTGCTCCGCGTCCGGCCTCTTCTCCTTCTCCTCTCTCCTCTCATTTGTCCTCCACCTTCCATCGTGCCGTCGTCACATTCATCTGGCACAAGGCAGGCTTCCGTGGCCCAAACGTTTGAGTGTAAAAAAATGATGACGCCGGATAATCCTCTTGCCCAATGGCTGACGACTGGCTTGTCGGAACTGCTAGCCAGCCAACTACTGCCATATAAATTGGTGGACTCGGAGGCCTTTAGAAAATTTGTGGCCATTGACACACTGCAATGGAAGGTCCCCGGAAGAAAATATTTCTCCCAAAAGGGCATCCCTGAACTAACGACTACCTGTACGAACTCTATGGCAGGACAGGTTTTGGGGAGCTTTTTTTTTTTTCACCAAGCCAGTGGCTGCACATGCGCGACACATGCAGACTTCTGCGGCCATTTGATGAGATCACTAAACTGGTCAGTCACAGCCAGGGAGCCATCAGTGACATCGTACTTTACGCCTTCTTTCTGGAGCGTGCATTGCGTTGTGTCAATGATCAAGCTGTCGAGGAGCAGGAAGATGAGGAAGTCGCAATGCTGAATGAATTCCAACGGGGGGCTACTCCATCTGAGACAAATCAGCAGGAGTCTGAAGAGGAGTCAGAGGATGATGGTGCTTGGGGGAAGGAGGAGGAGAAGGAGGGACAAGAAGGCTTTAAAGGGCTCCTGTCAGCCCACTAAACCGTTTTTTTTTTTTTTTGGGTTAATAATAATCCCTACACTGCGAGCTCCCTATACATAAGCTAAATATGCATTTTTGTTCAGTAGATTTTGTTAAAATGCAATTTTTATAATATGTAAATTACCTTGCTACCAGCAAGTAGGGCGGCTACTTGCTGGTAGCAGCCGCATCCTCCTCTCATAATGACGCCCCCTCCGCTGTGTGAGTGACAGGGCCAGGGAACGGGATCGTTCTCTGCTGGCCCTGTTTGAATTCAAAATATCGCGCCTGCGCCGTACCTGTCTTTAATCGGCGCAGGCGCACTGAGAGGCGGCAGCGCTCTCTCGGCCGCTCCATCCTCAATGTGCCTGCGCCGATGACGTCACATCTACACCCGGCGCAGGCGCATTGAGGATGGAGCGGCCGAGAGAGCGCCTGCGCCGATTAAAGACAGGTACGGCGCAGGCGCGATATTTTGATTTCAAACAGGGCCAGCAGAGAACGATCCCGTTTCCTGGCCCTGTCACTCACACAGCGGTGGGGGCGTCATTATGAGAGGAGGATGCGGCTGCTACCAGCAAGTAGCCGCCCTACTTGCTGGTAGCAAGGTAATTTACATATTATAAAAATTGCTTTTTAGCAAAATCTACTGAACAAAAATGAATATTTAGCTTATGTATAGGGAGCTCGCAGTGTAGAGATTATTATTAACCAAAAAAAAAAAAAAATGGTTTAGTGGGCTGACAGAAGCCCTTTAAACTTTTCTGGGATCCCTGGTGTTGTCCGTGGATGGAAGGAGGAGACCGAGAATGACATTCTCCTGGGTGATGAGCAGGAGCCAGGCACCTCCTCGCTCAATTTAGTGCAAATGGGGGCTTTCATGCTCCAGTGTTTGAAGAGGGACCCCTGTATAAAAAGCATAAAGGGCAAGGACCAGTACTGGGTGGCAACATACTTAGACCCCCGTGAAGACACAAAATGGCAGACATGTTACCAGCATCACAGAGAGCTGTCAGAATTCAGCATTTCCAGGCCTTGCTGCGAGAGATGCTGCATTCTGCTGTTGTGGGGGCTGGCAGAGGAATTTCCACCCACAGAGAAACAGTTGTGACTACCAATTATACAGCGCATGCAAGAAGAGGGCGGTTTGTAGATGTGTTGGTCACTTTGGATATTAGATCATTCTTGCAGCCAACCCCTCGACAGCTTCCCGCAAGATGCAACCTCAGGGAAAGCCTAGACCTGTGATGTGCAAACTGCAGCTCTCCAGATGTTGTAAAACTACAAATCCCATCATGCCCTGCTGTAGGCTGATAGCTGTAGGTAGACTGGGCATACTGGGAGTTGCAGTTTTACAACAGCTGGAGAGCCGCAGTTTGCGCATCCCTGGTCTAGACCGAGAGGTGTCTGACTACATCGGGTAAAGATCGATGTGGACGCTTTGAGAAGCGAGGAAACCCTTGACTACTGGGTGTGCAGGCTTGACCTGTGGCCAGGGCTAGCACAATTTGTCATGAAACTCTTGGCTTGCAGAGGCGATCCTGACCAATAAGCGCACTGGCCTAGCTCATGATAGTGTGGACTACCTCAAATTTCTAAAACTAAATGAGGCAGAGATCTAGGAGGAATTCAACACCTGTGACTACCACGTTTAATTGAATTTCCTCATGACAGCCCACAAATATCCGCCACCACAATGAACAAATAATGTTCCCTGTCTTTGGTAAATACAGATGCACAAAAGGCCTTTTCTGTTCGGTAAATGCCTAATGTTTGGGACCTCGGAGGAATGCAACACCTGTGACGACCACATGTTATCGAATTTAAACCATTATCATTTGGAGTTTTCTCAAGAGGGGGGATTTTGTTTGCCATGTTTTTAATCCAATTTTATATTTTTTGTTCTTTTAAACATATGTATTTGACATCTGGCCTGCAGTAAAATTGATATCCAATGACCGCCTAATATACCTCCAGTCACATAATTACTTGTTCTCTTCTGTCCGGTGAATGCCTAATGTTTAGGGTCTGTACTACACTGGCCTACAGTAAAATTGATATTGAATGTCCGTCTAATATACCTCCAGCCACATAATCACTTGATCATTTATGTACGGTGAATGCATCATTTTTGGAGCCTGTAATCTAACTGGCCAACAGTAAAATTGTTATACGGTGACCACCTAATTTACCTCCAGCCACATTGTCAATTGTGCTTTTATATACAGTGAATGAATAATTTTTGGGCCTGTAGTCCACTGGCCTGCTGTAAAATTGATATCCATTGACCGTCTAATATACCTCCTGCCACATAATTACTTGATCATTTATGTATGTTGAATGCATAATGTTTGGGGCCTGTACTCAAGTGGCCTACATTAAAATTTTTAGCCATTGACCGCATATTGTACCTCGAGCCGCATAATCACAATTTCTTTTATGTCAGATGAATGCCTAATTTTAAGGACCGTACTCTTGTGGCCTAAAATAATATTTTTCTAGGCTCCAGCAGGGCACATTTCTGAGAATTTCCCTTTAAGACACATAAAAATGGCCCCTGATTAAAATACATTTTTTTGGGGGGGAATTTTTGCCATTGATCCCCCTCAAGTATGTCATTATCCATGTTGTGGGAAGATTTGTGCACTTCTTGTAAGTATTTGGTGGCTGCAAATATGACCTAAAGTTTTTTCCAGTTCACCTGCCATTAAAGTGAATGGGGCGTGCCGCGGACTTGCGGTTTGCGAACATTTGATTGCGTTCGCGAATCGTCCCTGCCGATGTTCGGCCATCACTACATATAACTGCACCGCTGAACGGCAAATATAAATATATATATATATATTTGTGGTCAAGGCTCCGGGGGGAGTGTGGGAAGAGGGTGTGAACGGACACGGTGGGACCTGACTGGCTAGTGGTGTGAACTTGGCTAGTGGTGTGCCTTTAGCCACGTGACGCGGGTAGCCAAAAAAGGGGGCTAACCCAGGGAGTCTGAGCTGAATGAAGCTGGAAAAGAGGGAGGGTCGGGTGGGGCACTGCGCGATGCCGACACCAGAGGGAGGGCGTGAGCCGGCTAAATACCCTACGCCCCTCCCACAAATGCAGGCTGGGAATCCAGCCTGCTATACTTGTGGTCAAGGCTCCGGGGGGAGTGTGGGAAGAGGGTGTGAACGGACACGGTGGGACCTGACTTGGCTAGTGGTGTGAACTTGGCTAGTGGTGTGCCTTTAGCCACGTGACGCGGGTAGCCAAAAAAGGGGGCAAAACAAGAATTTTAGGTGGTTTATCGTTGGGAGTTTACAGAACCAGACTAGAAAAGGCTTTGGCAATTTCGACCCGTGGATGAGGGATGTAGCGCACTTTGTGCACTTCTTGTAAGTATTTGGTGGCTGCAAATATGACCTAAAGTTTTTTCCAGTTCGCCTGCCATTAAAGTGAATGGGGCGTGCCGCGGACTTGCGGTTGGCGAACATTTGATTGCGTTCGCGAATCGTCCCTGCCGATGTTCGGCCATCACTACATATAACTGCACCGCTGAACGGCAAATATAAATATATATATATATATATACAGGTCCTTCTCAAAAAATTAGCATATTGTGATAAAGTTCATTATTTTCTGTAATGTACTGATAAACATTTGACTTTCATATATTTTAGATTCATTACACACCAACTGAAGTAGTTCAAGCCTTTTATTGTTTTAATATTGATGATTTTGGCATACAGCTCATGAAAACCCAAATTTCCTATCTAAAAAAATTAGCATATTTCATCCGACCAATAAAAGAAAAGTGTTTTTAATACAAAAAAAGTCAACCTTCAAATAATTATGTTCAGTTCTGCACTCAATACTTGGTCGGGAATCCTTTTGCAGAAATGACTGCTTCAATGCGGCGTGGCATGGAGGCAATCAGCCTGTGGCACTGCTGAGGTGTTATTGAGGCCCAGGATGCTTCGATAGCGGCCTTAAGCTCATCCAGAGTGTTGGGTCTTGCGTCTCAACTTTCTCTTCCCAATATCCCACAGATTCTCTATGGGGTTCAGGTCAGGAGAGTTGGCAGGCCAATTGAGCACAGTAATACCATGGTCAGTAAACCATTTACCAGTGGTGTTGGCACTGTGAGCAGGTGCCAGGTCGTGCTGAAAAATGAAATCTTCATCTCCATAAAGCTTTTCAGCAGATGGAAGCATGAAGTGCTCCAAAATCTCCTGATAGCTAGCTGCATTGACCCTGCCCTTGATAAAACACAGTAGACCAACACCAGCAGCTGACATGGCACCCCAGACCATCACTGACTGTGGGTACTTGACACTGGACTTCAGGCATTTTGGCATTTCCCTCTCCCCAGTCTTCCTCCAGACTCTGGCACCTTGATTTCCGAATGACATGCAACAGTCCAGTGCTGCTTCTCTGTAGCCCAAGTCAGGCGCTTCTGCCGCTGTTTCTGGTTCAAAAGTGGCTTGACCTGGGGAATGCGGCACCTGTAGCCCATTTCCTGCACACGCCTGTACACGGTGGCTCGGGATGTTTCTACTCCAGACTCAGTCCACTGCTTCCGCAGGTCCCCCAAGGTCTGGAATCGGTCCTTCTCCACAATCTTCCTCAGGGTCCGGTCACCTCTTCTCGTTGTGCAGCGTTTTCTGCCACACTTTTTCCTTCCCACAGACTTCCCACTGAGGTGCCTTGATACAGCACTCTGGGAACAGCCCATTCGTTCAGAAATTTCTTTCTGTGTCTTACCCTCTTGCTTGAGGGGGTCAATGATGGCCTTCTGGACAGCAGTCAGGTCGGCAGTCTTACCCATGATTGCGGTTTTGAGTAATGAACCAGGCTGGGAGTTTTTAAAAGCCTCAGGAATCTTTTGCAGGTGTTTAGAGTTAATTAGTTGATTCAGATGATTAGGTTAATAGCTCGTTTAGAGAACCTTTTCATGATATGCTAATTTTTTTAGATAGGAATTTTGGGTTTTCATGAGCTGTATGCCAAAATCATCAATATTAAAACAATAAAAGGCTTGAACTACTTCAGTTGGTGTGTAATGAATCTAAAATATATGAAAGTCTAATGTTTATCAGTACATTACAGAAAATAATGAACTTTATCACAATATGCTAATTTTTTGAGAAGGACCTGTATATATTTGTGGTCAAGGCTCCGGGGGGAGTGTGGGAAGAGGGTGTGAACGGACACGGTGGGACCTGACTGGCTAGTGGTGTGAACTTGGCTAGTGGTGTGCCTTTAGCCACGTGACGCGGGTAGCCAAAAAAGGGGGCTAACCCAGGGAGTCTGAGCTGAATGAAGCTGGAAAAGAGGGAGGGTCGGGTGGGGCACTGCGTGGAACCCCAGACCCGAAGCTATGGAACGAATGTGCCTGATGAACTGCGCGGATGTCAGTGACAGCACGGGAAATGGCAGTAGGGGGCTATCGGGAGTTCTGTCATGGAGAGAGGAGAGCAGCTGACTGAACACGGACACTGGGCACCAAAGATTGCACGAATTAAAGTATTCGATCTGTACCGGTGGACCGACCTGGGAGGTTTTGGAGGAAGGTAGAGAGAAGGTGAAGTGGTCTGAACTATGGTGGAGCTGGCTGATGACTGGCCCTGGATTCCGGGCTGAGGTGCAGCAGAATTCCCCCGGCCTGAGAAACCCATAGAAGCTGAGGTAGAGAGCGGCTTTGAGGATCAAACTTCTGAAAGGGCCAAAGGGATTACCATCTAGGGCGACAGAAATTTTTTGGAATAATTCCCCTGTGACTGGTTGTCGGGTGGGGATGGAAGGGGAAGAGAGCTTCTGGATGCCTCTCAGAACCGCCTTGACTGCCTGGGAGGAAAAGAAGGAGGTATGACTGGGGTGACTGATCATGTGGTGGTGCTGGATGCCCGCTAAATAAAGTCTGATGGTGTTGTGGGACAAATGGAGTTCCTTGTGGCAGTATGCCAGGAAGGCCAGGACGAAGGAGACTCTGTCCCTGTCCCCCCTGGGGTGAAGGCGGGCAAACCGCCTGAAGGTGTTCCACCCTGTTAAATAGTTCCGGGCGGAATTAGCCGAGAGAGACTTGCGTATGAGACCGTGGGCTGCGGAAATGTACTCTTCTAGTCCATGATCGGGGCTTCGAACCCCGGAGGGTTGATCCCGACTCTCCGTGCTCCCGGCATGACCTGAAAAAACAAATTAAAGTTTAACCGGGACAGAGCATCGGCCGCGGTATTCTTCTTGCCCTCTATGTGCCTGCAGATGATACGGAAGTTATTCAGAAGAGACAGCCAGGTGAGCCTGCGAACCAGACACATGACCTTGGGGGAGCTGGACCTGCCCCTGGCGAGGATGTCGACAACCGCCTGGTTGTCAGTCATGAAGCACACTGGCCTGTTACTCCATGACTGCCCCCAGACCAGAGCGGCTGCGACGATGGGGTAAACCTCGAGCAGGGGGGAGGACCTGGCAGCCTCCTGGTCTGAGGAGACCTGCGCGGGCCACGGATCCGCAAACCATTGATCCCCGCAGATGGCCCCGAAACCGAGGGAAGCAGCAGCATCGGAGAACACCAGGGGGGAGGCCTCGTCCCACTGAGGAACAAAGAGAGAGATGCCATTCCAGCTGGACAAAAATAGAGACCACATGGCCAGATCCGCCAGCGCATCACGCCCGAGGTGGATGAGGGCATGTTGATCTGAGGCTGCTGGGAGGAGTCTGAGCAAGCCGGCGGTAAAAGACATGCCTTGGGGCATGATCCTGGCGGCAAAGTTGAAGGACCCCAATAGAGACTGGAGTTCCAACTTTGACACCGTGCGGGTGCCCACGAGCCTGGCCACAGAGTCCTTTAACTTGTTTAGTTTGTCCAGGGGGAGGCTGGCCTCCATCCTGATGGTGTCCAGGGTGATGCCCAGAAAGGTGATCACCCTGGTGGGGCCCTCGACCTTAGCTGGAGCCACTGGAACGTTCAGACGGCTGAACAGGCTGAGGAGGCTGTCCAACCTGTCCGGGGCGTGTTCGGCCTGCTCGATGAGCAGGAAGTCGTCCAGATAATGGATGACCCTCGGGCAGTGGGCATGGTTGACCAAGAGCCAATGGAGCGCTTGGGCGAACTGGTCAAAGAGCCAGGGACTGCTCTTTGACCCGAACGTCAAGCGGGTGGCAAAATAATATTTTGCCCTCCATTTGATGCCGTAGAACTTCCACAGGTGAGGCAGGATAGGCAGCAATTTGAAGGTATCCGCAATGTCCGCTTTTGACAGCCAAGCTCCTGCCCCGACCTGTAGAATGAGCTCCACGGCCTCGTCCAGGGACGAGTACTGCATGGAGAACTCGTCCGACGGGACCAGAGAATTTAGGCTGGGGGTGCTGGATGCAGACAGGTCATAAATTAATCTTTTTTTATTGGAGGATTTTTTTGTCACCAGACCTATGGGGCTGACCCGGTACAGGGGGAAAGGGGATTCCGCAAAAGGACCGATCATGAAACCCTTCCGCAACTCTGCCTCCAATAGAGCGTCCACCGCCCCGTGATCTGCCAGCGAGGAGAGGAGGTTGGGGCACTCATGACTGATCTGCGGAAGGGTGACTAGCCCGGTATGGAAACCCTCCGAGAAACCCTGTGTGAGAAACCGGACAAAACTGGGGTCATGATGGTGTTGGAGGAGGGAAAGTAACAGGTCAACGTTGACCCCGCCTAGTCAGGAGCGCTTTGACGTACGTTGAGAACAGGAGGACTGGGGTTGGGCCCTGAAACAGATGGAGCAGATGTGCAAAGCCTTGCATTTATCATAACTGCAAAAACCCAGGTTGAAGTTGTTGCAGATCTGATTTTTTCCTAGGAAAGTGATGGGACGACCGAGTTTGTCCGTGGTGGGGTTGGGTTTCTGCGCCCCTGAGCTGAACGTGGGCCTGGCCGGAGATGGGTTGGTGACATGGGGGCACCAATCAGATGAATGGAGGACTGATTTGCAGCCGGCACAGGCTGGGGATTTTTGCCCGGCGAAGTGCCTGCAAAAGATCTCCATGTCCAACACTGCCCAGTTGGTAACATGCTGGTGCTGGAGGAAAGCCGCTGCAGCTTTGGCAGAGAAGGACCGGTGGTACTCATAAAAGGCGGTACCGCCATATCTGTAACCCAGCTCGGTGACCTTGTACATGTACGTGTCTAATTCTACCCTGCGGTGGGGATGAATGGAGCACACTATGTCCCGGTACAGGCTGAAGGTCAGCATAAACTCGGGGATGGACAGCTTCTTGTTGAGGCGGACATCCTTGGACCTCAGCACCACTGACACATCACCACAGGCGATTGTCCGGTTTTCGACCGTATCATGGGTAGAGATTAGGATGGCGGCCAAATTTATGTCTTTTCCCGCCAGGATATCCCGCCTGATGTTCTCTGGCACGAAGAACGCGGGGGCGATGTCCGGAGAGACCAGACTTGTACCTGGGACGTTGGCTTGGGAAGTAGAAGGAACGGCTTCGGGCTCTGGCGGAGGAGGAATCAATGTGTGACATCGAAGACGCTAGATTATTGATGGTCGCGTGGAGTTGGGTCAGGGAGAGCTGGATGGTCGACATGGAGACCAGTTCTTCGGAGGCTCCGGGAGGTTCGGGAGTGCTGGGAGATTCGGGGAAGAGCAGACGATATAGTTCTGCCTTTCGTGCAGATGCCGAGTGGCGGATCCCTTTCTTCTTCAGTTCGGCGATCATCTTGGGGATGGTCCAATGCCTGTAAGATGCGCGGCTGGCTGCCTCGGAGACCGCTGACTCAGAGATGGACATCGAGTCCTCAATGTCCGAGACGTGAGACATGTTGCACGAAGAAGACCGGACCCTGTGGACGGATCTGACGTGAATTGACAACCCCTCGTGCAACCCCTCTGCTTTTTTTTTTTTTTTTACTTACCTGAAGCCTCAGAAGGTTTAGGGTGGAAAATTGTTTGGAAACCTGGGAGCAATTGAACCAAAACTCGGGCCAGTCCGTGAGGAGGGTGAACTTCACACCCTGCGAATCTGAGATTGGTAAGTGAGGAAAAACAATTTTTTTTTTTTTTTATCTGGTACCTGCGGGGAGAGGTACCCCAACATGTGCGGGCAAGACGAAACTTACATGGTGATGACACGGAAGAAAAAGAACCCTGGAGGTGGCAGGCCGAAAACGTAAGAAACGCTGAATGATATCAGGCGATGGAAGGACAACCTGGAAGAAAAACACGAAAAACCGAGCGGCCTGAGCGTATCAGGTAGTGATTAACATGACCTGGCGTGAACAAGCGAACGAAAATCGCCGGGCCCTGAACACGACCGAGAGCCGAGACGCGTCTGGAAACGAAGCCCCAACTGGCTGCCAGCGTGGAATTGACCAGTGTGGCAGGCAGTGAGGAGACATGACCCGTGCGTGATGGCAATGGCGAGCAACAGGCCCCAAGCGAGACAGATGAAGACGCCTGAACTGACCGAGATAGGTACACCTGTGGAGAAGGAGAAAGATGGAACAGGACAGTAAGAAAGGAAAGTGACGAGAAGTGAGGTGCCGACCCCAAGAATGAATCTGAAAAAGATGAACAGGTCACCAACATGACTGACCAAACGGGACATGAACCACACGTAACAGGAGGGAGGACATGACGAAGGATTGACCAGCAAGAGGACATGACGAGGACCTGAACGTATCAGGCAGAAAAACCAGACACAGAAAACCCGAACGTATCAGGCGGACAGACACGAAGACGGAAACCTGAACGTATCAGGCAAACGGACACGAAGACGGAAACCTGAACGTATCAGGCAAACGGACACGAAGACGGAAACCTGAACGTATCAGGCAAACGGACACGAAGATGGAAACCTGAACGTATCAGGCAGACAGACACGAAGACGGAAACCTGAACGTATCAGGCAGACGGACATGCAGACAGAAACCTGGATGTATCAGGCAAACGGGCACGAAAATGGAAACCTGAGCGTATCAGGCTGAAAGCCCACAGAACAACCTGAACGTATCAGGCAGGAGGACGTGGAGGCAATCCTGGACATTGGGAGACCTTGAACGGATCAAGGTGGGCGGACATACTGAAAACAAACCCCGGACGTATCAGGCAACCGGACCTAAAAAGGAACTTGAACGTATCAGGAGATTGGAGAGGCAGTGAGTCTGGACGTAACAGGCGATAGGACACGGAGAGAACCATATTAGTGCAAGACAGGAAGAGAAGACCACCTGGACGTCCCTGGAAGGAGAAAAGATGGCGGCTAGGTAAATAGAACAGGAAATGAAAACGGCACGTATCTGGGCGGACAATTTTTTATTTTATTTTTTTCATATCCAGGGCCGGCACCGCAGTGTGCCTAGCACCCGGCACCCGCGGCTGCTCCAGAAAAGCCCGCATGAGAAGCCCGTGCCGACCGGCCACGGCATCCCCGCGATGTGCCTGCCCAGCTTGTTCTGACCTAGACATGTGACACTGCATGAAACACCTGTGAGAGATAGCTGTAGTGGAGGAACCGGGAGTGAGCGTGGTGTGCCTTCCATATTGGAGCACAGTATGACGGTATGGAGTTCCCCCTGTGTGCCCCCATAGTGGAGCGCAGGGAATGCTGGTGAAGGAAGGCCTCCCATGACTGATATGGTACTGACCTCCGATGCGTTCCACCGTGGAACGCAACGGGGAAGTAGTGAAGCTCCGGGATTGCGCATGCCGATGCGTTCCACCGTGGAACGCATCGGGGAGGTAGTGGAGGCGGTGCGGGCCAGGGCGCGCGGGCAAGCGCTGCAGAAGGAGACGCGCTGATGGGGGAAGCGGAGCCGGAGGTAGGCTCCCGGAGATGTAGCGCGGAGGAGAAGCAAGCTGGAGGAACTTACCAACGAAGACCGCCTCACGGGAGAAGCGCAGCCTCTGCTTCGTCGATCTAGCCGGAACCGGAAGTCGCACTCGGATGACGTCGCCGTAATCCAAGAAGCACTGCGCGATGCCGACACCAGAGGGAGGGCGTGAGCCGGCTAAATACCCTACGCCCCTCCCACAAATGCAGGCTGGGAATCCAGCCTGCTATACATATATACACAAACCGGATTCCAAAAAAGTTGGGACGCTAAACAAATTGTGAATAAAAACTGAATGCAATGATGTGGAGATGGCAAATGTCAATATTTTATTTGTAATAGAACGTAGGTGACAGATCAAAAGTTTAATCCGAGTAAATGTATCATTTTAAAGGAAAAATACGTTGATTAAAATTTTCACTGTGTCAACAAATCCCCAAAAAGTTGGGACAAGTAGCAATAAGAGGCTGGAAAAAGTAAATTTGAGCATAACGAACAGCTGGAAGACCAATTAACACAAATTAGGTCAATTGGCAACATGATTGGGTATAAAAAGAGCTTCTCAGAGTGGCAGTGTCTCTCAGAAGCCAAGATGGGTAGAGGATCACCAATTCCCACAATGTTGCGCAGAAAGATAGTGGAGCAATATCAGAAAGGTGTTACCCAGCGAAAAATTGCAAAGACTTTGCATCTATCATCATCAACTGTGCATAACATCATCCGAAGATTCAGAGAATCTGGAACAATCTCTGTGCGTAAGGGTCAAGGCCGTAAAACCATACTGGATGCCCGTGATCTCCGGGCCCTTAAACGACACTGCACCACAAACAGGAATGCTACTGTAAAGAAAATCACAGAATGGGCTCAGGAATACTTCCAGAAACCATTGTCAGTGAACACAATCCACCGTGCCATCCGCCGTTGCCAGCTGAAACTCTACAGTGCAAAGAAGAAGCCATTTCTAAGCAAGATCCACAAGCTCAGGCGTTTTCACTGGGCCAGGGATCATTTAAAATGGAGTGTGGCAAAATGGAAGACTGTTCTGTGGTCAGATGAGTCACGATTCGAGGTTCTTTTCGGAAATCTGGGACGCCATGTCATCCGGACCAAAGAGGACAAGGACAACCCAAGTTGTTATCAACGCTCAGTTCAGAAGCCTGCATCTCTGATGGTATGGGGTTGCATGAGTGCGTGTGGCATGGGCAGCTTGCATGTCTGCAAAGGCACCATCAATGCAGAAAAATATATTCAGGTTCTAGAACAACATATGCTCCCATCCAGACGTCATCTCTTTCAGGGAAGACCCTGCATTTTTCAACAAGATAATGCCAGACCACATTCTGCATCAATCAGTCTGCAGTCCAGATCTTTCACCTATAGAGAACATTTGGCGCATCATAAAGAGGAAGGTGCAACAAAGAAGGCCCAAGACGATTGAACAGTTAGAGGCCTGTATTAGACAAGAATGGGAGAGCATTCCTATTTCTAAACTTGAGAAACTGGTCTCCTCTGTCCCCAGACGTCTGTTGAGTGTTGTAAGAAGAAGGGGAGATGCCACACAGTGGTGAAAATGGCCTTGTCCCAACTTTTTGGGGATTTGTTGACACCATGAAATTCTGATTCAACCTATTTTTCCCTTAAAATTGTACATTTTCTCAGTTGTACATTTTCACGATTTGTGTCCCAACTTTTTTGGAATCCGGTTTGTATATATATATATATATATATATATATATATATATTCCACTTATAAACTTCACAAAAGGCTTTAGAATATATGACTGCACCACTGAAAAGCAAATATATATATATTTTTTTCCACTTATACACTCCACAAAAGGCTTTAGAATATATAACTGCACCGCTAAACTGCAAATATTTTTTTTTCTTTTGCGACAAAAAGGGCTTTAGAACATATAACTGCACTGATGAATGGCAAAAAAAAAAAAAATGTTACACTAATACATGCCAAAAAGGGCCATTTTTTCCCACTAATACAAGCCAATGCACCGCACAAGGGCAAATAAGACATAGAAATATTTCCTTGGAATAAACCCTGTTACTGTCTGTATCAAACATCACTTGCACCCCAATAACAAGAATGGTTTGCTGGATTTACAGAGCTGTATAATGGCAATTTGGATACCCAGTCAATGCAGCAAGGTGTAATAGGATTATTCCTATTACCCAGGCTGTAACCTCCGCTACTGAACCCTGTTCTACATAAATGCTGTAGAATGATTCCTCCCAATCCCTTGCCTATACCTTGAATAATCTTTCCCTGAAATTGTAAATCATTTATTTAGCACAATAAAGTCTTTCCTAGCACTGTCCCTAGCTCCTGCTGATGTCTCTCCCTGCAAAAAGTACACTAGAAAATGGCGGAATCCAAGAAGGCTGAGGCTATTTATAGGGCTGTGACATCACAAGGCTGGCTGGCTGCTGATTGGCTGCATGCATGGCAGTATGGGTGATCCCGTGTTTCCAGAGTTCCTTGCTCCATGTCCTCACACGTACAGCAGAAATTTTACAGCAGAAATTTTAGGAAAGAATGTCGTTACCACTAGGGATGAGCGAACTCGAACTGTATAGTTCGGGTTCGTACCGAATTTTGGGGTGTCCGTGACACGGACCCGAACCCGGACATTTTCGTAAAAGTCCGGGTTCGGGTTCGGTGTTCGTCGCTTTCTTCGCGCTTTTGTGACGCTTTCTTGGCGCTTTTTGAAAGGCTGCAAAGCAGCCAATCAACAAGCGTCATACTACTTGCCCCAAGAGGCCATCACAGCCATGCCTACTATTGGCATGGCTGTGATTGGCCAGAGCACCATGTGACCCAGCCTCTATTTAAGCTGGAGTCACATAGCGCCGCCCGTCACTCTGCTCTGATTAGCGTAGGGAGAGGTTGCGGCTGCGACAGTAGGGCGAGATTAGGCAGATTAACTCCTCCAAAGGACTTGATTAACTGATCGATCTGCTGATCCTCAATTGCTCACTGTTTTTAGGCTGCCCAGACCGTTTGTCAGTCACATTTTTCTGGGGTGATCGGCGGCCATTTTGTGTCTTGTGGTGCGCCAGCACAAGCTGCGACCAAGTGCATTTAACCCTCAATGGTGTGGTTGTTTTTTGGCTAAAGCCTACATCAGGGTGAAGCTGTCACACCAAGTGCATTTAACCAGCAATAGTCTGTTCATTTTTTGGCCATATACAAAATCAGGGGCAAGCTGCGCCTGTCACCAAGTGCATTTAACCCTCAATGGTGTGGTTGTTTGTTGGCTAAAGCCTACATCAGGGTGAAGCTGTCACACCAAGTGCATTTAACCAGCAATAGTCTGTTCATTTTTTGGCCATATACTAAATCAGGGGCAAGCTGCGCCTGTCACCAAGTGCATTTAACCCTCAATGGTGTGGTTGTTTTTTGGCTAAAGCCTACATCAGGGTGAAGCTGTCACACCAAGTGCATTTAACCAGCAATAGTCTGTTTATTTTTTGGCCATATCCCAGTCTAATTCTGTCACTAAATCCATACCGGTCACCCAGCGCCTAAATACTAGGCCTCAAATTTATATCCCGCTAAATCTGTCCTTAGTGCTGTAGCTGGGCGAGTTATTTAGTGTCCGTTCAAGCACATTTCTTGTTCTGGGTTGAAATACAATTCCCAATTTAGCAATTTCATAATTTAGTGGTTTCTGCTATATCAGAGCTATTTGAAATCTATCCCTAAAAGGGTATATAATATTCAAGGTGCACATTGGGTCATTCAGAATAACTTCACACACACCCGCTACTGTGTATTTCCAAGTCTAATTCTGGCACTAAACCCATACCTGTCACCCAGCGCCTAAATACTAGGCCTCAAATTTATATCCCGCTAAATCTGTCCCTAGTGCTGTAGCTGGGCGAGTTATTTAGTGTCCGTTCAAGCACATTTCTTGTTCTGGGTTGAAATACAATTCCCAATTTAGCAATTTCATAATTTAGTGGTTTCTGCTATATCAGAGCTATTTGAAATCTATCCCTAAAAGGGTATATAATATTCAAGGTGCACATTGGGTCATTCAGAATAACTTCACACACACCCGCTACTGTGTATTTCCAAGTCTAATTCTGGCACTAAACCCATACCTGTCACCCAGCGCCTAAATACTAGGCCTCAAATTTATATCCCGCTAAATCTGTCCCTAGTGCTGTAGCTGGGCGAGTTATTTAGTGTCCGTTCAAGCACATTTCTTGTTCTGGGTTGAAATACAATTCCCAATTTAGCAATTTCATAATTTAGTGGTTTCTGCTATATCAGAGCTATTTGAAATCTATCCCTAAAAGGGTATATAATATTCAAGGTGCACATAGGGTCATTCAGAATAACTTCACACACCCGCTACTGTGCATTTCCAAATCTAATTCTGTCACTAAACCCATACCTGTCACCCAGCGCCTAAATACTAGGCCTCAAATTTATATCCCGCTAAATCTGTCCTTAGTGCTGTAGCTGGGCGAGTTATTTAGTGTCCGTTCAAGCACATTTCTTGTTCTGGGTTGAAATACAATTCCCAATTTAGCAATTTCATAATTTAGTGGTTTCTGCTATATCAGAGCTATTTGAAATCTATCCCTAAAAGGGTATATAATATTCAAGGTGCACATTGGGTCATTCAGAATAACTTCACACACACCCGCTACTGTGTATTTCCAAGTCTAATTCTGGCACTAAACCCATACCTGTCACCCAGCGCCTAAATACTAGGCCTCAAATTTATATCCCGCTAAATCTGTCCCTAGTGCTGTAGCTGGGCGAGTTATTTAGTGTCCGTTCAAGCACACTTCTTGTTCTGGGTTGAAATACAATTCCCAATTTAGCAATTTCATAATTTAGTGGTTTCTGCTATATCAGAGCTATTTGAAATCTATCCCTAAAAGGGTATATAATATTCAAGGTGCACATAGGGTCATTCAGAATAACTTCACACACCCGCTACTGTGCATTTCCAAATCTAATTCTGTCACTAAACCCATACCTGTCACCCAGCGCCTAAATACTAGGCCTCAAATTTATATCCCGCTAAATCTGTCCTTAGTGCTGTAGCTGGGCGAGTTATTTAGTGTCCGTTCAAGCACATTTCTTGTTCTGGGTTGAAATACAATTCCCAATTTAGCAATTTCATAATTTAGTGGTTTCTGCTATATCAGAGCTATTTGAAATCTATCCCTAAAAGGGTATATAATATTCAAGGTGCACATTGGGTCATTCAGAATAACTTCACACACACCCGCTACTGTGTATTTCCAAGTCTAATTCTGGCACTAAACCCATACCTGTCACCCAGCGCCTAAATACTAGGCCTCAAATTTATATCCCGCTAAATCTGTCCTTAGTGCTGTAGCTGGGCGAGTTATTTAGTGTCCGTTCAAGCACATTTCTTGTTCTGGGTTGAAATACAATTCCCAATTTAGCAATTTCATAATTTAGTGGTTTCTGCTATATCAGAGCTATTTGAAATCTATCCCTAAAAGGGTATATAATATTCAAGGTGCACATTGGGTCATTCAGAATAACTTCACACACACCCGCTACTGTGTATTTCCAAGTCTAATTCTGGCACTAAACCCATACCTGTCACCCAGCGCCTAAATACTAGGCCTCAAATTTATATCCCGCTAAATCTGTCCCTAGTGCTGTAGCTGGGCGAGTTATTTAGTGTCCGTTCAAGCACATTTCTTGTTCTGGGTTGAAATACAATTCCCAATTTAGCAATTTCATAATTTAGTGGTTTCTGCTATATCAGAGCTATTTGAAATCTATCCCTAAAAGGGTATATAATATTCAAGGTGCACATAGGGTCATTCAGAATAACTTCACACACCCGCTACTGTGCATTTCCAAATCTAATTCTGTCACTAAACCCATACCTGTCACCCAGCGCCTAAATACTAGGCCTCAAATTTATATCCCGCTAAATCTGTCCTTAGTGCTGTAGCTGGGCGAGTTATTTAGTGTCCGTTCAAGCACATTTCTTGTTCTGGGTTGAAATACAATTCCCAATTTAGCAATTTCATAATTTAGTGGTTTCTGCTATATCAGAGCTATTTGAAATCTATCCCTAAAAGGGTATATAATATTCAAGGTGCACATTGGGTCATTCAGAATAACTTCACACACCCGCTACTGTGCATTTCCAAGTCTAATTCTGGCACTAAACCCATACCTGTCACCCAGCGCCTAAATACTAGGCCTCAAATTTATATCCCGCTAAATCTGTCCCTAGTGCTGTAGCTGGGCGAGTTATTTAGTGTCCGTTCAAGCACATTTCTTGTTCTGGGTTGAAATACAATTCCCAATTTAGCAATTTCATAATTTAGTGGTTTCTGCTATATCAGAGCTATTTGAAATCTATCCCTAAAAGGGTATATAATATTCAAGGTGCACATAGGGTCATTCAGAATAACTTCACACACCCGCTACTGTGCATTTCCAAATCTAATTCTGTCACTAAACCCATACCTGTCACCCAGCGCCTAAATACTAGGCCTCAAATTTATATCCCGCTAAATCTCTCGTTACCGCTGTCCTTTTGTGGCTGGGAAAGTTATTTAGTGTCCGTCAAAGCACATTTTTTGTTCTGGGTTGAAATACAATTCCCAATTTAGCAATTTCATAATTTAGTCGTTTCTGCTATATCAGAGCTATTTGAAATCTATCCCTAAAAGGGTAGATCATATTGAAGGTGCACATAGGGTCATTCAGAATAACTTCACACACACGCTTCTGTGCATTTCCAAGTCTAATTCTGTCACTAAATCCATACCGGTCACCCAGCGCCTAAATACTAGGCCTCAAATTTATATCCCGCTGAATTTGAATACAATACATTGGGCCAAATAATATATTTGTTGTTGTGGTGAACCATAACAATGAGAAAAACATCTAGTAAGGGACGCGGACGTGGACATGGTCGTGGTGGTGTTAGTGGACCCTCTGGTGCTGGGAGAGGACGTGGCCGTTCTGCCACATCCACACGTCCTAGTGTACCAACTACCTCAGGTCCCAGTAGCCGCCAGAATTTACAGCGATATATGGTGGGGCCCAATGCCGTTCTAAGGATGGTAAGGCCTGAGCAGGTACAGGCATTAGTCAATTGGGTGGCCGACAGTGGATCCAGCACGTTCACATTATCTCCCACCCAGTCTTCTGCAGAAAGCGCACAGATGGCGCCTGAAAACCAACCCCATCAGTCTGTCACATCACCCCCATGCATACCAGGGAAACTGTCTCAGCCTCAAGTTATGCAGCAGTCTCTTATGCTGTTTGAAGACTCCGCTGGCAGGGTTTCCCAAGGGCATCCACCTAGCCCTTCCCCAGCGGTGAAAGACATAGAATGCACTGACGCACAACCACTTATGTTTCCTGATGATGAGGACATGGGAATACCACCTCAGCATGTCTCTGATGATGACGAAACACAGGTGCCAACTGCTGCGTCTTTCTGCAGTGTGCAGACTGAACAGGAGGTCAGGGATCAAGACTGGGTGGAAGACGATGCAGGGGACGATGAGGTCCTAGACCCCACATGGAATGAAGGTCGTGCCACTGACTTTCACAGTTCGGAGGAAGAGGCAGTGGTGAGACCGAGCCAACAGCGTAGCAAAAGAGGGAGCAGTGGGCAAAAGCAGAACACCCGCCGCCAAGAGACTCCGCCTGCTACTGACCGCAGCCATCTGGGACCGAGCACCCCAAAGGCAGCTTCAAGGAGTTCCCTGGCATGGCACTTCTTCAAACAATGTGCTGACGACAAGACCCGAGTGGTTTGCACGCTGTGCCATCAGAGCCTGAAGCGAGGCATTAACGTTCTGAACCTGAGCACAACCTGCATGACCAGGCACCTGCATGCAAAGCATGAACTGCAGTGGAGTAAACACCTTAAAACCAAGGAAGTCACTCAGGCTCCCCCTGCTACCTCTTCTGCTGCTGCCGCCTCGGCCTATTCTGCTGCTGCCGCCTCGGCCTCTTCCTCCGCCTCTGGAGGAACGTTGGCACCTGCCGCCCAGCAAACAGGGGATGTACCACCAACACCACCACCACCACCTCCGTCACCAAGCGTCTCAACCATGTCACACGCCAGCGTTCAGCTCTCCATCTCACAAACATTTGATAGAAAGCGTAAATTCCCACCTAGCCACCCTCGATCCCTGGCCCTGAATGCCAGCATTTCTAAACTACTGGCCTATGAAATGCTGTCATTTAGGCTGGTGGACACAGACAGCTTCAAACAGCTCATGTCGCTTGCTGTCCCACAGTATGTTGTTCCCAGCCGGCACTACTTCTCCAAGAGAGCCGTGCCTTCCCTGCACAACCAAGTATCCGATAAAATCAAGTGTGCACTGCGCAACGCCATCTGTAGCAAGGTCCACCTAACCACAGATACGTGGACCAGTAAGCACGGCCAGGGACGCTATATCTCCCTAACTGCACACTGGGTAAATGTAGTGGCAGCTGGGCCCCAGGCGGAGAGCTGTTTGGCGCGCGTCCTTCCGCCGCCAAGGATCGCAGGGCAACATTCTTTGCCTCCTGTTGCCACCTCCTCCTTCTCGGCTTCCTCCTCCTCTTCTTCCACCTGCTCATCCAGTCAGCCACACACCTTCACCACCAACTTCAGCACAGCCCGGGGTAAACGTCAGCAGGCCATTCTAAAACTCATATGTTTGGGGGACAGGCCCCACACCGCACAGGAGTTGTGGCGGGGTATAGAACAACAGACCGACGAGTGGTTGCTGCCGGTGAGCCTCAAGCCCGGCCTGGTGGTGTGTGATAATGGGCAAAATCTCGTTGCAGCTCTGGGACTAGCCAATTTGACGCACATCCCTTGCTTGGCGCATGTGCTGAATTTGGTGGTGCAGAAGTTCATTCACAACTACCCCGACATGTCAGAGCTGCTGCATAAAGTGCGGGCCGTCTGTTCGCGCTTCCGGCGTTCACATCCTGCTGCTGCTCGCCTGTCTGCGCTACAGCGTAACTTCGGCCTTCCCGCTCACCGCCTCATATGCGACGTGCCCACCAGGTGGAACTCCACCTTGCACATGCTGGACAGACTGTGCGAGCAGCAGCAGGCCATAGTGGAGTTTCAGCTGCAGCACGCACGGGTCAGTCGCACTACAGAACAGCACCACTTCACCACCAATGACTGGGCCTCCATGCGAGACCTGTGTGCCCTGTTGCGCTGTTTCGAGTACTCCACCAACATGGCCAGTGGCGATGACACCGTTATCAGCGTTACAATACCACTTCTATGTCTCCTTGAGAAAACACTTAGGGCGATGATGGAAGAGGAGGTGGCCCAGGAGGAGGAGGAGGAGGAGGAGGAAGAGGGGTCATTTTTAGCACTTTCAGGCCAGTCTCTTCGAAGTGACTCAGAGGGAGGTTTTTGGCAACAGCAGAGGCCAGGTACAAATGTGGCCAGCCAGGGCCCACTACTGGAGGACGAGGAGGACGAGGATGAGGAGGAGGTGGAGGAGGATGAGGATGAAGCATGGTCACAGCGGGGTGGCACCCAACGCAGCTCGGGTCCATCACTGGTGCGTGGCTGGGGGGAAAGGCAGGACGATGACGATACGCCTCCCACAGAGGACAGCTTGTCCTTACCCCTGGGCAGCCTGGCACACATGAGCGACTACATGCTGCAGTGCCTGCGCAACGACAGCAGAGTTGCCCACATTTTAACCTGTGCGGACTACTGGGTTGCCACCCTGCTGGATCCACGCTACAAAGACAATGTGCCCACCTTACTTCCTGCACTGGAGCGTGATAGGAAGATGCGCGAGTACAAGCGCACGTTGGTAGACGCGCTACTGAGAGCATTCCCAAATGTCACAGGGGAACAAGTGGAAGCCCAAGGCCAAGGCAGAGGAGGAGCAAGAGGTCGCCAAGGCAGCTGTGTCACGGCCAGCTCCTCTGAGGGCAGGGTTAGCATGGCAGAGATGTGGAAAACTTTTGTCAACACGCCACAGCTAACTGCACCACCACCTGATACGCAACGTGTTAGCAGGAGGCAACATTTCACTAACATGGTGGAACAGTACGTGTGCACACCCCTCCACGTACTGACTGATGGTTCGGCCCCATTCAACTTCTGGGTCTCTAAATTGTCCACGTGGCCAGAGCTAGCCTTTTATGCCTTGGAGGTGCTGGCCTGCCCGGCAGCCAGCGTTTTGTCTGAACGTCTATTCAGCACGGCAGGGGGCGTCATTACAGACAAACGCAGCCGCCTGTCTACAGCCAATGTGGACAAGCTGACGTTCATAAAAATGAACCAGGCATGGATCCCACAGGACCTGTCCGTCCCTTGTCCAGATTAGACATTAACTACCTCCCCATAACCATATATTATTGGACTCCAGGGCACTTCCTCATTCAATCCTATTTTTATTTTCATTTTACCATTATATTGCGAGGCTACCCAAAGTTGAATGAACCTCTCCTCTGCCTGTGTGCTAGGCCTAAATATATGCCAATGGACTGTTGCAGTGGTGGCTGACGTGAAGCCTCATTCTCTGCTATGACATGCAGACTGATTCTCTGCTGACATGAAGACAGATTCTCTGTTACGGGACCTCCCTCCTCTGCCTGGGTGCTGGGCCTAAATATATGCCAATGGACTGTTGCAGTGGTGGCTGACATGAAGCCTGATTCTCTGCTATGACATGCAGACTAATTCTCTGCTGACATGAAGCCAGATTGTCTGTTACGGGACCTCTCTCCTCTGCCTGGGTGCTGGGCCTAAATTTATGACAATGGACTGTTGCAGTGGTGGCTGACGTGAAGCCTGATTCTCTGCTATGACATGCAGACTGATTCTCTGCTGACATGAAGCCAGATTGTCTGTTACGGGACCTCTCTGCTCTGCCTGTGTGCTAGGCCTAAATATATGCCAATGGACTGTTGCAGTGGTGGCTGACGTGAAGCCTCATTCTCTGCTATGACATGCAGACTGATTCTCTGCTGACATGAAGCCAGATTGTCTGTTACGGGACCTCTCTGCTCTGCCTGTGTGCTAGGCCTAAATATATGCCAATGGACTGTTGCAGTGGTGGCTGACGTGAAGCCTGATTCTCTGCTATGACATGCAGACTGATTCTCTGCTGACATGAAGCCAGATTGTCTGTTACGGGACCTCTCTGCTCTGCCTGTGTGCTAGGCCTAAATATATGCCAATGGACTGTTGCAGTGGTGGGTGACGTGAAGCCTCATTCTCTGCTATGACATGCAGACTGATTCTCTGCTGACATGAAGACAGATTCTCTGTTACGGGACCTCCCTCCTCTGCCTGGGTGCTGGGCCTAAATATATGCCAATGGACTGTTGCAGTGGTGGCTGACATGAAGCCTGATTCTCTGCTATGACATGCAGACTAATTCTCTGCTGACATGAAGCCAGATTGTCTGTTACGGGACCTCTCTCCTCTGCCTGGGTGCTGGGCCTAAATTTATGACAATGGACTGTTGCAGTGGTGGCTGACGTGAAGCCTGATTCTCTGCTATGACATGCAGACTGATTCTCTGCTGACATGAAGCCAGATTGTCTGTTACGGGACCTCTCTGCTCTGCCTGTGTGCTAGGCCTAAATATATGCCAATGGACTGTTGCAGTGGTGGCTGACGTGAAGCCTCATTCTCTGCTATGACATGCAGACTGATTCTCTGCTGACATGAAGCCAGATTGTCTGTTACGGGACCTCTCTCCTCTGCCTGTGTGTGTGCTGGGCCTAAATATATGCCAATGGACTGTTGCAGTGGTGGCTGACGTGAAGCCTCATTCTCTGCTATGACATGCAGACTAATTCTCTGCTGACATGAAGACAGATTCTCTGTTACGGGACCTCTCTCCTCTGCCTGGGTGCCGGGGCCTAAATATCTGAGAATGGACTGTTCCAGTGGTGGGTGACGGGAAGCCAGATTCTCTGCTATGGAACCTCTCTCCAATTGATTTTGGTTAATTTTTATTTATTTAATTTTTATTTTAATTCATTTCCCTATCCACATTTGTTTGCAGGGGATTTACCTACATGTTGCTGCCTTTTGCAGCCCTCTAGCTCTTTCCTGGGCTGTTTTACAGCCTTTTTAGTGCCGAAAAGTTCGGGTCCCCATTGACTTCAATGGGGTTCGGGTTCGGGACGAAGTTCGGATCGGGTTCGGATCCCGAACCCGAACATTTCCGGGATGTTCGGCCGAACTTCTCGAACCCGAACATCCAGGTGTTCGCTCAACTCTAGTTACCACATAGTGTGAAGAAATTCGGATTCCGTGCAAATCAAATTTTTCCAGAAATCCAGATCGGATTCCACTTCATCAACTTCGATTCCCTCATCTCTAATTATTATTATTATTATTATTATTATTATTATTATTATTATTATTATTATTATATTATGCTATATAGTGGGGTATACAACAACAGGGTTCACTCTGTATGGAAGATTCTTCCTCCTTAATACAGCAATACTGATTTTATGTAATTGTATTTTTATTGGATTCATGTATTAATAAAATTCATTATATATTTTTTTACTTTTGATCATTACTTTCTGTTCTTTGTTGTGTTTATTGACAGTTAAAATTGTAACATACCTCATTCATTCCAGGACCATGAGACAGTCACCAAAATCCAGGACTGTCCTACCGGATCTGGGACATTTGGGATGAGTCACTCTTCAGTTTATACTGCAAAAGAATACATGAAATATCCAAACTATGAATTCAAATGAAAATGTGAACGCTCTTTGAATGGTATTTGAATGAACTACAGCAGTAACATTAACAGACACAAAGCAGGGCTTACAGAATATTGTGTTCACTGACCTCTATGTCAACCTCTGGGTAGTTTACTGGTAAATCACATTTTTACTGTCCATAGCTCTCTATTCTAACCTGTGTGTTGTGGCTGTAAATCTAGTCAGTCTGGTGTTCTGATGCAGTGCAGACTTTCCCACGCAAATACAGAAGTGAAGGCAAGTCTAGCCAACATTAACAGAACATGACCCTTGGCAGACTAATCATTGCCTACCACACTGATCCAGGCTTTATCCTGTGTATGGGTTTTTGCCATGCTGTTTTCAAGACCGTGCCAAGAATGCACAGGTCCATGCTTGGCATGGTTACCACACACGGACACCTCGCAAAGTCGCAGCGGGAGCCGCGGATGGTTTATTTCTATTCAGTAGAGCTAAACCTAGAGTGGGTCTACATGAAAACCCAAGGCAGAAACTGCAGCACTATGCAGCATTATCTGTTTTTGGATATGTGGAGTTTTTTGTAGGCAAAAGCCTCCAGGTGAACCTACCCTTACAGTTTAATTCCATGAAGAATCCAATAATTAATCAGTGTCTAGGAGGTCTGAGTTGACTGGTCAGCCATTCATCTATGTCAGCACCTTTCTTTCTACACCCCAATGGAGACAGCATCATGAGCCCGTTTCAGCCAAATCAATGCCTCACTCTCACACATCAGCAATCCTCTCCAGTCTAAAGCTTTTAGCTTTTAGAAATAGGATCGGCGAAGGTTACAGTCTTCTTAAAAGCTATGTACAACTTTGGGAGCAATTTTCTAACGACATGCATGTTACTCATTTTGGGCTAAACATCATTTTTTTTCAATTGGTCTTTATTAAAAATATTGAGCAGTTCTGTCACAAAGGGTTAACTTTTTCTATCCGTGTGAATCCTACTTTCACTTTTTGCCGGTCTCTAAATTGCTGAGAGGTCATAAACACTTATTTCAGCCACATTCTTATTAGTAAGGTAAGGATTGAGCTTTAATTAGTGTTTATAAGGTCAGAGATCAGAGATAAGGAGCCAGTCAGCTTCCTGTCTGACGGAACAGAGAGAAATTTCAGATCGTGCTAATAGAGCATCTCAGCTCTGTACAGAGAAAGGGACTCCATATTTTTAATAAAGTTAATTAAAAAAAATTATATTTACCTCATAATGACTACAATGCTATAATGAAACAAAATTGCCCCCAAAGATGTACATAGCCCTTAAGTAACCATCCACTCTTATTTCCAGTCCTTTGGGCATCACCTGGATCAAGTAATATCTCTGTTAAGTTGGTACCACAGTACAAATCTTCTTTGACATTACTTACATAAACACTGCATATCACAGAGCTTCTTACTAACTAATAGTCAGTTTCATACAGGTGTGGGATTCAGCTGGTTCTCCCCGGTTCTACCAATCCAGTTGTTAAAATTACAACCAGATTGCAAAACTGTGTGCTAGATGAATCCTGATCTGGTGTTCCATGCTGTCAGTTACTCACAGCAGTGCAGAGGACATTGCCAGTTACAGAAAACTGTATCACCTTCCTCAGGACAGTGATATAGTTGAAGACTGTGGCGGGTACAAGAGCCAATGGCTCCCCTTATCCTCAGTTCACCCTCATAGGCTTCAGGTCTTCCACTAGGCCTGAAGCCTATGAGGCAGTAAAATGGCGCAGACAGCATGATAATGTCATCGAGTGCTGCCTGCCCTGGGATTCAGGCAACACGGGTGGAGGCTGAAAGAGGCCTGTGTTGGGAATCATAAGAGTATTTTCTTTTTCTTTTCAATTTGTCACTTAGGAAGGTGGCATTATTGCTATTAGGAGCCATAAGTCTAGCTAGAAAAATAGGGGAGCTGGGGGCTATTGTACTAGAAGAACACATAGATGTAGTTGGTGTGTTAACTGATGGTGAGAGATGGTTGGACTCTTCACATGACTGGGCTGTTAATATTGAGGGCTTTGCACTATTTAGGAAAGACCAGGTCAATATACTGACACGGAATGTCCCACAGGATTGCGCATGGCAAATGTGGTGCCAATATTCAAAAAGGAAAAACAGTCGGCACTCACTCTGTTTGCACGTTGCACGGGATAGGAATGATATCCACGTATGTTCAAAGAAGGATCCCAGCAATCGTGTCTTCAATCAATAGGGTATTTATTTCATCAAATTAGAAATGTCCACAATCCTGGACGCGTTTCGGCTAGCATGCCTTCATCAACAGATTCAGGTATATAAAATGACCTAGTTTATATAAAGGGATAAACTCCTCCCCTTATGACAACATCGTCCACTCCCATTACCTGTGCAGGTGATGGGAGGAGTGTATAATTAACAAAGAAAATGTAATAGCATGTAACTCATATTATGTGAGTCGTCTGAGTTCACGTTCCCAATGTCGTGTTTTAAATTCACTGGTTGGTATATTAAAAAAATCGGAAGTCGGTGTCACTTGGGAAAGGATCCTTTCAGCATCAGCATTATCGAAGCTCAAAGTCATCGAAGTGGTCATTAGGGTGGTGCACGGCTCGGAAGATAAATCACAAGAAAAAACAGTCGGCACTCACTGTTTTTTCTTTTACTTGTGATTTATCTTCCGAGCCGTGCACCACCCTAATGACCACTTCGATGACTTTGAGCTTCGATAATGCTGATGCTGAAAGGATCCTTTCCCAAGTGACATCGACTTCCGATTTTTTGAATATACCAACCAGTGAATTTAAAAAACAACATTGGGAACGTGAACTCAGACGACTCACATCATATGAGTTACATGCTATTACATTTTCTTTGTTAATTATACACTCCTCCCATCACCGTCACAGGTAATGGGAGTGGACAATGTTGTCATAAGGGGAGGAGTTTATCCCTTTATATAAACTAGGTCATTTTATATACCTGTATCTGTTGATGAAGGCATGTAGCCGAAACGCGTCCAGGATTGTGGACATTTCTAATTTGATGAAATAAATACCCTATTGATTGAAGACACGATTGCTGGGATCCTACTTTGAATATTCAAAAAGGGTCCAAAAACAGAGCCTGGAAACTATAGGCCGGTAAGTTTAACATCTGTTGTGGGTAAACTGTTTGAAGGTTTTCTGAGAGATGCTATCTTAGAGCATCTCAACGGAAATAAGCAAATAACGCCATATCAGCATGGCTTCGTGAGGGATCGGTCATGCCAAACTAATTTAATCAGTTTCTATGAGGTGGTAAGTTCTAGACTTGACAGCGGCGAATCAATGGATATCGTATATCTGGACTTCTCCAAAGCATTTGACACTGTACCACATAAAAGGTTAGTATATAAAATGAGAATGCTTGGACTGGGAGAAAACGTCTGTATGTGGGTAAGTAACTAGCTAAAATATAGAAAACAGAGGGTGGTTATTAACGGTACACACTCAGATTGGGTCACTGTCACTAGTGGGGTACCTCAGGGGTCAGTATTGGGCCCTATTTTCTTCAATATATTTATTAATGATCTTGTAGAAGGCTTGCATAGTAAAGTATCAATTTTTGCAGATGACACTAAACTGTGTACAGTAATTTACACTGATGAGGACAATATACTACTACAGAGCGATCTGGATAGATTGGAGGCTTGGGCAGATAAGTGGCAGATGAGGTTTAACACTGACAAATGTAAAGTTATGCACATGGGAAGGAATAATGCAAGTCACCTGTACATACTAAATGGTAAAACACTCGGTAACACTGACATGGAAAAGGATCTAGGAATTTAAAAAAAAACAGCAAACTAAGCTGCAAAAACCAGTGTTTATCCCCAGGACTGTGACTGTGACGAGGGGACATCCTCTGCGTCTGGAGGAAAAAAGGTTTGTACACAAACATAGAAAATGATTCTTTACGGTAAGAGCAGTGAGACTATGGAACTCTCTGCCTGAGGAGGTGGTGATGGTGAGTATAATAAAGGAATTCAAGAGGGACCTGGAAGTATTTCTGGAGCGTAATAATATTATAGGCTATAGCTTCTAGAGAGGGGTCGTTGATCCAGGGAGTTATTCTGATTGCCTGATTGGAGTCGAGAAGGAATTTTTTATTCCCCTAAAGTGGGGCAAATTGGCTTCTACCTCACAGTTTTTTTTTTGCCTTCCTCTGGATCAACTTGCAGGATAACAGGCCGAACTGGATGGAAAAATGTCTTTTTTCGGCCTTATGTACTATGTTACTATGTTACTAATAGAAAAGGTTGTTGTGGGTGCCTGTATGTGAGGAGTAGTATGAAGAATTCCACGGCACATCCAAGGCGTAAAATCAGGAAAAACTTTTATTCACCAGACAGCGATGTTTCGATCCTCCTCCTGGGATCTTTCTCAAGCAGTGACAAACATCACTAGTGCTCAATGTATATTTATACAGCTTACATCATTGTTCAATCAAATTCTAATTAGTGTCAATCAACAAAAAATTATAATACAATCCTCAAAATACATTGAGTATAAGTGTATATAGTGGCTACATTGTGAATATAACATACAATACATGTACTATATATATATATATATATATATATATATAATTTAAATATGCTCATAAGTGCTATATATCAATATATGGTCATCATAATTTGTCAATTCCACGCATTTGAAGATGACCACATAATTAAATACATACAGGTGTACCTTAAAAACAAAAACAAACGGGGAAGGTCCTAGAGAGAGCGTGGAGGGAGATCAATGCGGAGTTTGGCGTGCCGGTCATTCAACTGCGCATGTCGCAGGACCTTAAGAAACTTTCGGATCACGTGATCAAATGTCCGATCACGTGATCACTATGTAAATGTTTGTCCTCTAGCGTCTATGGAATCCGACGTTCTGCGTTCCAGTGTGGAGCGCAAGGCATCAGTACATGTCATCGCGTCTGTGAATCCAGTCAAACATGCGTTCCACAGGTCATATGGAGCGCAAGCAACTTCATGGCAACCTAGCGTACAATTGTATGGGAGGGCAGACTCCAGCGTATGCACCCAGTCCGCACCAAGGAATATCGCATTGCATGAGCCCAAGTGGCAGCATAGGTCGCACATCAATATCGGCGGCCACCTAGAGTAAGGCGGATGGAACAGATGTAAAAAAAACACATCATAGATGTATATAATAAATACCTAAGAAGATATAGTTAGTAGTCAAAATCACATCATCTATATCAGACCTATGCATCAATGTATGATGACTCCAATTGGTCTATATTAAGTGTAAAAGTATATAAAAAGTATCCATCTGATTGACTTTACCCCTAGTCCTACGAGGAGTCCGACCAGAATTTCCTGTGCTGTTCACACAGGGAAACCCGTCAGAGCGCTATTGCTGTCAGTAGATCACCATCCCTGGCGGTCAACCTGACTAGTCGACGGCTTCATCCTCTAGATTGTGGGGACATTGTCCCTATAGGTAAAGCTGATTAAATAATTCATCCACCATCTCCAGGTTGGACCCCAACAGAAAGTGGGGTACCCAACGGTACCAATCGGGCAAAAAGTCAATGACTAACATGCTATTGCGACACCCAGTGCGAAACCTGTGCACCAACCGGGGAGGCCCAGAACCACAACAAACGACGTCTGGCCCAAAAGTATGTATAATAGTTCACTGGCGGTCGGGACAAAAGATATAATAAATACATTTGTGTATACAGAACAATAACTTTATTCTTGTAGAGGTTAGACTGTTGTATTCTAGTTTCAACGCATCCTCCTATCAAGCATTCTCATTCCAAACGCTCACCCTTCACATTAAGGACCACTCCTGATTGGTAAACTGCAAAAGAGTAAAAAACAAAACAAAAGAATGATTAATTATATACAACCACTGTATTTAAACAGGGGGCACTAGTGCATGTACCCAAGGGCAAAAGGCCAGCAACATCCGAAGTAACCCACTCAGGATAATATCCAAGGTCTATAGTCTACATTAAGTCCCTGGGGTTTTAATGTGTTCAATTTGGAGATCCATTGGATCTCACATTTTTTTTAACAGTAGCTATCTATTTCCACCCCGTCGAGGAGTGGGAATGTGATCTATTAACATAAATCTCAAATCCCTATCCTGATGCCCAAGGTCAACAAAATGCTTGGGGACTGGAAGATCCAAACGTTTCTTTCGAATCATATATCTGTGCTGATTTATTCTTGATTTAAAATACAGTGATGTTTCCCCAACATATAGCAGTTGACACGGGCACCAAAGTATATATATACAACAAACGCCGAATCAAATGTTTAATCGGATACTTATTTTGTGTCATGGGATGAAGAAAGAAGCTACCCTTATGCATGTAGCAGCAGTTTACGCAGTTCAAACAGGGAAAACTCCCCAGTTTGGGACAGCGTATAAATGCTTGGCCAATTGTACGTTGTGGACCTATGTCGGTATGAACCAATTTATCCTTCAGGTTTCTTGCTTGTTTAAATGACATGAGAGGAGGAAGTTTGAATTCTTTAATCTCATCATTAGTGATGAGCGGCAGGGGTCATATTCGAATTTGCGATATTTCGTAAATATTTTATAGAATATTCGTCGAATAATCGCAAATTCGAATATTCGTTATATTCTGCGATTTTTTTTACTCGAAAAATCGGCAAGGTAATGATTGTGTAATATGCAAATTTCCGTAATTCGGATTTTCGGATGCGAATTTTTCAACTTACAACTATTAGACAAAGAAGATTATAGCATTATATTAGCTAAATTGCTCTATATTCGATTTTTAATATTCTAAAACAAGAATATATAGCAATATAGCGAATATTCGGAAAAAGACGAATATAGAACAATTTAGCTAATATAGTGCTATAATCTTCTTTGTCTAATAGTTGTAATTTTTTTCTCAGCTGAAGTTCAGATTAGAAAAAAATGACAACTATAAAAAAATGATTATAGCACTATATTAGCTAAATTGCTCAATATTCGTTTTTTAGGAATATTCGCTATATTGCTATATCACGAATATTCAAAATTGCGACTATATATAACTATATTCGAAATATTTGCGAATTTTCGAAGTACCTATATTTGAGATAAAAATTCGAAATTCGAATATTCGTGATCAACACTACTCATCATGTCCACTTTTCAGGATAGACCAGTGTCGTGAGACAATCTGTCGGATATGCGTGCTGTCCTCAGCATAAACAGTAACCAATGGGAACCTGTTATTGCTCTTCCTAGTTACTTTCCTCCTATTTAACAACTCAGTACGGGACCTTTGTTGTATAGTATGTACATGTTCATCTAGTAGTGGTGAGGGAAAACCTCTATCCTTAAATGATTGTGGCATAATGTCCAGTTAGTTCCTGATCATTACTCACAATACGTTTAGCGCGTAAAAATTGACTAAGTGCCAAAGATTTAATCATTGCTCTGGGGTGTGCGCTATTAAAGGTCAACAATGTGTTCCGATCTGTTGGTTTACGATACAACGTGGTGGACAGTGACTGTTCTGTTACTGTAATCAAAGTATCAAGAAAATGTATCTGGTCACTAGAGTGTTCCAGAGTGAATTTAATATCCACATCTATAGTGTTTAAAAAATTAAAAAATTAAAAAAATTCAAGAATCAATCTGCACAGATATACGATTCGAAAGAAATGTTTGGATCTTCCAGTCCCCAAACATTTTGTTGACCTTGGGCATCAGGAAAGGGATTTGAGATTTATGTTAATAGATCACATTCCCACTCCTCGACGGGGTGGAAATAGACAGCTACTGTTAAAAAAATGCGAGATCCAATGGATCTCCAAATTGAACACATTAAAACCCCAGGGACTTAATGTAGACTATAGACCTTGGATATTATCCTGAGTGGGTTACTTCGGATGTTGCTGGCCTTTTGCCCTTGGGTACATGCACTAGTGCCCCCTGTTTAAATACAGTGGTTGTATATAATTAATCATTCTTTTGTTTAGTTTTTTACTCTTTTGCAGTTTACCAATCAGGAGTGGTCCTTAATGTGAAGGGTGAGCGTTTGGAATGAGATTGATTGATAGGAGGATGCGTTGAAACTAGAATACAACAGTCTAACCTCTACAAGAATAAAGTTATTGTTCTGTATACACAAATGTATTTATTATATCTTTTGCCCCGACCGCCAGTGAACTATTATACATACTTTTGGGCCAGACGTCGTTTGTTGTGGTTCTGGGCCTCCCCGGTTGGTGCACAGGTTCCGCGCTGGGTGTCGCAATAGCATGTTAGTCATTGACTTTTTGCCCGATTGGTACCGTTGGGTACCCCACTTTTGGTTTCCCTGTGTGAACAGCATGGGAAATTCTGGTCGGACTCCTCATAGGTCTAGGGGTAATGTCAATCAGATGGATACTTTTTATATACTTTTACACTTAATATAGACCAATTGGAGTCATCATACATTGATGCATAGGTCTGATATAGATGATCTGATTTTGACTGCTAACTATATCTTCTTAGGTATTTATTATATACATCTATGATGTGTCTTTGACATCTGTTCCATCCGCCTTACTCTAGGTGGCCGCGGATAATGAGGTGTGCCCTATGCTGCCACTTGGGCTCATGCGATGCGATATACCTTGGTGCGGACTGGGTGCATACGCTGGAGTTTGCCCTCCCATACAATTGTACGCTAGGTTGCCATGAAGTTGCTTGCGCTCCATATGACCTGTGGAACTCATGTCTGACTGGATTCACAGACGCAGTGACGTGTACTGACGCCTTGCGCTCCACACTGGAACGCAGAACGTCGGATTCCATAGACGCTAGAGGACAAACATTTATATAGTGATCACGTGATCGGACATTTGATCACGTGATCCGAAAGTTTCTTATGGTCCTGCGACATGCACAGTTGAATGACCGGCACGCCAAACTCTGAATTGATCTCCCTCCACGCTCTCTCTAGGACCTGCCCCGTTTAGGTTTGTTTTTAAGGTACACCTGTATGTATTTAATTATGTGGTCATCTTCAGATGTGTGGAATTGACAAATTATGATGACCTTATATTGATATGTAGCACTTATGAGCATATTTAAATGATATATATATATATATATATATATATATATATGTATAGTACATGTATTGTATGTTATATTCACAATGTAGCCACTATATACACTTATACTCGATGTATTTTGAGGATTGTATTATGATTTTTTGTTGATTGACACTAATGAGAATTTGATTGAACAATGATGTAAGCTGTATAAATATACACTGAGCACTAGTAATGTTTGTCACTGCTTGAGAAAGATCCCAGGAGGAGGATCGAAACGTCACTGTCTGGTGAATAAAAGTTTTTCCTGATTTTACACCTTGGATGTGCCGTGGAATTCTTCATACTAACCATTTGAAGGGGGATCGCCTTCACAGCCGCTGGCACTCCGCCGATTCTGATATACTGCAGTGCCGCCACAACCTTCTTTATTTGGGCCCTGTATGTGAGGAGTGATCTGAAGACAAATGTGAAAGAGGCAATTGTGGATGATTCGCTATATAATTATATTACCCCTAAACTATAAAAAGCAAACTGTCAGGCAGAGCAAAAACACTGAATTTCCAAAAGGCTAATTTCCCCGGGTTGAGGGCATAATTTTAGGGCATAGACTGGAAGCAGCTACTGTCACAAAATAATACTGAGGATAAATGAGAGAGCTTCAAATGCACATTGAGTAAATGCACTAAAAAATTAATCCCTTTAGGTATCAAGTATAAATCGCTAAAATTAAACCCCACATGGCTTACAGCTACTGTAAAAATGGCAATAAAAGACAAAAAGAGAGCATTTTAAAAATACAAATCTGAGGGGTCAGCTGTTGCGTTTGAAGATTACAAAGGGCTTAATAAAATCCGTAAAAAGGAGATAAAATTAGCAAAAATACAAAACGAACAGCAAGTAGCAAAAAAGAGCAAAACAAATCCCCCAAAAATATTTAAATATATAAATGCTAAAAATCCTAGGTCTGAGCAGGTATGTTCACTAAATAATAGTAAAGGGGGAGTAGTCACTGACGATAAGGAAAAGGCAGAGATACTACCGTATAATGCCATCCACAGACCCCCCCATCATAATGCCATCCACAGCTCCCCCCATAACAGTGCCATCCAGAGATCCCCCACATAACAGTGCCATCCACAAATCCCCCACCCCATAACAGTGCATCATCCACAGATCCCCCATAATAGTGTCATGCACAGACCGCCATTAGTTCAAACCAACCAAAAGCACACTTTTGGTTAAAAAAAATTTTTTTTCTTATTTTCCTCCTCAAAAACCCAGGTGCGTCTTATAGGCCGGTGTGTCTTATAGGGTGAAAAATATGTTTAATGTTTTTTTTTAGCTCTGTATATACAAAAGAAGATACAGGAGCTGATATCTGTGGTGCGGGGGCTGTTAGTACATTCAGTGATATACGCAATTGGCTAACTGTAGATATGGTCTAAGAGAAGTTAAATAGGGAAAATGTGAACAAGGCTCTGGGTCCAGATGGATTGCACCCAAGAGCTCAGTTCAGTCATTGCTGTGCCCCTGTTTATAATGTTTTAAGATTCTCTATGTACTGGTACAGTGCCAAGTGATTGGCACAAGGCAAACGTGCCATATTGAAAAAAGGATCAAGTTCCTCCACAGGTAATTCTAGACAAGTTCGTTTAACTTTTGCTGTGGGAAAAATATTTGAAGGACTCTTAAGGGACTATATACAGTACAGACCAAAAGTTTGGACACACCTTCTCATTCAAAGAGTTTTCTTTATTTTCATGACTATGAAAATTGTAGATTCACACTGAAGGCATCAAAACTATGAATTAACACATGTGGAATTATATACATAACAAAAAAGTGTGAAACAACTGAAAATGTGTCATATTCTAGGTTCTTCAAAGTAGCCACCTTTTGCTTTGATTACTGCTTTGCACACTCTTGGCATTCTCTTGATGAGCTTCAAGAGGTAGTCACCTGAAATGGTCTTCCAACAGTCTTGAAGGAGTTCCCAGAGATGCTTAGCACTTGTTGGCCCTTTTGCCTTCACTCTGCAGTCCAGCTCACCCCAAACCATCTCGATTAGGTTCAGGTCCGGTGACTGTGGAGGCCAGGTCATCTGGCGCAGTACCCCATCACTCTCCTTCATGGTCAAATAGCCCTTACACAGCCTGGAGGTGTGTTTGGGGTCATTGTCCTGTTGAAAAATAAATGATGGTCCAACTAAACACAAACCGGATGGAATAACATGCCGCTGAAAGATGTTGTGGTATCCATGCTGGTTCAGTATGCCTTCAATTTTGAATAAATCCCCAACAGTGTCACCAGCAAAGCACCCCCACACCATCACACCTCCACCTCCATGCTTCACGGTGGGAACCAGGCATGTAGAGTCCATCCGTTCACCTTTTCTGCGTCGCTCAAAGACACGGTGGTTGGAACCAAAGATCTCAAATTTGGACTCATCAGACCAAAGCACAGATTTCCACTGGTCTAATGTCCATTCCTTGTGTTCTTTTGCCCAAACAAGTCTCTTCTGCTTGTTGCCTGTCCTTAGCAGTGGTTTCCTAGTAGATATTCTACCATGAAGGCCTGATTCACACAGTCTTCTCTTAACAGTTGTTCTAGAGATGTGTCTGCTGCTAGAACTCTGTGTGGCATTGACCTGGTCTCTAATCTGAGCTGCTGTAACCTGCAATTTCTGAGGCCGGTGATAAGTTCATATCCTCCGCAGCAGAGGTGACTCTTGCTCTTCCTTTTCTGGTGCGGTCCGCATGTGAGCCAGTTTCTTTGTAGCGCTTGATGGTTTTTGTGACTGCACCTCGGGACACTTTCAAAGTTTTCCCAATTTTTCGGACTGACTGACCTTCATTTCTTAAAGTAATGATGGTCACTCGTTTTTCTTAACTTTTTTCTTGCCATAATACAAATTCTAACAGTCTATTCAGTAGGACTATCAGCTGTGCATCCACCTGACTTCTCCACAACGCAACTGATGGTCCCAACCCCTTTTATAAGGGAAGAAATCCGACTTATTAAACCTGACCTATGAAGTGAAAGCCATTTCAGATGACTACCTCTTGAAGCTCATGAAGAGAATGCCAAGAGTGTGCAAAGCAGTAATCAAAGCAAAAGGTGGCTACTTTGAAGAACCTAGAATATGACATATTTTCAGTTGTTTCACACTTTATTGTTATGTATATAATTCCACATGTGTTAATTCATAGTTTTGATGCCTTCAGTGTGAATCTACAATTTTCATAGTCATGAAAATAAAGAAAGCTCTTTGAATGAGAAGGTGTGTCCAAACTTTTGGTCTGTACTGTATGTGTGTGGTGATGTATTTTATTGTGTGCATAGTGGAAGGCAGCCACAATGCCTATGGAAGGCATTGGGCTGCCTTCCCAGCCATCGGGTACCCGTCACAGCAGCGCGGGAACCCGATGGGCACGGGGACCCAATAGGGATACCGCACATGCCAGCGCATACAGCAGGGGTCTGGTTATCAGTGACTGCAGGACCACTGCTGCTGATCGGGCGGCCACAGAAGCTGATAACCAGACCCCTGCTGTATGCGCTGTTATTTATGCAAACTTCACCCAATGCATTGGTTACTACGTTGAGGTTATCACTAGGCACAGTATGCAATTCTAAAACATTGGTGAACACAGAGTTATCACATTTTGTAGTATGCACGGTCTCAATATCACCATATGCGACTGGTGCAAACTCACATGGGGCTGCACGCACGCCAACGTCCTCCTCAATGCCTGAAGGAATATACCTGGAGACTAAACATCCCAGATCAGTTCCTAGTAACACATTAGTGGGAATCTTATCTGTCACTCCCACTTCTATCATCCCTCTTTCCGCCCCCCAATTCAGGTAAACTCGGGCCATGGTTAAAGCAAGGGTTAGACCTCCAACTCCAGCAACGGTTAGAGTTCTTCCGGGGATGAGCTCCTCTGCGTTGACAAGCTCTGGGTGCACGAGGGTCATCTTGGCAACAGTGTCCCTCAGTACCATGGTAACTGTGTTGCCCACAGTGACCGCTTGTAAATTGTTACAAAATGCCCTCTTTTTCCCACTCACAAACAAAACTGCTGGAGATGAAATAGATGGTTTGGGCAAAAGGGTGGTTTTCCTCTTTTCTGTGCAAGCAGTGCTGATATGCCCGACTTGGTTGCACACAAAACACCTGCGGTTATCCACAGCAGGCCTGGGGACTGAGGCAGGGGTAACTCCTGGAGATTTGCGAGTAGGGGTAAAGGTTTTCCCCCCTTCCAACCTTGCACAGCAGGCTTTCTTGCCTCTGGCACTCGACTGGCAGCATATACATCTACAATCTAGACAGCTTTATCCACGGTGCTGGGATCCCATTCCAGAATAAACTGTCTCACTTCCATAGAACTGGTGTGGAGGAACTGGTCCAGGAGCATCAGATCCTCCAGGTCTTCCAGAGTGGTAACATCCCATACCTGGGTCCACTGTCTGAAGTGGTTCCTTAGTCCAACAGCCAGGTCTGAGTATCTGTCAGTACCTGTGTGCTGCAAAGTCCTAAACCTCTGGGGTGAGGTTAAACCGTTAGATTAAGGCCTTTTTAATAGTCTCATAATCTTGATCCACAGTCGTGGGCAATGCTGCAAACACCTCCAGTGCTTTGCCTCTTAGTCCTGGAGTCAGATACTTAGCACATTCTACAGGCGGTAGCTAGAATTGCCTGCAGACCTTTTCAAAACTTTTGAGGAAAACATCCAGATCACTGTCTTTCTCCATTACAGGGAAACAATCTAGACAAGGTTTATAGGACACATTGTCCATGGAACACTTTGCAGCTGCATTTGTGTCAACCTTACTCCCGCTCTGCCTGGTGTTCTGCGAACTCTCGATCCGCTTGGCGTTCTGCAGCTTCTCGCTTGGCTTGGCGCTCTTGCAACCACAGCTGCGCCCTCAGATTAGGATCACAGGCACCAATCTGCTGAAGAATTAGAGGAAGAGAATATTCCATACCGCTTTGAGCACTGGCACTGTCATGCCCAGCCAGTTCCTGAATAGGATCTTCTGTCTGTTCCTCAGAGGCTGAAGGTCCCTGCTCTGGTTCCACAGAATGATGAGACTGTGTATCAAACGCCATCAATGTTTGAATTTGCTCCGCTTTGGTCTGGTTTGTTGTGTCCAGCCATCTCTGCACAGCGGACCAACAGTTCAGCTTTGGTCCTGTTCCCATACACACCTGCCATCCTAGCAGCGTTTTCGTAAATAAAAGACAGGAAAGAAAACAGAGAAGGGAAGGGGGGGGGGGGGGCTGTTCTGAATATATGTATGTTACCTGACAAATAGTATGCACTGAGTCCTTCCTTGTGAACTGTTGTATTCTTCCCAAGGATACTCCAGCCCTTAAGTGTAAGGGTTAATTTATTAAACCAAACACTTAATGTCATTAACAGTGTAAAAAAGAAAGAACACTATCCCACCGCTTGCCGTCAATCTGTGACGATCTTGATGGAACCTCCCTCCTTTTGGTCCGGCCTTCTGGGACGTCTGATACTATTCAGGTTTTTGCCCCACCTTCCCAAATGGCTGACTGATGTGGCAATATGAATCATGGCAATTTCTCACCATATGACAGGGACTGCGGGCAGAGGTAACATCCCATAATCTGAGTCGTCTCGTCCCGGTCATACAGACACCATATATGATCGAGTTATGATTTTCAGAAGGCCAGATCCTGAATACTGAGAAATGCCTCATGTCCAATATGGTGTGTCTAGACTCTCCCCCGAAGCCCATGTCATGCTGAACACAATTACTAGGGTTCTGAGGATGTGGGTGTTATGAGGTCGGAGTTATGGCTTCTAATATTATTTCACCCACCTACTGAATGGCTTAGACCACCTGCTGGGTTAGCAGCCACCATGTCTGGGGTTGCCCTACATTTTTTGTGTCCCCTTCCAGGTCTTCATTAGTATCCCCATATGCCTTGTAAGTAGCAGGACAGTGCTAAATGGAGTTTCCTCTAAGAATGTGGAGTGCCTTACCTTTTTGCAGACTGGTTGGCATCTAGAGGCACAATTTGCATAAGTCCTTAATAGAACAAAAGACACTGACATACAATCAGCTATTGATAATGCAAGTTTAGGGAAATCTAAAATCTATCTATCTATCTGTCTATCTACCTCAGATTTCGTTACAGGAGGCATTTTGGATTCACACGTTGGACACACTGCAACCCAGAGGTCTAAATAGGGATTATGAGATTATGATTTTATAAGGTTTTTCTAAAAAAAAATGTATAATATGGAGTATATTCTCTTGTTGCAGACGGCAACACTGCGTGAATGAATTGAGATACTTTGTTTTATCATGAAATGAGAATTTATGCGAGATGTAATACTCCTTCCAGGTTACTGCGTAATTTCCTGTTTGTATAATTAATTAATCAATTAGTGATGTCACAAACACATGATTTGGTTTGTTACTTATAAAATGATATCTAGTGCCATTCAGTCCATAGCGCTGTACATATGAAAAGGGGTATACATACATAATACAGACAATTACACTAAGCATGAAGAAGATGAGTTACAAACTTGAGAAAAAGGGGATAGGGCCCTGCCTGTGAGAGCTTACAATCTACATCATTTGTATTTTATTTTTAAAATAAATCATTCCCTATAACACACAATTGACAGTATATAACAGACAAGCACCCAAAGGCTATATGTCAAAAGCCAGGTATGTGCAAGCTAACAATCTATCTATGAGACAGGTAGTCAGCATACCTTATAATGGCAGCCTTGTATGCAATGAAACATTCAAGACCAGCTCTCATCTGACTAAGAGCCAGTAAGCCTCAAAGTTGCTTGATTTGAGTTGGATAGCTTGGGAGACCTGCAAACCTAGATCATTATCATTAGGGTGATAAAAATTGTGCATTTTTTTTTTTTTTTTTTTTTTTGGGATGCCAGCTAACTCTTCTCTTACTGCTTAGGAGGGCTGCATAAAAATGTTCAGTTTTCTAATTGTCCTAACATTTATATTCAATAACCTTTCTAAACTGTTTTTGTCATGTAGACTCATTTGCATAAACATGGGTATATGGGAAAGACATGCAAATAGTGTTTCAGCTGAAAAGCAAGGCAGATTCTGCTAATTTACATGTCTTTCCCATATGTCATGCTTATGCAAATGCTTTTACATGACAAAACAGTATAGAAAGGTTATTGAATATAAATGTTAGGACAATTAAAAAACTGAACATTTTTATGCAGCCCTCCTAAGCAGTGAGAGAAGAGATAGCTGGCATCCAAAAAATTATAATGATCTAGGTTCACAGGTCTCCTAAGCTATTCAACTCAAATCAAGCAACTTTGAGGCTAACTGGCTCTAAGTCAGATGATAGCTGGTCTTAAATGTCTCATTGCACACAAGACTACAATTGTAAGGTATGCTGACTACCCTTCTCATAGATAGATTGTTAGCTTGCACATACCTCGCTTTTGATATATAGCCTTTGTGTGATTGTCTGTTATATCTTGTCTATTGTGTGTTATAGGGAATTATTTATTTTAAAAATAATATAGATTCTATAAAAAATGATAGATAGAAAAGTATTTATGATAAATGTTTATAGATAAAATAATAACTATAAAAAAGGTATGAATGATAGATAGCATAATAGGGATATAGAGAAGCTATATACAATAAATTAAAAAAGATTATAGGTTTATCTAGTGATAAACAAAAATCTAGAGAATTCAAAATTACAAATATATAGCATTATATAAAAAAATGTAATGAATTCTCCAAATGATGATTTTCACAAAAAGAATGTGATTAGAATATTCGCGCTCAATACTAGAATTTATACCTATTACTGTACATATCAGTACACTGCTGTATATACTATATATACCCAGTACCTCAATTATACCTCTTCCCATGTGACCATCAGCAGCATGTAACTGGTTAGGTCACACCTTCTGTTACCCACTGCATTCTAACTTCTACCGAGCATTATAATACAGTGTGTGTACACTGTATTCAGGGGGCACATACAAGAGGCACTATACATAAAGAGGGCACATATAAGAAGCACTATACATGAAGAGGGCAAATATAAGAGGTGCAACACATAGAAGGGGCACATATAAAAAGAACTATACATAAAGATGGCACATAAACAAGGCACTATATTAAAGGGGGCACATATAAGAGGCAGAATACATAAAGGGACACATATAAGAGACACAGTACATAAATTGGGCACATATAAGAAGCACTATACATGAAGGGGGCACATATTACAGACACTATACATGAAGGGGGCACATATAAGAGGAACTATACATGAATGGGGCATATAGAAGAGAAACTATGCATAAAAGGGGTACATATAAGAGGCATTATACATAAAGGGGGACATATGAGGCACTATACATAAATGGGGCACATATAAGAGGCACTTTACATAAAGAGGGGACATATAAGAGGCACTATACATAAAGGGGCACGTATAAGAGGCATTATACATAAAGGGGGACATATAAGAGGCACTATACATAAATGGGGAACATATAAGAGGCACTTTACATAAAGCGGGACATATAAGAGGCACTATGCATAAAGGGGGGACATATAAGAGGCACTATACATAAATGGGGAACATATAAGAGGCACTTTACATAAAGCGGGACATATAAGAGGCACTATGCATAAAGGGGGGACATATAAGAGGCACTATACATAAATTGGGCACATATAAGAAGCACTATACATGAAGGGGGCACATATTACAGACACTATACATGAAGGGGGCACATATAAGAGGAACTATACATGAATGGGGCATATAGAAGAGAAACTATGCATAAAAGGGGTACATATAAGAGGCACTATACATAAATGGGGAACATATAAGAGGCACTATACATAAAAGGGGGACATATAAGAGGCACTATGCATAAAGGGGGGGCATATAAGAGGCACTATACATAAATGGGGAACATATAAGAGGCACTTTACATAAAGCGGGACATATAAGAGGCACTATACATAAAGGGCACACATATGAGGCACTATACATAAAGGGCACACATATGAGGCACTATACATAAAGGGGGACATATAAGAGGCACTATACATAAAGGGTGCGCATATCAGAGGCACTATACATAAAGGGTGCGCATATCAGAGGCACTATACATAAAGGGCACACATATAAGAGGCACTATACCTAAAGGGGGACATATCAGAGGCACTATACATAAATGGGGAACATATAAGAGGCACTATACATAAAGGGGGGACATATAAGAGGCACTATACATAAATGGGGAACATATAAGAGGCCCTTTACATAAAGCTGGACATATAAGAGGCACTATACATAAAGGGGGCACATATAAGAGTCACTATACATAAAGGGCACACATATAAGAGGCTCTATACATAAAGCGGAACAGATAAGAGGAATTATGCATAAAAGGAGCACATATAAGAGGCATTATACTTAAAGGGGGACATATGAGGCACTATACATAAAGGGCACACATATAAGAGGCACTTTACATAAAGAGGGGACATAAAATAGGCACTATACATAAAGGGGGAATGTATAAGAGGCACTATACATAAAGGGGGACATATAAGAGGCACTATACATAAATGGGGGACATATAAGAGGCACTATACATAAAGGGGGACATATAAGAGGCACTATACATAAAGGGTGCGCATATCAGTGGCACTATACATAAAGGGCACACATATAAGAGGCACTATACCTAAAGGGTGACTTATCAGAGGCACTATACATGAAGGGGGCACATATAAGAGGCACTATACATGAAGGGGGCACATATAAGAGGCACCATACATAAAGGGGGACATATAAGAGGCACTATACATAAAGAGTGCGCTTATCAGAGGCACTATACCTAAAGGGGGACATATCAGAGGCACTATACATGAAGGGGGCATATATAAGAGGCACTATACATAAAGGGGGGACATATAAGAGGCACTATACATAAAGGGGGGACATATAAGAGGCACTATACATGAAGGGAGCACATATAAGAGGCACTATACATAAAGGGGGGACATATAAGAGGCACCATACATAAAGGGGGACATATAAGAGGCACTATACATAAAGAGTGCGCATATCAGAGGCACTATACATGAAGGGGGCACATATAAGAGGCACTATACATAAAGGGCGCACATATAAGAGGCACTATACATAAAGGGGGACATATAAGAGGCACTATACATAAAGGGGCACATATAAGAGGCACTATACATAAAGGGGCACATATAAGAGGCACTATACATGAAGGGGGCACATATAAAATGCTCAACACATAGAAGGGGCACATAAAAGAAGCACTATACATAAAAGGGGCACATATGAGGGGCAGTATTCTTGTCAAGTAAAGAAGCAGCATCCTGGGCAGACCCCATTATAGTCTATGGAGTCCCTTCAACTCAAACATGTCCTGTATCTGGGATTGCACGTGTGTACAATCCCAACATGAGAACACAACCAGCTGCCTCCTTTTAACGATTTAAAGCCCATTTACCTATACCGCCTTTACATGGTAGACGGAGTTAAACAGGTTAAGGCTGGGCTGTTATACATAGGCCAGTGCTGTGTGCTTGCCCCCAAGGCTAAAATTTGCCAGCAATCCCCTGCACCTGACGTACTATGGAGGACACTCAAGAAAGTCCTCCTGTCAATGTCTCATACGAGAACAGTCAGTGTTTGGACTGCCATGTGGAGGCAGTTCAGTGAGAGGCTCAATGAATAGCTGTTTTAGTGGTGCTTGTATTTTACTGGCACTTATAGCCAGGGTAGCAATAGGGGCAGTGTAAGGCTACTTTTATACTAGCGTTCGATCGGATCCGTTCTGAACGGATCCGCTCATATTAATGCAGACGGTGGCTCCGTTCAGAACGGATCCGTCTGTATTATAACTTAGAAAAATTTTCTAAGTGTGAAAGTAGCCTGAGCGGATCCGTTCAGACTTTACATTGAAAGTCAATGGGGGACGGATCCGCTTGAAGATTGAGCCATATGGTGTCATCTTCAAGCGGATCTGTCCCCATTGACTTCCATTATAAGTCGGAACGGATCCGCTCGCCTCCGCACGGCCAGGCGGACACCCGAACGCTGCTTGCAGCGGTCAGGTGTCCGCTCACTGAGCGGAGCGGAGGCTGAGCGCTGGCAGGCGGATGCATTCTCAGTGGATCCGCCTCCACTGAGAATGCATTAGGGCCAGACGGCTGCGTTCAGGGCCGCTTGTGAGCCCCTTCAAACGGAGCTCACGAGCGGACACCTGAACGCAGGTGTGAAAGGACTCTTAGCTGACTCTTGAGGGGGGCCGAGGAGTTCACAATGACATTACAGTCTGATATAAATGGTGGAGAGGATGAGTACTATGATAATAATTGAGTGTTGATGAAAAGGATCTTGTATCTGGATCGGAATACTAAGTTGGAGGTGATATCAGAGGAGGAAGGTGATGACAATAAAGAGCAGAGGCAATGTATAGCCCAAACTCCCCAAAAAACTGCCAGGATGAGATCTGCTTCTATTGTGGTCAGTTTGGGAAATGATTGTGCCTCTAATATTGTGAGCACAGAATCAAAATTGTGCCAGACCTAGCATAAACTCTGCTGCTATTAGTTCTGTGCAGGCATCTCTCAATGAGCAGTTTTCATCCACAAGACTAGCACACAAAACCACTGCCATCTGCACGGATGAAAATAAGCCATTGGTGTTTAACCCCTTAAGGACCCTTCCATATTTCACCTTAAGGACCAGGCCATTATTTGCAAATCTGACATGTGTCACTTTATCTGGTTATAACTTTAAAACGCTTTTACTTATAAAAGCCATTCTGAGATTTTTTTCTCTCGTCACACATTGTACTTCATGACAGTGGTAAAATTGAGTAACAAAAAATTAGTTTTATTTATAAAAAATACCAAACGTAAATACCCCAAATTTGGAAATTTTGGAATTAGCAAATTTCCAAATTTTAATTTCTCTACTTTTATAATAGATATTCCCTTACGTCCTACCAGCAGCACAGATGGGGTTAACTGCCCCCTGTGGACTGGTAGGACCGACAGAATTTTAATGAGCCCAAAAGAACCAATGAACAAACTCCAGCTCCCATAAAGGAAGGGGATCACCCCCCAGCCCACCGTGTTTTTTTCTGTCCTTTGGACAGGTGGACTGGCGAGGTGCTCCCCCCTCTTTTTGGGGGAGCAGGAGGCTGTATTTTTAATCTTTTTTCTTTGCTGTCTGCGCTTATTGTTGCGCTCTTTTTTTCCCCCCATCGGAGCTACCTCTGGTCCCACGGCTTACTTGGGGTAGTGCGGTACCATTTCTCTCCTCCTGTGGCTGGCGGTGCCGTGCTCTCTCCCGGGGGTGCCGCCATGACCAGAGGTGACGTGCGGCCGGCGGCGACGTCACTTCCGGTTTCTCCGTTCACAGCCGGCGGCGCTTTCTCCTGCTTCCGGCTGGAGCATTTCACAGGGGGGGGGGGGGCATTTCTTTTATTATTATTAAATATAAAGACAATATTAGGTTATTTTAAACCTAAATTATATATACACAGTGGGGGTGATGCTTTCAGGGGGATGGATTTCAACAGGATATCATGGCCGCATTTAAATCGGTTAAAGCTTCTATGAGGAGGTAAGTTCTAGACTTGACAGCGGCGAATCAATGGATGTCGTGTATCTGGACTTCTCCAAAGCATTTGACACTGTACCACATGAAAGGTTAGTATATAAAATGAGAATGCTCGGACTGGGAGAAAACGTCTGTAAGTGGGTAAGTAACTGGCTCAGTGATAAAAAACAGAGGGTGGTTATTAACAGTACACACTCAGATTGGGTCACTGTCACTAGTGGAGTACCTCAGGGGTCAGTATTGGGCCCTATTCTCTTCAATATATTTATTAATGATCTTGTAGAAGGCTTGCATAGTAAAATATCAATTTTCGCAGATGACACTAAACTGTGTAAAGTAATTAACACTGAAGAGGACAGTATACTACTACAGAGCGATCTGGATAGATTGGAGGCTTGGGCAGAGAAGTGGCAGATGAGGTTTAACACTGACAAATGTAAATTCATGCACATGGGAAGGAATAATGCAAGTCACCCGTACTTATTAAATGGTAAAACACTCGGTGTTAGGTCCCGGGCTACTTGAGAAACCTTGACGTGGTGCCCGGGCTTAGACATGTTCTACACCGTAGGACATGTTGGTTAATCTCTCAATTTTAAAATCAGTTTGAGGGTTTAGTTAGACTGCAGAGTGCACCTGTATTTGTTATTGTTTTGTTATATTGATTATGACATCCACACTTGTTACCTAGTGTGAGATGTCTATTGTGGTACTTGTGGTTCGCCGCGGGCATCCTCCACCGTATGCATTTTGCTGGGGATCGCCATTAGCAACGGGCCACAAGTGCAGGATTTGCTCCCCTGTATATATGCATGACTGCATGTGGGTTTGAGCACCTCCTGCTAATGCCACCTTGTCTTTTTGGTTTGTATATATAGATTCCTGGAGGTGTATAAACTCCAATTTAAATGTAGCCTGCTTTCCATCTACAGGCTACATTTAGGTGCACCTGTGAGGCCTGGGCCACATCAGTCAGTCTTGAGTGGGACTCGCAGACTCCTCCCTCCTCCCATTGCAAGCATGGTTACATGCTGGAGGTAACTGGTGAGCTGTTTGTGAGTCGGCCTCATGCTCCTGTAATTTGCCCACTGGCTCCTGGTATCGCCCATACGGCTCAGGTAGGAGAGTTTTAGGTCCCGGGCTACTTGAGAAACCTTGACGTGGTGCCCGGGCTTAGACATGTTCTACACCGTAGGACATGTTGACTAATCTCTCAATTTTAAAATCAGTTTGAGGGTTTAGTTAAACTGCAGAGTGCACCTGTATTTGTTATTGTTTTGTTATATTGTTATATTGATTATGACATCCGCACTTGTTACCTTGTGTGAGATTAGGGATGAGCGAACCCGAACTGTATAGTTCGGGTTCGTACCGAATTTTGGGGTGTCCGTGACACGGACCCGAACCCGGACATTTTCGTAAAAGTCCGGGTTCGAGTTCGGTGTTCGTCGCTTTCTTGGCGCTTTTTGAAAGGCTGCAAAGCAGCCAATCAACAAGCGTCATACTACTTGCCCCAAGAGGCCGTCACAGCCATGCCTACTATTGGAATGGCTGTGATTGACCAGAGCACCATGTGACCCAGCCTCTATTTAAGCTGGCGTAACATAGCGCAGCCCGTCACTCTGCTCTAATCAGCATAGGGAGAGGTTGCAGCTGCGACGTTAGGGCGAGATTAGGCAGTGATTAACTCCTCCAAAATACTTCATTCAGAGATCGATCTGCAGCTGTGGATGATTGAACTGCTGCTATTGAATTGCTCACTGTTTTTAAGCTACCCAGAGCGTTTTTCAGTCACTTTTTTCTGGGGTGATCGGCGGCCATTTTGTGTCTTGTGGTGTGCCAGCACAAGCTGCCACCAAGTGCATTTAACCCTCAATGGTGTGGTTGTTTTTTGGCTAACTCCTACATCAGGGTCAAGCTGTCACACCAAGTGCATTTAACCAGCAATAGTGTGGTTATTTTTTGGCCATATACTACATCAGGGGCAAGCTGAGCCTGTCACCAAGTGCATTTAACCCTCAATGGTGTGGTTGTTTTTTGGCTAAATCCTACATCAGGGTCAAGCTGTCACACCAAGTGCATTTAACCAGCAATAGTGTGGCGAAACCAACCTCGCCACTGGGTTTTGGAGGGGGCTGTTTAAAAGCCTCTTGCCTCAGGATTATGGCCCATAGTAACCTTTAAACCCCTGAACCTATTCCAGGGAATTTTGGATAGGTTTGTCCCCCAAGTTATACTGTTTAAATTGATGTAAGTTATATGTATGGACAATGTAACCTCACAAAGTTGTAACAACTTATAATAAGTGTAACTTGTCAGCTTGGGAGGAATATGCTGGGTGTGGTTCTATTGTCCCATTGTCCCATTGTGTGTTTAAATGGTGATGTCTGTCTTGTTGTCTCCACATGTGTGGGGACAACATATCCCCACAATGATGCATTGTGGGGATATGTTGTATCTGTTCTGTGTCGCAGTCTCCCTTCTGGTCCTCTAGGGGGCAGGAACGATTGGTTGCTGTATTTACATTGTGTGTGTTGTGAATTACTGATTGGTTGGATTTCAAAACCCTGTGGGCCGTACTATGTTTGTTTTTTATCAATAAAAGAGGCTGTACTTGAAGTACAGTCAGACTGCTGCTGACCCTCAAGACGGAGCCTTGTCTCGTTATTGGGGGGATTCCCTGTATGCTGTTGGAGACTGATTGCCAGGAGTGTAAGCGGATTGGATGCTTTTCCTGTTCGTCTGCTGACAGCTATTTGCGAGGTTCCAGTTTGGAGTGCTATTTTGTATCCAGTTCGGGAGGTTGGTGTTCTGCAGTAGCTGTGCCTGCATCTCAGAAAGGGGCATATCGCCTAAACGGATCTTAACCCCTTGTCCGCTGAAACGGTCCGTTACAAATAGTGTGGTTATTTTTTGGCCACATACTACATCAGGGGCAAGCTGAGCCTGTCACCAAGTGCATTTAACCCTCAATGGTGTGGTTGTTTTTTGGCTAAATCCTACATCAGGGTCAAGCTGTCACACCAAGTGCATTTAACCAGCAATAGTGTGGATATTTTTTGGCCATATACTAAATCAGGGGCAAGCTGAGCCTGTCACCAAGTGCATTTAACCCTCAATGGTGTGGTTGTTTTTAGGCTAAATCCAACATCAGGGTCAAGCTGTCACACCAAGTGCATTTAACCATCAATAGTCTGGTTATTTTTTGGCCATATACTACATCAGGGGCAAGCTGAGCCTGTCACCAAGTGCATTTAACCCTCAATAGTGTGGTTGGTCAAGCGGTCACACCAAGTGCATTTAACCATCAATAGTGTGGTTATTTTTTGGCCATATCCCAGTCTAATTCTGTCAGTAAACGTATACCTATCACCCAGCGCCTAAATAATAGGCCTCAAATTTATATCCAGCTAAATCTGTCGTTACTGCTGTGGCTGGTCAAGTTATTTAGTGTCCGTCAAAGCACCGTTTTTGTTCTGGGTTGAAATACAATTCCCAATTTAGCAATTTCCTAATTTAGTGGTTTCTGCTGTATCAGAGCTATTTTAAATCTATCCCTAAAAGGGTATATAAGATTCAAGGTGCACATAGGGTCATTCTGAATAACTTCACACACACGCTACTGTGCATTTCCAAGTCTAATTCTGTCAGTAAACCTCACCCAACGCCTAAATACTAGGCCTCAAATTTATATCCAGCTAAATCTGTCGTTACTGCTGTACTGCTGTGGCTGGTCAAGTTATTTAGTGTCCGTGAAAGCACAGTTTTTGTTCAGGGTTGAAATACAATTCCCAATTTAGCAATTTCCTAATTTAGTGGTTTCTGCTGTATCAGAGCTATTTTAAATCTATCCCTAAAAGGGTATATAAGATTTAAGGTGCACATAGGGTCATTCTGAATAACTTCACACACACGCTACTGTGCATTTCCAAGTCTAATTCTGTCAGTAAACCTAAACCTGTCACCCAGTGCCTAAATACTAGGCCTCAAATTTATATCCAGCTAAATCTGTCGTTACTGCTGTACTGCTGTGGCTGGTCAAGTTATTTAGTGTCCGTCAAAGCACAATTTTTGTTCTGGGTTGAAATACAATTCCCAATTTAGCAATTTCCTAATTTAGTGGTTTCTGCTGTATCAGAGCTATTTTAAATCTATCCCCAAAAGGGTATATAAGATTCAAGGTGCACATAGGGTCATTCTGAATAACTTCACACACACGCTACTGTGCATTTCCAAGTCTAATTCTGTCAGTAAACCTTACCCAGCGCCTAAATAGTAGGCCTCAAAATTATATCCAGCTACATCTGTCGTTAGTGCTGTACTGCTGTGGCTGGTCAAGTTATTTAGTGTCCGTCAAAGCACAGTTTTTGTTCAGGGTTGAAATACAATTCCCAATTTAGCAATTTCCTAATTTAGTGGTTTCTGCTGTATCAGAGCTATTTTAAATCTATTCCTAAAAGGGTATATAAGATTCAAGGTGCACATAGGGTCATTCTGAATAACTTCACACACACGCTACTGTGCATTTCCAAGTCTAATTCTTTCAGTAAACCTAAACCTGTCACCCAGCGCCTAAATACTAGGCCTCAAATTTATATCCAGCTAAATCTGTCGTTACTGCTGTACTGCTGTGGCTGGTCAAGTTATTTAGTGTCCGTCAAAGCACACATTTTGTTCTGGGTTGAAATACAATTCCCAATTTAGCAATTTCCTAATTTAGTGGTTTCTGCTGTATCAGAGCTATTTTAAATCTATCCCCAAAAGGGTATATAAGACTCAAGGTGCACATAGGGTCATTCTGAATAACTTCACACACACGCTACTGTGCATTTCCAAGTCTAATTCTGTCAGTAAACCTCACCCAGCGCCTAAATAGTAGGCCTCAAATTTATATCCAGCTAAATCTGTCGTTAGTGCTGTACTGCTGTGGCTGGTCAAGTTATTTAGTGTCCGTCAAAGCACAGTTTTTGTTCAGGGTTGAAATACAATTCCTAATTTAGTGGTTTCTGCTGTATCAGAGCTATTTTAAATCTATTCCTAAAAGGGTATATAAGATTCAAGGTGCACATAGGGTCATTCTGAATAACTTCACACACACGCTACTGTGCATTTCCAAGTCTAATTCTGTCAGTAAACGTATACTTGTCACCCAGCGCCTAAATAATAGGCCTCAAATTTATATCCAGCTAAATCTGTCGTTACTGCTGTGCCTGTATTAGTGTAATACGGTACCTAAATAGATAGCCAGATAGTGTTAGGTGTCTGTAAAAAAAAGGCCTGAATTTGAATTCAATACATTGGGCCAAATAATATTTTTCTTATTGTGGTGAACGGTAACAATGAGGAAAACATCTAGTAAGGGACGCGGACGCGGACATGGTCGTGGTGGTGTTAGTGGACCCTCTGGTGCTGGGAGAGGACGTGGCCGTTCTACCACAGCCACACGTCCTAGTGTACCAACTACCTCAGGTCCCAGTAGCCGCCATAATTTACAGCGATATTTGGTGGGGCCCAATGCCGTTCTAAGGATGATAAGGCCTGAGAAGGTACAGGCATTAGTCAATTGGGTGGCGGACAGTGGATCCAGCACGTTCACATTATCTCCCACCCAGTCTTCTGCAGAAAGCGCACAGATGGCGCCTGAAAACCAAGCCCATCAGTCTGTCACATCACCCCCATGCATACCAGGGAAACTGTCTGAGCCGCAAGTTATGCAGCAGTCTCTTATGCTGTTTGAAGACTCTGCTGGCAGGATTTCCCAAGGGCATCCACCTAGCCCTTCCCCAGCGGTGGAAGACATAGACTGCACTGACGCGCAACCACTTATGTTTCCTGATGATGAGGACATGGGAATACCACCTCAGCATATCTCTGATGATGATGAAACACAGGTGCCAACTGCTGCATCTTTCTGCAGTGTGCAGACTGAACAGGAGGTCAGGGATCAAGACTGGGTGGAAGACGATGCAGGGGACGATGAGGTCCTAGACCCCACATGGAATGAAGGTCGTGCCACTGACTTTCACAGTTCGGAGGAAGAGGCAGTGGTGAGACCGAGCCAACAGCGTAGCAAAAGAGGGAGCAGTGGGCAAAAGCAGAACACCCGCCGCCAAGAGACTTCGCCTGCTACTGACCGCCGCCATCTGGGACAGAGCACCCCAAAGGCAGCTTCAAGGAGTTCCCTGGCATGGCACTTCTTCAAACAATGTGCTGACGACAAGACCCGAGTGGTTTGCACGCTGTGCCATCAGAGCCTGAAGCGAGGCATTAACGTTCTGAACCTTAGCACAACCTGCATGACCAGGCACCTGCATGCAAAGCATGAACTGCAGTGGAGTAAACACCTTAAAAACAAGGAAGTCACTCAGGCTCCCCCTGCTACCTCTTCTGCTGCTGCCGCCTCGGCCTCTTCTGCTGCTCATGCCGCCTCGGCCTCTTCTGCTGCTGCCGCCTCGGCTTCTTCCTCCGCCTCTGGAGGAACGTTGGCACCTGCCGCCCAGCAAACAAAGGATGTACCACCAACACCACCACCTCTGTCACCAAGCATCTCAACCATGTCACACGGCAGCGTTTAGCTCTCCATCTCACAAACATTTGAGAGAAAGCGTAAATTCCCACCTAGCCACCCTCGATCCCTGGCCCTGAATGCATTTCTAAACTACTGGCCTATGAAATGCTGTCATTTAGGCTGGTGGACACAGACAGCTTCAAACAGCTCATGTCGCTTGCTGTCCCACAGTATGTTGTTCCTAGCCGGCACTACTTCTCCAAGAGAGCCGTGCCTTCCCTGCACAACCAATATCCGATAAAATGAAGTGTGCACTGCACAACGCCATCTGTGGCAAGGTCCACCTAACCACAGATACGTGGACCAATAAGCACGGCCAGGGACGCTATATCTCCCTAACTGCACACTGGGTAAATGTAGTGGCAGCTGGGCCCCAGGCGGAGAGCTGTTTGGCGCACGTCCTTCCGCCGCCAAGGATCGCAGGGTAAGATTCTTTGCCTCCTGTTGCCACCTCCTCCTACTCAGCTTCCTCCTCCTCTTCTTCCACCTGCTCATCCAGTCAGCCACACACCTTCACCACCAACTTCAGCACAGCCCGGGGTAAACGTCAGCAGGCCATTCTGAAACTCATATGTTTGGGGGACAGGCCCCATACCGCGCAGGAGTTGTGGCGGCGTATAGAACAACAGACCGACGAGTGGTTGCTGCCGGTGAGCCTCAAGCCCAGCCTGGTGGTGTGCGATAATGGGCGAAATCTCGTTGCAGCGCTGGGACTAGCCGGTTTGACTCACATCCCTTGCTTGGCGCATGTGCTGAATTTGGTGGTGCAGAAGTTCATTCACAACTACCCCGACATGTCAGAGTGGCTGCATAAAGTGCGGGCCGTCTGTTCGCGCTTCCGGCGTTCACATCCTGCTGCTGCTCGCCTGTCTGCGCTACAGCGTAACTTCCCGCTCACCGCCTCATATGCGACGTGCCCACCAGGTGGAACTCCACCTTGGACAGACTGTGCGAGCATCAGCAGGCCATAGTGGAGTTTCCGCTGCAGCACGCACGGGTCAGTCGCACTACGGAACAGCACCACTTCACCACCAATGACTGGGCCTCCATGCGAGACCTGTGTGCCCTGTTGCGCTGTTTCGAGTACTCCACCAACATGGCCAGTGGCGATGACGCCGTTATCAGCGTTACAATACCACTTCTATGTCTCCTTGAGAAAACACTTAGGGCGATGATGGAAGAGGAGGTGGCCCAGGAGTAGGAGGAGGAGGAGGAAGAGGGGTCATTTTTAGCACTTTCAGGCCAGTCTCTTCGAAGTGACTCAGAGGGAGGTTTTTTGCAACAGCAGAGGCCAGGTACAAATGTGGCCAGCCAGGGCCCACTACTGGAGGACGATGAGGATGAGGAGGAGGTGGAGGAGGATGAGGATGAAGCATGGTCACAGCGGGGTGGCACCCAACGCAGCTCGGGCCCATCACTGGTGCGTGGCTGGGGGGAAAGGCAGGACGATGACGATACGCCTCCCACAGAAGACAGCTTGTCCTTACCCCTGGGCAGCCTGGCACACATGAGCGACTACATGCTGCAGTGCCTGCGCAACGACAGCAGAGTTGCCCACATTTTAACGTGTGCGGACTACTGGGTTGCCACCCTGCTAGATCCACGGTACAAAGACAATGTGCCCACCTTACTTCCTGCACTGGAGCGTGATAGGAAGATGCGCGAGTACAAGCGCACATTGGTAGACGCGCTACTGAGAGCATTCCCAAATGTCACAGGGGAACAAGTGGAAGCCCAAGGCCAAGGCAGAGGAGGAGCAAGAGGTCGCCAAGGCAGCTGTGTCACGGCCAGCTCCTCTGAGGGCAGGGTTAGCATGGCAGAGATGTGGAAAAGTTTTGTCAACATGCCACAGCTAACTGCACCACAACCTGATACGCAACGTGTTAGCAGGAGGCAACATTTCACTAACATGGTGGAACAGTACATGTGCACACCCCTCCAAGTACTGACTGATGGTACGGCCCTATTCAACTTCTGGGTCTCTAAATTGTCCACGTGGCCAGAGCTAGCCTTTTATGCCTTGGAGGTGCTGAACCTCTCCTCTGTCTGGGTGCCGGGGCCTAAATATATGCCAATGGACTGTTCCAATGTTGGGTGACGTGAAGCCTGATTCTCTGCTATGAAATGCAGACTAATTCTCTGCTGACATGAAGCCAGATTCTCTGTTACGGGACCTCTCTCCTCTGCCTGGGTGCTGGGCCTAAATATATGACAATGGACTGTTGCAGTGGTGGCTGACGTGAAGCCTGATTCTCTGCTATGACATGCAGACTGATTCTCTGCTGACATGAAGCCAGATTCTCTGTTACGGGACCTCTCTCCTCTGCCTGGGTGCTGGGCCTAAATATATGACAATGGACTGTTACAGTGGTGGCTGACATGAAGCCTGATTCTCTGCTATGACATGCAGACTGATTCTCTGCTGACATGAAGCCAGATTCTCTGTTACGGGACCTCTCTCCTCTGCCTGGGTGCCTGGGCCTAAATATATGCCAATGGACTGTTGCAGTGGTGGCTGACGTGAAGCCTGATTCTCTGCTATGGGACCTCTCTCCAATTGATATTGGTTAATTTTTATTTATTTTATTTTTATTTTTATTCATTTGCCTATCCACATTTGTTTGCAGGGGATTTACCTACATGTTGCTGCCTTTTGCAACCTTCTAGCTCTTTCCTGGGCTGTTTTACAGCCTTTTTAGTGCCGAAAAGTTCGGGTCCCCACTTCAATGGGGTTCGGGTTCGGGACGAAGTTCGGATCGGGTTCGGATCCCGAACCCGAACATTTCCGGGAAGTTCGGCCGAACTTCTCGAACCCGAACATCCAGGTGTCCGCTCAACTCTATGTGAGATGTCTATTGTGGTACTTGTGGTTCGCCGCGGGCATCCACCACCGTATGCATTTTGCTGGGGATCGCCATTAGCAACGGGCCACAAGTGCAGGATTTGCTCCCCTGTATATATGCACGACTGCATGTGGGTTTGAGCACCTCCTGCTAATGCCTCCTTGTCTTTTTGGTTTGACACTAAACTGTGTAAAGTAATTAACACTGATGAGGACAGTATACTACTACAGAGGGATCTGGATAGATTGGAGGCTTGGGCAGATAAGTGGCAGATGAGCTTTAACACTGACAAATGTAAAGTTATGCACATGGGAAGGAATAATGCAAGTCACCCGTACTTATTAAATGGTAAAACACTCAGTAACACTGACATGGAAAAGGATCTAGGAATTATAATAAACAGCAAACTAAGCTGCAAAAAACAGTGTCAGGCAGCTGCTGCCAAGGCCAATAAGATAATGGGTTGCATCAAAAGGGGCATAGATGCCCGTGATGAGAACATAGCCCTACCACTTTACAAATCATTAGTCAGACCACACATGGAGTACTGTGTACAGTTCTGGGCTCCAGTGAACAAAGCAGACATAGCAGAGCTGGAGAGGGTCCAGAGGAGGGTAACTAAAGTAATAACTGGAACGGGGCAACTATAGTACCCTGAAAGATTATCAAAATTAGGGTTATTCACTTTAGAAAAAAGACGACTGAGAGGAGATCTAATTAATATGTATAAATATATCAGGGGTCAGTACAGAGATCCCATCATCTATTCATTCCCAGAACTGTGACTGTGACGAGAGGACATCCTCTGCGTCTGGAGGAAAAAAGGTTTGTACACAAACATAGAAGAGGATTCTTTACGGTAAGAGCAGTGAGACTATGAAACTCTCTGCCTGAGGAGGTGGTGATGGTGAGTACAATAAAGGAATTCAAGAGGGGCCTGGATGTATTTCTGGAGTGTAATAATATTACAGGATATAGCTATTAGAGAGAGATCGTTGATCCAGGGAGTTATTCTGATTGCCTGATTGGAGTCGGGAAGGAATTTTTTATTCCCTTAAAGTGAGGAAAATTGGCTTCTACCTCACAGTTTTTTTTTGCCTTCCTCTGGATCAACTTGCAGGATAACAGGCTGAACTCAATGGACAAATGTCTTTTTTCTGCCTTATGTACTATGTTACTATGTTACTATGTAATTTGGCCATGGACTTCTTATGTGACACGTCCCAGTTACAACTGAAGTTGGCAGCCAAAACAATGGCCCTAGTGTCGGCTGCCTAAGGACCTTTATGGCTGAAACCCTGGAATGCGGATAACGCTTCTAAATACAATTTGTGTGGGCTCCCCTTCGAGCCGGACCGCGTTCGGTTCGGAATTAGACAACATCATGGAGGGACTCTCTGATAAGTAAGGGAAGAGTCTCCCCCAACAGCCCTTTTGGGGTCGTGGCAGGCAAGATCGCGGAGGCAGATCCGGTCAGCAGGCCAGGGCACGTAGAGATTGGCGGGGGGGCAGTCTCGAAGATCCTCGAGACGCTCCCGCAAACCCACTAAGGAGGCAAAACCCTCCTGACTATGGGCCTCTCAGAGGCTCTTGGTTAAACCCTGCTGCCCCTGTCGTTATGCCTCTGGATTTTCCTGTACCCCTCCCCCAGCTTCCCGTGGGGTGACGTATTTCCCACTTCAAACATGTATGGGCCCAGGAAATTTCAGACTCCTGGGTTCAAAGCATAGTTTCTGCTGGTTGTCTAATAGATCTCGTTTCTCTCCCCCCAGAGAGATTCATCGCTACTCAAAGTTTTCTGCCTGCCAAACAGAGGATCCTAGTCCTATATTCAGGAATGCATTTCCAAGGGTGCCCTCGAGGAGGTACCGGCAGGGGAGAGGGGTCTTAGGGATTTATTCTCCAGTATTCCTGGTGCCCAAGAAAACAGGAGATCTCCGGATGATCCATAAGGAGAACCAGGTTCCCGATGGAAACCATAAGGTCAGTCAGCAACATCCTTAACCCTGGAGATGTGATGGCTACTCTGGAACTCAAGGATGCTTACCTCCACATCCCAAACCACCCTTCCTCTCGGAAATTTCTCAGGATCGCGGTCCAGATTTCAGGAGTGCGCAGGCATTTTCAGTTTGCCGCCCTCCCTTTCGGAGTCTCATCTGCCCCTCTTATCTTCACCAAAGTGGTAGTGTCGGTGGTGGCAGCTCTGAGACTTCAGGGACTGACCATTGTTCCCTACTTGGACGATTGGTTTCTTCTAGCCTCTTCAGTTCCAATACTTACCCATCATCTTCATGTCACAATTTCCTTTCTGCTCTGCCTAGGCTGGATCATCTACTGGCAGAAGTCGAATGTGAGCCCATCGACTTCAATCCATTACTTAGGATTCGTGGTCGACTCTCTGGATATGTCCCTCCAGTTGACGCCAGAAAGAAGAGCGCGGATTCAGGACCTGGCGAGGATCCTTTCTGTCCCACGTCGAGTCTCCATCCGGACTCTCATGAAGATGCTGGGGCTCATGTCAGCGGCTGCGGATGCAGTCCCTTGGGCTTTATGGCACCTCCGTCCTCTTCAATGTGAGGTCTTAGACAAATGGAACGGCAGCCCTGCGGGGCTAGATTCCCTGTGCTCCCTATCCAACCAAACCCGGAATTCCCTCAGATGGTGGTTCCATCTGCCAGCGGGAAAGTCTATGACCCAACCAGATTGGCTCATATTGACAACAGACGCGTCCATTGTAGGCTGGGGAGCCCATTTAGACGGATCCCCAGTTCGGGGATCTTGGTCTCCTCAGGAGCGGCATCTTTCTTCAAATCTCCGCGAGATGCCTATCCGGCTAGCCCTCCTCCACTTCGCTCCTCAGATCCGGGGCAAGGCAGTGAAAGTCCAGTCAGACAACATGACTGCGGTGCTTTATATAAACAAGCAGGGAGGCACAAGATCCTTACCCCTTCTTTCAGAGATCAGGGTAATTCTTCTTTGGGCAGAGCTGAACCTATCCCATCTATCTGCCACTCACATCCGAGGCTCCCTCAACATCATTGCGGACCGCCAAAGTCGCGGCTTACCGACCACGGAGTGGTCACTGCATCCGGAGATCTTCAGGCAGTTAGTCCACAGATGGGGCATACCAGAAGTGGATCTCATGGCAACCAGGTTCAACGCCAAGGTGCAGAGGTTCTGTTCCCTATACAGGAAAGACAACCCCCTGGCGATAGACGCTCTGACGATACCGTGGAGGTTCAGGCTGGCTTACATCTTCCCTCCTTTTTCTATGATACTTAGGGTATTGATAAAAATCCATCAGGATCAGGCCTCGGTAATAGCCATCATACCATTTTGGCCCAGGAGATCCTGGTTTACCCAGCTCATTCAGATGAGTCGGGGACAATATTGGAGACCTCCCCCGTAGCAGACCCTGGTGTCGTGGGACACTCATCTCTGCACAGATCTGCACAGATTCAACCTGACACAGAGTGGGAGGGCTCTCTGAGTCGGTCCTGAGAACCCTGTCACATTCCAGAGCAGAGTCTACGAAGAAGGCCTACTCCCGGATTATGAGGATCTTCACGTCATGGTGTAGTTCCAACCAGGTGGCATCTGCAGATCCGCCCCTTCCTGCGATATTACAGTTCCTTCAGGATGGACTAGATAAAGGTCTCTCCCCATCTACCCTGAAGGTTCAAGTCTTTGCCATCTCGGCCTGTCTCAACAGACCATACTCTCGGGACCCGCTCATGAAACGCTTCCTTAAGGGAGCTGAAAGATTGAAGCCTACAATACTGAAACCCGTTCCCCAATGGGACCTATCAGTAGTTCTCAAGGGGTTAGCATCTCCCCCCTTTGAACCTTTGGAGGAGGCAAACTTTAAATTCTTAACTCTTAAAGTGGTCTTTCTTCTGGCTATAACGTCAGCCAAGAGAATCTCTGAGCTGCAAGCTTTTTCTGAAATGCATCCATATATCATTTTTTTACAGGACAGAGTCCTTCTGAAATTTCTACCTTGTTTTAGACCTAAGGTTCCAACTTTTCAAAATGTTAACCAGGTAATCTCTCTACCTGTGTTATTCTCCGCCTCCTCCTCTGATGCCCTGGTTAGACATCCACTGGACATCTCGAGATGCCTCCAGGTCTATGTGAATAGATCCAGGGAGTTCAGGATAGATGAGAACCTCTTCATCCTGTTTGCTGGTAAGTCTAAAGGCCGTAAAGCGTCTAAAGCTACTATTAGTCGCTGGGTCAGGGAAGCCATCAGGGATGCTTTTATGTCCCAATCTTTAGATCCTCCGGAGTTTGTGAGGGCCCATTTTACTAGGGCCGTTGCAACCTCTGTTGCGGAGAGAAGCCTTCTCCCCTTAGAGTTGATATGTAAGGCGGTTTCCTGGAGCTCTGAATTAAGCTTCATCTCTCATTATAGAATAGATGCTATGGTAGCAGAGTTTTTGGCCATCAGGAAGACAGTTTTTACTTCTGCTAGGCATGAGAACCCTCCCTAGGGGATTCTTCTTGCTATCCCCCCATCTGTGCTGCTGGTAGGATGTAAGGGAATCATTAATTTCTAACTATAATTTGTTTTCCCTTAGTCCTAACAGCAGCACACAAATTTTCCCACCCTAAGTACATTCTTGTTATAGACATGGTGGGCTGGGGGTGATCCCCTCCCTTTATGGGAGCTGGAGTTTGTTCATTGGTTCTTTTGGGCTCATTAAAATTCCTCCGGTCCTACCAGTCCACAGAAGGCAGTTAACCCCATCTGTGCTGCTGTTAGGACTAAGGGAAAACAAATTATCGTTAGAAATTAACGAGTAATACCTCCAAAAATAGTTATTACTTTACATTTCCCATATGTCTACTGCATGTTTGGATGATTTTGTGAATGCCATTTTATTTTTTGGGGACGTTAGAAGGCTTAGAAGTATAGAAGCAAATCTTGAAATTTTTCAGAAAATTTCCAGAACCCACTTTTTAAGGACCCATTCAGGTCTGAAGTCACTTTGTGAAGCTTACATAATAGAAACCACCCAAAAATTACCCCAATTTAGAAAGTACACCACTCAAGGTATTGGAAACTGATTTTTACAAACTTTGTTAACCCTTTAGGTGTTCCACAAGAATTAATGGAAAATGGAGATAAAATTTCCGAATTGTACGTTTTTTGCAGATTTTCCATTTTAGTCCATTTTTCCAGTTACAAAGCAAGGGTTAGTTAACAGCCAAACACAACTCAATATTTATGTAGTTTACAGAAACAACCCATATGAGGTTTTAAACTGCTGTACAGGCACACAGCATTGCGCAGAAGGAAAGGAACGCCATATGGTTTTTGGAAGGCAGATTTTGCTGGACTAGTTTTTTTACACCATGTCCCATTTGAAGCCCCCCTGATGCACCCCTAGAGTAGAAACTCCCAAAAAGTTACCCCATTTTGGAAACTACAGGATGAGGTGGCAGTTTTTTGGGTACTATTTTAGGGTACAAATGATTTTTGGTTGCTCTATATTACACTTTTTGTGAGGCAAGGTAACAAGTTTTGGCACTGTTTTTATTTTGTTTTGTCATTCATCTGACAGGTTAGCTCATGTGGTATTTTTATAGAGCAGGTTGTTACAAACGCGACAATCCCAAATATGACAATATAATTTTTTGGGCTGTTTGTTTCATTTTTACATAACAATGCATTTTTTTTTGTGTCTCCACATTCTGAAAGCCGTAATTTTATTTATTTTTTGGGCTACTGTCTTGAGTAGGGGCACATTTTTTTCGGGATGAGATGATGGTTTGATTGGTACTATTATAGGGTGCCTATGACATTTTGATCGCTTGCTATTACACTTTTTGTGAAGTAAGGTAACAAAAAATAGCTTTTTTGACACAGTTTTTATAAAAAAAAATTACGGTATTTACCTGAGGGGTCAGGTCATGTGATATTTTTATATAGCAGGATATTATGGATGCGGCAATACCTAATATGTAATTTTTATTTTATTTATGTAAGTTTTACACAATGATACCATTTTTTTAACCAAAAAAAAATCATGTTTTAGTGTCTCCATAGTCTGAGAGTCATAGTTTTTTCAGTTTTTGGGCGATTGAGTGGTAGAGTATCATTTTAGCAGGATGAGATGATGGATTGATTGGCACTATTTTGGGGTACCTATGACTTTTTTATCGCTTGTTTTTACACTTGTTGTGATGTAAGGTGACAAAAAATTGCTTTTTTTACACAGTTTAAATCTTAATTTTTTTTTGTATTTAGGTCATGTGATATTTTTATAGAGCAGGTTATTACGGACGTGGCAATACCTAATATGTCTACTTTTTTTATTTATGTAAGTTTTACACAATGATATCATTTTTTAAACAAAAAAACTGTTTTAGTGTCTCCATATTCTGAGCCATAGTTTTATCATTTTTTGGGCGATTGTCTAAGCTAGGGGCTCATTTTTTGTGGGATTTATTTATCACAGTTTTTTTTTTGACAGTGTTGACCTGAGGGGTTAGGTCATGGGATAGTTTTATAGAGCCGATCAATACGGACGCGGCAATACCTAATATGTGTAAATTTCCCCCCCCTATTGTTTACAATTTTTTGCCACTTTATTTTGGCAAAAGGATATTTTAATTTATTTTTTTACTTGAAACTTTTAATTTTTTAACCTTATTTTCACTTTATTTTTGTCTCACTCTGGGACTTCAACTTTTGGGGATCTGATCCCCTTTACAATGCATGACAATACTTCTGTATTGTCATGCATTGGCTGTAAGTGTATTACACACTGTAATACACTTACAGCCTTCCTGCCTGTGAGATCCAGGGGGCTGGATCCCACAAGCTCTCCCGGAAGGCAGCCACGATGCCTAAGGAAGGCATTGTGCTGCCTTCCATGCCATCGGGTCCCCGTCACAGCAGCACGGGACCCGATGGCTGCTTTCTCCCTGCACAGACATTGCAAGTGCTGCAGTCAGGCTGTTCAGGGGTTAATGCGCCGGCATTGGTGATTTCATCTATACCGGTGCATGCAGCAGGGGTCTGGCTATCAATGACTGCCTGACACCTGCCGCTGATCGGGCAGGCACAGCTCCTGCATCCGCCTGATCACCATGATGTATATGTACTTCTCTGATCCTTAAGTCACGGCCAGAGATGATGTACACGTACATCATAGGTTCTTAAGGGGTTAAATATAAACATAGATACCAGAGCTCTATTGAAGCACATGATGTAGCATCACAGGATCCAGTTGGAAAATAGAACAAGTCACCATTCAGAACAAGTCTCCTCCTTATCCCAGTCTTCTTTGTGGCAGACAGATAACGTCCCTAAATAGTACAGTGTCCTTGTCATCATCATCATTAGAGATGAGCGAATCGAATCAGACAAAGTGGAATTCGATCCGAATTTCAGGAAAAATTTGATTCACAACTAATGCAAATTTCCTTGCACTTCGTGGTAACGAATCACAATTTTTCTTAAAATGGTGGCTACAATGGCGGCCACATGTGTGAGGACATGGGGCGAGGAACTCTGGGAAGGTGGGCTGACCCATAATGCCATGCATGCAGCCAATCAGCAGTCAGCCCTGTGATGTCACAGCCCTATAAATACAGCAGCCATTTTAGAGTCGGCCATTTTTAAGTGTTCTAAATGTAGGGACAGATGTGAGAAGTTGTTAGGGACAGCAATTGGAAAAACCTCATTGTGGAAAAAAACACTTAAAAAATGATTTATAAGTGCAGGGAAAGGATAGGGAGGATTCACTTCACAGCATCTTAGTGCAGGCAGAGCTGTCAGAAGGCACTAGGGACAGTGCTAGAAAAGCGATTTACAAGTGCAGGGAAAGATTATTTGGGGATCTAAATAGCCATTATACAGCTCTTTAATTCCAGCTATTTGTTCTTGGAGCGCAAGTGCTATGTTGAAAAGCCTTTAGTGGCTTATATATTTTCAATCAAGAAAAAAATATTCACACTTCACTGGTGCAGTTATTTGTGGCAAAAGAATTTAGTGGCCTATATTAGTAGAGAAAGAAAAAAAATATATGCACTTCACAGGTGGACTTATTTGTTGCAAAAGCATTTAGTGGCCTATTTCATTATAGAAAGAAAAAAAATATATGCACGTCACTGGTGCACTTATTTGTGGCAAAAGCATTTAGTGGTCTATTTCAGTACAGAAAGAAAAAAAATATATGCACTTCACTGGTGCAGTTATTTGTGGGAAAAGGGTTCAGTGGCCTATTTCAGTACAGAAAGCAAAATATATTTTCAGTTCACTTCTGTAGTTATATGTGTTGAAAGCATTTACTGGCCTATTTCAGTATAGAAGGAAAAATATATATGCACTTCACTGGTGCACTTATTTGTGGCAAAAGCAATTAGTGGCCTATTTCATTAGAGAAAGAAAAAAATATACGCACTTCACTGGTGCAGTTATTTGTGGCAAAAGTGTTTAGTGGCCTATTTAAATATGGAAAGAAAAAAATATATGCACGTCACTGGTGCAGTTATTTGTGGCAAAAGGTTTTAATGGCCTATTTCAGTACAGAAAGAAAAATATATACACACTTCACTGGTGCATTTATTTCTGCTAAAAGCATTTACTGGCCTATTTCAGTACAAAAAGAAAAATATATTCTCAGTTCACTTCTGCAGTTATATGTGTTGAAAGCGTTTACTGGCCTATTTCAGTACAGAAAGAAAAATATATACGCACTTCACTGGTGCATTTATTTCTTCTGAAAGCGTTTATTGGCCTAATTCAATAAACAGAGAAAAATGTATTCCCATTTCACTTCTGCAGTTATATGTGTTGAAAGAGCACAGAAAGAAAAAAATATGCTCACTTCACTGGTGCAGTTTTTGGTGGCAAAAGCATTTAGTGGCCTATTTTATTATAGAAATGAAAAAAATATACACACTTCACTGGTGAAGTTATTCGTGGCAAAAGCATTTAGTGGCCTATTCCAGTACAGAAGGAAAAAAATATACGCACTTCACAGGTGCACTTATTTGTAGCAAAAGCGTTTAGTGGCCTATTTCATTATAGAAAGAAAAATATTTACGCACTTCACTGGTGCAGTTATTTGTGGCAAAAGTGTTTAGTGGCCTATTTCATTATAGAAATAAAAATATATATGCACCAGTTATTTTAGGCAAAAGCGTTTAGTTGCCTATTTCAGTCCAAAAAGAAAAAAATATATGCACTTCACTGGTGCACTTATTTGTGGCAAAAGAGTTTAGTGGCCTTTTTCAGTACAGAAAGAAAAAAATATACGCACTTCACTGGTGCAATTATTTGTGGCAAAAGCATTAAGTGGCCTCTTTCAATATAGAAAAATATATATATACACATGTCACTGGTGCATTTATTTCTGCTAAAAGCGTTTACTGGCCTATTTCAGTACAAAAAGAAAAATATATTCTCATTTCACTTCTGCAGTTATATGTGTTCAAAGCGTACAGAAAGAAAAAAATATACTCACTTTACTGGTGCAGTTATTTGTGGCAAAAGTATTTAGTGGCCTATTTTATTATAGAAATAAAAAAATATACACACGTCACTGGTGAAGTTATTCGTGGCAAAAGCATTTAGTGGCCTATTTCAGTACAGAAGGAAAAAAGATATACGCACTTCACAGGTGCACTTATTTGTAGCAAAAACGTTTAGTGGCCTATTTCAGTACAGAAAGAAAAAAATGTATGCACTTCACTGGTGCAGTTATTTCTGGAAAAAGTGTTTAGTGGCCTCTTTCATTATAGAAAGAAAAATATATATGCACTTCACTGGTGCACTTATTTGGGGCAAAAGCATTGAGTGGCCTATTTCAGTACAGAAAGAAAGAAATATATGCACTTCACTGGTGCAGTTATTTCTGGCAAAAGCTTTTAGTGGCCTCTTTTATTATAGAAAGAAAAATATATACGCACTTCACTGGTGCACTTATTTGTGGCAAAAGCATTTAGTGGCCTTTTTCAGTACAGAAAGAAACAATATACACACTTCACTGGTGCAGTTATTTGTGGCAAAAGAGTTTTGTGGCCTTTTTCATTACAGAAAGAAAAATATATATGCACTTCACTGGTGCATTTATTTCTGCTGAAAATGTTAACTGGCCTATTTCAGTACAAAAAGAAAAATATATTTTCAGTTTACTTCTGCAGTTATATGTGTTGAAAGCGTACAGGAAGAAAAAAATATAAGCACTTCACTGGTGCAGTTATTTGTGGCAAAAGCGTTTAGTGGGCTATTTCAGTACAGAAATAAAAATATATTCTCATTTCACTTTGGAGGTTATATGTCTTGAAAGCGTTTAGTGGCCTATTTCAGTACAAAAAGAAAAATATATTCTCAGTTCATGTTGGCAGTTATATGTGTTGGAAGCATGGCTGGGAGTCAGCAGGGTGGCAGCAATGGGAGGTTGGGAGCCAAACGTGCCTGGGGTAGACCACCTGCTTCACAGCAGCCTACCTGCCCGGGAAGTAGTGGTGCAGAGTTTCACAGAAGTAGTGGCTGTAGCAGTCAGTCAGTGCGGCGGTTATGTATGCTATTTTGGATTTCAGTACAAAACGAAAAATATATTCTCAGTTCACTTCAGCGGTTATTTGGGTTGAAAGTGTTTAGTAGCCTATTTCAGTAAAAAAATAAAAATATATTCTCAGTTCACGTCGGCGGTTATATGTCTTGACAGCGTTTAGTGGCCTATTTCAGTAGAAAAATAAAAATATATTCTCATTTTACGTTGGCCGTTATATGTGTTGAAAGCATGGCTGGGAGTCAGCAGGGTTGCAGCAGTGGGAGGTCGGTTGCCAAACGTGCCCGGGGTAGACCACCTGCTTCGCAGACGCCTACCTGTTTGGGAAGTAGTGGTGCGGGGGTTCACGGAAGCAGCTGCTACTGCTACTGCCATTTCCACACTATGTCACCTTGCCACTCTGTAATATCCTGCTGCTGCTGCTAGTGTTTATCGAGCACTAAAGTGCTCGGGTGCTCGAGCAGGACACCTCGGGATGCTCGGGTGCTCTACCGAGCACAATGGAAGTCAATGGGTGATCCCGAGTATTAATCCAGGCATCCCCTGCTCTGAAGAGTGGAGGGTGTCTGGTTCACAGAAAAAGGTCAGAAATTTATGGAAACACCACTGAAATGGCTCGAGAACAGCATGAGGAGGAGATGCATCTTGGACTTCTAGGTTGACATTGAGTACCATTGTTTAGTTAGTGGGACTCCTGCACTCATAAAGCCTATGAACTAAGTGAAAGGGCTGCCAAAAATTACAAGGAACTGGCACTCCAATACACCCTATATTACACATAAAGTAGGGCATCATACACACCCTTGAACAATTATGATTGCTGGCCTGCTGGTGACCCTCAAAAGCATTACAAGCAAAGGCCTGCTGAGCTGACCATCAAAAAAATTATGGTTGAGGGTCTGCTGGTGAGCTAACTCTCTAAAACATTAGGGGCGAGGGCCTGTTGCTGATCTGACTATGGAAAAAATTATGGTGCGAGGGCCTGCTGCTGAGCTGACCATTGAAAAAATTATAATTGAGGGTCTGCTGCTGAGCTGACCATGGAAAAAATTATGGATGAGGGCCTGCTGCTGAGCTGACCATTGAAAAAATTATGGTTGAGGGCCTGCTGCTTAGCTGACCCACTAAAACATTAGGGGCGAGTGCCTGCTGCTGATCTGACAAATCTAAAAAATTATTACAAGCAAAGGCCTGCTGAGCTGACCATCGAAAACATTATGGTTGAGGGTCTGCTGGTGAGCTGACTCTCTAAAACATTAGGGGTGAGGGCATGCTGCTGACCCGACCATGGAAAAGATTATGGTTAAGGGCCTGCTGCTGAGCTGACCATGGAAAAAATTATGGTTGAGGGCCTGCTGCTGAGCTGACCATGGAAAGAATTATGGATGAGGGCCTGCTGCTGAGCTGACCATTGAAAGAATTAAGGTTGAGGGCCTGCTGCTTAGCTGACCCTCTAAAACTTTAGGAGCGAGGGGAACCTAATAAGCATGTTGATATGATTGAGGAGAAGGACAAGAAAAGAAAGATTGAACCATATACCTTTTTTGTGGTGAAAGAGGTGCATGGGAATACAGTGTATTCAATACAGCATAAAAGCCACATTTAAAGTGCCTTTATGTTCAGCCACTTTCCTCTGGTGGAGTAGAGAAGTCAGGGGCAATCCAGGCCTTGTTCATTTTGATGAGTCAACCTGTCAGCATTTTCAGTTAACAATCGGATGCGCTTATCAGTTATTATGCCCCCAGCAGCACAAAATACCGGCTCTGACAAAGCGCTGGCGGAAGGGCAGGCCAGCACCTCCAAGGTGTAGAGCGCCAGTTTGTGCCACATGTCCAGCTTGGACACCCAATAGTTGTAAGGCCCAGAGGGATCATTGAGGACGCTGACACAGTCTGCTACGTACTCCTTCACCATCTTCCAAAACTTTTCTCTCCTTGTGACACTAGGCCGCGCATCAAAGTGATGATGCTAGCAGGGTGTCATGAAACTGTCCCAGGCCTTGGAGAGTGTTGCCATGTCTCTGTTGGAACTGCTGTATGTTGCCCTCGTCTCCCCTCCTCGGTTGCCTAAGGAACTACGTACTCTGCTGCCAGCGTTGTCAGCTGGAAATGTTTGGAGCATTTTTTCCACAAGGACAGTGGCGTACCTACCATATAGGCAGACCACGCAGCTGCTATGGGGCCCGTGAGGAAGAGGGGCCCGCAGTGGAGGAGAGGCCCCGCCCCCGTCTATCTTCCTGTCTCCCGTCCGCTAGCCCCGCCTCCTAGCCCCGCCTCCCATCGGCTAGCTCCGCCTCCCGCCTGTTAGCTCCATTATGCCTGATTCCTCTCTGGATTGCCACTACCCCACCAGTAATGAAGTAAGTGACCACTCAGCTTTCCCAGGCTATTCCTCTGCACATATGTCATTCAGAACAGGAGGAAAGCTGGGTGCTATTATGTAATGTTCAGCTTTCCTGATGTCCTGCATGGCACAAGTGCAGAGGCATGAGAAGATATGGGGGTAGGTGGGAGTTGTGTCACCCAGCTTTCTCAGACTATTCTCATGTCTCTCCACATGTGCCTTGCAGGACAGCAGAAAAGCTGGATGCTATTACATCATGCAATGTCCCTCAGATTTCCTGCTATCCTGCAAGGCATAAATGCAGATAAGAACACGGAAAGGCAGGGGGGAGGGGTTCACCCAGCTTTCCCAGAGACTCCTGTCTGCACATGTGTCCTGCAGGATAGCGAGTAATGACAGTGTCTCCCAGCTGTCCTGCATGACACAGAGGATATGGGAAGGGGGGCACTCACTTCCTCAAACTTTTCTCATGTCTATGCGCATGTGCATGTGCCATGCTGGACAGCAGGAAAGTTGGGTGGTATTACATCATGTAACGCCCCAGATTCTTGTCAATATATGCTGAACACCTGACCTATCAGGTCCCATTCTCTATAAGGCGACTTTCACACTTGCGGCAGGACGGATCCGACAGGCTGTTCACCATGTCGGATCCGTCCTGTGGCTATTTCGCGCGACCGCCGCTCCGTCCCCATTGACTATAACGGGGGCGGAGGTCTGGCGCAGCATGGCGGTGCACGCGAAACCCGCCGGACTAAAAGGTACTGCATGTCTGACTTTTTAGTCCGGCGACTTTCACCGTGCACCATATAGTCAATGGGGACGGAGCGGCGGGACTAGGAACGGGCATGGGGGCCCAATCTAAATTCTTGCTATGGGGCCCAATGATTTCTGTGTACGCCCCTGCACAAGGACCTTCTGGTATTGCACCAATTTGCTAGTCCTCTCCACCACAGGAATGAGAAAGAAGTTCTCTTTGTAGCGGGGGCAGAGAAGGGTGAACAACCAGTAATCGGTGTTGGATGAAATGCGTATATTGTGAGGGTCATGGGAAAGGCAGCCTAACATAAAGTCAGCAATGTGTGCCAGAGTCCCAACAGACAAAACTTTGCTGTCCTCATTAGGAGGATGACTCTAGATTTCATCATCCTCTTCCTCCTCTTGGGCCCATCCACGCTGAACAGATGGAATGAACCTGCTGTGGGTACTACCCTCTGTAGCGGAGGCAACTGTCTCCTGCTCCTCCTCATCTTCATCCAATTCGCACTAAGAAGACGAACGGAGGGTGGTCTGGCTATCACCCTGTGTAGTGTCTTCCCCCATTTCCACCTCTTCCACATAGTAACATAGTACATAAGGCCGAAAAAAGACATTTGTCCATCCAGTTCGGCCTGTCATCCTGCAAAGCATCCTCCTTCATTGTGAGCAGCAGGCGTTTTAATAGACACAGAAGTGGGATGGTTACGCTTATAATAGTGGCAAAACCTCACAGAGGCCAGACATCCATGCCCACTCCTCGCTTGTGAAAGGTGGAAGCTGACTGGAAAGGCGACAACCATGTTGCACCTGGAATTCCACTACTGCCCTCTGCTGCTTACAAAGCCTGGCCAACATGTGGAATATGGAGTTCCAGCGAGTGCTCACGTTGCACAACAGTTGGTGAGCTGGCAATTGGCAGCGTTGCCAGACTGGCAGCAGCTGTAGATGAGTTTCGGAAATAGGCACACACGCGACGCACCTTCACCAGTAGTTCAGGCAAATAGGGGTAGGTTTTGAGAAACCGCTGAACCACTAAGTTGAACACGTGGGCTATGCATGGGATGTGTGTGAGCTTGCCAAGCTCCAAAGCCGCCACCAAGTTACGGCCATTATCAGACACAACCATGCCTGGTTGTATGTTGAGTGGCAAGAGCCACAGCTCAGTCTGGTCCCTTATACCCTGCCACAGCTCTGCAGTGGTGTGATGTTTGTCACCTAAGTTTCAGCAGGCCTGTTGCCGCTTCCCCACTGCAGTGCTACACTGCTTGCAGCTACTGACTGATGGCTGACTGATGCAACAAGATGAGAATTCAGAGGTGAAAGTGGAGGAGGAGGTGGAGGAGGAGAAGGGGGGGTTGAATCCACTAATGTAGGTGGCGGAAATCCTGACGGAAGTAGGGCCCGCAATCCTTGGCGTCGATAGCACCTGTGCCATCCCAGCGTACGACTTGCTCCCGGCCTCCACAATGTTCACCCAGTGTGCCATCAGGGAAATGTAGCATCCCTGGCTTCAAGCACTTGTTCATGTGTCAGTCGTTAAGTGGACCTTCCCAATAACTGCGTTGGTTAGGGCACGGGTGATGTTACGGGACACATGCTGGTGTATAGCGGGGATGGCACACTGGGAAAAATTGTGGCGGCTGCGGACTGAGTAATGAGGGACCGCCAATGCATCAGGCTGCGGAAAGCCTTGGTGTCCACAAGCCTAAATGGAAACATTTCCAGGGCCAGCAATTTGGAAATGTGCGCATTTAGTGCTATGGCCTGTGGGCGGGTGGCTGGGTATTTGCGCTTTCATTTAAAGGCCTGGGGTATGGACATCTCTACTCTGCGCTAGGACACAGAAGTGGATGTGCTAGCTGATGGTGCTTGCGAATGTCCAGGTGCAGGGCGGGAGGCATCCGGGCCTGCGTCTTCGACAGGGGATTGGCCAGCACATAACGCAGGGGAAGAGGAGGCAGTGATTGTGGACCCAGGTGTTCGGCCCACCTATTAGGGTGCTTTGATGCCATGTGATGGATCATGCTGGTGGTCATGAGGTTGCTAGTGTTCACACCCCTGCTCTTTTTGGTACGGCACAGGTTCCAAATGAAAATTCTTTTATCGTGCGCACTTTCTTAAAAAAATCGACAGACTGCGGAATACCTATCCCTTTGCAAGGGAGATTTCCACAAGGGGGAGCGCCAGGGAACAGTTGAAGGCCTGTTTGGTGTGGCCCGCCTTCTCCCTTTTGCCACCCCACTACCTCTTTCAGCCTGTTGCGGTGCTGCAGATTCCTCCCCCTCTGTACTGCTGTCCTCAATTGGCTTGCCTCCTTCCCAGGTTGGGTCAGTGATTTCATCGTCCACCACTTCCTCACTCTGGTCCTCCTCCTGACATGTTGACCTAACAGCAACCTCATTGACAACTGTGTCTCATCCTCATCATCAACCTCTTAAGACACTAATTGCCGTTGACTTATTGGCAACTGTGTCTCATCTTCATCATAATCTCGTGAAACACTAATTGCCTTTCCCCACCGTCATCTTCTTGTGACCGTGGATGCTCAAGAGTTTGGGCACCAGTGCACACAATCTCCTTATGTCCCTCTTCAAGTGGGCTTGGCTAGAGGCCAAAATCAAGGAATCGAGATGAAAAGAGCTCCTCGGAATATCCAAGTGTGGGATCACTTGTTTGGCAAGACTCTCCATGGTGGGAGGAAGGAGGATCAGCGTGAGGATTCTGTTGACCAGACTCTTGGCTACTGAGACTGGACTTTGTAAAAAGACAGGGTGGTGCTTAACCAACTGGAAGCATTATCTGCCGCAATCCAACCGACCACCTGGTCGGACTGGTCTGACTTCGAGAGTGGTGTCCTGCACTGCCCTGCAAACTGGGACATGAAGCTAGGTATCATGGATGAGTGTGTTTCTTGTACTCTTGCAGTAGGCACAGTTTCACCGCGCCCAGGGCCATAGCCTCTGTGTGCACCATCAGCAGCACAGCCACTTCCCCGTCCCTTAACTGCTCGCCTTCTGCATATTAAATGGTATATATGCTTGCAAGTATGTCACACGTACACTAGCACAGGTTTTGTAAGTGTATGCGCAAATAAATTAAATTGAATGTCACTGATATTTAGGATGCGCAAACGTTATACAGGAGATGTAGCGCAGGTAATGTCGCTGTGACCAGCGGGTAATAAAAAATTACAGAGAATATCATAGCTATTTGGGATGTACAAAAGTTATACAAGAGGGGGCGGAGCTAGCCGTGAGCCGAGATGGCCGCTTAGTCTGAGAGCTCCTCACAGACGCCGCTGCCTTTCCAGCATAACGGGTGACAAAGCCCATTGAAATGGTGAAAACTACCAAGGACAGAAGCGACTCTGCCTCAGGCATACAGAAATCGAGCCACACTCAAGCAGAGATGGACCGTTTTCTTAAAAAGAGAAGTTTCTCCCCCGCACACAGATCCAAGATGGCGCCGGAGGGTGCCAGAGCTGCCGCGCAAACCGAAGACTCGGATGGAGAAAGCTCATGCGCCATGTCGGAGGGGGCAGAGAATGTGGATTTACCGCTGTCCAGAGCCTTCTTCAAGAAGACACTGTATAAAGCGCTACAACCCCTGCATAAGGACATCTCGGACATTAAGACTGAGGTAAAACAGATCGGGGGGCGCGTCTTAGCATTAGAAGAGGCTCAGGCAACGCTCGTTTCCCACGGGGAAGCTGTCCGGAAAGTCCTTCAAGGCCACAACTCCTATATTACTTCTGCTCTTCTCCAATTAGAAGATCAGGAGAATAGAAGCAGACGAAAGAATGTCCGAATAAGGGGGGTCCCTGAAACCGTTCTTCCTGGAGAGATCTCTAATGCGGTTACGGCCATTTTCACTTCTCTAGTGGGAGAGGAAAAAGCCTCCCAGATTATAATTGAGAGAGCCCACAGGGCCCTGAGGTCAAAGCCGCCGGAGAATGGCCCCCCAAGGGATATTATTTGCGGACTGTTGAATTATTTGGACACTGCAGCTATATTGCGGGCCGCAAGAGAATCGAAGGAGACTTTATACAATGGTGCCCGAATACAGTTTTATCAAGATTTGGCTTACAGCACGTTAGCGAAAAGAAGAGCTCTTAAACCTGTTACGGAAGCGCTTAGGTCGCATAAGCTCCCAGTGAGATGGTTGTTTCCCTTCGGCCTGGCCACTTCTAAAGCGGGACAACAGATTATCATAAGAACACCGCAGGACTTAGCGGATGCATGGGAAAAGCTTGAGATCGATCCTGTGGAGGTTCAACCCTGGATGCCTTTACCTGAAGACCTGGGTATTCCTGACCTGCCGGAGATTCCTACATGGCAGGTGGTAAAGAAGCCGAAATCTCCAAAGAACAGGAGGGTCACATGAGAATTTATACAGTATTCTTTCGCTTTTCCTCCTCAAACCCATGGTCACCTAGTTCTGTTGACCACTAAGGGTCATTTGGTGACCCTTTAATAATAATAATGATACCTGTTTCAGAGACCCATGTTTAGGTCTTAAGGTTATGTAAGAATGTTTTTCTGTACTCACCTAGTGTCGCTGATGGTGGGGTATGTATCCAGGCCTATGATTTCTTCAGACACATTTGCCATCAATGTAGGTGGTCGGTGGGTCTGAGTTTGTTTTCATACTCCACCCTCAGTGTCCTGTGTTTTATTATTTGCAACAGTCTTGTCGCTTACAATGGCCTTTCATATTCTTCCAGATCCTTGGTTTTTCTCTACACTTGTCTTTTGATTTTACCACCCGTTTATATTTGAGGTGCTTTAAGGATAATCAGATGTAAGGCAGTCAGTCTAGATGCCAGAGGTTATCCCCCCCTCCTGGCCGGGGTGTGGTGTTTCTGCGGGGCGACCCTGCCCTCCGAGGACCTTGTCTGGGGATGGCGGGGTTTGGCCCAAGGAAACGTTATCACCTCAACTTCAGAATATACTACTTGGGCACACTTACATTAGGTTTATTGCTGATGTTTTTTGTACAAATTGGTTCACCTTAGTTATTCTTACCCTTATGGCGCTTAAAATGCTAAAAATGTCATTGGTATTGATGCGGAATGGCTAGCCTAAAAGTTTGGTCTCATAATGTGAATGGTCTCAACGCCCCCCAAAAGAGAAGACAGATCATCAACTTGCTTTATAAACAGAGGGCTGATATAATTTTATGGCAGGAAACCCATTTTCGTCATAACCATATCCCCCATCTCCCCGAGTCCAAATACTCCCAATGGTTCCATGCCACTCACTCTTCTGCCTCTAGAGGAGTTTCCATAGCTATAAGCTCTTCTATACCTTTTCACCCTGTAAAAACCTACTCTGACCCAGAAGGTCGTCTACTTATGATCCAAGGTACCATTTTCAATTTTAAGATCACAATAGCTAACATCTATGCCCCCAATTCTCGCCAGATCCCTTGGCTGATCAAAGCTTTTAAGAGAGTCAAAGATTTCTCTGAAGGCATGCTGGTAGTGGGCGGAGACTTTAACATCTCGCTTGACACCCCCATGAATAAATCCTCCAGCCACAATAGAAAGCAAGCAGTGAAATTAATGACTGCCTTAGCGGAGTTGCACCTGATTGATGTCTGGAGGACTTTGCACCCTACAGAGAAAGATTTTAGTTTTTTCCCACGTCCACAACTCATACAGTAGGTGAGATTACCTTTTTGTGCCGGACTCCTACATTCAATGTGTTCAGAATTCTGAAATAGGGAATATAGTGGTCTCGGACCATGCCCCTACCCATATGACTCTGTCCCTACAGTGCCTCCCACATAAGGTATGGTCGTGGCGGCTAAACACCACATTATTGGAATCTCAACACCACCTTGATGCTTTAGGGGTCAAACTAGAGAACTACTTCAAATATAACACCAATCCTGATATCTCCACCCCAATACTGTGGGAAGCCCATAAAGCCTACATAAGGGGAGAACTAATAGCACTAGGCTCATATGTTAAAAGGAAATCGACAAAGGAACTATTATCCCTATTATCTCAGATACAGACGCAAGAAAAATTGCATAAATTAACCAACTTAGAAGTTTACAAAGAAGCTCTGACAATCCTTAGACGGCAAGTTAAAGACCTTCTCAATATTAAAGAGACCAAGTCCCTCTTACGCTTAAAGAGCAAAATTTATGAACACGGAGATAAAGGGAATAAAATGATGGCCCGCCTAATCAAGAAGAGAAGAGATAAGACCTTCATCTCATCGATTAGATGCGATTCCTCTTCAAAAGTCTCTTCCACCCCCCTCATAGCTAAAGCTTTCCAGACTTTTTATTCCAATCTATATAATCTTTCTGACCCAAACACTGGCTCGAACCTCACTGGAGGACCAAACAGCAGCCTCATAGAAAAATTTCTGTCCTCACTTAGAGTTCCCACGCTTTCAGAAGAGGAACAGCAGGCGCTCCTTGAACCCTTTTCTGCAAATGAGGTGGAAAAGGTACTTGGCTCTATCCCCATAGGGAAGAGCCCAGGTCCAGATGGCCTTCCCATCATTTACTACAAGAAGTTCAAGGATCGGTTGCTCCCCCATTTTACAAATCTATGCAACTCTCTGTTGATGGGTGCGTCTCTGGCTCCTCAGGCCTTAAGGGCCCATATAACTATCCTTCATAAAGAGGGGAAGGACCCTGAGGAATGCGGGAGCTATAGGCCTATCTCATTATTGAATTGCGACTTGAAGTGGTGGTCTAAATTGCTAGCTTCCAGGATTTCCCCTCTTCTTAATAAACTTATTGACCCAGAACAGGTGGGGTTTGTCCCAGGGAGGGAGGGGAAACATAATATTTGGAGACTGATCCACCTGATTCACAATTCCCAGTACACAAGAACACCCATGCTATTATTGGGTACTGATGCGGAGAAGGCATTCGATAGGGTTAACTGGGATTTCATGAGAGCCTCCTTGCAAAAATTTGGTTTCCCACCTATTTTTGTCTCGGCTATTTTTTCGCTATACTCATGCCCTACGGCACAAGTGCTGGTTAATGGGACCCTGTCGGATGCCTTCCCCATTAAAAATGGGACCAGACAAGGATGCCCCCTCTCCCCCTCTCTTTTTATTTTATGCCTGGAAATGCTCCTTCTTAAATTTAGACAATCAGACAAGATACGAGGCATATCTTTAGGTCAATTTCAACATAGGTCTGCAGCATTTGCAGATGACCTATTACTGGTAATCTCCAACCCGGAAGAAGCTCTCCCTACCATTATGTCCTTGTTTGATGAATACAGTGCAGTGTCCAATTTTAAGATAAATTTTACTAAATCTGAGGCCCTTCCTATTAATATACCTAATAACGTTCTATCCTCACTTAAACGCTCCTCTGTGTTCAAATGGCCCACATCATCAATTAAGTTCCTAGGGGTAAATGTCCCTGCAAACTTGCACCTACTTTTTAAACTTAACTATACCCCATTATTCTCTAAAATTAGGACCTTTGTCTCCTCTTTGAAAGTACCATATATGTCGTGGTTTGGAAGGAAGAACCTCCTTTCCACATTTGTCCTTCCGCAATTTCTATATATGTTCCAGGCCCTTCCGATACATATACCAGCTTCCTATTACGCCCAAATCAGAAGCTTATTTTCTGCCTTTTTGTGGAACACTAGGAGACCCAGACTAGCTTATTCCATCCTTTCCCAGAAGAGATATAGAGGAGGTATATCACTGCCGGATATGGCACTGTATCACAGAGCCATCCAATTAGCTAGGTGGGCGCTTCTGGTCAATGATAAAATAAACAACCCCTTCCTTGATATTGAGAGAACATTACTTGGGATACACAGAAATGCTATCCTATGGTCACAAGAAGCCCCTCTCTCTCTTTGTCCAAGGATGAGCGTGCTCACTAAAAGTATGATTTTAAGTCATCGCAATTCTCCCTGGGCTCCTCCTAAAGGGAACAATTTATCTAAACTAACCCCACTAGATGTCCTTCCATATCTCTTCGGTAAAATGGGTGGAACTAGTAAGAGCTGGTGGCACTTACTGGGAAGTATTAAAATAGGGGAGGTGTTGGAATCTAACCGCATGCTACCGTTAGAGGACATATTCGCTAAGTTGGGTAATTCGCTCCCTTCCCCAATTCAAAGTTGGGATTTTAAAAATACATGTAAAAGAATTGAGAAGGATTCAGGTTTTATGCTCTTGGAACCGACATGGTTGGAAAACTTATCTTTATTACCTAATCCTCTGAAGAGGTCTTTGTCTATCATTTATGACAGTCTGTTAAAATTGTCTAGCAGAACTAAGCCATATTTCATACGCCTATGGGAGAAAGACTTAGGGAGAAGTTTCACGGATTCTGAAACTTCCCATATTTTATCTCATGCCAATGGCTTTTCCACATGCACTCGCTTTCAAGAAAACTCCTATAAAACTGTCACAAGGTGGTACAGAACCCCAGCTTACTTGTTCGCCATTGGTCTTTCCCCTAGTGACAAGTGTTGGAGATGTAATGCGGATTGCGGGTCCATGGTTCATATTTGGTGGTCTTGCCCCCTAATAACACAATTTTGGAAGGAGGTTGAAAATTCCATTAATAGGATCTGTGCCACCTCTATAACACTCTCCCCTGAGTTAGTATTGCTGTGGGTCCCTACTACTGATCTACGCCCTTCTAAACACAATCTCCCTACACATATGATTGCCACAGCTAAATTACTTATCCCCACTAAATGGAAGGACACCAACCCTCCTGATATTAAGTTGTGGTATGATAGAATGCACCAATTACATAGGTTGGAAGAATTGATGAGCTGGGCTAGAGGTAATAGAAACAAATATCTGGAGGTTTGGTTGCCATGGAAAAAAGCACTTGAGGAGAAGGATACTGAGGTTTTGAACCAGTTGGGGTCTGATACGCCCCATTAGGGGTTACAAGACTTCACATTGTTGGGAACAATAAAATGATTTAGCCTTTCTCTCTATCTGCCATTAATGCCATTGTAACCTTATGAAAGTATCAAACCCTTTTCTGGGTTGGTCATTTGCTTAATTTCTAGCGCCTTCCTTCCCCCCCTCCCCCTGTCTTTTTCCCTCCCCGCTCACTATGTTATCCCCCTTGTTCAACATTACTCTAAGGATGTCTGATATTCATGATATGTTCTTTCCATGTATTGCATATTCTGTAATACTGATACCGAATGCCTTTGCAACTGTTATGGATTGTCATATTGTGAAACCTTTCTCTTTGATATGCTGAAATAATAAAAAGAGATTTGTTAAAAAAAAGTTATACAAGAGATGTAGCGTAGGTAATGTCGCTGCCACCAGCAGCAAAATAATTTGACTGAATGTCACTGATATTTAGGATGCGCAAAAACGTTAACGTAATGTTGCTGCTGTCACCAGAAGTTAATACAAAATTACAGGGAATTTCACAGCTATTTCGGATGCGCAAACATTATAAAGGAGATGTAGCACCGGTAATGTCACTGTCACCAGCAGCAAAAAAATTTAACTGAATGTCACTGATATTTATGATGCGCAAACCTTATACAGGAGATGTAGCGCAGATAATGTCACTGCTGCTACAAGCAGCAAAAAAATTAGACTGAATGTCACTGATATTTAGGATGCGCAGACGTTATACAGGAGATGTAGCGCAGGTAATGTCGCTGCTGTCACCAGCAGCTAATAAAAAATTACAAGGAATATCACTGATATTTATGATGCGCAAACGTTATACAGGAGATGTAGCGCTGGTAATGTTGCTGCTATCACCAGCGGCTAATAAAAAATTACAGGGAATGTCACAGCTATTTGGGATGCACAAATGTTATACAGGAGATGTAGTGCAGGTAATTTAACTGTCCGCAGCAGACACCATCTAGGGAAAAAGTACACTGGATGTCACAGATATTTTTAAGCTGCGCACGAGTTAGACAGGAGATGCAGCGCAGATAATGTCGCTGTCTGCAGCGGCCAAAGAATTGCAAGCTATTAAGCGCAGGTTGCGCTAAAAATATATATTGCTTCCAGATACAACAATAGTCCTTAAAAATACTTTTGGGTCTCTAACAATTGCATGCAATTTAGCGCAGGTTGCGCTAATAATATATATTGCTGCCAGATACAACAATAGTCCTTAAAATGGACTTTTGGGTCTCTAACACCAACCCTGCCTAACAAAAAAATAAAATTCAATTCCCTACACTATCTATCCCTTCTACAGCACAGCTCTCCCTGACTAAGACTGGCCGAACCACGTGTCATCGGGTGTTTTATAACACCTGATGCCGCGTTCCGGCTAGCCAATCACTGTAATGCCAGTAACCAACATGGTTACGGCATTACAGTTAGTGGCAGTACTTACATGCATATTTATTGGCAGCGTAGTAGCCAACAAACAAGCGGGGAGCAAACTCGAACTGCTGTTCGGCCGCGCATTCTCGATCAACACTAGCTGCTGCTGCTGCTACTGCCACTGCCATCTCAAAACTATGTCACCTTGCCACTCTGTGGTATCTTGATGCTGCTGCTGTTACTGCCATCTCAGCACTATGTCACCTTGCCACTCTGTGGTATCCTAAAGCTGCTGCTACTGCCATATCCACACTATTGTCACTTTGCCACTCTGTGGTATCCTTATGCTGCTGCTACTGTCACGTCCACACTATAGAGGTGGTGTAGAAAGAAAAAAAAAAGAGGTAGAGCCCTTCACACCCGTTAAAAAGAAGAAGAAAACACGTAATAGGCGCCAAATTCCCTCAGTCACTAAACGTGATGATAATTTGAATCTGTTGTTTCAAGGTGGGTTTGAATAAAAGGACCTTCACCTAGGTCTAATAAAAGAGCCAAAGGTTTAAGACTATTAACACATCCTTGTGGTGGTGATGTAGACAGATGATAATTATAAAATGAGAATAATAAAATCAAATGCACTCACTTCACGGGGGGGGCAGTCACCCGGATCAATTCAGAGACCCCTGGGACTACTTATCCCCCCGGCCAGGATCACATGCAGAAATGTAAATAATTGAACAACGCCTACACAAGTGGCTTCTGGTCATCATTTAATTGGTACGTGGCTCAACGTGTTTCGAGGGTCTAAAGCCCTCTTTAGGAGAAAATAAGAAATTTAATTATAAAAACGATAAATAAATGTAATGAATATAAAAAAAGTAATGAATATAAAAAAAAATTGTATATATTTATATATTTTTATTTTTTATGTATTTATTTATATTTATAGAATATTAACCATTCATACTTACTACAATAACCATTGGTACTATTGGTATACTTCACCCCCCCCCCCCCCTTCCCCGGAAAATGTTTGTACCTTGATTATTATTATTATGATTATTACTATGCCCATTTCTAATTAATATTTTTGTATTCAATTATTCAATTATTTAATTTAGACTTATTATTCCACTTAGAAATTGTCCACTTTTTCATTTATTGTAGCTCCAGAGAGGCTACCTATCCCTAGACAGTAATCAAAATATATCCTAAGGTCCCCCCAGTTAATCAGGTTTATAGTTTAGTATATCAATAGAATAGTAGGCGGAATGAATATAGACACAATGTATATACCCATCGTATATAGCCAACCAATGTGAATACACACATGCACCACACACAGCCAATCATCAGGGAGGTTGCGTTCCAGGTTGGAACGCATCGCATCAGCGTTTATATTACATCCGGCCTGCCTTCCCCGGAAGTTACATCCTCCTGTCACCGGAAGAAGATGGCGGTGCGTTCCACACTGGAACGCATGGAACCGCCTGACACTTCCAGTCCGACAACTTTGTGAGGCAATCTGAGTTATGGGAAGTAGACTGAGCCCCTGTCTCCCTCTACCTGTGCCCCTGGAGATAAGTGCCCATATATAAATATAAAACCTCTTTTTCTCTCTTTCAAAAAACGGACAACAGGAAGTAAATGGCGGTGCGTTCCACAGTGGAACGCATCGCAACTATGAATACTCAATATCCCATTAAAGATGTCTGTGGTTTTAATTTTAATGTAACAGAACAGTAGACCTTTCCTCAGTAATACCCAGACAGCAGAAAAAGGAATACAGATGAAATAACTAAAAATTTAAATACCCCAGGAAAACAACCCATTTCCAAGTATACCAACAGAAAAGTGGGAGGAGCCCTAGACACACACCAAGACACACATGTAAACTAGCAGGCCACCTACAAATACCCCATGAAAACAATCCACTCCAAACATTCCAGACTGGTCTTCAGCACTCCTGAAGGTATGGATTAATTCAATCACTTTTCCAATACTTGTTTAGAGTTTCTTTCTTTATATGTATATATATATATATATATATATATATATATATATATTTTTTTTTTTTCCTTTATATGTATTTACATTTTTTTATATTCATTACATTTATTTATAGTTTTTCTAATTAAATTTCTTATTTTCTCCTGAAGAAGAGGGCTTTAGACCCTCGAAACGCGTTGAGCCACGTACCAATAAAATGATTGACCAGAAGCCACTTGTGTAGGCGTTGTTCAATTATTTACATTTCTGCATGTGATCCTGGCCGGGGGGATAAGTAGTCCCAGGGGTCTCTGAATTGATCCGGGTGACTAGTCCCAGGGGTCTCTGAATTGATCCGGGTGACTAGCCCCCCCCCCCGTGAAGTGAGTGCATTTGATTTTATTATTCTCATTTTATAATTATCATCTGTCGACATCACCACCACAAGGATGTGTTGATATGTCTTAAACCTTTGGCTCTTTTATCAGACCTAGGTGAAGGTCCTTTTATTCAAACCCACCTTGTTATATATATATATATATATATATATATATATAACTAACAACAGATTAAAATTATCATCACGTTTAGTGACTGAGGGAATTTGGCGCCTATTACGTGTTTTCTTTTTCTTTTTAACGGGTGTGAAGGGCTCTCCTAGTTTTTTTTTTTTTTTTTCCCTTTCTACACCACCTCTATCTCTCCTTAGTGGGCAAGGATACCCTTGACTCACCGAAGCACCTGTGTGGCCTACCCTATTCTATAGTTGGAAACAAGCATAACTTATATATACTACTTGTTGGAAATTTCACCTCCACCCCTTGGCACCTTTATTAGCCTCTACCTCAGGTACTCTTCTTTGTGTTACCTGGTCCTTCTTCAAGACCAGAGAACTTCAATTGTACCCTAATCCTCTCTTTTTTTATATTTCTACATTTACGTCCACACTATGCCACATTGCCACTCTGTGGTATCCTGATGATGCTTCTGCTGCTCCTGCCATCTCCACACTATGTCACCATGCCACTGTGTTATCCTCCTGATGCTGCTGCTGATGCTACTGCCACCTCCACACTATGTCACCTTGCCACTCTGTGGTATCTTGATGCTGCTGCTGCTACTGCCATCTCCACACTATGTCATCTTGCCACTCTGTGGTGTCTTGATGCTGCTGCTACTGCCATCTCCACACTATGTCACCTTGCCACTCTTTGGTATCCTCCTGATCCTGCTGCTGCTACTGCTATCTCCACACTATATCCCCTTGCCACTCTGTGGTTTCCTGATGCTGCTGCTACTGCCATCTCCACACTTGGTCACCTTGCCACTCTGTGGTATTCTGCTGATGCTGCTGCTGCTACTGCCATCTCCACACTATGTCACTGTCACGGTACCTTCTGTGACAGAGGTTAGAAGATCAGAGAGACTGACTGCACGTGAGGTTAACTGACAGTCTCTTGATTCTCAGTGTTGTGCTTTTGCAATGACCACACCTCTTGTCAGGTGCAGCCCGTGGTCATTACTGCATTCCCTACTTAGTTTGGTCTCACACTTCATACCATGCGGTTGATATTCCCTGCTTGGATTTGAAAGAGTTGGTGTGTAGACCTGACCTGTGTTCCTGCTCATCCATTTTCTATAGGATAAGTTGTACTGCTCTTTGTATTTGGTTGTTCCCCTGTGCTTGTTGTTACTAGGCCTCTGGTTCATTCACCTGAGAAGGAATCAGTAGTCTAATTCCCTGCCACTACCTAGGGCATTTCAGGGCTCCTAAGGTCTAGGTTCCGTATGTATTTTCCCACCTTCAGGGTCTATACATACTGAAAGGAGTCAAGGCCAGGTTTAGGGGCTTCCTAGGAGGTGACCTTTTCCCTCTCCCTAGCCTTGAGGCCTAGTTCTGTGTCCCCCCCTCCCCTGTATTCGTGACAGTCACCTTGCCACTTTATGGTATCCTGATGCTGCTACTGCCATCTCCACACTATGTCACCTTGCCACTCTGTGGTATCCTCCTGATGCTGCTGCTGTTGCCACCTCTAGACTCGGTCATTGTGTCACTCTGTGGCCTCCTGCTGATGCTGATGCTGCCGCCACCTCTACACTCTGTCATTGGGCCACTCTGTGGTCTCCTCATTCTACTGTCAACTCCAGACTCTGTCATTGTGCCACTCGGTGGCCTCCTCATACTGTTTACACCTCCACACTTTGTCACCGTGCCACTCTGTGGCCTTCTTATTCTGCTGCCACCTCCACAATCTCTCTTCGTCATGCTATTCTGGCCTCCTCATGCTGCTGACATCTCCAAACTTTGTCTTTGTGTCACTCTGTGGCCTTCTCGTGCTGCTGCCACCTTCACAATCTCTCGTCGTACTACCCTGTGGTCTCCTCATGCTGCTGCTAACTCCAGACTCTGTCATTGTGCCACTCGGTAACCTCCTCATACTGCTGCCAACTCCAGACTCAGTCATTGTGCCACTCAGTGGCCTCCTAATACTGATGACAACTCCAGACTTTGTCAGTGTGTCACTCTTTGGCCTCCTGATACTGCCGCCACCTTAAGACTTTGTCATTGTGCCACTCTGTGGCCTCTTCATGCTGCTGCCACCTTCACAATCTCTCGTCATCGTGCTACTCTTGCCTCCTCATGCTGCTGACACCTCCACACTTTGTCTTTGTGCCACTCTGTGGCCTCCTCATGCTGCTATCACCTCTACAATCTCTCATCGTTGCGCTACTCTGTGGCCTCTTGATGCTGATACCACCTCCTCAATCTTTTGTCTTCGTACCACTCTGTGGCCACCTGATGCTGCCGCCATCTCCAGATTCTGTCATTGGGCCACTCTATGGTCTCCTCATGTTGCTTCCACCTCATTACTATGTCATAGGTCCACTATGTGGACTTCTCATGCTGTTTCCACTCTCCCCACTTCATTACTGGGCCACTATTTTGCCTTTCGGCCTGGCTGACATCATGATTTATTTGACCTTTCCTCTAATCTGACAGAAGGAAGGAAAAATGAGACACACAACGGATCCTGTCTGTGTAGCAGCTGTAAGGCCTGTATGGTCCCATCAGAATTGGCTTATGATTTGGTAGCCAAAAGCAGGAGTGGGTACAAAACATTTCTGTTTTAGATCTACTCCTGTTTTTTTTTTGCATTAACAATACTGAAGGATTATTGAGCAAATGCTGACCGAGTAAAGGCGTATGCTCCACAGACAGGATCAGTCTTTTGTGGGTTATTGTTCTTACGGATCAGAGGAGGGGCAAATTGTTCAGTGACGTAAACACAAACTTACTGGTGACACCCTCTCCACTTTGTCTGGGGGCTCTACTTATATAAGTGTTTAATAGAACAGGTTCTTTAGACATCTATGTGGAATCAGCTGGCAACGGTGTAAAAGGAGTGCACTTCTTCTTGGCGCTAACATCGACCTGTAAGGCTGAGTTGATAATTCAGTTATTTGGTCAGTTTTGGCCCCGTGACTGCCCTAATAATTGAAGTGTGCAGTGATTCTAAGAGTGACGCCTGTCATCTGCATGTCATATGGACTCACAGTATTATTTCACTACCAAAGCAGACTCCCTATGAGTGTTACTACAAGGCACAGTGTTCTACACCACTTTAAAGGCTCTCAGCAGCCAGGAAATAGAATTTTTTTAACGTAATTCACCGCAAATATATATATATATATTTCCCCAAAAATTGGCGAACCGATTAATCACATTTTTGAAAATTTTTATCATCTCTAATCATCATCATCAGCAACTACATCATCTCTTGCTCAGTCTCCTCATCCTTCTTGAGTCCGCCCCATCGTGTGACATCATTAAACAGAATGCGTGACCATGAATACACTATTTGCGACCAGCAATTATCATATGTGCAAACTGAACTCCCACCTGGCCAAGTTGCAGTTGATGCTCTATCACTTAGTTGTGGTAATTGTGGTGCAGTTCCATGCATTCACCCACATTTAATTCTGTTCTATAGTATTACTACTTCTGGCCATCTGTCCATAAAAATTGTCTTGTGCTTAAAATGTTGTGCAGTTCCACGCATGTGGCAGCATCATCAAATCCAGTGGGAAAATAGAACTGGCCAGCATTCGGAACAAGACTGTTCTCCTTCTCCCATGTCTTCTTTATGGCAACCAGGACACATCCACAACCAGAACAGTCCCCTTGTCATCATCCTCATTAGTTACTTCTCCTGCTCATCCTCCTACTTCCCTGCTCTGTCATCAGATATCGATAATGAAATATGTGGGCAGAAAGCAATTTATTGAGCCCACAATCCAGTTGTGAACAAGCTGACCTCTCATCTGACCAAGCTACTGGTGATGAAGTTGCTGCTGCACCACTTACTTGTGGTAATTGTAGTGCAGTTCCACTCCTTCACCAAAATTTAATTAATCAGGCAGTAGTACTTATTGCCATCTGTCCTTAAAATTTGTCTCATTATTCTGCAAATATGGCACACTTCCGTGCCTTCTCCCAAATTGTATACTTCTCTATGGCATTCATACTTCTGGCCATCTGTTTGTAAAATGTGTCTCATCGTTCTCCAAATGTGTTGCATAGTGTTTCATACTGTACTGCAGCTGCTGCTGCAGCTATTACTTACCATGGTGCCACTAGTAATACCAGTAAATTGCTGCACATTTCCTTCCTTGAGTGTAAGGTTCCGCATTGGTGCTTGTTCAGAACAAACCACTACTTTTTCAGATACTATTTTGCATCTTTTTAAACACAGACAAGATTCTGCTCCCAATAAGGGACAATTTAAGTAATGTTATTTTTATTTTATTTTAATAAATAAATGGGATGGTGTAGTGTGCTTTCCAACAGGCTGTTTGTTTACACTGTCAACCATGCGTTTACCCATAACTACTACTCACAAAATGTTAGGGATATTTGGTTTGTCTGTGAAATTTCAGGATGAACCTAAAATTCACTTTAACCTTTACAGGTGAACTTAATGTGACCTTCTATAAACTTTTAAATGCACATTTCCAACTGTTCAATGTTCCAGTACTTTTTGTACAATTGCTGTTCTCTAATAAAAAGCTTAATGGCAAAATTCACAATAGGTATTTGATTCATGAATCACCCAATAAATTTCCTGGTTCAATTAGAATTGGTACTTAAATAGTCCTCCTCATTTATGCTGTTCATATTTTGACATTATGATACAAAGACAACACATAACAATTTATCAACAGTACCTCACCATTGCGAAGCTTCAAACAGGATGTTCTCAGACGGAAGTGGATACTGAGCTTAGAGTGTCACAGAGTATCATCAGCAGTAGTGTTGAGCGAATCGAAGTTGACGAAGTGGTATTCATTCCAAATTTCAGGAAAAATTAAATTTGTCACAAATCCAATTTTCGGCGCACTTTGTGGTAACGAATCATATTTTTTATAAAATGGCTGCTGCACATGTTAGAAAGAGAAAGTAAGAAGCCCAGGAATGAGGGATTACCCATAATGCTATGCACCCAGCCAATCAGCAGATAGCCAGCCCCTGTCACAGCCCTATAAAAACCCTCATCCTGCCCGGTCTTCTCCATTAAACTGTGTACCTAATGCAGGGAGAGACGTGACAGGTGCAAGGGACATTGATTAGGAAAGACTTTATTTGCAAAATATTAGTTCTGAATAGTTCGGGGACAGCTTAGAGATAGTGTAGGGATATAATAGGGAGACGGATAAAAAATGCGGTGCTATTTGACACAAAGCTAAAAAAATTTGCTTTGTGTCACTGATAGAGTTGAGCGGACAACTGGATGTTCGGGTTCGACGGGTTTGGCTGAACTTCAAAAAAAGTTTAGGTTCGGGACCAGGACTTGACCCGAACTTGACCCTGAACCTGAACCCCATTGAAGTCAATAGTGACCCGAACTTTGAAGCATTAAAATGGCTCTAAAAAGTCATGGAAAGGGCTAGAGGGCTGCAAAAGGCAGCAAAATGTGGTTAAATAGCATGGTAAGTGCTCTGTAAACAATTGTGGATAGGGAAATGACTTGAAATAACATAAAATACGTACAAATAAAAAAAAAAAAAAATCTTGATCTAGAAGTAGGAAGTCCATTTGGAGTAGTAGGTTGAGGAGGTGGTGGATGTGGCGGTGTAGGTGGAAGCGGTGGTGGAGGAGGAGGAGGTAGCCAACACTGTTTTTTGTTTTTGTTTTTTATTTTATTTTATTTTATTTTTTGGGTTCAAATTTGAATAAACCCCAAAACATTGGGAAATATATTAAATAAAACAAAGAGAAAGTGCGCTGGAGTACAACTATGGCTGGGTGAGGCCGGTATACATGTCTATTCTGCACAAGGTATGATCAAGTCCTGTGGGATCCCTGCCTGGTTCATTTTAATGAACGTGAGCTTGTCCACATTGGCTGTGGACAGGCGGCTGCGCTTGTCTGTGATAACGCCCCCTGCCGTGCTGAATAGTTCAGACAATACATTGGCTTCAGGGCAGGCCAGCACCTCCAAGGCGTAAAGGGCAAGCTCAGGCCATGTGCCCAATTTAGAGACCCAGAAGTAGAAGGGGGCAGACCCATCAGTCAGTATGTGTAGGTGTGTGCACACATACTTCTCCACCATGTTACTGAAATGCTGCCTCCTGCTAAGATGTTCCATATCAGCTGGTGGTGCTAATTGTTGTGGCGTGCTGACAAAGCTTTCCGAACTTTTCGGCCCTTCTAACCCTGCCTTCTGAGGTGCTGGTGGTTCCCCAGCTGCATTGGCAACCTCTTCCTCCTATTCTGCCTACCTGTCAGGTAGGAATGCCATCAGCAGCTCATCTACCAGCATGCGCTGGTAGTCGCACATCTTACGATCAAGCTCCAGTGACAGAATTAAGGATGGTACATTGTCCTTGTAACGGGTATCCAGCAGCATGGCCATTCAGTAATCAGCACAAGTTAGAATGTGGCAAACTCGGCGGTTGTTGCAGAGACACTGCAGCATGTAATTGCTCATGTTGTGAAAGACTGGTCTGAAACCCTTGTAAATGATCCCTCTTCCTCCTCCTCCTGTGCCACATACTCTTCGATCATCACTAGAGTTGAGCGAACACCTGGATGTTCGGGTTCGAGAAGTTCGGCCGAACATCCCGGAAATGTTCGGGTTCGGGATCCGAACCCGATCCGAACTTCGTCCCGAACCCGAACCCCATTGAAGTCAATGGGGACCCGAACTTTTCGGCACTAAAAAGGCTGTAAAACAGCCCAGGAAAGAGCTAGAGGGCTGCAAAAGGCAGCAACATGTAGGTAAATCCCCTGCAAACAAATGTGGATAGGGAAATGAATTAAAATAAAAATTAAATAAATAAAAATTAACCAAAATCAATTGGAGAGAGGTTCCATAGCAGAGAATCTGGCTTCCCGTCACCCACCACTGGAACAGTCCATTCTCAGATATTTAGGCCCCGGCACCCAGGCAGAGGAGAGAGGTCCCGTAACAGAGAATCTGTCTTCATGTCAGCAGAGAATTAGTCTGCATGTCATAGCAGAGAATGAGGCTTCACGTCAGCCACCACTGCAACAGTCCATTGGCATATATTTAGGCCTAGCACACAGGCAGAGCAGAGAGGTCCCGTAACAGACAATCTGGCTTCATGTCAGCAGAGAATCAGTCTGCATGTCATAGCAGAGAATGAGGCTTCACGTCACCCACCACTGCAACAGTCCATTGGCATATATTTAGGCCTAGCACACAGGCAGAGCAGAGAGGTCCCGTAACAGACAATCTGGCTTCATGTCAGCAGAGAATCAGTCTGCATGTCATAGCAGAGAATGAGGCTTCACGTCACCCACCACTGCAACAGTCCATTGGCATATATTTAGGCCTAGCACACAGGCAGAGCAGAGAGGTCCCGTAACAGACAATCTGGCTTCATGACAGCAGAGAATTAGTCTGCATGTCATAGCAGAGAATGAGGCTTCACGTCAGCCACCACTGCAACAGTCCATTGGCATATATTTAGGCCCAGCACCCAGGCAGAGGAGAGAGGTCCCGTAACAGACAATCTGGCTTCATGTCAGCAGAGAATTAGTCTGCATGTCATAGCAGAGAATCAGGCTTCACGTCAGCCACCACTGCAACAGTCCATTGTCATAAATTTAGGCCCAGCACCCAGGCAGAGGAGAGAGGTCCCGTAACAGACAATCTGGCTTCATGTCAGCAGAGAATTAGTCTGCATGTCATAGCAGAGAATGAGGCTTCACGTCAGCCACCACTGCAACAGTCCATTGGCATATATTTAGGCCTAGCACACAGGCAGAGCAGAGAGGTCCCGTAACAGACAATCTGGCTTCATGACAGCAGAGAATCAGTCTGCATGTCATAGCAGAGAATCAGGCTTCACGTCAGCCACCACTGCAACAGTCCATTGTCATAAATTTAGGCCCAGAACCCAGGCAGAGGAGAAAGGTCCCGTAACAGACAATCTGGCTTCATGTCAGCAGAGAATCAGTCTTCATATCATAGCAGAGAATCAGGCTTCACGTCACCCACCACTGCAACAGTCAATTTTCATAAATTTAGGCCCAGAACCCAGGCAGAGGAGAAAGGTCCCGTAACAGACAATCTGGCTTCATGTCAGCAGAGAATCAGTCTTCATATCATAGCAGAGAATCAGGCTTCACGTCACCCACCACTGCAACAGTCAATTGTCATAAATTTAGGCCCAGCACCCAGGCAGAGGAGAGAGCTCCCGTAACAGAGGATCTGGCTTCATGTCAGCAGAGAATCAGTCTGCATGTCATAGCAGAGAATGAGGCTTCACGTCACCCACCACTGCAACAGTCCATTGGCATATATTTAGGCCTAGCACACAGGCAGAGGAGAGGTTCATTCAACTTTGGGTAGCCTCGCAATATAATGGTAAAATGAAAATAAAAATAGGATTGAATGAGGAAGTGCCCTGGAGTCCAATAATATATGGTTATGGGGAGGTAGTTAATGTCTAATCTGGACAAGGGACGGACAGGTCCTGTGGGATCCATGCCTGGTTCATTTTTATGAACGTCAGCTTGTCCACATTGGCTGTAGACAGGCGGCTGCGTTTGTCTGTAATGACGCCCCCTGCCGTGCTGAATACACGTTCAGACAAAACGCTGGCTGCCGGGCAGGCCAGCACCTCCAAGGCATAAAAGGCTAGCTCTGGCCACGTGGACAATTTAGAGACCCAGAAGTTGAATGGGGCCGAACCATCAGTCAGTACGTGGAGGGGTGTGCACACGTACTGTTCCACCATGTTAGTGAAATGTTGCCTCCTGCTAACACGTTGCGTATCAGGTGGTGGTGCAGTTAGCTGTGGCGTGTTGACAAAAGTTTTCCACATCTCTGCCATGCTAACCCTGCCCTCAGAGGAGCTGGCCGTGACACAGCTGCCTTGGCGACCTCTTGCTCCTCCTCTGCCTTGGCCTTGGGCTTCCACTTGTTCCCCTGTGACATTTGGGAATGCTCTCAGTAGCGTGTCTACCAACGTGCGCTTGTACTCGCGCATCTTCCTATCACGCTCCAGTGCAGGAAGTAAGGTGGGCACATTGTCTTTGTAGCGTGGATCCAGCAGGGTGGCAACCCAGTAGTCCGCACAGGTTAAAATGTGGGCAACTCTGCTGTCGTTGCGCAGGCACTGCAGCATGTAGTCGCTCATGTGTGCCAGGCTGCCCAGGGATAAGGACAAGCTGTCCTCTGTGGGAGGCGTATCGTCATCGTCCTGCCTTTCCCCCCAGCCACGCACCAGTGATGGACCCGAGCTGCGTTGGGTGCCACCCCGCTGTGACCATGCTTCATCCTCATCCTCCTCCACCTCCTCCTCATCCTCGTCCTCCTCGTCCTCCAGTAGTGGGCCCTGGCTGGCCACATTTGTACCTGGCCTCTGCTGTTGCCAAAAACCTCCCTCTGAGTCACTTCGAAGAGACTGGCCTGAAAGTGCTAAAAATGACCCCTCTTCCTCCTCCTCCTCCTCCTCCTCCTGGGCCACCTCCTCTTCCATCATCGCCCTAAGTGTTTTCTCAAGGAGACATAGAAGTGGTATTGTAACGCTGATAACGGTGTCATCGCCACTGGCCATGTTGGTGGAGTACTCGAAACAGCGCAACAGGGCACACAGGTCTCGCATGGAGGCCCAGTCATTGGTGGTGAAGTGGTGCTGTTCTGTAGTGCGACTGACCCGTGCGTGCTGCAGCTGAAACTCCACTATGGCCTGCTGCTGCTCGCACAGTCTGTCCAGCATGTGCAAGGTGGAGTTCCACCTGGTGGGCACGTCGCATATGAGGCGGTGAGCGGGAAGGCCGAAGTTACGCTGTAGCGCAGACAGGCGAGCAGCAGCAGGATGTGAACGCCGGAAGCGCGAACAGACGGCCCGCACTTTATGCAGCAGCTCTGACATGTCGGGGTAGTTGTGAATGAACTTCTGCACCACCAAATTCAGCACATGCGCCAAGCAAGGGATGTGCGTCAAATTGGCTAGTCCCAGAGCTGCAACGAGATTTCGCCCATTATCACACACCACCAGGCCGGGCTTGAGGCTCACCGGCAGCAACCACTCGTCGGTCTGTTGTTCTATACCCCGCCACAACTCCTGTGCGGTGTGGGGCCTGTCCCCCAAACATATGAGTTTCAGAATGGCCTGCTGACGTTTACCCCGGGCTGTGCTGAAGTTGGTGGTGAAGGTGTGTGGCTGACTGGATGAGCAGGTGGAAGAAGAGGAGGAGGAAGCCGAGAAGGAGGAGGTGGCAACAGGAGGCAAAGAATGTTGCCCTGCGATCCTTGGCGGCGGAAGGACGTGCGCCAAACAGCTCTCCGCCTGGGGCCCAGCTGCCACTACATTTACCCAGTGTGCAGTTAGGGAGATATAGCGTCCCTGGCCGTGCTTACTGGTCCACGTATCTGTGGTTAGGTGGACCTTGCTACAGATGGCGTTGCGCAGTGCACACTTGATTTTATCGGATACTTGGTTGTGCAGGGAAGGCACGGCTCTCTTGGAGAAGTAGTGCCGGCTGGGAACAACATACTGTGGGACAGCAAGCGACATGAGCTGTTTGAAGCTGTCTGTGTCCACCAGCCTAAATGACAGCATTTCATAGGCCAGTAGTTTAGAAATGCTGGCATTCAGGGCCAGGGATCGAGGGTGGCTAGGTGGGAATTTACGCTTTCTATCAAATGTTTGTGAGATGGAGAGCTGAACGCTGGCGTGTGACATGGTTGAGACGCTTGGTGACGGAGGTGGTGGTGGTGGTGGTGTTGGTGGTACATCCCCTGTTTGCTGGGCGGCAGGTGCCAACGTTCCTCCAGAGGCGGAGGAAGAGGCCGAGGCGGCAGCAGCAGAATAGGCCGAGGCGGCAGCAGCAGAAGAGGTAGCAGGGGGAGCCTGAGTGACTTCCTTGGTTTTAAGGTGTTTACTCCACTGCAGTTCATGCTTTGCATGCAGGTGCCTGGTCATGCAGGTTGTGCTCAGGTTCAGAACGTTAATGCCTCGCTTCAGGCTCTGATGGCACAGCGTGCAAACCACTCGGGTCTTGTCGTCAGCACATTGTTTGAAGAAGTGCCATGCCAGGGAACTCCTTGAAGCTGCCTTTGGGGTGCTCGGTCCCAGATGGCGGCGGTCAGTAGCAGGCGGAGTCTCTTGGCGGCGGGTGTTCTGCTTTTGCCCACTGCTCCCTCTTTTGCTACGCTGTTGGCTCGGTCTCACCACTGCCTCTTCCTCCGAACTGTGAAAGTCAGTGGCACGACCTTCATTCCATGTGGGGTCTAGGACCTCATCGTCCCCTGCATCGTCTTCCACCCAGTCTTGATCCCTGACCTCCTGTTCAGTCTGCACACTGCAGAAAGACGCAGCAGTTGGCACCTGTGTTTCGTCATCATCAGAGACATGCTGAGGTGGTATTCCCATGTCCTCATCATCAGGAAACATAAGTGGTTGTGCGTCAGTGCATTCTATGTCTTTCACCGCTGGGGAAGGGCTAGGTGGATGCCCTTGGGAAACCCTGCCAGCGGAGTCTTCAAACAGCATAAGAGACTGCTGCATAACTTGAGGCTGAGACAGTTTCCCTGGTATGCATGGGGGTGATGTGACAGACTGATGGGGTTGGTTTTCAGGCGCCATCTGTGCGCTTTCTGCAGAAGACTGGGTGGGAGATAATGTGAACGTGCTGGATCCACTGTCGGCCACCCAATTGACTAATGCCTGTACCTGCTCAGGCCTTACCATCCTTAGAACGGCATTGGGCCCCACCATATATCGCTGTAAATTCTGGCGGCTACTGGGACCTGAGGTAGTTGGTACACTAGGACGTGTGGATGTGGCAGAACGGCCACGTCCTCTCCCAGCACCAGAGGGTCCACTAACACCACCACGACCATGTCCACGTCCGCGTCCCTTACTAGATGTTTTTCTCATTGTTATGGTTCACCACAACAACAAATATATTATTTGGCCCAATGTATTGTATTCAAATTCAGCGGGATATAAATTTGAGGCCTAGTATTTAGGCGCTGGGTGACCGGTATGGATTTAGTGACAGAATTAGACTTGGAAATGCACAGAAGCGTGTGTGTGTGAAGTTATTCTGAATGACCCAATGTGCACCTTGAATATTATATACCCTTTTAGGGATAGATTTCAAATAGCTCTGATATAGCAGAAACCACTAAATTATGAAATTGCTAAATTGGGAATTGTACTTCAACCCAGAACAAAAAATGTGCTTTGACGGACACTAAATATCTTGCCCAGCAACAACAGTACAACGGTGGGTAACGAGAGATTTAGAGGGAATTAAATTTGAGGCCTAGTATTTAGGCGCTGGGTCACCGGTATGGATTTAGTGACAGAATTAGACTTGGAAATACACAGTAGCGGGTGTGTGTGAAGTTATTCTGAATGACCCTATGTGCACCTTCAATATTATATACCCTTTTAGGGATAGATTTCAAATAGCTCTGATATAGCAGAAACCACTAAATTATGAAATTGCTAAATTGGGAATTGTACTTCAACCCAGAACAAAAAATGTGCTTTGACGGACACTAAATATCTTGCCCAGCAACAACAGTACAGCGGTGGGTAACGAGAGATTTAGAGGGAATTAAATTTGAGGCCTAGTATTTAGGCGCTGGGTCACCGGTATGGATTTAGTGACAGAATTAGACTTGGAAATGCACAGAAGCGTGTGTGTGAAGTTATTCTGAATGACCCAATGTGCACCTTCAATATTATATACCCTTTTTGGGATAGATTTCAAATAGCTCTGATATAGCAGGAACCACTAAATTATGAAATTGCTAAATTGGGAATTGTACTTCAACCCAGAACAAAAAATGTGCTTTGACGGGCACTAAATAACTTTCCCAGCTACAACAGGACAACGGTAACGAGAGATTTAGAGGGATTTAAATTTGAGGCCTAGTATTTAGGCGCTGGGTGACAGGTATGGGTTTAGTGACAGAATTAGACTTGGAAATACACAGTAGCGGGTGTGTGTGAAGTTATTCTGAATGACCCTATGTGCACCTTCAATATTATATACCCTTTTAGGGATAGATTTCAAATAGCTCTGATATAGCAGAAACCACTAAATTATGAAATTGCTAAATTGGGAATTGTACTTCAACCCAGAACAAAAAATGTGCTTTGACGGACACTAAATATCTTGCCCAGCAACAACAGTACACCGGTGGGTAACGAGAGATTTAGAGGGAATTAAATTTGAGGCCTAGTATTTAGGCGCTGGGTCACCGGTATGGATTTAGTGACAGAATTAGACTTGGAAATACACAGTAGCGGGTGTGTGTGAAGTTATTCTGAATGACCCTATGTGCACCTTCAATATTATATACCCTTTTTGGGATAGATTTCAAATAGCTCTGATATAGCAGGAACCACTAAATTATGAAATTGCTAAATTGGGAATTGTACTTCAACCCAGAACAAAAAATGTGCTTTGACGGGCACTAAATAACTTTCCCAGCTACAACAGGACAACGGTAACGAGAGATTTAGAGGGATTTAAATTTGAGGCCTAGTATTTAGGCGCTGGGTGACAGGTATGGGTTTAGTGACAGAATTAGACTTGGAAATACACAGTAGCGGGTGTGTGTGAAGTTATTCTGAATGACCCTATGTGCACCTTCAATATTATATACCCTTTTAGGGATAGATTTCAAATAGCTCTGATATAGCAGAAACCACTAAATTATGAAATTGCTAAATTGGGAATTGTACTTCAACCCAGAACAAAAAATGTGCTTTGACGGACACTAAATATCTTGCCCAGCAACAACAGTACAGCGGTGGGTAACGAGAGATTTAGAGGGAATTAAATTTGAGGCCTAGTATTTAGGCGCTGGGTCACCGGTATGGATTTAGTGACAGAATTAGACTTGGAAATACACAGTAGCGGGTGTGTGTGAAGTTATTCTGAATGACCCTATGTGCACCTTCAATATTATATACCCTTTTTGGGATAGATTTCAAATAGCTCTGATATAGCAGGAACCACTAAATTATGAAATTGCTAAATTGGGAATTGTACTTCAACCCAGAACAAAAAATGTGCTTTGACGGGCACTAAATAACTTTCCCAGCTACAACAGGACAACGGTAACGAGAGATTTAGAGGGATTTAAATTTGAGGCCTAGTATTTAGGCGCTGGGTGACAGGTATGGGTTTAGTGACAGAATTAGACTTGGAAATACACAGTAGCGGGTGTGTGTGAAGTTATTCTGAATGACCCTATGTGCACCTTCAATATTATATACCCTTTTTGGGATAGATTTCAAATAGCTCTGATATAGCAGAAACCACTAAATTATGAAATTGCTAAATTGGGAATTGTACTTCAACCCAGAACAAAAAATGTGCTTTGACGGACACTAAATATCTTGCCCAGCAACAACAGTACAGCGGTGGGTAACGAGAGATTTAGAGGGAATTAAATTTGAGGCCTAGTATTTAGGCGCTGGGTCACCGGTATGGATTTAGTGACAGAATTAGACTTGGAAATACACAGTAGCGGGTGTGTGTGAAGTTACTCTGAATGACCCTATGTGCACCTTCAATATTATATACCCTTTTTGGGATAGATTTCAAAGAGCTCTGATATAGCAGGAACCACTAAATTATGAAATTGCTAAATTGGGAATTGTATTTCAACCCAGAACAAGAAATGTGCTTGAACGGACACTAAATAACTCGCCCAGCTACAGCACTAGGGACAGATTTAGCTGGATATAAATTTGAGGCCTAGTATTTAGGCGCTGGGTGACAGGTATGGGTTTAGTGACAGAATTAGACTTGGAAATACACAGTAGCGGGTGTGTGTGAAGTTATTCTGAATGACCCTATGTGCACCTTCAATATTATATACCCTTTTAGGGATAGATTTCAAATAGCTCTGATATAGCAGAAACCACTAAATTATGAAATTGCTAAATTGGGAATTGTACTTCAACCCAGAACAAAAAATGTGCTTTGACGGACACTAAATATCTTGCCCAGCAACAACAGTACAGCGGTGGGTAACGAGAGATTTAGAGGGAATTAAATTTGAGGCCTAGTATTTAGGCGCTGGGTCACCGGTATGGATTTAGTGACAGAATTAGACTTGGAAATACACAGTAGCGGGTGTGTGTGAAGTTATTCTGAATGACCCTATGTGCACCTTCAATATTATATACCCTTTTTGGGATAGATTTCAAATAGCTCTGATATAGCAGGAACCACTAAATTATGAAATTGCTAAATTGGGAATTGTACTTCAACCCAGAACAAAAAATGTGCTTTGACGGGCACTAAATAACTTTCCCAGCTACAACAGGACAACGGTAACGAGAGATTTAGAGGGATTTAAATTTGAGGCCTAGTATTTAGGCGCTGGGTGACAGGTATGGGTTTAGTGACAGAATTAGACTTGGAAATACACAGTAGCGGGTGTGTGTGAAGTTATTCTGAATGACCCTATGTGCACCTTCAATATTATATACCCTTTTTGGGATAGATTTCAAATAGCTCTGATATAGCAGAAACCACTAAATTATGAAATTGCTAAATTGGGAATTGTACTTCAACCCAGAACAAAAAATGTGCTTTGACGGACACTAAATATCTTGCCCAGCAACAACAGTACAGCGGTGGGTAACGAGAGATTTAGAGGGAATTAAATTTGAGGCCTAGTATTTAGGCGCTGGGTCACCGGTATGGATTTAGTGACAGAATTAGACTTGGAAATACACAGTAGCGGGTGTGTGTGAAGTTACTCTGAATGACCCTATGTGCACCTTCAATATTATATACCCTTTTTGGGATAGATTTCAAAGAGCTCTGATATAGCAGGAACCACTAAATTATGAAATTGCTAAATTGGGAATTGTATTTCAACCCAGAACAAGAAATGTGCTTGAACGGACACTAAATAACTCGCCCAGCTACAGCACTAGGGACAGATTTAGCTGGATATAAATTTGAGGCCTAGTATTTAGGCGCTGGGTGACCGGTATGGATTTAGTGACAGAATTAGACTGGGATATGGCCAAAAAATGAACAGACTATTGCTGGTTAAATGCACTTGGTGTCACAGCTTCACCCTGATGTAGGCTTTAGCCAAAAAACAACCACACCATTGAGGGTTAAATGCACTTGGTCGCAGCTTGTGCTGGCGCACCACAAGACACAAAATGGCCGCCGATCACCCCAGAAAAATGAGACTGACAAACGGTCTGTGCAGCCTAAAAACAGTGAGCAATTGAGGATCAGCAGCTCAATGATCCACAGCTGCAGATCGATCAGTTAATCAAGTCCTTTGGAGGAGTTAATCTGCCTAATCTCGCCCTACTGTCGCAGCCGCAACCTCTCCCTACGCTAATCAGAGCAGAGTGACGGGCGGCGCTATGTGACTCCAGCTTAAATAGAGGCTGGGTCACATGGTGCTCTGGCCAATCACAGCCATGCCAATAGTAGGCATGGCTGTGATGGCCTCTTGGGGCAAGTAGTATGACGCTTGTTGATTGGCTGCTTTGCAGCCTTTCAAAAAGCGCCAAGAAAGCGTCACAAAAGCGCGAAGAAAGCGACGAACACCGAACCCGAACCCGGACTTTTACGAAAATGTCCGGGTTCGGGTCCGTGTCACGGACACCCCAAAATTCGGTACGAACCCGAACTATACAGTTCGGGTTCGCTCATCCCTAATCATCACCCAAAGCGTTTTTTCAAGGAGGCATAGAATTGGAATAGTAACACTGAGAACGGCTTTATCAGCACTGGCCATGTTGGTGGAGTACTCGAAACAGCGCAACAAGGCACACAGGTCTCGCATGGAGGCTCACTCATTGGTGGTGAAGTGGTGCTGTTCCGCAGAGTGACTTACCCGTGTGTGCTGCAGCTGAAACTCCACTATCGCCTGCTGCTGCTCGCACAGTCTGGCCAGCATGTGCAAGGTAAAGTTGTACCTTGTGGGCACGTCGCATATGAGGCGGTGAGTAGGAAGGCCGAAGCTACGCGCTGACAGGTGAGCAGCAGCAGGATTAGAACGCCAAAAGCGCGCACAGACGGCCCGCACTTTCTGCAGCAGCTCTGACATATTTGGGTAAATTTTTTTAGGAGTTTCTGTACCACCAAATTCAGCACATACGCCAGGCAAGGGATGTGCGTCAAACAGGCTAGGCCCAGAGCTGCTACGAGATTTCGCCCATTATCGCACACCACCAGGCCGGGCTTGAGGCTCCTGTGTTTCGTCATTATCCGAGACGTGCTGCATTGGTCCTCCCATGTACTTATCCTGAAACATAAGTGGTTGGGCATCGGTGCACTCAATCTCTTCCACTTCTGGGGCAGGGCTAGGTGGATGGCCCTGGGAAACCCTGCTAGCAGTGTCATCAAAAAGCAGAAGAGACTGCTGCATGACTTGGGGCTCAGACTGCTTGGCTGATTTGCAAGGGGGTGAGGTGAAAGACTGATGGCCATGGGCTGCAGGTGCCAACTCTGATCTTTCAGCAAGGGACTGGGTGAGGGACAATGTGAAGGAACTGGAGGCACTGTCAGCCACTATATCTACTATCACCTGTACTTGTTCTGGCCTCACCATTCGTAGAGCCACATTCGGCCCTACCAAATAACGCTGAAGGTTCTGTCGCCTACTCACACCTGAGGAAGGTGTTTCACTTGTGCGTGTAGCTGGCACAGTTCGACCACGCCCTCTCACTGCAACAGGAACTCCACCAACACCAGCAGCACCACGACTGGGCCACATCCCTTATTTGACGCTCTCCTCTTTCTTTGTGTTCACCCACCAAACTAACAGATCGTTTATGTCAGGTTACAATGTAACTGCCAATAGTCAACAATTAAGTTCACTGACAGTAAGGCAGTGCCGGTGTCATAAAGAGGAAAATTGTATTGAGGTCACACAACAGTGTGACAGGGGAATTTTATACAATTACTTCACGGTCACAAAGAAATGTTAATTTGTCAACCAACAATGTAACAGCAGTATTGACTGGTTGTATTGGACTGTCAGAAATGCAGCAAAGGCCACAAATGTAGTATCTAGCACAAAATGGGTGTTTTTTTAAAGCCAGAATATAAAAGCAGTATTTAACGCTTGTATTGGACTGTCAGAAATGCAGCAAAAGCCGCAAATGTAGTATCTAGCACAAAATGGGTGTTTTTTTAAAACCACAATATAACAGCAGTATCTAACGCTTGTATTGGACTGTCAGAAATGCAGCAAAGGCCGTAAATGTAGTATCTAGCACAAAAAGGGGTGTTTTCTGTTAACTACAAACCGGATTCCAAAAAAGTTGGGACGACATACAAATCGTGAATAAAAACTGAATGGAATGATGTGGAGGTGCCAACTTCTAATATTTTATTCAGAATAGAACATCAATCACGGAACAAAAGTTTAAACTGAGAAAATGTACCATTTTAAGGGAAAAATATGTTGAATCAGAATTTCATGGTGTCAACAAATCCCCCAAAAGTTGGGACAAGGCCATTTTCACCACTGTGTGGCATCTCCCCTTCTTCTTACAACACTCAACAGACGTCTGGGGACCGAGGAGACCAGTTTCTCAAGTTTAGAAATAGGAATGCTCTCCCATTCTTGTCTAATACAGGCCTCTAACTGTTCAATCATCTTGGGCCTTCTTTGTTGCACCTTCCTCTTTATGATGCTCCAAATGTTCTCTATAGGTGAAAGATCTAGACTGCAGACTGGCCATTTCAGTACCCGGATCCTTCTCCTACGCAGCATGATGTTGTGATTGATGCAGAATGTGGTCTGGCATTATCTTGTTGAAAAATGCAGGGTCTTGTCACTACCAGAGCTTTGAGACGTTCTCACAGCTCTGTTTCTCCACACGTGTGATGATGTCACTAGTAGAGCTTGGAGGAGTTCACTCTGCCCTGTTTCTCCACCCCTGTGATGAGGTCTTTACTTTCGGTTTCCTTCCTCCCAGCTGTCTCTCCTGTGTTTGATTTCGCTGCCTTTAAATCTCCCCTCCTCCTTTGTAGAGGTGCGGATTATACTTTTCATTTGAGCTGTATCTCTCGCTTGAGTAGCTTCACCTGTGTGATATCTTTTCACTGGATCTGTGTTCTGCTGAAGCAAGTACTTTGGATATTGTCTGCTGACTTTGGATCTGTTTTCACTGCAGCCGCAGCTCCTTCAGATAAGTGTTCAGACATTGTGTGTTTCTGTTTCTTTGCTGACTGGATCCGAGGCGACCCCAGTTCCGTCCATATACTGAGCAGGGCACCGGTGGCCGTGCCCCTTCCACTATTGTAGGGGTTTCAGTGGTCATCAGCCTGAGGTACGCGGGCATGTCTCGATCCACCATATGGATCTGGACATGTGCATAGCAGCTTAGGGAGAGCTTTTAGGGTCTGACAGGGGTCACCCTTTATCCTCCCTAGTTTGGGTCCGGTCAGTTGCTATTTACTGTGTGTTGCTCACTTACAGCCGTGACATTATAATCCGCCAAACCGTCCTTTTTTGACATGGATCCGCTTTCTGACCTGCTTGACCGCATGCAGGGTCTTTCTTTGGAGGTAGCGGATCTCTGTCAATCTATGACTCAGCTTCAAGCATTGGGCTCTGCTCCGGCCCATGGAGTCTGTTGCGAGCCAAAGGTCTCACTTCCGGAAATGTTCTCCGGGGGCAGTGAGAATTTTGTTCGTTTCAGAGAGGCATGCAAACTCCATTTTTGCTTGTGTCCCCATTCCTCTGGTAATGAGGAACAGATGGTGAGGATTGTCATCTCCCTGCTCAGGGGTAATGCTCAGACTTGGGCTTTTTCGTTGCCATCGGGGGATCCCTCCCTTCGATCCGTGGAAAGATTTTTTGTGGCCCTGGGGCAGATATATGATGACCCGGATCGTGTTGCTCTGGCCGAATCTAACTTATGTTTTTTATGCCAGAACAAACTGTCTGCGGAGCTTTATTGTTCTGAATTTCGGAGATGGGCAGCTGATTCAGGTTGGAATGATGCTGCAATCCGGAGTCAGTTCTCTCATGGTCTCTCAGAGAGATTGAAAGATGCGTTTGCTTTCCATGAGAGACCAACGTCCTTAGAGTCTGCCATGTCATTGGCGGTACGCCTTGACAGGTGTCTAAGAGAAAGAAACGAGACCTCTCTGTCCAGTCATTTTCAGTGGTGGCAGTGGTGCGGACTCATTCAGTGTGCAGGGGCCTCATCCTCTCTCGGTTCCCTCTGTGGAGGAGCCCATGCAGCTAGGTCGACTTGCCCATGATAAAAGAGGATTTAGTCTTTAGAGAATGGTGTGTTTTTGTTGTGGGGGCATAGGTCATTTGGCAAATGTTTGTCCGTCTAGGAAATTCTTGAACTGTACTAAGAGTTATAATAAGAGAAAAACCTCAAAAGGTAAATCATCAAACTCTGCTTCATCTGCTACTTTGGGCAAAGTTGATGTAGGAATTGATGCTTTTCCTCTGACCTGCAGTTCCCGTTTTTCTCCTTTCTGCCAGGGTAGCGCTAGGGAGCAAAGTAATTTCTTGTGAAATTTTTGTCGATAGTGGAGCGGCCGTCAATCTTATTGATACTCAATTTGTAGCCATGCATGGTTTTCAGGTTTGCACATTAGAAAAGGATATACCTGTTTTTGCTATTGACTCTGCTCCACTCTCACAGAGATCCCTGAAGGGCATTGTTCACAATATCCGGTTAGCGGTAGGTGACACTCATGTGGAGGATATATCTTGTTTTGTCCTTAACGGATTGCCTTCTCCTCTAGTTATGGGGTTACCCTGGCTCACTAGACATAACCCCACTATTGATTGGCAAGGAAGGCAAATGAATGAGTGGAGTGAGTTTTGTAGAGAGAATTGTCTCACAGCGATTTTTGCAGAGGTGTCTACTAAAATGGTGCCATCATTTCTCTCTGATTTCTCGGACGTGTTTTCCGAGAGCGGTGTTCAGGAGCTACCTCCTCACCGGGAGTTTGACTGTCCCATTAACCTCCTTCCCGGCACCAAGCTGCCAAAAGCACGCCTCTACAACCTTTCACAACCGGTAAGAATCGCAATGCGAACTTATATCTCTGAGAGTCTCGATAAGGGGCATATTCGTCCCTCAAAATCACCTGTTGCCGTTGTTTTTGTTTTTTGTTAAAAAGAAAGATGGCTCTCTGAGACCTTGCCTAGATTTTAGGGAGCTGAACTGTATCACGGTTCGCGATCCCTATCCCCTTCCTCTGATCTCGGACCTCTTCAACCAAATTGTTGGGGCCAAGGTTTTTTCCAAATTGGATTTGAGAGGCGCGTACAACCTGGTCAGGGTCAGAGAGGGGGATGAATGGAAAACGGCCTTTAATACCCCTAATGGGCATTTTGAGAATCTCGTTATGCCTTTCGGCATGATGAATGCTCCGTCCGTCTTTCAGCATTTTGTTAATAGTATTTTCTACCATTTAATGGGGAAATTTGTATTGGTGTATCTTGATGATATTTAGATTTTTTCCCCTGATGTTCAGACCCATCAGGATCATCTTTTTCAGGTTCTGCAAATTCTGCGAGAGAATAAATTGTACGCCAAGCTGGAGAAATGTGTTTTTATGGTATCGGAGATTCAATTTCTGGGTTTTCTCCTCTCTGCTTCTGGTTTTCGCATGGATCCGGAGAAGGTCCGTGCTGTGCTGGAGTGGGAGCTTCCTGAGAATCAGAAGGCATTGATGCGCTTTCTGGGTTTTGCGAACTATTACAGAAAGTTTATTTTGAATTATTCCTCTGTTGTCAAACCCCTCACTGACATGACAAAAAAGGGGGCGGATTTTTCCTCTTGGTCGGAGGAGGCGCTGGCAGCTTTTTCTAAGATTAAAGAGAGTTTTGCGCCTGCTCCCGTCTTGGTGCATCCCGATGTTTCCTTACCATTGCTTCCGAGGTGGGTGTGGGTGCGGTTTTGTCCCAGGGCCCTTCTCCTGCCAAGTGGCGACCCTGTGCCTTTTTCTCTAAAAAACTCTCCCCGGCAGAGAGAAACTATGATGTGGGAGATAGAGAGTTGTTGGCCATCAAGTTGGCATTCGAGGAATGGCGCCATTGGTTGGAGGGGCCAGGCACCCTGTCATTGTTTTTACCGACCATAAGAATCTGGCGTACTTGGAGTCAGCCAGGCGTATGAATCCGAGACAGGCCAGATGGGCTCTGTTCTTCTCCAGATTCAATTTTGTCGTTACATTCTGCCCTGGGATCAAACATGTGAAGGCTGATGCTCTCTCTCGCTGTTTTTCGGGAGGAGGAAACTCTGAGGACCCGGGTCCCATTTTGGCGGAGGGGGTGGTTGTTTCTGCTCTGTATTCTGATTTGGAGGCCGAGGTCCAGGCTGCCCAGACTGAGGTACCTGCCCGTTGTCCTCCTGGGAAGTTGTTTGTGCCTCCTGAGTTATGTCACAAACTCTTCAAGGAGCATCATGATACTCTTCTTGCTGGTCACCCCGGGAGTAGAGCCACGGTAGATCTCATTGCTCGGAGATTTTGGTGGCCGGCTCTTCGTAAGTCGGTGGAGGGTTTTGTGGCTGCTTGTGAGACGTGCGCTCGCGCTAAGGTCCCTCGTTCACGGCCTTCAGGTCCCTTTCTCCCGTTACCCATACCTTCCCGTCCTTGGACACACCTCTCCATGGACTTTATCACGGATCTTCCTCATTCCTTAGGGAAGTTGTGATCCTGGTGGTGGTGGACCGTTTTAGCAAGATGGCTCATTTCGTACCCTTCCCTGGTTTACCCAGTGCTAAAACGTTGGCGCAAGCTTTTGTCGACCATATTGTTAAATTGCATGGCATTCCCTCGGATATTGTTTCCGATAGAGGCACACAGTTTGTGTCCAGATTCTGGAAGGCCTTCTGTTCTCGCCTGGGGGTTTGGCTGTCCTTCTCTTCTGCTTTTCCAACATAGCGCTGTCACATTTTATTCCAGATAATATTTGTCAGGACATCCTTGAGGGTAAGGATGTTAGTTTAGCTTCACTACTTATAGCAGCGCATGAGGTCCCTGACAATAAGACCATAGCCTGTGGGGAAGTTTCCATTATTCTCAAATCCAAAGATGTAAGACTTAATAGGTAGTTAAATGTTTCTGAGTTCGTTCTAGCATTTAGTCTATTTCGCAATGTTATCGGTTCGGTCAGCCTACATAAGAGGGAAGAGTTAGACCATTATTTATATAAGGTGGTGGATTTAGGTCATAAATACGGGGGTACGTCTTTTTATGACTACCACCGTTCATTTTCAGCTAAAGCAGCGCTGCTATTGCTCAGTTCTGGCACGTCACTGATTGGTCTAATATTGACACAGAATTGTTTTGCCACCACTTTGCAGGTCTTAAAGCCTTGGCGGGTGCGACGTGGAATTCTTTCTCGCATACAGCTGAATGGTGTTCCAGTCTTAATTTACTGTCAGTAGCGGCACAGACTAGGAATGTTCCAGGTCCATCACCTAGCAATAGCAGGGTCGGTTCAGGGGTTGATAAATTGGGCTGGCCGATTAAGTATCTTGGTAGGTCACAAGTTGGTAATAATTTTAGTTATACAGCATGTCACTATAGTCAGTGTAGGTTGTTACACTTGTGTTTCATATGTTTTAGGTCCCATCCCCGTGTCGCTTGTCCACGTAAGGACAACTACACAGCATAACTAAGCGTGGTAGACACTGAACTACTTAAGTCTCACTTGGGGGACCATCCTGAGCACGGCTGGGTTCAGTATGTACTTGATGGCTTAGAAAATGGTTCCACACGGGTTGGTTGCGTTACCTCAGTCATCTTTTGAGTGTAGGAACCTTCTGTCAGCCTCAAAGACCCAGGGTCAGTCTTGGAGCTGATTCAGACAGCGTTACATAAGGGATATCTGATAGGACCATTGAGTTAGCCTCCTTTTGACTGTTGGAGGGTGAGCCCTGTCAGTGTGGTAACAGAAAAAAAAAAATAAGGCTAATATACGATTTGTCAGCGCCACATTCTTTGCATATCCCTAGTATGAACTCCTTGATACCATCAGAGGAGTTCTCTATGACGTATTCTTCTGTTGACGAGGCTATCTAGATGATACTCCTTTTAGGTAAAGGTGTCAAAAGCGGACATTACAGATGCGCTTAAGTTACTCCCGTTACAACCTGAGTTATGGCAGTGGCACGGTATTAGGTGGGAAGGGCGATATTATTTTTCCAATAGTCTTGTTTTTCACATATAATACTGTTACCGCAGACATCTTTATAAAGGGGAGATCAGGTTCCATAGAAATCATGTTGTTTGTTAGAAGGTTTGTTTGGCTGGCACTACAGCATGGGAATCATTTCATGTGTACATATATTAGTGGTGATAAGAATGTTGCAGCAGATGCTCTTCCCGGCTTAACTTTTAGCTCTTCTTTCAGTTATTCCCAGAAGCAGACTCCTTGTCGACACCAACGCCTCATCACAATCTACTGGTAATGGATTAGCGTTGCACCTCGCTGCGGCCAGGAGTCATTATTCAGCAACACAATGAAAGTGTATAAGACCACTTGGGGGTTGTTTAACCAGTTTAAGGGAGGGTACCCACCTGGTGGCACAGGGCACATATCCTATCTAATGGCTTTTTTTTAGCTTTTTGCCACTCTGACCTTAAGCTAGCGCATAGTACTATTACGGTATACCTGGCTGGCATTACAGCATTACAACGATGTTCAAACACCCCGATCAGCCGTCTTTTTTCAGCGCATCCCATCGAAGCATTGTTAAGAGTTATTCAGAAAGTGACGGCCAAAAGTCAGCCTACTCGTCAGCCAGTGTCAGGGCAGATGTTTAGGTCATTATCTGACTTGTTACCAAACGAACCCTTCGGTCATACTGTTAGTTTGTTGATTGAAACAGCTATGTATTTAAGTTGCTACGGGTACTTTAGGTACTTTTCAGTATCGCAGAAAGCTTTCCTATGGAAAGGTTAGCTTGTGTGGTGGAACTCATGTTATGGCAAGCGCCCGACTTATCGGGAGGGTGCTTAGGGACTGGGGGTCCCCCTCCCCTTCCCCTTCATAGCCGTGGTTCATATGTGGCACCTCGTCGGCTCCGTTTAGGTGCTTGTGGGGTTAATTGAGCTAGGATGGGACGTCATTCTGGGATGATTAGGTTATGTCTCCTCCCCCTAGCAGGATATATAACCCCCTCCCCTGCTGCTGCACTTCCTCTTTGCAGCGGAAGCCGAGTTGGTAAGGTCGGCTGTCTGTACTAGAGATGTCCGCGAGGGATGCTTCCTTGAGAGAGGCCCTTCTGGCGAGTTATTCTGAAGGGGGAGAGGGCTGGCTGCGCTCGTTTTTGAGCAGCCTTGGCCCCCCTCTGCCCCCTTCTGCGAGTGCTATTGGTGGCTCTGGGGCAGCGCTGCCGCATGCTGCTGGCAGTGTTGTCTCTTCCCCTGGAGGCCGGCGGTCCACCCGGTGCACCCGCCCTCCCGCCCGTTTGGGTCACAGCCCTCCCGCTCCCTCTCATAGTGTGGGCACTCACCGGAGCTCCCGGTCCCGCGCGCGCGCGCATGCGATAATTCGGCCAGCCGGGAGTCTGCGGCGTTGAATGAGTGCGCCTCGGCCCCGCCCCTTCCTGTTTCGTCACCCCCGGCCGCTCCTGCGTTAGTTAGTGCGTGGCAGGCGAGACTTCTGGACATCATGGGAGCCCAGGGCAGCGTGGAGTCCTGCGATTCCCCTCCGACCCCCCCCCCCTTCCCAGCCTGCAGCCCAGGTGGGCGTTAGTTCTGCTATGGCAGGGGGCACTGAGGTTGCCCCACGTTTGATAGTAGCCGGCCAGGCTGGCTTGGAGGGTCCTGCCTCCTCATTTGCAGAGCCCCCTGTTTTGGCTGTGGCCCCCCCCCTTTACCATCCCAGCCACTGCAGTTGCCTCAGCCCTCACCCTTGCCCCCCCCCCCCGCAGCCTCAAACCCCTGGGGGCGTTGTTCAATCGCGTAGGCGCAGGGGGATGTCTAGGTCCTCGTCGTCCTCATCCACCGACGGCAGGAGGCGTTACCGCCGCCATGCGCATAGGCGCCGTTCCCGTCACCGTTCCAGGATTTCAGGCAGCAGCAGGCGTTCCAGATCCTCTAGGTGGCGCTCACCGTCGTCTTCGGACGGATCGACGGGCGCATCTGGGGAGTCTGGTCGGCCGTCCAGTTCTAGAAGAAAGAGGCAGGTGCCTAGTCATACCTCCAGGGCTCCCAGCCTGGCCCCGGTGACGGAACCCCGGACTGAGATCCCGGTACCCGGTCCTTCTTCGGTGTTGGCGACGGATGCACCCGGTGAGTACCAATATACTGGGGCGTGGGGGGGGGTTAGTGGGGATGTGGAATCAGTGCTTAAGGCTTTGTTAGCGAAGATGTCCCCTTCTCCTGCCCCTTCGTCTTCCTTGTCGCACGCCCCTGTTTTAGCGGGGGTTCATAAAGATTCTTTCTTTTGCGGCGTTAGCCCCCTGGGTTGTCATTTAGATGACGCTGCTAAGGAGAAAATATGGTCCAACCAGTATATTGACATTTGGTCTCTTATATCGGTGGATCAGCATACGATTGATAAGGAGAGGCGATTCCCTGACAAGCCGTTTGATCGCAAGCCCAGGGTTGCGAAGTCTATTAATAACTGGTTGCAGGCCTTTTCGGTGTTAGGATGTATTATGGGCCAGCGCCACCCTGACCGCTGTTCGGAATTATTTGTCTACCAGGACACTATTTACAGTGCTTACAGAGCCCATGGCGGTAGCGCTTGGTGGCGTTATGACGAAGAATTCCGGCGGCGGTTGGCGTTGCATCCTGAGGTGGGTTGGGGCGTCAAGGCGACCGATGTTTGGCTTCGCCTCATGGTGTCCCAGCGGCAGCCCCCCTTTCTTAGCGCGGCCACTGGTTCCGGAGCAGTCTCTGGTCACGGGCCAGTGGCCGTCCGACACCCTGGGGCGTGCTGGCTTTTCAACGAAGGCCATTGCAAATACGCGGGCTTGTGCAAGTACAGGCATGAGTGCTCGGCATGTGGCGGCAGCCACGCCGCTAACCGGTGCTCCCGTCCGGCTTCCAGGCCTTTCAAGCCCCCCGTACCGGGAGACTCTAAGGACCCCGGTGAGCGTATCAGAGATGTCCCCGTGGTTAGACATTTACCCCAATAAGGCGGCCGCCTCGCAGCTTCGCTTTGGTTTTACGTTTGGTTTCTTTATTCCTTTTGTTTTGAGTAGGTTTCCTGTTTTTTCCGTTAATTTGCGTTCTGCAAGGGAGCTCCCGGAGGTTGTTCGTGAGAAGTTGGGTAAGGAGGTGGCCCTCGGCAGAGTCAAGGGGCCGTTTCAATCAATTCCGTTTCCTAACCTTAGAGTTTCCCCTTTGGGTGTTGTCCCCAAGAAGGAACCTGGTAAGTTCCGCCTCATACACCACTTATCCCACCCCAAGGGTTCGTCGGTGAATGACGCAATTTTGCCTGAGGAGGCCTCGGTATCCTACGTGTCCTTTGACCGCGCTGTTTCTCTGGTTAGGGCGGCAGGTCAGGGAGCCCTTTTGGCAAAATCCGACATTGAATCGGCCTTTCGGCTCTTGCCTGTTCACCCTGATTGTCATCATCTTCTGGGTTGTTCTTTAGATGGCCTGTTTTATTATGACACGTGCCTTCCCATGGGGTGCTCCATTTCCTGTCACTATTTTGAAATGTTTGGATGTTTTTTGGAGTGGGTGGTCAGGCATGAAACGTCATCCTCCTCGGTCATACACTATTTGGATGACTTTTTGTTTGTTTCCCCGGGGGCTGGGGACGGTTGTCTTTTGCTCCTCAACTCGTTTTTGTCCTGTATGTCTGGTTTGGCGTCCCCGTGTCGGCGGAAAAAACTGAGGGTCCTGTCACGTGTTTGTCTTTTTTGGGTATTGAGATTGATTCTGTCGAGATGGTTTTTCGTTTGCCCGGTGATAAGTTGCAGAAGTTGTTGTATTTGATAGAAGGTTTCCTGGCGGTGCATAAGGTTACCCTACAGCAGCTTCAGTCCTTGCTTGGTTTGCTCTGTTTTGCATGCCGGGTCATGCCCATGGGTCGTGTTTTTTCCAGGCGTTTGTCATTGGCGACCCGGGGCGCTAAGTCGCCACGTCACCGCATTCGCTTGACCAGGTCCCTGAAAGCCGATTTGCGGGTATGGCAGGATTTTTTGCGCTCTTACAACGGTCGCACGTGTGTTATTTCTGAGGAGTTGCCTAACTCGGTTTTGTCCCTTTTTTCAGACGCTTCGGGTTCCTGCGGTTTTGGTACTGTTTTTGGCAAGGAATGGTGCTCCGCCCCCTGGCCGGAGTCGTGGCGCTCCCAGGGCCTTTGTAAGAATCTGACGCTGTTGGAATTGTTTCCTATTGTTGTGGCTGTGGAGATCTGGGGCCGCAAGCTTTCAAATCACCATGTCTGCTTTTGGTCCGATAATCTGGGTGTGGTCCATTGTATTAACCGCCTGTCGTCCTCTTCTCTCCCGGTGATTGCGCTGTTGCGACATTTGGTTTTGCGTTGCCTTGAGTATAACATCTATTTTAGGGCGCGGCATGTTCCAGGTGTTGATAACAGTATTGCTGATGCTCTTTCCCGTTTTCGTTGGCAGGTTTTTCGGGAGCTGCTTCCGGAGGCGGAGCACATCGGGATGGAGTGCCCGGAGCACCTTTGGCGTTTGGTGGTCATCAACTAATGTCCTTGGTGGGGGCTTCGGTGTCTCCTGCGACTTGGAGAGGTCACGGTAAGGCGTGGGCCGACTGGTTATCAGGGGTGGGAACTAGGGACGTTGCCACGCAGGATTCCCTCCGGCTGGAGGTTACTGTTGAGTGGTTGCTCAAGCTTAGGTCTATGGGTGTGTCCGCGCCTGTCGCGCAGCGCCGATTGTCTGGGGTGGCCTTTTTCTTTCGCCTTTGCGGTTGGCCGGATGTCTCTAAATATTTTATCATTAGGCAGGCCATGAAGGGTTGGCGGAGGGAATATGTCTCCAGGGATTGCCGGCGGCCTATCTCGTTTAGCCTGTTGTGCAGGTTGGTCGAGGCCTGTTCCGGGGTGTGTGTGTCGGGTTTTGAGGCGCAGCTTTTCTCGGCCTGTTTTAGCTTGGCCTTTTTTGCAGCCCTCCGGGTGGGGGAATTGCTCCCTACTTCCGGCAAGAAGCCAGGTGGCTTGTCATTTCAGGATGTAGTCTATGGGAACGGGGCTCTCAGGGTCCGGGTTCGTAGATCTAAGACGGACCAGTTTGGCAGGGGGGCGTGGATTCCCCTCCACCAGGTTCCTGGTGTTGCTTGTCCGGTTCGTTTAGTCTCTGTGTACGGTGGGTCGCGCGTGGGTGGTTCTAGTTTCTTCACGCACCAGGATACTTCCCCCTTGACAAAATTTCAGTTTGTGGCTGTTTTTCGCGCTTGCTTGCTACGGCTGGGTGTTGAGCCGAGGGATTTCGGCACCCACTCGTTTCGCATTGGGGCCGCTACTGAGGCGGCTAGAGCTGGTTTGCCGGAGGCGGAGGTTATGCGCATTGGGAGGTGGCAGTCTGCCTGTTACGCCAGGTACATCAGGCCGGATCTATTGATTTAGAATGTTGTTATTTAAAAAAAAAAATAAAAAAAAAAATTGATTTAATAAAAATATAAAAAAAAAAAAAAAAAAAAAGGGAAGATGTGATAATGAGGAGGGATTTGTTTGCAGGTGTTTGCTCCGGCTGGTGCAGCGCGTGTTCGCAGCGTTATTCTGTATTGCTTTGGTACTAACAGTTTTTTCTTCTAGGTGTGGTGCGCCCGGCGGTGTGGTTGGTTGGCCACTCTTACATTTTCTGGGCGGCTCAGAGAGCGGAGTGCAGGCCTGGCGGTCGAATGCTTGGATTCCGTGAGGTGGATGTGTCCTGAAGGAGTATCCGTGGTCTTAGGTGGTCGCAGATCCTGACGGAGGTGGTAGATATCGGTTTCCATTCCAGGGGCCCTGTGATCCTGGTCATCCATGCCGGTGGCAATGACCTGTGCTTCTCTCGCCTTGGCAGAGCTCATGGCTCTCATGCGCTCCGACATTGAGAGGTTCTCGTCCTTTTTCGCCGAGATGGTGCTGGTGTGGTCCGAGATCATTCCTCGCGTAGTTTGGCACGGTGCCAGGGATGCTGAGGCTGCCGAGAAGTGCAGGAGGACCGTTAATTCTCGCATGTCTCGTTTTGTGCGCTCTCGAGGGGGTATTGTGGTGAGGCATCGCCAACTAGAGGGTGATAACAGGTCCCTTATGAGGCCCGATGGCGTTCACTTGACTGAGATCGGTCTGGACATCTTTATTTCTGGCTTGCAGGATGGTATCGAGCAGGCCATGTTTTTGCTGGGTGGTGGTCGGAGCCCCGTCTAAGGCCGCGGGTCTCCTCCGTGGCGGTAATTGATACAGCGGAACGTTGGAAATGGCTGATGGCGAACTTGCCCGCCGGGAGTCCGGCGGTTGGCATACCGCTCCAAGATGTTCTTTGGTTTTGCTGTATAAAATAAATAAGTTGTGGCCGATCACCACCCAGCTAAAAGGTTACCTGTTGTCCCGTGTGTTTGTTATATGGGTCAGTTTTAAGTAAAAGGGGGGATCTACAGGTAGGCAGAGGTGCCGGCCCGGTTCCTGGCTCCCCTTTGCCCTACCCCTTACAATACCAGCAGTCTGGCAAGCGCCCGACTTATCGGGAGGGTGCTTAGGGACTGGGGGTCCCCCTCCCCTTCCCCTTCATAGCCGTGGTTCATATGTGGCACCTCGTCGGCTCCGTTTAGGTGCTTGTGGGGTTAATTGAGCTAGGATGGGACGTCATTCTGGGATGATTAGGTTATGTCTCCTCCCCCTAGCAGGATATATAACCCCCTCCCCTGCTGCTGCACTTCCTCTTTGCAGCGGAAGCCGAGTTGCCCACCCTCCCGCCCTTGAATGGGTGCTTCAGCGGGGAATTTTTTCTTCTTTGGTATCTGTTTTGCAGTTATGTCCTGGGAGGGAGAATGTTCGCATACATTAGGTGATTATTTCCTGTGGAGCGTTGACGGCGTGGCGGTGATGTAATGATGTTGGTATGCAGGTTGTCCCCTTTACCGTTGTTTTCCGTTATTTACTTTGTCTTCTTCTTTTAAGAAGGGCGGTTTGGTTTGGGATACGAAGTCACAGCTGGCGGTAATTGATACAGCGGAACGTTGGAGATGGCTGATGGCGAACTTGCCCGCCGGGAGTCCGGCGGTTGGCATACCGCTCCAAGATGTTCTTTGGTTTTGCTGTATAAAATAAATAAGCTGTGGCCGATCACCACTCAGCTAAAAGGTTACCTGTTGTTCCGTGTGTTTGTTATATGGGTCAGTTTTAAGTAAAAGGGGGGATCTACAGGTAGGCAGAGGTGCCGGCCCGGTTCCTGGCTCCCCTTTGCCCTACCCCTTACAATACCAGCAGTCTATTTTAACCTTGGATTGGTTAAAACATCTCAGCCTGGGGAATTAGTAGAGGTAAACTATTTTGCCTCAGGTAACAATTGGTGCCCGATCAGGGTCTTTCATGAATGGTTATAGTTAGTCAAGGGTGCTCCAGATGAGTCGCCGTTGTTAGCCTTTAATGGCGCCCCACTTAGTAGTCCGACCTTCATGAGGTACATTTGCATTTTGTTCGTCAATATGGGGGTGAATCTGATGTTGATATCTGGCCACTCTTTCAGAATTGGAGCGGCATCTGCGGCTTCAAGGAATAACATCCCGATGCATGACATTAAGAGGTTGAGTAGGTGGAAATCATCCTGTTATGTACGATATATTCCAGATCCGCATCAAGAAATGTGTCTTGCTTTTCAGAAACTGGTCATGTAATAATTGTTGAAGTAAATGTTACTATACCCCCTTTAGGTTGCCCTACTACTACAGCAGTTACGGCATAACTCAACTGCTAGGCAGAGGTAGAGTGAGGTAGGTAAGGTACGTTTCTAATAGCCGATCCGACCACAAGTATTAGGCAAATGTATTTGCCGTATTTGAGGGAGGGGAGGCTGGTGAAGAGCGCTATTTAGGGCTGTCCTGAGGCCCTATGAGATGTCAGCACGCCGGCTTTTCACCCACCCACACCTTCTTACGGGTTTTTCATATTAGGGTAACCTCCTTTATTTTGCCCTACTACTACAGAAGTTATGGCATAACTGAACTGCTAGGCAGAGCTAGGGTGAGGTAGGTCAGGTACGTTTCTGTTAGCCGATCCGACCACAAATGTAGTATCTTGCACAAAATGGGTGTTTTTGTTTTTTTCAAAAACCAGAATATAACAGCAGTATTTATTGCTTGTATTGGACTGTCACAAATCCAGCAAAGGCTGCAATTGAAGTATCTAGCACAAAATGGGTGTTTTAAAAAAATAAAATAAATTTACAGCATTATTTAACACTTGTATTGGACTGTCACAAATGCAGCAAAGACTGCAATTGTAGTATCTAGCACAAAATAGGTGTTTTTTAAAAACCAAAATATAACAGCAGTATTTCACACTTGTATTGGACTGTCACAAATGCAGCAAAGGCCGCAATTGTAGTATCTAGCACAAAATGGGTGTTTTTTTTCTAAAAAAATTTAACAGCAGTATTCAACGCTTATATTGGACTGTCAGAAATGCAGCAAAGGCTGCAAAAGTAGTATATTGCACCCAATTTTAATTTTTTTATTTTTATTTTTTTATTGCACCCAATTTATATAAATTTTTAAACCAGAATATAAAAGCAGTATTTAACGCTTGTGTTAGACTGTCACAAATGCAGCAAAGGCTGCAAATATAGTATCTAGCCCAAAATGGGTGTTTTTTTAAAACCAGAATATAACAGCAATATTTAACGCTTGTATTGGACTATCACAAATGCAGCAAAGGCAAAGGTACTTTATTGCCCTAAAAAAGAGGTATTTTTTTGTACCCACGATGTCCCAGTTGTATTTACTGATTTTATTTCAGATTTGCAGTGCAGGCCGCAAAGGTGCTTTATGGAAAAAAAAATAAGATTTTTTCACCCACATTAAAACCGATGGATTTAACTGATTTTCTTTCACTATCACAAATGCAGTGCAGGGCACAAATGAACTTTTTAGCCCAATTTTTTTTGTCCCCACAGAATCTAACAGATGGATTTACTTTAATTGTACTTTACAGAAAAAAATGTGAATACGTCACCCCCTGGGTCCCTGAACTCACAGATGGATTACCTATATTATTTTCCCTTCCCCTGGCACATATGCAGTGAAGATGCCCTCAAAAAATGGGTATATGTTGCCCAATGAACTAAAAGAACATGATTAAATAATTGTCCCTGGCAAATATACAGTGCTGATGCTCTGAACTTGCACAAAATGGCCGTGGACGCCTACCTAACTAACAAACAGAAAAAACTTATTTTTCTGTGTCACAGGGCTTATGGCAGAGTACAAAAATGTTGCACTGCACCCTAAAAAAAAATCGCTGTAGATCGCAGAGTTAACAAGTTCTGACATCAGATAGATTCTTTCCTATTCTCTCCCTCACAGCAGCTGCATTCTATCCCTACACTAGTAAGAGCAGAGTGAAGTGCGGCGCTACGTGACTCCAGCTTATATAGAGGCTGGGTCACATTCGGCATTGGCCAATCACAACCATGCAATTAGTAGGCATGGCTGTGATGGCTTCTAAGGGCACACTGCCCTGCAGCCTTTCAAAAAACGCCATTAAATTGCCGAAAACCAAACTTGAACCCAAACTTTTACTGAAATGTTCGGGTTTCGAGTCCGGGGTCAAAAAATCATAAGTTCGGTATGAACCCGAACTTTACAGTTCGAGTTCGCTCAACCCTAGTCACTGACACAATTAATAGACTAATTTGGTCTCCGATTACAGATAGACCGATGAAAATACAGTGTTATTAATAAATAAAAGCCTTTGTATCATCGACACAATTAATAGACTGATTAACTATTGTATTTCCATGTCACAGGGGCAATTGAAGTGTTTTGCATAAAAAAATTGCTATGTGTCACCGACACAATTAACAGACTAATTTACTCTTCTACGACAGTTAGATGAAAATGCGGTGTTATTAATAAAAAAAAATTGCTTTCTGTTACCAACACAATGAACAGACTGATTAAACCTCCTATAATAGTTAGATGGATGAGAATGCAGTGTGATGAACCCCAAAAATTAGATTTGTGTCACTGACAGATGGATTAACTATTGTATTTCCTTGTATATAGGCAATTGAAGTGTTTTGCACCCCAAAATTGCTATGTGTCACCAACACAATTTACAGACCTATTAAGTATGGTATTTCCATGTCAAAGGGCAATTAAAGTGTTTTGGACCCCAAAAAATATCTACTTTTCACCTACACAATTAACATAATGATTGTTATGCAAGCGTGGCCTCACTGCGCCACTTACTGGCTATACCCTGTTCACTAGAGCCTCTGATGGTGAGGATAGGTTTGGGCCATTAGGGTAGTTACCAAGTGCCACTCCAGTGCAGTCCCGGAATTAGTTGTAGTGTCCCACTAGGTAAAGGTGGGCACTGCACAGGTTCATGTGTTCCATTGCATTAAATGTCATGCGTTTGTTTTCCCTGTATTATCTGGGTGTCAGGCCTGTCAGGGTGTAGTTTAGCCTCCCAGACGTTAGAGGGAGCTAGAGAGCCCTAGTTATATATAGGAAGGCCCAGACAGGGGAGAGTTAGTTCATTCCAGGGGACTAGAGGAGTCACTTCGTCCACCTGAAGCTCCTGAGGCTAGGATTAGCTCAGTAGAGACACCCCAGTCGCAGGATCCAACCTCCTGGGAGAAACCCACAGTTATCCACCTTACAGGAGAAGGCGATCCAGGGTAAGCTACGTAACCCTGATGGGCAGATTACACTAGAAAGTGCAGCAAGAATCTAATACCTGAGGAAGAAAGTAACCAAGGATTTAAGCCACCCTTTAGGCATCCGGGCCTTGGGAGATAAAGCCAGAGCAGGAGTTCTAGAAAGGACAGTGTACATTGATTCTGAGGAAAGGTACAACCTGCTGCTGAGTGCTTGTGAATTTACCCTCTGCGTATCTTGCATGACTATTACCTGCCAATTTGTGAATAAGCCTACTTGTGGAACTGTGATTGAAGGACTGTACTACTACCTGCTGTACAAAGTTGGATTGTTCAGTAAAGTTACGTTTGGTTCACTATATACTTGTGTACCTCCATCATTCCAACCACCAACCGGCGTGCCACCGTCCAAAGGCACTGGCGTCACGAATACAACAGGGACCTTGCCCCAGGCACTCAAAATACCTGTAACATCCAGGGCACCTCATCCACCATCAGGCCTGGTCCCTATATACAGAGTGTGCCCCAGAGGAACCGTGTCTACCTCTCCTTCACTGCCACGCGCCTGCCCAGGGTTCTTCAAATACAGTGAGTACCCTCGATTGCCCATAACTGTGACCTCACTTCGTCATACCCTGCAGGTCTGGCGTGTTGCATAGTGGCAGCTGACCAGGTGGTCAGAGATACCGGTGCAAGCACTGAGATGAAGAACGTGGTCAGGAAGTCCGGAGTCAGGGCAGGCAATGATCAAGCAAAATCCGTAATCGAAGTCCAAGGTCATAGGCGGGCGGAAAACAAGCAAAATCCATTAAATCAAGAAACAGGGTCTGGTACACAGAAACTTCCAATACACCTTCACACTAGGAACTAAACAATCTAGTGATCAAGATTGCCCAGGTGCCTTTCTGTGGCAGGAAGCACCTTTAAATATTGCCTGCAATCCAGCCATAGGCGTATATATGTGCTGCCTCACAAGGGAGGAGAGACACCCCCATTCAATCCCTAACAACAGTTCAGGATTCAAGCAGAAAGTTAACTCTGATACGTATCACAGATACAACAGTTAAGCTACCTGCTGCCCTCGCTTATCAGTACGGAATAAGGGAGCCCGGGTCACAGGCACTGGGTCACAGACACAATTAACATACTGATTAACTATTATATTTCTGTGTCACTGGTGCAAAGGAGAAGTATTGCACCGAACAAAAATAACTACAGGTCACCAACAGACTGTAAAAGCACGATTAAAGGGGTTGTCCGGGTTCAGAGCTGAATCCGCACATACCCTTATTTTCACCCAGTCAGCCCCCCTGAGGCTAGCATCGTAGCATATGATGCTCTGATGCGCTCCCTTGCCCTGCACTAAATTGCACAGTGCAAGGGCTCTTTTGTTTTCAATAGCACACTGACGGGTGGAAACTTCCACCCAGAAGTGTGTTAGGTGACATCATCGGCTCTGATGGGCGGGTTTTAGCGCTACCCTAGCCGTTTAACTGGCTAGGGCAGCGCTAAATCCTGCCCATCAGTGCCATTGACATCACTGGGGTTCCTGGCAGCCCCAGGGAAAGCCCCGGTAGGTCACCGGATCTCCAAAAAATGCCTTTGCCCTGCGCGATTTAGCGCAGGGCAAAGGAGAGCATCGAAGCATGAACTGCTCCGATGCTCATGTCAGGGGGGCTGCCGGGGTGAAAATGGAGGTATGTCTGGGTTCAGCTCTGAACCCGGACAACCCCTTTAAGTATTGTATTTCTGTGTCACTGGTACAAAGGTGTTCTTTTGCACCCACTTATATACCTACAGGTCACCCACAGACCTCTTAAAAATAAATAAATAACACTTTCCCTCAGTGCAGCAGCATCCTGCCCCTACACTAGTCAGAGCTGAATGGTGACACACCACGTTATCTGGCATTTATGCATACAGGGTCACATGATGTACCGGCCAATCACAGCCATGCCAATACTAGGCATGACTGTGATGGCTCAAGTGCCCACAGCTTAAAAGCTTATTGATTGGCTGTGCTGCAGCCTATCAACAAGCTTTATTTAAACTCCGAAAACCAATTTTTCGCCAATGTCCATGTTCTGGTTTCGGTACCTGGACACTGTAATGTTCGGTACGAATCCGAACAATGTGGCCGGGGTTCGCTCATCCCTACTTATTAGCACTCACTAAATTTCGGCATTCCCATTTTTCCCCCATAACTTCCCAATAATGACCTTCACCCAAACAACCATATTTAAGGAATTTTGCTCAGGTTAGCCAAGCTAGTACATATTTAGCCCCTGGCTCCTACACTCACATCACTATCATTGAATTTCTCACGAAAGTCTCACTTTTTAAAGTCTCTACAAATCTAATTGAGCTCCTAGGTGAAGATATAAAGATTAGAAGTAAAGCTAATGAAAGTGCACAAAACCTCAGGGAATGAGTGTAGGAAAATGCTAAGTTTACTTAGATGAACTGATTAGGGTAAGGGAAGATAGATCAGAGAAATCTGGGAGCTTGGGAACATGAGTAGCAATACCAAAATAGAAAAAACATAGCTAATTGTTCAGAGTCCTAATTGATAGGGTCAGCCTGTCTGCTACACTGGGACTGCAACCAAGAAGAGAAATCAATAATACCCAAAGATCGGCATAGTGACAGCCAAAATGAACTAAACTCCATGTTCAGACACAAAAATACTACTACCACTACTACTACTATTACTAGCACTACTACTACTACTACTACTACTACTACTAATAATACATTTTACCAAATAATGAGTATTGGTGTCCTAGGCATAACTGTCTTAAATTATGATACAGTCATTGACATTGTGTTTTTCCATGGTCACCAATATTAACCATGAAGGAACTTAAATTGGTTATACCATGACAAGGGATGAGCGAACCCGAACTGTATAGAACTGTATGCTGTCTGGCAAAGGATATATTTTTGTTTTCGGTTGAAATACAATTCCTAACTTAGCAATTCCCTAAATCAGTGATTTCTGCTGTATCAGGACAACTTTAAATCTATCCATAAAAGGGTATATTAGATTGAAGGTCATCCTCAATAACTTCACACGCTACCGTGCATTTCCAAGTCTAATTCTGTCTGTAAACGTATACCTGTCATCCAGCGCCTAAATAATAGGCCTACAATTTATATTCAGCTAAATCTGTAGTTATTGCTGTGGCTGGTCAGGTTATTTAGTGTCTGTCAAAGCACAGTTTTTGTTCTGGGTTGAAATACAATTTCCAACTTAGCAATTCCCTAAATCAGTGGTTTCTGCTGTATCAGGCCAAATTTAAATCTATCCATGAAAGGGTATATTAGATTGAAGGTGCGGATAGGGTCGTCCTCAATAACTTCACACGCTACCGTGCATTTCCAAGTCTAATTCTGTCCGTAAACATATACATGTCATCCAGGGCCTAAATACTAGGCCTACAATTTATATTCAGCTAAATCTGTCGTTACTGCTGTGGCTGGTCAAGTTATTTAGTGTCCGTCAAAGCACAGTTTTTGTTCTAGGTTGAAATACAATTCCCAACTTAGCAATTCCATAAATCAGTGGTTTCTGCTGTATCAGGCCAACTTTAAATCTATCCATAAAAGGGTATATTCCAAGTCTAATTCTAATTCTGTCACCTAGCCCTTCCCCAGCGGTGGAAGACATAGAATGTACAGACGCACAACCACTTATGTTTCCTGATGATGAGGACATGGGAATACCACCTCAGCACGTCTCTGATGATGACGAAACACAGGTGCCAACTGCTGCGTCTTTCTGCAGTGTGCAGACTGAACAGGAGGTCAGGGAGGAAGACTGGGTGGAAGACGATGCAGGGGACGATGAGGTCCTAGACCCCACATGGAATGAAGGTCGTGCCACTGACTTTCACAGTTCGGAGGAAGAGGCAGTGGTGAGACCGAGCCAACAGCGTAGGAAAAGAGGGAGCAGTGGGCAAAAGCAGAACACCCGCCGCCAAGAGACTCCGCCTGCTACTGACCGCCGCCATCTGGGACCGAACACCCCAAAGGCAGCTTCAAGGAGTTCCCTGGCATGGCACTTCTTCAAACAATGTGCTGACGACAAGACCCGAGTGGTTTGCATGCTGTGCCATCAGAGCCTGAAGCGAGGCATTAACGTTCTGAACCTTAGCACAACCTGCATGACCAGGCACCTGCATGCAAAGCATGAACTGCAGTGGAGTAAACACCTTAAAAACAAGAAACTCACTCAGGCTCCCCCTGCTACCTTTTCTGCTGCTGCCGCCTCGGACTCTTCTGCTGCTGCCGCCTCTGGGGGAACGTTGGCACCTGCCGCCCAGCAAACAGAGGATGTACCACCAACACCACCACCTCTGTCACCAAGCATCTCAACCATGTCACACGGCAGCGTTCAGTTCTCCATCTCACAAACATTTGAGAGAAAGCGTAAATTCCCACCTAGCCACCCTCGATGCCTGGCCCTGAATGCCAGCATTTCTAAACTACTGGCCTATGAAATGCTGTCATTCAGGCTGGTGGACACAGACAGCTTCAAACAGCTCATGTCGCTTGCTGTCCCACAGTATGTTGTTCCCAGCCGCCACTACTTCTCCAAGAGAGCTGTGCCTTCCCTGCACAACCAAGTATCCGATAAAATCAAGTGTTCACTGCGCAACGCAATGTGTGGCAAGGTCCACCTAACCACAGATACGTGGACCAGTAAGCACGGCCAGGGACGCTATATCTCCCTAACTGCACACTGGGTAAATGTAGTGGTGGCTGGGCCCCAGGCGGAGAGCTGTTTGGCGCACGTCCTTCCGCCGCCAAGGATCGCAGGGCAACATTCTTTGCCTCCTGTTGCCTCCTCCTCCTACTCGGCTTCCTCCTCCTCTTCTTCCACCTGCTCATCCAGTCAGCCACACACCTTCACCACCAACTTCAGCACAGCCCGGGGTAAACGTCAGCAGGCCATTCTGAAACTTATATGTTTGGGCGACAGGCCCCACCGGAGTTGTGGCGGGGTATAGAACAACAGACTAATAAGTGGTTGCTGCCGGTGAGCCTCAAGCCCGGCCTGGTGGTGTGCGATAATGGGTGAAATCTCGTTGCAGCTCTGGGACTAGCCGGTTTGACGCACATCCCTTGCCTGGCGCATGTGCTGAATTTGGTGTTGCAGAAGTTCATTCACAACTACCCCGACATGTCAGAGCTGCTGCATAAAGTGCGGGCCGCCTGTGCGCGCTTCCGGCGTTCACATCCTGCCGCTGCTCGCCTGTCTGCCGTACAGCATAACTTCAGCCTTCCCGCTCACCGCCTCATATGCGACGTGCCCACCAGGTGGAACTCCACCTTGCACATGCTAGACAGACTGTGCGAGCAGCAGCAGGCCATAGTGGAGTTTCAACTACAGCACGCACGGGTCAGTCGCACTGCGGAACAGCATCACTTCACCACCAATGACTGGGCCTCCATGCGAGACCAGTGTGCCCTGTTGCGCTGTTTCGAGTACTCCACCAACATGGCCAGTGGCGATGACGCCGTTATCAGCGTTACAATACCACTTCTATGTCTCCTTGAGAAAACACTTAGGGCGATGACGCAAGAGGCGGTGGCCCAGCAGGAGGAGGAGGAGGAAGAGGGGTCATTTTTAGCACTTTCAGGCCAGTCTCTTCGAAGTGACTCAGAGGGAGGTTTTTTGCAGCAGAGGCCAGGTACAAATGTGGCGAGCCAGGGCCCACTACTGGAGGACGAGGATGAGGAGGAGGTGGAGGAGGATGAGAATGAAGCATGTTCACAGCGGGGTGGCATCCAACGCAGCTCGGGCCCATCACTGGTGCATGGCTGGGGGGAAACGCACGACGATACGCCTCCCACAGAGGACAGTTTGTCCTTACCTCTCGGCAGCCTGGCACACATGAGCGACTACATGGTGCAGTGCCTGCGCAACAACAGCAGAGTTGCCCACATTTTAACGTGTGCGGACTACTGGGTTGCCACCCTGCTAGATCCACGGTACAAAGACAATGTGCCCACCTTACATCCTGCACTGGAGCGTGATAGGAAGATGCGCGAGTACAAGCGCACATTGGTAGACGCGCTACTGAGAGCATTCCCAAATGTCACAGGGGAACAAGTGGAAGCCCAAGGCGAAGGCAGAGGAGGAGCAAGAGGTCGCCAACGCAGCTGTGTCACGGCCAGCTCCTATGAGGGCAGGGTTAGCATGGCAGAGATGTGGAAAAGTTTTGGCAACACGCCACAGCTAACTGCACCACCACCTGATATGGAATGTGTTAGCAGGAGGCAACATTTCACTAACATGGTGGAACAGTAAGTGTGCACACCCCTCCACGTACTGACTGATGGTTCGGCCCCATTCAACTTCTGGGTCTCCAAATTGTCCGCGTGGACAGAGCTTGTCTTTTATGCCTTGGAGGTGCTGGCCTGCCCGGCGGCCAGAGTTTTGTCTGAACGTGTATTCAGCACAGCAGGGGGCGTCATTACAGACAAACGCAGCCGCCTGTCTACAGCCAATGTGGACAAGCTGACGTTCATAAAAATGAACCAGGCATGGATCCCACAGGACCTGTCCATCTCTTGTGCAGAATAGACATTTATAACTACCTCCCCTTAACCATATATTATTGTACTCCAGGTCACTTCCTCATACAATCTTCTTTTTATTTTCATTTTACCATTATATCGCGGGGAAACCCAAAGTTGAATGAACCTCTTCTCTGTCTGGGTGCCGCGGCCTAAAAATATCTGACAGTGGCCTGTTCCAGTGTTGGGTGACAGGAAGCCTGATTCTCTGCTATGGGACCTCTCTCCTCTGTCTGGGTGCCGGGGCCTAAATATCTGACAATGGCCTGTTCCAGTGGTGGGTGACATGAAGCCTGATTCTCTGCTATGACATGAAGCCTGATTCTCTGCTTTGGGACCTCTCTCCTCTGTCTGGGTGCTGGGGCCTAAATATCTGACAACGGCCTGTTCCAGTGGTGGGTGACATGAAGCCTGATTCTCTGCTATGACATGAAGCCTGATTCTCTGCTATGACATGAAGCCTGATTCTCTGCTATGGGACCTCTCTCCTCTGTCTGGGTGTCGGGGCCTAAATATCTGACAATGGCCTGTTCCAGTGGTGGGTGACGTGAATCCTGATTCTCTGCTATGACATGAAGCCTGATTCTCTTCTGACATGAAGCCTGATTCTCTGCTATGGGACCTCTCTCCTCTGTCTGGGTGCCGGGGCCTAAAAATATCTGACAGTGGCCTTTTCTAGTGTTGGGTGACATGAAGCATGATTCTCTGCTATGACATGAAGCCTGAATCTCTGCTATGGGACCTCTCTCCTCTGTCTGGGAGCCGGGGCCTAAAAATATCTGACAGTGGCCTGTTCCAGTGTTGGGTGACATGAAGCCTGATTCTCTGCTATGACATGAAGCCTGAATGTCTGCTATGGGACCTCTCTCCTCTGTCTGGGTGCCGGGGCCTAAATATCTGACAATGGCCTGTTTCAGTGGTGGGTGACGTGAAGCCTGATTCTCTGCTATGACATGAAGCCTGATTCTTTGCTGACATGAAGCCTGATTCTCTGCTATGGGACCTCTCTCCTCTGTCTGGGTGACGGGGCCTAAAAATATCTGACAGTGGCCTGTTCCAGTGTTGGGTGACATGAAGCATGATTCTCTGCTATGACATGAAGCCTGAATCTCTGCTATGGGACCTCTCTCCTCTGTCTGGGTGCCGGGGCCTAAATATCTGACAATGGCCTATTCCAGTGGTGGGTGACGTGAAGCCTGATTCTCTGCTATGACATGAAGCCTGATTCTCTGTTATGGGACCTTTCTCCTCTGTCTGGGTGCCGGGGCCTAAATATCTGACAGTGGCCTGTTCCAGTGGTGGGTGACATGAAACCTGATTCTCTGCCATGAGACCTCTTTACAATTGATATTGGTTAATTTTTATTTATTTTATTTTTATTATAATTCATTTCCCTATCCACATTTGTTTGCAGGGGATTTACCTACATTTTGCTGCCTTTTGCAGCCCTCTAGCCCTTTCCTGGGCTATTTTACAGCCTTTTTAGTGCCGAAAAGTTCGGGTCCCCATTGATTTCAATGGGGTTCGGGTTCGGGGCGAAGTTCGGGTCGAGTTCGAATCCTGAACCCGAACATTTCCGGGAAGTTCGGCCGAACTTCTCGAACCCGAACATCCAGGTGTTCGCTCAACTCTAGCCATGACTGATGTAAAAAGTTGAAAATCATACATCAAATGTATCACATGACAATACCTTTCTAATAAAGCTAGAACCAGCCCTCTACCTCTCATGGATCCAGAGATCTCTACATTCACCACTCCAATTGCTCTGCTAGATTTTCTTCAGCCTGTCTGCTCACAGGACATGTCTTTCTGCAGCAGATCTCTCCCTGTAACTGGCACAGCTTCTAACAGAACATATGGCTGGTGGCAAAGATTTAAGCTAGGGCTTGCAAGGCAACATGTGTTGTGTGACAAAAAGTGTACGACTACAGTGCAACATGTGTTCCACGACATTTATTAAGGTTTCAACATTTTTGTAATGATAGCCGATGGTGTTGCACTGTGGCAAGTGACTGCAACACTGTTACGGCTTTCCATATGGAGATGTATTTTTACATAAAGCCAAATGAAGATTGAAGATTGAAGATTTTATTTTCATCTCAGTGCTGGACATTTTTTCCCTTTTTGTCCTGGATTGTTTGCAGACTGGAACGGGTCCTTGCACGATTGATCATACAGGTATTGCTGGCTTGACTCCTGATTTACACAGAATCCCCCTTAAGTACCTCATCCAAAAGAATATGAGCCTGTGATAAAGCATCTGCAGATAATAGTGAAATGAAATGACCATCAAGCCTAGCAATGATTTGAACAGGAGGTTGAGAGAAGGCATTACAGTTTTTATTGTTTTAAAAAAAAATGGTTATTGGATGTCTTATTCCCTCCAACTGTTGCTATCCCTTCTCAAATGCCAGTTTGCTAGCACATATCTGTTCCTCTACTGAAATTTACATAAGGAAGTGTATCTTGGAACTTCAGAGACTCTTATGGCTAAAACAAGAGTTTTGTAAGTAACTAAGGGACAATAGTCCCTTAAGTACTGCCATACTCTTTTAATATCAGACCCTTTGCTTTTATTCTACTACTAATAGAAGACATTAAAAAGTATTATAATGTAGAAAAAAAGTCAACCAAATGGTTAAAGCCATGAGGAATTTTGGTAATTAAGAATTAACCAATGTACATACAGTACTGATCAAAAGTTTAAGACCACTTGAAAAATCGCAAAAAATCATATTTAGCATGGCTGAATCTTAACAAGGTTCCAAGTAGAGCTTCAACATGCAACAAGAAGAAATGGGAGTGAGACAAAACATTTTTTGAGCATTCAATTTAATGAAAACAACGAATAAACTGAAATCGGCTGTTTTTCAGCTGATCAAAGGTTTAGGACCACACCTCCAAAAACCCGCTAAACCCCCCAAAACAGAAATCCAACATCCAAACATGAACTCAGTAATGAGTAGCTCCGCTGTTATTGTTGATCACTTCAAAAATTCATTTTGGCATGCTTGATGCAAGCGTTTCCATGAGGTGAGTGGGAACATTTTCTTCAAGTGGTGAAGACGGCCGCACGAAGGCCATCTACTGTCTGGAACTGTTGTCCATTTTTGTGAACTTCTCTTGCCATCCATCCCGAAAGGTTCTCAATTGGATTTAGATCAGGGGAACACGCAGGATGGACCAAAAGAGTGATGTTATTCTCCTGGAAGTCCCTTGTCCTGCGGGCATTGTGTACTGTAGTGTTGTCCTGTTGTCCTGTTGAAAAACCCAGTCGTTACCACACAGACGAGGGCCCTCAGTCATGAGGAATGCTCTATGCAACATCTGGACATAGCCAGTGTCCGTTTGACGCCCCTGCACTTCCTGAAGCTCCATTGTTCCACTGAAGGAAAACGCACTCCAAACTATTATGGCGCCTCCTCCATTGTGGCGCGTAGAAAACATCTCAGATGGGATCTGCTTGTCATGCCAGTATTGTTGGAATCCATCAGGACCATTAAGGTTAAATTTTTTCTCATCAGAGAATAAAACTTTTTTCCTCCTTTGAATGTCCCATGTTTGGTGCTCTCTTGCAAAGTCCAAACGAGCAGTTCTGTGGCGTTCAAGGAGACAAGGTCTTTGAAGATGTTTTTTGTTTTTGAAGCCCTTCAGTCTCAGATGCTGTCTGATGCTTATGGGGCTGCAGTCAGCACCAATAAGGGCCTTAATTTGGGTCGAGGATCGTTCAGTGTCTTGACGGACAGCCAATTGGATCCTCTGGCTCAGTGCTGGTGAAATTTTTTTGGGTCTTCCACTTTACTTTTTTGTTCCATAACCCTCAGGATCATTTAAGAAATCCCAAATGACTATCTTACTGCGTACTACCTCAGCAGCGATGGCGCTCTGTGAGAGACCCTGCTTATGCAGTTCAACAACCCGACCACGTTCAAAAAGGAAGATTTTTTTTGCCTTTGCCATCACGTGTGACTACCTGACAGAAAATGACAATGAATCCACATCTTTGCACAGATTTGGCCTTTTAAAGGCATGTGGTCCTAAACTTTTGATCGGCTGAAAACAGCCTGTTTCAGTTTATTCATTGTTTTCATTAAATTGAATGCTCAAAAAATGTTTTGTCTCACTCCCATTTCTTCTTGTTGCATGTTGAAGCTCTACTTGGTACCTTGTTAAGATCCAACAATGTAAAATATGATTTTTTGCCATTTTTCAAGTGGTCTTAAACATTTGATCCGGACTGTATTTATGAAGTGTTTAATTAAGAGAGATATATATATTTTACAGTGGCTACAGAAATAAAAATTCATTGTCACCTTTCTACCTGCATAACCCTTTCTAAAGTAATCTTGCATAAACTATTTTAGGATCTTTATGTGTAAATTATCTTTACCTTTCATGAAATTCTATACAGAAAACAGAAAAGTATGCTCACTTGGAAGTCAGATTTAGGGGGTTCCATATTAATTTTACACAGAGGAAATCTAAACCTTTTGTTTTTTGTTTTCTTTTAGGGAATGTCTGTTTCTTGATTGATTCTGTAAAATAATCACCATGTGTCTGCTTATGTGGCTTCTAGTGACTGACTGACATTGGGGACAATTGCATGACCGTAGGTCATAATTGCCCATTACAGGGCAGGATTTATGATTGACAGGAGCTTTTCAGAATAGTATATTACAAAGGATTATGAACTGTAACAGGGTAATCTCTCTAATGTAATTCAAGATCTTGTCATGGCTTATGGCTGTTTAATGGACCTTATACAGAAGAATTAGAGGAGCGTCCCCCACCCACAGCTTGTCATCCCTTAAATGATTTAAGAGATTGCTGGAGGCCACATTGAGCTGTAGGTGATAACTCATTGCAATAAATATAAAAATGAGTGGAGCAGTGCTGCTCTGTATTTCATTTTCCGCTTTACCTTTCACTCCTTGTCTTCTCTTACAATCTTTTGGTAAAAATGCTATATGAAAACAGAACCCTTCATTTTATGCAAAAGCAGATATACTTTAGTACCTGGACTGAGCTGTACTCCTCCTAATAGCAACGACATTTAGTGGTTAGCAATTCAGTCTCATTATCTTTATCAAACTTGCCAAAGTAGTGGCATTTTACAGGAATGATGTTGGTGTAATATGTAAAAATATGTTGCTGAAATTCGATCAGAATTTCAGGAAAAATTTGATTTGCACCGAATCTGTATTTCCTCATGCTTCTTGGTAACGATTCACATTTTTTCATAAAAGGGCTGATGCCCATGTTAGGACATAGAGCAAGGAACTCTGGGAATGAGGGATAACCCACAATGCTTATGTATGCAGCCAATCAGCAGCCAGCCAGCCCTGTGATGTCACAGCCCTATAAATAGTCTCAGCCATCTTGGATTCAGCCATTTTCCACTGTACTTAGTGTAGGGAGAGACATCAGCAGGCGCTAGGGACAGTGCTAGGAAAGACTTTAAAACTTTTATTTTGCTGTATAGAAGTTCAGGGAAAGGATAGGGAGGAATCATTCCACAGTATTGAAGCAAAACAGGGATCAGTAGGGGAGTTTGCAGCACTGACTGTACATCCAAATTGCCATTATACAGCTCTCTAATTCCAGCAAACCGTTCTTGTTATTGGGGTGCAAGTGCTGTTTGATACAGCCATTAACAGTGTTTATTACAAGGAAATATTTCTACGTCTTATTTGCCCTTGTGCGGTGCAGTTATATGTTCTAAAGCATTTTTTGGCTTGCAATAGTGGCAAAAAAAGGGCTTATTAGCTGTTGTGTGGTGAAGTGAGAAAATGATAGCCCTTTTTGGTGTGTATTAGTGGCAACAAAAATATATATTTGCCATTCAGTGGTGCAGTTATAAGTTCTAAAGCCTTTTTTGGCGTGTATTAGTGGCAAAAAAATATATATTATTTGCCATTCAGAGGTGCAGTTATATGTTCTAAAGCCCTTTTCGGCATGTAGTAGTGGCACCAAAAAAAGTATTTGCCATTGTGCAGGCCTTTTTGTACAGGCCTTTTTGGCATGTATTAGTGGCAACAAAAATATATATTTGCCGTTCAGCTGTGCAGTTATATGTTTTAAAGCCCTTTTTGGCATGTATTAGTGGCCAAAAATATATATTATTTGCCGTTCAACGATGTAGTTATATGTTCTAAAGCCCATTTTGGCATGTATTAGTGGCACAAAAAAAAGTATTTGCGGTTCAGTTATATGCTCTAAAGCTCTTTTTTTAGGGGATTAGTGGCACAAAAAAAAGTATTTGCCGTTCAGCAGTGCAGTTATATGTTCTAAAGCCCTTTTTTGCATGTATTAGTGGCACAAAAAAAGGGTCTATTTGCCATTCAGTGGTGCATATATGTTCTAAAGCCCTTTTTGGCGTGCATTAGTGGGAAAAAAAGGGTTTATTGGCCGTTGTGTGGTGAAGTGAAAAAAATTATAGACTGTTTTCATTTCCGTTTTATTTATTTGATCTAACAGTATGTCAGACAGAGAAGTGCCAGGCCCTGCACAGGGGAGGGGCAGAGGCCTAAATGTTTCTAGCGAAGGCACAGGTCGCAGCAGAGTAAGGGGGCGAGCGTGAAGGAGTTGCAGCAAGAGGCCTGAGCTTCGGTGTCATATAGCGGTCGTGTCTTGACCAGCAACACAGCGGTTGTTGAATGGTTGACTCGGTCATCCACTTCGTCCCAAGTGACATCAGACACCCCCAGCCAAGAGTCGGTGGGTCTGTCAGACATAGTTGGCATGGCCCGGGAAAAGGCCCTGTGCCCTCACCTGTTCTCAACCTGCCTCTGTCCTTTTCTGTTCCCTCAGCCAGAGAAGTATTCTATGCTGTGGGCTCAGCTCCACTATACAGCGAGGGCGAGCTACTAGAAGACAGTCAGCAGCTATTGGCAAGTCAAGATGTGGAGGAGACATCCGCTGCTTCCTCCGGTAGGCGGGCAAGTAGGGAGGAGAGTGACGTGGTTACTAATCTTGCGAGCGGTCAGGCTCCTGACCCAGAGAATGTTGAGGAGGACATCAGTGACGTGCAGACAGTACTCAATGATGATGTAGCTGATCGCACTTGGGAGTAGGGTAAATTAGGGGCTTCATCATCGGGAGAAAAGGGTGGCAGCTGGCCCGTGAGGCAGGGGTGGAGCCAGCAAGTCTCTATCGTAGCTGGGAGTCAGCAGGGTGGCAGCAGTGGGAGGTCGAGAGCCAAACGTGCCCAGGTTAGACCACCCACTTCGCAGGAGCCTACCTTCCCGGAAAGTAGTGGTGCAGGGATTCACTGAAGCAACGGCGGTAGCAGTTAGTGTGTAGTGCTGGGGTAAAATCACCTACTCAGCATTGTGGCAGTTTTTAGTTAAGCCGCCAGAGGAGTTGAACATGGTTATTTGTAGAATCGGTGGGCAGAAGGTGAAGCTTGGCCAGGGTGCCAATATTGGCATCACGGCCCTGTGTCAACACATGCAGCGTAACGATAAAGTGGCCTGGGAGAACTGTGGCTCTGATGTGGTGGTCCAGCCTGCCGCAGCAACTGCTGCATCACCCAGTGGCACGCACCTGATTTCAGGCAGTAAAGGTTCCACCACCTCAGCTGAAGGGAGCTGTCTGTGCTTCCCATCATCTGCTGGTCCTGATGCTCCTGCTCCTCCTCCTTGTCAGTCATTCCATCAGCAATTAATCACCAAAGCGATTGCCAAGAGACAACAGTATGTGTGCACTCATCCAATGGTGCAGAAGCTGAATGTGTTCCTGGCCAAGTTGCTGGTGCTGCAGTCCCTCCCTTTCCAACTGGAGGACTCTGCACATTTTAGAGAACTGATGGCTTGTGCTGAACTGAGGTGGAGAGTCCCAAGCCTTCATTTCTTTTTGAAAAAAGGCAGTACCAACCCTGCACAATTACGTAGAACAGAAGGTGGAAAGTGAGAAGCTCCTTTACTGCCCACTGGGTGAATGTGGTTCCTGCACAGCCACACCTGCAACTTGGCCAGCTGACGCTGCTTGCGCCTCCACGTTCTCACGCTGTTGGTCTTGCAACAATGTCCACCTATGCCTCCTCATCCTCCACCGTGTCCTCAGCCTCCAGTGCAGGGACAATTCACAGTGCCCCTTCAGCATACCACATGTGCAGGGCATGGCGGTGTCATGCTGTTCTGCACCTCATTTGCCTGGGCAAACAGAGTCACACAGTGGAGGAACTGCTCCGTGTCCTTCATCAAGAAATCGAATCCTGGCTTTCTCCACTACAACTCAAAATCGGAACCATGGTGACCGACATGGCGTCGGCGCTGCGTCAAGGAGGGATGAGCGATGTGCCCTGCATGGCACACGTGTCCATTCTAAAAATGGCCAGGAAACTTTGCATGCACTTCAGCCAAAGCACACCCTCCTTGAGCTGCAATGGCAGAACGGTATCCCCCAACATAGGCTACTATGCAACGTTTCCACCCGTTGGAATTCCACCCTCCATATGTTGGACTGACTATGCAAACAGAAAAAGGCCATAAAATATTTCTTGATGATCCAAGCGGACAGGAGTACTCCCCTGTGTAACTTTGATGTCAACCAGTGGCAGCTCATGCGTGACACCTGCCATTTTCTCAGGCCCTTTGAGGAGGCCAATTTTTTTGTCATTCGCCAGGACTACGGGATGAATGATGTCATTCCACTGCTTCATGTCCTGGAACAGATGCTGGTAAATCTGGATGGTCAGGGCACTGGAGACGTAGCGCCTAGAACTCACGGCCACATAAGCCCTGTGGGGGCAGAACTGGAAGAGGAGGAGGAGTAGGACATTGGCGCACAAGCAATGTGTAGCAAAATGGGTGGTTTTTATACACAGGTGTCAGGAGAGCAGGAGCAGGAGCAGCCAGAGGATCCACAGGGCGATGAGGAAGAGGAAGCAGAGGATCCAGACACACCTTGGCAGTATGCAGTGGGGATGGAGACATGGAGTCCCTCTTGCACAAATGGCCCGATGTATGCTCACTTGCTTGCGTAGTGACAGCCAAGTTGTCACCATTTGACAGAGGGATGACTTCTGGCTCTCTTCCTTATTGGACCCTCGCTACCAGTCCAAAAAGGGGGCCTTTTTTACACCCGCTGAGAGGGAGAGGCCCTCTGTGCTCACGTTCCACTGCCATGGCTGCTGACTCTAGAGTCGCTGATGGGCAGCTTTCTTTACCCGCATAGTGAAGAAACTACTCACTAGCAGCTAGACATAGAGCAGAACCTGAACCAGCAGGTGGTGGCATATTTGGAGTTCACCCTGACAGCCGTCATTGAAGATCCTCTGGACTACTAGGCAGTAGGGATGAGTGAACCAGAAGTGTATAGTTCGGGTTCGTACCGAATTTTGGGGTGTTCGTGACACGGACCCGAACCCGAACATTTATGTAAAAGTCCGGGTTCGGGTTTGGAGTTCGGGGCTTTCTTGGCACTTTTTGAAAGGCTGCAAAGCAGCCAATCAACAAGCGTCATACTACTTGCCCCAAGAGGCCATCACAGCCATGCCTACTATTGGCATGGCTGTGATTGGCCAGTGCAGCATGTGACCCAGCCTCTAATTAAGCTGGAGTCACGTAGCGCCGCACGTCACTCTGCTCTGATCAGTGTAGGGAGAGGATGCAGCTGCTGCTGTTAGGGCGAAATTAGGCAGGGATTTCCTCATCAAAAACACTTAATGAAGTGATCGATCTACAGCTGTGGATCATTCAACTTCTGCTAGTTAATTGCTCATTGTTTTTAGGCTGCCCAGACCGTTTTTCTGTTACTTTTTTCTGGGGTGATCATCGGCCATTTTGTGTCTTGTGGTGCGCCAGCACAAGCTGCCACCAAGTCCATTTAACCATCAATAGTGTGGATTTTTTTTGCTATATCCTACATCAGGGGCTTGGCTGTGCTTGCTACTTTGAGGGGTGAAATACAATTGTCAAAATAGCAGTACCCTAAATCTGGTGTTTCAGCAGTGGCTAGCCAATTGTAATTATGTCTGCTGTCTGGCAAAGGATATATATTGTTCTGGGTGTAAATTCAATTGCCAAATTAGTAATTTCATAAATCTGTGGTTTCTGCTATAGCAGGCCAAGTTTAAATCTATCCATAAAAGGGTATATTACATTGAAGGTGCTGATAGGGTCATCCTCAAAAACTTCACACGCTACCGTCCATTTCCAAGTCTAATTCTGTTCATAAAGGGATACCTGTCATCCGGGGCCTAAATACTAGGCCTACAATTTATATTCAGCTAAATTTGTGGTTACTGCTGTGCCTGTATTAGTGTAATACGGTACCTAAATAGATAGCCAGATAGTGTTAGGTGCCTGTAACAAAAGGCATGAATTTGAATTCAATACATTGGGCCTAATAATTTTTTCCTTATTGTGGTGAACGGTAACAATGAGAAAAACATCTAGTAAGGGACGCAGATGCGGACATGGTCGTGGTGGTGTTAGTGGACCCTCTGGTGCTGGGAGAGGATGTGGCCGTTCTGCCACAGCCACACGTCCAAGTAAACCAACTACCTCAGGTCCCAGTAGCTGCCAGAATTTACAGCGATATTTGGTGGTGCCCAATGCCGTTCTAAGGATGGTAAGGCCTGAGCAGGTACAGGCATTAGTCAATTGGGTGGCAGACAGTGGATCCAGCAAGTTCACATTAGTTCCCACCCAGTCTTCTGCAGAAAGCGCACAGGTGGCGCCTGAAAACCAAGCCAATCAGTCTGTTGCATCACCCCTATGCATATCAGGGAAACTGTCTGAGCCTCAAGTTATGCAGCAGTCTCTTATGCTGTTTGAAGACTCTGCTGGCAGGGTTTACCAAGGGCATCCACCTAGCCCTTCCCCTGCGGTGGAAGACATAGAATGCACTGACGCACAACCACTTATGCTTCCTGATGATGAGGACATGGGAATGCCACCTCACCACGTCTCTGATGATTATGAAACAACTGCTACGTCTTTCTTTTTTTTTTTTATAATTGTATATTGCTACGTCTTTCTGCAGTGTGCAGACTGAACAGGAGGTCAGGGAGGAAGACTGGGTGGAAGACGATGCAGGGGTCGATGAGGTCCTAGACCCCACATGGAATGAAGGTTGTGCCACTGACTTTCAGAGTTCAGAGGAAGAGGCAGTGGTGAGACTGAGCCAACAGCGTAGCAAAAGAGGGAGCAGGGGGAAAAAGCAGAACACACGCCGCCAAGATAGTGCGCCTGCTACTGGCCACCGCCAAGATAGTGCGCCTGCTACTGGCCACCGCCACCTGGGACCGAGCACCCCAAAGGCAGCTTCAAGGAGTTCCCTGGTGTGGGAGTTCTTCAAACAATGTGCTGACGACAAGACCCGAGTGGTTTGCATGCTGTGCCATCAGAGCCTGAAGCGAGGCATTAACGTTCTAAACCTTAGCACAACCTGCATGACCGGGCACTGCAGTGGCGTGAACACCTTAAAAACAAGGAATTCACTCAGGCTCCCCCTGCTACCTGTTCTGCTGCTGCCGCCTCGTCCTCTTCCTCCGCCTCGGGAGGAACGTTGGCACCTGCCGCCTAGCAAACAGAGGATGTACCACCAACACCACCACCTCCATCACCAAGCATCTCCACCATCACACAAGGCAGCATTCAGCTCTCCATCTCACAAACTTTTGAGAGAAAGCGTAAATTCCCACCTAGCCATCCTCGATCCTTGGCCCTGAATGCCAGCATTTCTAAACTACTGGCCTATGAAATGCTGTCATTTAGGCTGGTGGACACAGACAGCTTCAAACAGCCCATGTCGCTTGCTGTCCCACAGTATGTTGTTCCCAGCCGCCACTACTTCTCCAAGAGAGGCGATGACAACCAAGTGTGCACTGCACAACGCCTTCTGTGGCATGGTCCACCTAACCACAGATACGTGGACCAGTAAGCACGGCCAGGGATGCTATATCTCGCTAACTGCACACTGGGTAAATGTAGTGGCGGCTGGGCCCCAGGCGGAGAGCTGTTTTGCGTACGTCCTTCCGCCGCCAAGGATCACAGGGCAACATTCTTTGCCCCCTGTAGCCTCCTCCTCTTACTCGGCTTCCTCCTCCTCTTCTTCCACCTGCTCATCCAGTCATCAACACACCTTCACCACCAACTTCAGCACAGCCCGGGCTAAACGTCAGCAGGCCATTCTGAAATTCATATGTTTGGGGACAGGCCCCACACCACGCAGGAGTTGTGGTGGGGTATTGAACAACAGACCGACGAGTGGTTGCTGCCGGTGAGCCTCAAGCCCGGCCTGGTGGTGTGCGATAATGGGCGAAATCTCATCGCAGCTCTAGGACTAGCCGGTTTGACGCACATCCCTTGCCTGGCGCATGTGCTGAATTTGGTTGTGCAGAAGTTCATTCACAACTACCCCGACATGTCAGAGCTGCTGCATAAAGTGCACTTCTGGCGTTCACATCCTGCCGCTGCTCGCCTGTCTGCGCTACAGCGTAACTTCGGCCTTCCCGCAAACTGCCTCATATGAGACGTGTCCACCAGGTGCAACTCCTACCTTGCACATGCTGGACAGACTGTGCGAGCAGCAACAGGCCATAGTGGAGTTTCAGCTGCAGCCACAGCAATAACCACAGATTTAGCTGACTACAAATTTGAGGCCTATTATTTAGGCGCTGGGTGACAGGTATACGTTTACGGACAGAATTAGACTGGGATATGCACAGTAGCGTGTGTGTGAAGTTATTGAGAATGACCCTATCAGCACCGTGAATTTAAGATTCCCTTTTAGGGATAAATTTAAAGTAGGCCTGATACAGCAGAAACCACTAATTTAGAGAATTGCTAAATTGGGAATTGTATTTCAACCCAGAACAAAGACTGTGCTTTGACGGACACTAAATAACTCGCCCAGCCACAGCAATAACCACAGATTTAGCTGACTACAAATTTGGGGCCTATTATTTACAGAATTAGACTGGGATATGGCCAAAAAATAACCACACTATTGATGGTTAAATGCACTTGGTGTGACAGCTTGACCAACCACACTATTGAGGGTTAAATGTACTTGGTGACAGGCTCAGCTTGCCCCTGATGTAGTATATGGTCAAAAAATAACCAGACTATTGATGGTTAAATGCACTTGGTGTGACAGCTTGACCCTGATGTAGGATTTAGCCAAAAAACAACCGCGGTATTGAGGGTTAAATGCACTTGGTGACAGGCTCAGCTTGCCCCTGATGTAGTATATGGCCAAGAAATAACCAGACTATTGATGGTTAAATGCACTTGGTGTGACAGCTTGACCCTGATGTAGGATTTAGCCAAAAAACAACCACACTACTGAGGGTTAAATGCACTTGTTGGCAGCTTGTGCTGGCGCACCACAAGACAAAAAATGGCCGCTGATCACCCCAGAAAAAAGTGACTGAAAAACGCTCTGGGCAGCCTAAAAACAGTGAGCAATTCAATAGCAGCAGTTCAATCATCCACAGCTGCAGATCGATTTCTGAATGAAGTCTTTTGGAGGAGTTAATCACTGCCTAATCTCGCCCTAACGTCGCAGCTGCAACCTCTCCCTATACTGATCAGAGCAGAGTGACGGGCGGCGCTACGTGACTCCAGCTTAAATAGAGGCTGGGTCATATGCTGCACTGGCCAATCACAGCCATGCCAATAGTAGGCATGGCTGTGACGGCCGCTTGGGGCAAGTAGTATGACGCTTGTTGATTGACTGCTTTGCAGCCTTTCAAAAAGCGCCAAGAAAGCGACGAACACTGAACCCGAACCCGGACTTTTACGAAAATGTCCGGGTTCGGGTCCGTGTCACGGTCACCCTAAAATTCGGTACGAACCCGAACTATACAGTTCGGGTTCGCTCATCCCTATCCAGGGCACTTCCTCATTCAATCCTCTTTTTTTAATTTTACCATTATATTGCGGGGCAACCCAAAGTTAAAAGAACCTCTCCTCTGTCTGGGTGCTGGGGCCTAAAAATATCTGACAGTGGCCTGTTCCAGTGGTGGGTGACGTGAAGCCTGATTCTCTGCTATGACATGAAGCCTGATTCTCTGCTATGGGACCTCTCTCCTCTGTCTGGGTGTCGGGCCTAAATATCTCACAGAGGCCTGTTCAAGTGGTGGGTGACATGAAACCTGATTTTCTGCTATGGGACCTCTCTCCAATTGATATTGGCTATTTATTTTTATTTTTTTATTCATTTCCCTATCCACATTTGTTTGCAGGGTATTTACCTACATTTTGCTGCCTTTTGCAGCCCTCTAGCCCTTTCCTGGGCTATTTTACAGCCTTTTTAGTGCCGAAAAGTTTGGGGCGAAGTTCGGGTTGAGCGAAGTTCGAGAAGTTCGGCCAAACTTCTCGAACCCGAACATCCAGGTGTTCGCTCAACTCTACTGGGCAGCCAAACTGGATTTATGGCCGCAACTGGCCGAGTTTGCCCTGGAAAAGCTGTCCTGCCGGCTAGTAGTGTGGCATCAGAGTGGGTGTTTAGTGGGGTGGAGGCCATAGTTACCTCAATAAGAACTCGCCTGTCCACCCAAAATGTTGAGCTACTGACCTTTGTCAAGATAAATCAGACTAGCTCATTCATGGTGCCACACCAACACTTTGACAAAAGAGAACGGTTTCTTCTGGCTACCTGCCTCATCTACTATCCTGATGCTTTCACCTGCCTGATGCCACAAATCTGATGCTAAGTGCTCCTTCTTTTACCCACCATCTTCAGCTGGTACTGGTCAGTCTGTGGTCCCCTGATGATGCTGCCACCTCCACACCATGTCACCTTGCCACTCTGTGGTCTCCTAATGCTGCTTCCACCTTCACACTATGTCACCTTGCCACTCTGTGGCCTCCTGATGCTGCTGCCACCTCCACACTATGTCACTTTGCCACTCTGTGTTCTCCTGATGCTGCTACCACCTTCACACTATGTCACCTTGCCACTCTGTGGTCTCCTGATGCTGCTGCCACCTCCACACTATGTCATCTTGCCACTCTGTGGCCTCCTGATGATGCTGCTGCCACCTCCACATTCTGTCATTGTGCCACCCTGTGGCCACCTCGTGATGCTGCTGCTGCCACCTCCACACTCTGGCTGCAGAGAACCTTTAGGGCTGTTTCACACGAGCGGATGCCGTGCGTGGCATCCGCTCTGTGAAAGAGTGCCAAGACCCGACGCAGACTGCAGAGGCACGGAGCATTAACATGACTGATAATGCTCCGTGCCTCTCTGTGATCTCTTTACTACGAAATCACAGTTGACACTGTGATTTTGTAGTAAAGAGGTCACAGAGAGGCACGGAGCATTATCAGTCATGTTAATGCTCCGTGCCTCTGCAGTCTGCGTCGGGTTTTGGCACTCTTTCACGGAGCGGATGCCACGCACGGCATCCGCTCGTGTGAAACAGCCCTTAAAGTGGTGTAGAACACTGTGCCTTGCAGTAATACGCATAGGGGGTCTGCTGTGGTAGTAAAACAATACTGTGAGTCAGTATGACACACAGATGACAGGCGTCGCTCTTAGAATCACTGCACATTTCACTTATTTGGGCAGTTTTGGGGCCAAAACTGACCAAATAACTCAAGTGTGAACTCAGGCTTACAGGTCAATATTAGCCTCAAGAAGAAGCGCACTCCTTTTACACCATCGGCAGCTGATTCCACATAGATGTCTAGAGAACCTGTTCTATTAAACGCTTATACAAGTAGAGGGAGTCAGCAGTAAGTTTGTGGTGATTTCACTGATTATTTTGCCCTACCTCTGACCCATCAGAACCAAATCTTTTTTGAAAAATTATTCGAATTGGCTGAATCGAATATTTGAGAAATTCACTCATCTCTATATATAAACTATATGTAGCAGCCTTAGGGTACTTTCACACTTGTGGCAGTGTCATCCGGCGGGCAGGTCCATCGTCGGAACTGCCCGTCAGATCCGCTGATCTGCCGCTGACTGAAAGCATTTGTGAGTCTTGTACATTTTTTCATATTTTTACCGATTTGCGCATGTGCATGCCAGAACGACGGATCCGGCATTCCGGTATTCTGAATGCTGGATCCGGTGCTAATACATTCTTATGGGAGAAAATGCCGGATCCGGCGTTCAGGCAAGTCTTCAGTTTTTGTTGGCCGGAGAGAAAACTGTAGCATGCTGCGGTTTTCTCTTTTGCCTGATCAGTCAAAACGACTGAACTGAAGACATCCTGATGCAAACTGAACGGATTAGGCCTTTTTCACACTTGCGTTGTCCGGATCCGGCGTGTACTCCACTTGCCGGAATTACACGCCGGATCCGGAAAAAGTGTACTGAAAGCATTTGAAGACGGATCCGTCTTCAAAATGCTTTCAGTGTTACTATGGCAGCCAGGACGCTATTAAAGTCCTGGTTGCCATAGTAGGAGCGGGGGAGCGGTATACTTACAGTCCGTGCGGCTCCCGGGGCGCTCCAGAATTACGTCAGAACGCCCCATGCGCATGGATGACGTGCCATGCGATCACGTGGTCCATGCGCTTGGGGCGCCCTGACGTCACTCTGGAGCGCCCCGGGAGCCGCACGGATGGTAAGTATACTGCTCCCCACTACACTTTACCATGGCTGCCGGGACTTTAGCGTCCCGGCAGCCATGGTAACCATTCAGAAAAAGCTAAACGTCGTATCCGGCAATGCGCTGAAACGACGTTTAGCTTAAGGCCGGATCCGGATCAATGCCTTTCAATGGGCATTAATTCCGGATTCGGCCTTGCGGCAAGTCTTCAGGATTTTTGGCCGGAGCAAAAAGCGCAGCATGCTGCGGTATTTTCTCCGGCCAAAAAACGTTCTGTTCCGGAACTGAAGACATCCTGATGCATCCTGAACGGATTTCACTCCATTCAGAATGCATTAGGATAAAACTGATCAGGATTCTTCCGGCATAGAGCCCCGACGACGGAACTCTATGCCAAAAGAAAAGAACGCAGGTGTGAAAGAGCCCTAACTCTCCATTCAGAATGCATGGGGATAAAAATGATCAGTTCTTTTCCGGTATAGAGCCCCTGTGACAGAACTCTATGCCAGAAAAGAAAAACGCAAGTGTGAAAGTAGCCTTATGTAGTGAGTGGATGATGGGATTAGCAGTTACAGGTCCCTAGGGCACTGCAGTGACTGAAGGGACTGCAGCAACTTGTCTACCCTCGGAGCACACCCTGGTATTGGGACTCCTATCTGCCAGTAGTTGGGGTGTTCTTGATGTTAGGTGTTGGTCTGAGTGCAAGGCAGAAGAGCAGGTGAAATGGCCAGTAATTAGTGGGGTCAGTAACCAGTCCAGCTGGGATCAAGAAAAAAGTCTCTTACTTATAGTTGTAGTAGTAGTACATCTGCCAATAACAAGGCAGACAATTCTTCCCCAATAGCAGTGTATGAACATCAGCAATGAATGAGGTTGTAGTAATCATCTCTGTTTCTCTAAAATCTTTAAACATAACCTAAAATCCCTAAACATAACAGACAATGAGGTACTTGTTTCTCTTTCCTGCAGTTCCCAGTCTGAGGAGTGTAGGTAAAAGATATGATGAGCCAAAGCCTCTCCAAGTTTGGAAAGGTGTGGTAGCAATGTTCCCACTCACAACAGCAAAGTCTCTAAGCTATAAATGTGCACAATACCATGCTCACTGACTCGAATTCAAAACCTTATAGATTCTGGACCTTCTGCTTCCCTTCTTTCTAGAGCACTTTGATGGTAAAGTTGCTTCTATTGCCCTTGAAGTCTCAGATATAAAGGTTCTCTGAGCTTGGGCCTAACCTGGAGGAACTTGCACGCATAGGTCCTCACTGTAGCACATCTAAGAGCAGACTCCTTACTGATCAACCAGGGGGTGGACCCAGGTCCATCTCCTGGCACCCTGACAGAATTAGCTAATTGTTAAGCACTAGTTGTCTGTGCAATTCTATTAGGTACAGAAATGTAACAAATCATAACATTTAACTTAGCAACATAACATTACAGCAGTTAACCCTTTGTAGGGACCCTGATCTTGGGTACAGTATATATATTTTTTTATATATACAGTACATTCAAAGTTTTCAGAATTTTTCGGACTGACTGACCTTAATTTCTTAAAGTAATGATGGCCACTCATTTTTCTTTACTTAGCTGCTTTTTTCTTGCCATAATACAAATTATAACAGTCTATTCAGTAGGACTATCAGCTGTGAATCCACCTGACTTCTCCACAACGCAACTGATGGTCCCAACCCCATTTATAAGGGAAGAAATCCCACTTATTAAACCTGACAGGGCACATCTGTGAAGTGAAAACCATTTCAGGTCACTACCTCTTGAAGCTCATCAAGAGAATGCCAAGAGTGTGCAAAGCAGTAATCAAAGCAAAAGGTGGCTACTTTGAAGAACCTAGAATATGACATATTTTCAGTTGTTTCACACTTTTTTGTTATGTATATAATTCCACATGTGTTAATTCATAGTTTTGATGCCTTCAGTGTGAATCTACAATTTTCATAGTCATGAAAATAAAGAAAACTCTTTGAATGAGAAGGTGTGTCCAAACTTTTGGTCTGTACTGTATAGAGTTTTTGTCTGTCTGTCTGTCTAGACGTCTGTCTGTCTGTCTAGACGTCTGTCTGTCTGGACGTTCTTTATGAGTGACCAAACGACTAGACCGATCTTAACCAAATTTGGCACACAGGTACATCAGGTGTCTGGGAAGGTTTTAGACCGGGTTTTAGCTCTCAAGAACTTACCATTCCTGAGATTTTCCCAAATGTTTACCGCTGGCCCAGTGACATCATGACTAGTATCAACTGGCCTGGGCGGGACTAAGCAACCATTCAAGTGAACAGAGCTTGTCTGCACCCAGGCCAGTGATGCTAGTCGTGACAGCGGGGGTCCCGGATGTCTGAACCCCACCAGTCAAATGCTGATGATCTATCCAGTGGAACCCCTTTAAATATTCAGTCATATAACGTATGACAGCACAACTACAATGCTATATGCATGGGGGGGCAGGGGCCACTATTAATTGGACAGGTGCTGCGGAGTACGCTGTTAAAGGAGCGGGCACACTGGAGGTCACTGTTAAAGGGGCAGGTGCTGCGGAGGTCACTTTTAAAGGGGTGGGAACTGTGAAGATCACTGTTAAAGGGGGTCCACTATTAAAGGGACGGGCACTGTGGAGGTCATTTTTAAAGGGGCTGGAACTGTGGAGGTCTCTGTTAAAGGGGCAGGCACTGAGGAGGTCACTGTTAAAGGTGTGGCCACTATGAAGGTCACTGTTAAAGGAGTGGTCAATATTAAAAGGGGGGGCACTGTGGAGGTCATAGTTAAAGGGGTGGGCATTGTGGAAGTCACTGTTAAAGGGGTGCGCACTGTGGAGGACACCGTTAAAGGGACAGACACGGTGGAGGTCACTGTTAAAGGGGCAGGCACTGTTAATGGGGTGGGCACTGTGGAGGTCACTGTTAAAGGGGTGGGCACTGTGGAGGTCACTGTTAAAGGCTCAGATACTGTGGAGGTCACTGTTAAAGGGGTGGGCACTGTAGAGGTCACTGTTAAAGGTGCAGACACTGTGGAGGTCACTTAAAGATGCGGTCACTGTAAAAGAGACGGGCACTGTGGAGGTCAATGTTAAAGGGGTGGGCACTGTGGAAGTCAATGTTAAAGGGGCAGACATTGTGGCGGTCACAGTTACATTGGCGGGCACTATGGAGGTCACTGTTAAAGGGGCGGGCACTGTGGAGGTCACTGTTAAAGGGCAGGCAATGTGTAGATCACTGTTAAAGGGGTGGTCACTATTAAGGGGATGGGTAATGTGGAGGTCACTGTTAAAGAGCGGGCACTGTGGAAGTTAATGTTAAAGGGGTAGGCAGTGTGGAGGTCACTGTTAAAGGGGCAGGCACTGTGGAAGTCAATGTTAAAGGGGTGGGTACTGTGGAGGTCACTGTTAAAAGAACGGCCACTATGCAGGTCACTGTTAAAGGGGTGGTCAATGTTAAAGGAGCAGGCACAGTGGAGATCACTGTTAAAGGGGCAGGCACTGTGAAATTTACTGTTAAAGGGGCGGCCACTATAGATGTTAATGTTAAATAGGCAGCCACTCTGGAGGTCACTGTTAAAGGGGCGGGCACTGTGGAGAACACTGTTAAAGGGGGCGGGCATTATGGAAGTCACTGTTAAAGGGGCGGGCACTGTGGAAGTCACTGTTAAAGGGTCGGGCACTGTGAATGTCACTGTTAAAGGGGCAGCCACTATGAAGGTCACTGTTAAAGGGGTGGTCAATGTTAAAGGGGTGGGCACTATGGTGTTCACTGTTAAGGGGGGGTACTGTATCGATCACTGTTATGGCGAAAACTGTTGATATATTTTTACGACACACGGAAACATAAAACGAAATAGATTAACTATACCTGTGCGAAGCCGGGTCCTTCTGCCAGTCTCTTATATATACAAAAACGAGTTTCTGTCTGTCTGTCTGGACATATGTCTGTATGTTCTTTATGCACTACCAAACGACTAGACCGATCTTCACACAGGTACAGTACATCAGGTGTCCGGAAAGGTTTTAGACCGGATCTCAGCTCTCTAGGTCATACCGTTCCTAAAATTTCCCCAAAATGACCTACATTAGCCAATACAAGCCCCCAAAGCTCAGCAGAAGGTATCACACAATATATTTAGATACACAGCAGACAGTATCACACATGAAAGGATTAGATACACAGCTCAACAGACAATATCACACATGATAGGATTAGATACACAGCTCAACAGACAGTATCACACATGATAGGATTAGATACACAGCTCAGCAGACAGTATCACACATGATAGGATTAGATACACAGCTCAGCAGACAGTGTCACACATAACAGGATTAGATACACAACTCAGCAAGCAGTATCATACAGGATATGATTAGATACACAGCTCAGTGGACAGTATCACACAACATAAGATTAGATACACAGCTCAGGAGACAGTATCGCACAGGATAGGATTAGATACACAGCTCAGCAGACAGTATTATACAGGATAGGATCAGATACACAGCTCAGCAGATAGTATCACACAGGATATGATTAGATACACAGTTCAGCGGACAGTATCACACAACATAAGATTAGATACACAGCTCAGCAGACAGTATCACACAAGATAGGATTACATACACAGCTCAGCAGACAGTATCACACAGGATAGGATTAGATACACAGCTTAGCAGACAGTATTATACAGGATAGGATCAGATACACAGCTCAGCAGATACAAAGCGGATTCCCAAAAAGTTGGGACACTAAACAAATTGTGAATAAAAACTGAATGCAATGATGTGGAGATGGCAAATGTCAATATTTTATTTGTAATAGAACGTAGATGACAGATCAAACGTTTAATCCGAGTAAATGTATCATTTCAAAGGAAAAATACGTTGATTCAAATTTTCACGGTGTCAACAAATCCCCAAAAAGTTGGGACAAGTAGCAATAAGAGGCTGGAAAAAGTAAATTTGAGCATAACGAAGAGCTGGAAGACCAATTAATACTAATTAGGTCAATTGGCAACATGATTGGGTATAAAAAGAGCTTCTCAGAGTAGCAGTGTCTCTCAGAAGCCAAGATGGGTAGAGGATCACCAATTCCCACAATGTTGCACAGAAAGATAGTGGAGCAATATCAGAAAGGTGTTACCCAGTGAAAAATTGCAAAGACTTTGCATCTATCATCATCAACTGTGCATAACATCATCCGAAGATTCAGAGAATCTGGAACAATCTCTGTGCGTAAGGGTGAAGGACGTAAAACCATACTGGATGCCCGTGATCTCCGGGCCCTTAAACGACACTGCACCACAAACAGGAATGCTACTGTAAAGGAAATCACAGAATGGGCTCAGGAATACTTCCAGAAACCATTGTCAGTGAACACAATCCACCGTGCCATCCGCCGTTGCCAGCTGCAACTCTACAGTGCAAAGAAGAAGCCATTTCTAAGCAAGATCCACAAGCTCAGGCGTTTTCACTGGGCCAGGGATCATTTAAAATGGAGTGTGGCAAAATGGAAGACTGTTCTGTGGTCAGACGAGTCACGATTCGAAGTTCTTTTTGGAAATCTGGGACGCCATGTCATCCGGACCAAAGAGGACAAGGACAACCCAAGTTGTTATCAACGCTTAGTTCAGAAGCCTGCATCTCTGATGGTATGGGGTTGCATGAGTGCATGTGGCATGGGCAGCTTGCATGTCTGGAAAGGCACCATCAATGCAGAAAAATATATTCAGGTTCTCGAACAACATATGCTCCCATCCAGACGTCATCTCTTTCAGGGAAGACCCTGCATTTTTGTGCTGCAATAGTGTGTGTGTGTGTGTCAGGACAAGAGATAGTAAAAATATAAGTAAAATATATTTTCCTTTTTACATCATTTTACGTACTTTTTCCGCACAATATAGAGCATGCTGCGATTTTCACGCAACGCATAAGTGATGCGTGAAAATCACCGCTCATGTACACAGCTCCATAGAAATAAATGGGTCCGGATTCAGTGCGGGTGCAATTCGTTCACCTCACGCATTGCAACCGTGCAGAAAACTCGCCCGTGTAAAAGGGGCCTTAATATGAAGAAGGCGAGCATTAAGGGACGGTGAAGTGGCCGTGATGCTGATGGTGCACGCAGAAGTCGTGGCCCTGGGAGCGTTAAAACTGTCCCTGCTGCCAGAGCACAAGAGAATCAATCATCCAAGATACCTAGCTTCATGTCCCAGTTTGCAGGGCAGAACAGGACACCACTCTTGAAGTCAGCCCAGTGCGAGCAGGTGGTCAGTTGGATTGCAGCAGATATTGCTTCCAGTTAATTAAGCACTAGTGATGAGCGAGCATACTCGGCCGAATACTTATTCGGCTTGAGCATCGCTATGCTTGGCACATGGCGGTACTCGGCCAAGTACCACATGTGCTCAAGCGCCATGCTCGAGTGGGTTAGCAGGTTTTTAGAGGGTTAGCTCAGCAGCAGGCCCTTGCATATAATGTTTTACAGGGTCAGCTCACCAGCAGGCCTGCGCCTAAAATCTTTTACTTGGTCAGCTCACCTGCAGGCCCGCAACTCAAACCTTTTATAGGGTCAGCTCACCTACAGGCCCGCAACTCAATGTGAATACGACCCTCCTTTATGCGATATACAGGTTGTATCAGAGTGCCTCTTCCTTGTAATTTTTGGCAGCACTTGCACTTTATATACAAGTACATATACAGGAAAGAATGTTTTCAATAAATTTTTCCGACAAAATCGATTTTGTACTTTGGTTTTTTGTGTAAAACCTTATATAGGTTGTGGGCCTGGTGATCACTTTAATCCCTTTTAATCTGCATCAGCAGCAGCATGGTGATAAAAATATGTGGCAAGGTGACATGGTGTGGAGATGGCAGCATGAGAAGGCCATATAGTGGCACAACGACTGAGTCTGGATAAAAGACTAAGGCCACAGATTGCTTAGAAAGATGCAGATGGAAACAATCTGTGGAGCTGTATCACGGTCACCTGCAAATTAATTCAGACCAGGGCCATAGATATAGGGGAAGCAGGGGAAGCTGCAGCTTAGGGGCCCTGACCCAGAAGGAACCCATCCAGGAGGAGGAGGACTTAAGGATTTAGTCAGGGCCTTTTCAACAGTATTACACAATGAAATTATATATAGTGACAGTATAGACAGTGCATACAACTGATGAATAACCTGCCGCCCCTGGTCTGAGAGAGCAATCTTTACTAGCCGTAGGAATGGTGGCAACATGAAAGGAAGGGGTCGCTAAAAAATTACTGCCCTATTCAAAAATTTGCTGTGGGGCCCAGTCAATTCTAGTTATGCCACTGATGCAGCCCACAAAAGCAAGTTGGGTTTATTGATTACAAAACCTTAATTAAATTGTGGGCCTGGTGATCAGTTTAAGGCCTGTTGTAGAAATATTAATAGTTGTAATCTGCTTGCATCAAAGTTTGTGTAAGGAAAAAGAAAAATCCCTATTCCCTTAGCCGCAGTCAGAGACAGACCCAGGTGTTACCATATTGATTGAATTCTTGCTGAGCACTCCTCCCGCCCTGCTCAGTCTGTGTCTTTTATTTACTAACAAAAGGTGTAAAAGGGGCTGGCCCAAGACAAGGATACAGGAAGTGATGACATACAGGAAGTCATGACATAGGAAGACAAGACACCATCATTTAGAATAACCTAGCTAGCTAACAAACACTTGCACACTATAACCTACTATTACCACTGGAGCTAATTTTATCCAGCCTTGCTCAGTGATGACAAACCGTGGTTAACAAACAAGCTCAAACAACTATGCAGGCTCAAGGAAACCTCGCATAAATCCGGTATTAAATTAGAATACAGACTGGCCAAAAACTGCCTTAATCGCGAACTGCGTGCGGCGAAACATGTATACGCGGAACGCATCCACCATTCTTTGCGCTCAAACGACCGGAGGGCGGTCTGGAAGGGCCTTAGGTCCGCGACCAACTACAACCCCCCCCCCCCCCCGGCGCTCACCACCCCTTGTCAGGCGCTGGCAGAGGAGCTGGGCAGGTTCTACTGCAGATTCGAGACCTCGACCGAGGGTGATGTAACTCGGACAAGGCCCCCCAGAGTGGGCACCCCAGTCCCGGCTGCCACATTATCTGGCCCGCTCGCTGACTTCTCTGATCCACCTACAGTGAATGTGACTACGGTTCGCACCCTGCTGTCCAAGCTAAATGCGAGAAAAGCCCCTGGTCCCAATGGTGTCACTCCTGCGTGCCTGAAATATTGCTCAGTCAAACTGGCCCCGGCCCTCACCCAAATCTTTGACAGATCCCTTAAGAAGGGACATGTCCCCGCCTGCTTTAAGATCTCAACTATCATCCCTGTGCCGAAGAAACAGGGCGTTTCTGATCTAAACAACTTTCGGCCGGTGGCTCTGACTTCAGTGTTCATGAAGACACTAGAGAAGGTGGTCCTCTCCATCCTGAAGACCGCCACTCTGGACCTGCTGGACCCTCTGCAATTCGCCTACAGGGCAAACAGATCCACTGACGATGCGATTAACATGTGCCTAGAATACGTCACTGAACACCTTGACAAACCTAACACATACGCGAGAATCCTCCTTCTAGATTTCAGCTCGGCTTTTAATACCATCTCCCCCAGCATCCTGCAGAGGAACCTTACGGCACTTGATGTCCACCCAACACTACGACATTGGATCATGGACTTTCTCACTAACAGGTCCCAGGTCGTCAGATTAGGCAATCTGACCTCCAAACCGAGGGTCACCAACACTGGCGCCCCTCAGGGATGTGTACTATCGCCGTTCCTGTTCTCTCTGTACACGAACGAGTGCAGATCGGATGAGGCCTCAGTTAAAGTCATCAAGTTCGCAGATGACACCACACTTGTGGGCCTGATTAGCGACAGTGATGAGCAGGCCTACCGTAAGGAAATTGACAGGGTCAGCAACTGGTGCGGCGCGCACAATCTGGTCCTAAACGCCACAAAGACGGTCGAGCTGGTCGTCGACTTCAGGAAGGGAAGGGTAGTCCCCCCCCCGACCTATATTGACGGATGTGAAGTCGCAAGGGTACCCAGTGCCCGCCTCCTAGGCACGACAATCTCTGAGGACCTATCCTGGCGTCCCAACATCTCGTCCATCATAAAGAAGGCTCACCAGCGGCTTTATTTCCTTCGACAACTGAGGAAGTTTGGCATGGCTCAGGACCTACTGAAGTCCTTCTACTCCTGTACCATCGAGTCAGTATTGTGCTCGTCCCTTCTGGTGTGGTATGCCGGCTCTTCAGCCAGTGACAAGCGCAAACTACAAAGGGTCATCGGCTCGGCGGAGAGAACTACTCGACTGCCACTACCACCCCTTGACTCTATCTTCTCCAACAGACTGCGCTCCAGGGCTCTGAAAATATTCAATGACCACTCACATCCGGCCATCATCTCTTCAGACGTCTAAAGTCCGGCCGCAGGTATCAGGCCACCCCTGCAAGGACATCGAGGAAGCTGAACACTTTCTTCCTAACGGCCATCAGACTGCTGAATTTATTACGCCCCATCTCCCGCCCACAATCTCTCGCCCCTAATGTGCCCATTGCATAACCCCCCCCCCCCTTCCACCCCCTAGTACTATGCCTGTACCTGTGCCTAACCCAATTCCGAGCACGATCGACTGTGTCGTGTTTGGCGAATAAAGCTAATTCTGATTCTGATTCAGTGATCAATGCCAGATAAAATTACTATGCTCCTCATGCATGTTTATTTACAGGACAGCGTCATTATCTCCACCGGCTGATCAGGCACACTAGAGACAACAAACACACGTTCCTTTCATTTATTGTTCTCTTAACCAATGCATCCACGCCAAGCCAATAAATCTGCGTCTTGCGTGGGGGCCCTAGCCGGTGTCCATACATCAGCCAACAAAACATTGCTCTGCTGAACACATCAGTCTCCCCCGGCCCACAGCCCAGTGCTTAGCACATGGACCATTCGCTGACGGAGACCTCTGCGCCCAGCAGCTGTGACAGGACATACACGGTAAGATATCCACTCCAATGGTTTACCCTGACACCGAGAGACATGATGACAATACACAATATATTAAATACACATCCTAATAAAATTTCCACAACAGGCCTTTTAAGCAGCAGCAGCATGGTGATAAAAATGAGTGGCAAGGTGACATATCGTAACCCGCAGGCAATAGCATATAATGTTTAACAGGGTCAGCTCAGCAGCAGGCCCGCAACTAAAATCTTTTACAGGGTCAGCTCACCTTCAGGCCCGCAACTCTAATCTTTTACAGGGTCAGCTCACCTACAGACCCGCAACTCATGCTGCCTTGCTTTCAAGTAGTAGCCATAGCCATTTATCAGGCTCCCTCTCCAGCATAGAACCCTGATTCCCCGTTACCCGTGATCACCATGGTAGACACATAAAAGAACATCGAAAGTTGATCGGTAAGATATCCAAATGGATCGTGGACATCACAGGGACGTGCAATCAGGCAGAAGTTATCTAGAGTCAATAAAGCGGCAGCAGGACCTCTCCTGTATAACATTTCCTCATTGAAAATACTGCAGTGACATTCCCTGTAATTTTTGTATTACTCATTCCAATAACAGAGCATCTTAAGAGTCCTGTATTGTTATTTATTGTCACTACCTGCCCGAGTCGGGAGTGGGTAATTGCCGCACGCCTGCTGCCTTCCTTTGCTTTTTCAGCTTTTTCTGAACATCCTCCCTTGGATGTGGTATCCCTTTCTCAAGCTCCCTCTCTGGCATCGAAGCCAGATTCCCCGTTACCTGTGATCACCATGGTAGATGCAGAAAAGAACATTGAAAGTTGATAGGGCAGACATTCAAATGGATCGTCACCGTCACAGGGACGTGCAATCGTCCAGAGGTTATCTAGACTCACCAATGTGGCAGCAGGCCCTCGCTCCTAATGTTTTAAATGGTCAGATCAGCAGGCCCTTGATCAAAATGTTTTTATAATTTTTAAAGGGTGTGTATGATGCCCTCCTTTATGTGTAACAAAGGATGTTTTAGAGTGCCGGTTCCTTGTAATTTTTGGCAGCCCTTTCACTCAGTGCATAGGCTTTATGAGTGTAGGAGTCCCACTACCTGAACTATTTTACCACAATGTGAATGAGGCCCTCCATTATGTGATATACAGGTTATATAGGAGTACTGTAATTTTGGGCAGCACTTGCACTTTATATACAAGTAAATATACAGGAAAAAATGTTTCTTAACAATTTTTAGGTTTTGTGCGTATTATTTTCAGTCTGTAAAAGTGGCGTACTACTCAGACAGCGTGGTTCCCAGCAGCGACCTGGGAGTCCAGGATGCATCCGAACATCCTCCCCATGCTGTTCCCGAACTATTTTGGTGGTGTTTCCATTGATTTCTGACCTTTTCCTATGAACCAGGCACCCTCCCCTCTTCAGAGCAGGGGGTGCCTGGTTTGATGCTCGGGCTATCCCATTGACTTCCATTATACCGAGCAACCGAGCATCCCGATGTGTTTGGCCAGAGCACCAGAGCACTTTGGTGCTCGATCAACACTACCCCTTAGTGACCACCGTAAAAGCACGTATCGGTGGTCACTAGGGGGTTAAATGGGGATAGATTATCTTATCATGATGTGTCCAGGTTGTTTGCAAGTTTTTTAAATGGTCAATAACTTTCACACAAGCTTTCATAAATCAGAGTACAAGTGACTATAAGAAACTTTGCAATTTATCATATCAGAGAGAAATGTCTTGATCTCCTGTTATCAGGTTTTTAATGGAGTGGTTGTGCTAATGTTTTAACAAAACTGAGAATCTTTATGTAAAGTATTTCAGTATGCCTCCTTTATAATGTACCCCATTTTCTTGCATGTACTTGTTATCTTGTGTTGGAGGAAAGTCTGTGTGTACTATTCCTTGCTATTATTTCCATTTAATGGCACAATCTGTGTGTTTGTAAATAGCTATTTGTTTTAATTGCTTCAATGTATTTTTGTTCTGTATTTATTTAGTTATTATATATATTGCGCCCCATAAATCTATGAGTCTTGGGGGGCGGGGCATTTTCATTAATTATCTTTTTATTGCTGATTTCTTTAACTAGGGGGAAATGCAGTTTGACATACACTGCCAAACTTATTTGGGGCTGGTAAGATTGTGTGGCTGTTGCAGTCAACTGTTTAGCTAGGAGTGGATCAATAAACAACACTGGTACTTATTGAATGGTATACAGTATGTAATGAACAACATGCATTAAGTCATCTGGAGGCTCGAGACGGTAATAAACTGTCTCTGCCAACTCTATGGGTGAAGAAGCAGTTAGGATGATATCATGCTGTGAATATTTAATAAACCATGTACTGTGAATACATTTAAAGAGAGTCTGTCAGCAGTTTTGACCCCCTCAAAACTGGTAACAGAACTACACAGTTGATGGGGGCAGTTTAACCCTTTAGTTGGCATGACTTTTTGGATGTTTGCACCTCTGGTGACCATGACAAATAAAACCTGAATTGTAAAAAAGAAAAATATGTATACTAACCCCCATACTTTGTCAAAATGGCACTTTATACACACAGGCACCCACATGTAATTTTGTCTCAAAGTCTAACTTTTCCTAAAAATTGCATAACAGTTGATGTATTTATATGCACATATCACCAGAACTAGAAATGCCAAAAAGCTGGTAATAAATATAGATGAGCGAATCGAAGTTGACAAAATCGCACCGAAGCCGAATTTCCTTATGCTTCGTGGTAACGAATCAAATTTTTTTCCTAAAGTGGCTGCTGCACATGTTAGGACATGGAGCAAAGAACTCTGGGAACAAGGGATCACCCACAATGCCATGCATGCAGCAAATCAGCAGCCAGCCAGCCTCTATGATGTCACAGCCATCTTGGATTCAGCCATTTTCCAGTGTGCTTAGTGCAGGGAGAGACGTCAGCAGCCACTAGGGACATTGCTAGGAAAGACTTTATTGTGCTGAATAAAAGATTTACAAGTTCAAGGAAAGATTATTCAAGGTGTAGGGAAAGGATAGGGAGGAATCATCTACACTATAATAGGAGAACAGGGTGCAACAGGAGAGTGTACAGCCTGGGTAATAGGAATTACACCTTGATGCACTGACTGGGGTTGTTTGCACTATATGATACATCAGCAATTTTAGAAAAACTTGCTTGCTATTGGGCTGCAAGTGCTCTGTGATACAGCCATTTAACCACTTCAACCCCTCTAGCTTAAACACCCTTAGGCCTCTTGCACACTGCCGTGTTTCACGGCCGTATGCGGGCCGTGGAACCGCGGCCTGGATCCCTCCTGAGAGCAGGAGCGCACGGCGTCACTGGTTGCTATGACGCCGTGCGCTCCCTGCTGCCGGCACAGTACAGTAATACACTGGTATAGATCATACCAGTGTATTGCTGTATAGCGGCGGCAGCAGGGAGCGCACGGCGTCATAGCAACCAGTGACGCCGTGCGCTCCTGCTCTCAGGAGGGATCCAGGCCGCGGTTCCACGGCCCGCATACGGCCGTGAAACACGGCAGTGTGCAAGAGGCCTTAATGACCAGGCCACTTTTTACCCTTCTGCACTACGCTATTTTCACCGTTTATTGCTCGGTCATGCAACTTACCAAACAAATGAATTTGACCTCCTTTTCTTCTCACTAATAGAGCTTTCATTTGGTGGTATTTCATTGCTGCTGACATTTTAACTTTTTTTGTTATTAATCGAAATTTAATGAAATTTTTGCAAAAAAAGGAAATTTTTCACTTTCAGTTGTAAACATTTTTTAAAAAAATTGACATCTATATATACATTTTTCCCTAAATTTATTGTTTTACATGTCTTTGATAAAAAAAAAATGTTTGGGTAAAAAAAAAAAAAAAAATGGTTTGGGTAAAAGTTATAGCGTTTACAAACTATGGTACAAAAATGTGTATTTCCGCTTTTTGAAGCAGCTCTCAATTTCTGAGCACCTGTAGTTATACTGCCCTGGCATTTTAGGGGCCCAAATGCATGCAAAGTAGTTTGAAATCAAAATCTGTAAAAAATGGCCAGTGAAATCCGAAAGGTGCTCTTTGGAATGTGGGCCCCTTTGCCCACCTAGGCTGCAAAAAAGTGTCACACATGTGGTATCGCTGTACTCAGGAGAAGTTGGGGAATGTGTTTTGGGGTGTCATTTTACATATACCCATGCTGGGTGAGATAAATATCTTGGTCAAATGCCAATTTTGTATAAAAAAATGGGAAAAATTGTCTTTTGCCGAGATATTTCTCTCACCCAGCATGGGTATATGTAAAATTACACCCCAAAACACATTACCCAACTTCTCCTGAGTACGGCGATACCACATGTGTGACACTTTTTTGCAGCCTAGGTGGGCAAAGGGGCCCACATTTCAAAGAGCACCTTTCGGATTTCACCGGCCATTTTTTACAGATTTTGATTTCAAACTACTTCTCACGCATTTTGGCCCCTAAAAAGCCAGGGCAGTATTACTACCCCACAAGTGACCCCATTTTGGAAAGAAGACACCCCAAGGTATTTCGTGATGGGCATAGTGAGTTCATGGAAGTTTTTATTTTTTGTCACATGTTAGTGGAATATGTGAAAAAAAAAAAAAATCATTATATTCCGCTAACTTGTGACAAAAAATAAAAAATTCTAGGAACTCGCCATGCCCCTCATGGATTACCTTGGGGTGTCTTCTTTCCAAAATGGGGTCACTTGTGGGGTAGTTATACTGCCCTGGCATTTAAGGGGCCCAAATGCGTGAGAAGTAGTTTGAAATCAAAATGTGTAAAAAATGGCTGGTGAAATCCGAAAGGTGCTCTTTGGAATGTGGGCCTATTTGCCTACCTAGGCTGCAAAAAAGTGTCACACATGTGGTATCTCCGTACTCAGAAGAAGTTGGGGAATGTGTTTTAGGGTGTCTTTTTACATATACCCATGTTGGGTGAGAGAAATATCTTGGCAAAAGACAACTTTTCCCATTTTTTTTATACAAAGTTGGCATTTGACCAAGATATTTATCTCACCCAGAATGGGTATATGTAAAATGACACCCCAAATCACATTGCCCAACTTCTCCTGAGTACGACGATACCACATGTGTGACACTTTTTTGCAGCCTAGATGCGCAAAGGGGCCCAAATTCCTTTTAGGAGGGCATTTTTTGACATTTGGATCCCAGACTTCTCATGCTTTTGGGCCCCTAAAATGCCAGGGCAGTATAAATACTCCACATGTGACCCCATTTTGGAAATAAGACATCCCAAGGTATTCAATGAGGGGCATGGCGAGTTCATCAAAATTATTTTTTTTTGGCACAAGTTAGCGGAAATTGATTTTTTTTTGTTTTTTCTCACAAAGTCCCCCATTCCACTAACTTGGGACAAAATTTTTAATCTTTCATGGACTCAATATGCCCCTCAGCGAATACCTTGGGGTGTCTTCTTTCTGAAATGGGGTCACATGCAGGGTATTTATACTGCCCTGGCATTTTAGGGGCCCTAAAGCGTGAGAAGAAGTCTGGAATATACACTCATACACTCCCTGATCACCCCCCTGTCATTGATCACCCCCCTGTAAGGCTCCATTCAGACATCCGTATGTGTTTTGCGGATCCGATCCATGGATGCGTGGATCCGTAAAACACATAAGGGGGTCTGAATGGAGCCTTACAGGGGGTGATCAATGACAGGGGGGTGATCAATGACAGGGAAGTGATCAGGGAGTGTATATGGGGTGATCACCCCCCTGTCATTGATCACCCCCCTGTAAGGCTCAATTCAGACGTCCGTATGTGTTTTGCGGATCCGATCCATAGATGCGTGGATCCGTAAAACACATACGGATGTCTAAATGGAGCCTTACAGGGGGGTGATCATCCCATATAGACTCCCTGATCACCCCCCTGTAAGGTTCCATTAAGACGTCCGTATGTGTTTTGTGGATCCGATCCATGGATGCGTGGATCCGTAAAACACATGCAGGCATCTGAATGGAGCCTTACAGGGGGGTGATGTCATGGAACCATGAACCAGACGTACAACAAGAGATAAATGGAAATAAGAAGGCTTTATTGAAAATCAAGCTGTAAGGCAAAAGTCCAAACGGAAGGCTAAACCGAAGCAGGGTCTTGCGAAGCCAGAGGTCAGGAACCAGAAGGGTAGTCAGACGAAGCCTGGATCAGGAACCAGCAGGGTAGTCAGACGAAGCCTGGATCAGGAACCAGCAGGGTAGTCAGACGAAGCCAGGATCAGGAACCAGAAGCAGCAGCAGTCTTAGAAGCATGTGAACACAGGTGGACCAAGCAAGGAACTGAAGCCACAGACCTCCTATATATATGAGCTAGGCATCCAGCTCCTCCCAGTGGGAAGGAGAAGCCGCAGGGTGGGAGGCTACAAGAAACCCAGAAACCAAGATGGCCGCCAGCACATGTCAAATGAAGGAGAACAGCAAGAAGGTAAGACCATGACAGTACCTCCCCCTCAAGGGCCCCTCCTCCGCGGAGTAAAGAACGGTTTCTGAGGGAAGCGTGCGTGGAAGGCTCGGAGCAAGGCAGGAGCATGGACATCTGCGGAGGGAACCCAGGAACGCTCCTCTGGACCATAACCACGCCAATGGACCAAAAACTGCACCCGACCGCGGACCAGGCGTGAGTCCAGGATATTGCTCACCTCATACTCCTCACGATTGCCCACTTGGACCGGACGAGGCAGAGGAACCGAGGAAGTGAAACGATTACACACCAGTGGCTTCAACAGGGAGACATGAAACACGTTGGAGATCCGCATGCCAGGAGGAAGCGCAAGGGCATAGGCTACCGGGTTTACCCTGCGAAGCACTCGGAAGGGACCAACAAAGCGAGGCGCCAGCTTGGGAGTGGGCACTCGAAGGTTGAGGTTGCGGGTGGACAACCATACGCGGTCTCCGACCTGGTAGGAAGGAGCGGGCGCTCGTCTGCGATCAGCCTGGAGTCTCTGGCGCTGCGCAGAGACCTCAAGGGACCTCTGGATCTGTACCCAAGAAGCACGTAGGAAGGAAAGGTGATCCTCCACAGCCGGAATATCCTGGGGAGAGAATACCTCCGGTAACACGGCAGGTTGGAACCCATAATTGGCCACGAAGGGAGACGTCCCAGAGGAAGAGTTCACCGCCGTGTTCCTGGCAAACTCAGCCCAAGGCAGGAGGTCAACCCAATTGTCTTGGTGATCGGAGACATAGCAACGAAGGAATTGCTCCAAGGCCTGATTGGATCGTTCTGCGGCCCCATTGGACTGAGGGTGGTAGGCCGAGGAGAAAGAGAGATGAATCCCCAACTGGGAGCAAAAGGCGCGCCAGAACCTGGACACAAACTGACTCCCCCGATCCGACACAATCTCCTTGGGCAAACCGTGCAACCGGAAGACCTCCCTGGCAAAAATCGAGGCCAACTCTTGTGCAGAGGGTAACTTCTTGAGAGGAACACAGTGGCACATTTTGGAAAACCGATCCACAATCATGAGAATGACCGTATGGCCTCGGGATGCAGGGAGGTCCACAATGAAATCCATCCCCAGGTGTGACCATGGACGCTCCCCGGTGGCTATGGGTTGCAAAAGGCCCAACGGAAGGTGCCGAGGGGACTTACTCTGGGCACAAACGGAGCATGCCGCTACATATGCGGCGATGTCGGAACGTAGAGAAGGCCACCAGAACAGACGTGAAACAGCCCAGGACAGCTGATTCTTTCCAGGATGCCCCGCGGCCTTGGAGTTATGGTAGGTTCGCAACAACCGAGTGCGCAACTCCTCAGGCACAAAACATCTGCCGTTGGGTCTCCCAGAGGGAGCACCAGATTGAGCCGCCAAAATCTGCTCACCCAGGGGAGAGGTCAGGCTGGTGCGAATAGCGGCCAGGATCTGATTCGGAGGTATGACCGAAGTCGGAATCGACTCCTCCCCGGACAGCTCGGAGTACTGCCGTGATAAGGCATCCGCTCTGATGTTCTTGGAACCGGGTAGGTAGGAGACCACGTAATTAAAACGTGACAAGAACAGAGCCCATCTGGCCTGACGTGGTGTCAATCTCTTGGCCTCAGAGAGGTAGGTCAGATTCTTGTGGTCCGTCAGGATGAGAACCGGAACCACCGAGCCCTCGAGCAAGTGCCTCCATTCTTTAAGGGCCTGCACGATGGCCAATAACTCCCTGTCACCAATCTGATAGTTGCACTCCGCGGAAGACAGTTTCCGGGAGTAAAACCCACAAGGAAGCAGAGGACCCTCTGGTGTTCTACGCTGAGACAGAAGGGCGCCTACTCCCGTCTCAGACGCGTCCACCTCGAGGACAAAAGGCAACCCAGGGTTGGGATGCGACAGAATCGGAGCCGACACAAAGGCGGACTTTAGAGCCTCAAAAGCTCGGATGGCCTCGAGCGGCCAGACCTGGGGATTACTGCCTTTCCTGGTCAGATCCGTGAGAGGCTTGGCTAGCATGGAAAAGTCCCTGATGAACTTCCGATAATAATTGGCGAAGCCCAAAAAGCGCTGCAGGGCACGAAGACCACTGGGCTGGGGCCACTGTAAGACAGCCGAAACCTTCTCAAGATCCATGGAGAACCCCTCAGCAGAAATGATGTAACCTAAGAAGGTTACCTGAGATCGGTGAAATTCGCATTTCTCAAGCTTACCGAACAGCTTGTTCTCTCGTAACCGTTGCAACACTCGTCTGACATCCAGAATGTGGGCCTCCATGGATTCAGAATATACCAAGATGTCATCCAAATAGACCACCACACACTGCTGCAACAGGTCACGGAAAACATCGTTGATGAATTCCTGGAAGACTGCGGGCGCATTGCACAACCCAAAGGGCATAACCAAGGATTCATAATGACCGGTCCTGGTGTTAAACGCGGTCTTCCACTCATCGCCCGCCTTGATCCTTACCAGGTTATATGCCGCCCTCAGGTCGAGTTTGGTAAAGACCGTGGCCCCTTTGAGCCGATCGAATAGCTCGGAAATCAAGGGTATCGGGTAAGCGTTCTTGATCGTGATGCGATTGAGACCCCTGTAATCGATGCAAGGCCTCAACTCACCGCCCTTCTTTTTCACAAAGAAAAATCCAGCCCCTGCCGGGGACGAGGATTTGCGAATGTGTCCGCGTGAAAGCGCCTCCCTCACGTACTCCTCCATGGCCTCATTCTCCGCTACCGACAGTGGATAGACTTTGCCACGAGGAGGAACGGCACCAGATTGTAACTCTATGGCACAATCGTATGGGCGGTGCGGAGGTAGGGCAACCGCACGCACCTTATCGAATACATCCCGGTACTCCTCGTATTCAGGAGGCAACAGAGAGTCCGAGGAAGTACACAGCAACTTGACAGGCCCATGGATGCAACTAGCCCCACACTGCGGTGACCACGAGAGGATCTCGGCCGATCTCCAATCGAAAGTCGGATTATGCTTCTGGAGCCAGGGGTACCCCAAGACCACCGAGTAGTGTGGAGACGAAATAACCTGGAGACAGACCGACTCTCTGTGAACGGCACCAATGGCCATCCCCACTGGAAGGGTCTCCTGAGTCACGTGTGGCGGCAGAAGGGGTCTGCCGTCTATCGCCTCAAGAGCCAGTGGGGAACCTCGAGGCTGCAGAGGAATGGAATTGGCGGCAGCGAACACACTATCAATGAACAAACCACCAGCACCAGAGTCCACTAACGCCTGGGTCGTCACCGAGCCCCCGACCCAGGAGAGGACAACAGTAATCAGTGGTTTATCAGCCCCCGACAGGATCTCAGGTGCGAGCGTTTCCCGGACGGTTCGGGCATGCCAACCGAAAATGCCCACCGAGACCACAGTACATGCATCGGCCCTCGCGTCTCCGGAGTACCCTCTCCCCCTCGGACAGGCGAGCAAACCCCAGCTGCATGGGTTCACCCCCAGACAAGTCATCCCCAGGAGGCGTGGGAGGAGAGGGAGGCACGGGTGGGACAGCAAACGTAGGCGCCAATCTGTTAGAAGACCTCCGCAGGCTCTCCTTAAAGGAAGGTCTCTCCCTGAGTCTGGTGTCAATCAAAATCAGGAAAGAAATAAGGGACTCGAGCTCCACTGGTAGGTCCTTAGCTGCAACCTCATCCTTCAAGGCATCCGAGAGACCATGAGAGAAAGCAGCGACCAGAGCCTCATTATTCCAGCCCACCTCTGCTGCCAGGGTACGAAACTCAATGGCGTATTCAGCTACGGATCGTGAACCCTGTCTGATGGACATAAGGAGCTTCGCAGCAGAGGCAGCACGAGCCGGCACATCGAATACCTTCCGAAGAGAAGCAACAAAACCGGAAAACTCGGCAACCACCGGATTGTTGTTCTCCCATAAAGGGCTGGCCCAGGCCAAGGCCTTGTCCGAGAGCAGCGAGATCAAGAAGCCCACCTTTGATCTCTCAGTAGGAAAGGCATGTGGCAGCAACTCGAAATAAATGCCCACCTGGTTAAGGAAACCTCGGCACTGAGTTGGCTCTCCCCCAAAGCGCTGTGGAAGGGGGGCAGAACCGGTCATACCCCGAAACACCGCAGGCGCAGCAACAGGTGTCGGGGTAGACTCTGGTGCAACAACCGGAGCGGCAGTAGGAGCGGGCCCAGGAGCGACAACCGACCCATCGGCAACGGAAGCTAAATGAGCCGTGCGTTCAAGCAGGGTTTGCAACGCCACAGCGAACCGACCCAACAGGTGATCCTGCTGATCAAGTCTGGCAACCAGCGTAGGTAGCGAGGATGGCCCTGTACCGTCAGAATTCATGGCTTGGTCCTAATGTCATGGAACCATGAACCAGACGTACAACAAGAGATAAATGGAAATAAGAAGGCTTTATTGAAAATCAAGCTGTAAGGCAAAAGTCCAAACGGATGGCTAAACCGAAGCAGGGTCTTGCGAAGCCAGAGGTCAGGAACCAGAAGGGTAGTCAGACGAAGCCTGGATCAGGAACCAGCAGGGTAGTCAGACGAAGCCTGGATCAGGAACCAGCAGGGTAGTCAGACGAAGCCAGGATTAGGAACCAGAAGCAGCAGCAGTCTTAGAAGCATGTGAACACAGGTGGACCAAGCAAGGAACTGAAGCCACAGACCTCCTATATATATGAGCTAGGCATCCAGCTCCTCCCAGTGGGAAGGAGAAGCCGCAGGGTGGGAGGCTACAAGAAACCCAGAAACCAAGATGGCCGCCAGCACATGTCAAACGAAGGAGAACAGCAAGAAGGTAAGACCATGACAGGTGATCAATGACAAGGGGGTGATCAGGGAGTCTATATGGGGTGATCAGGGGTTCATAAGGGATTAATAAGTGACCGGGGGGGGGGTGTAGTGTAGTGTAGTGGTGTTTGGTGCTACTTTACAGAGCTACCTGTGTCCTCTGGTGGTCGATCCAAACAAAAGGGACCACCAGAGTACCAAGTAGTAGGTATATTAGACGCTGTTATCAAAACAGCGTCTAATATACCTGTTAGGGGTTAAAAAAATTGCATCTACAGCCTGCCAGCGAACGATCGCCGCTGGCAGGCTGTAGATCCTGTCTCTTACCGGCCGATCCTGTGAACGCGTGTGCCTGTGTGCGCGCGTTCACAGGAAGTCACGCGTCTCTCTGCCTAGGACAGCCGTCTCCGGACCGTGATCCTGAGTTAGGCGGTCCGGAGTCGGTTAAGGGGTGTCTTAATAGGAAAGTCCTATTAGCCGTTCTGCGTTGATATTACATTGCTTTACATTTTTGGGGGGTGTATTACTAGGGAAAAAAAAGGAAAATATATATGTCATAATTGCCGTTCAGCGGTGAAGTTACATTGTACTACAGCCATTTACAGGTTGTATTAATAGGAAACATATGTATGTCCTATTAGCTGTTCTGCATTGATTTTACATTGTTTTACTTTTTTATTGGAGGGTGCATTAATAGGGAAAAAAATAAAAAAATATATGTCATAATTGCCGTTCTGCAATTAATTTACATTGTACTATAACCATTTATCTGTTCTGCATTGAATTGTGATTGTTATATTTTTTTTGGGGGGGGGGGTTATTAATCTGAAAAAATATATTATGGGGTGTACTAAAAGGAAATATATGTACGTCCCATTAGCCGTTCTGCGGTGAATTGTTATTGTTATTGTTTCTTTTTTTGGGTGTATTAATAGGTGTATTAATAGAAAAAAGAATATGTCTTAATTGCAATTCTGCAGTGAAGTTACATGGTACTACAGCCTTTATTTGGGGGTATTATTTTAATTTTATTTATTTTATTATAAAGTATGTCAGACAGACAGGTGACAGGCCTTTGAAAGGGAATGGTCAGGGGCCAAAATTTTTCTGTTGCAGGCAGTAGAAGAAAAGGGGGGGGGGAGGGGCAGCAGTGAAAGGCCTGAGCTCCCGGTGTCATCTAGCGGTCGTGTCTTGACCAGCAACCCAGCTGCTCTTGAATGGTCGACTCGGTCTTCGACTTCGTCGCAAGTGACATCAGACAGCCCTAGCCAAAGGTCGGCGGGTTTCTCTAACACAACCATGCTCAACCTGCGGCCCTCCAGCTCTTCCAAGACTACAACTCCCACCATGCCCTGCTGTAGGCTAATAGCTGTATTCTGTTCAGGCATGCTGGGAGTTGTAGTTTTGCAACAGCTGGAGGGCCGCAGGTTGAGCATGCCTGCTCTAACACAATGCTTAGTTGGAATGGGCCGGGAGCAGGCCCTGTGCCCCCAACTGTCCTCAACCTGCCTCTGTCATTTTCTGTTCCTTCAGCGCAGTATTATATGCCTTAGTCTCGGCTCCACTTTTCAGCGAGGACGAGCTACTAGAGGACAGTCATCAGTTATTGCCCAGTCAAGATCTGGAGGAGATATCCACCACTTCCTCTGGTAGGCAGGCAAGTAGTGATGATGAGGGTCACGTGGGAGCAGGTGACGCGAGCAGTCAGGCTCTTGGCACTGAAACCGTTAAGGGGGACATCAGTGACATGCAGACAGTAGCAGAGGATGATGATGTAGTCGATCTAACTTGGTAGCCAGGTGAAGTAGGGGCTTCATCAACATCATCAGGGTAAGAGGGGGCAGCTTACGTGTGAGGCAGCAGCTGATCCAGCAGGGGGGGTAGCGTGGCCGTGAGTTAACAGGGTTGCAGCAGTGAAAAGTCAGAAGCCAAACATGCCCAGGGTAGACCATCTGCTTCGCAGGAGCCTACCTGCCCAGAAAGTGGCGGTGCAGGGGTTCACTGAGGCAGTGATAGCAGGCAGTCATCATGGAGTGTTGGGGGGAAATGGCATACTTGGCGGTGTGGCAGTTTTTTGTTACGACACCGGAGGAGGTGAACATGGCAATTTGCATAATTTGTGGGCAGAAGGTGAAGCATGGCCAGGGTGCCAATGTTGGCACCACGGCCCTGCGTCAACACATGCAGCATCACCATAAAGTGGCCTGGGAGAACCGTGGCTTTGATGTGGTGGTCCAGCCTGCAGTAGCAACCGCTGCATCACCCAGTGGCATGCCCCTAATTTCATGCAGTCAAGGCTCCACTACCTCAGCCGAAGGGAGCTGTCTCTCCTTCCCATCATCTGCTGGTCCTAATGCTCCTGCTCCTCCTCCTTCTTCTCCTTGTCAGTCATTCCGTCAGCAATCGATCACCAAAGCTATTGCCAAGAGGCAACAGTATGCATGCATTCATCCAATGGCTCAGAAGCAGAACTTGCTCCTGGCCAAGTTGCTGGTGCTGCAGTCCCTCTCTTTCCAAATGGTAGACTCTGCAGCTTTCAGAGAAATGATGGCTTGTGCTGAGCCAAGGTAAAGAGTCCCAAGCCGTCACTTCTTTGCAAAAAAGGCAATACCAGCGCTGCACACATATGTAGAACAGAAGGTGGGCCAGTACCAACTCCATCAGCAGCCACTTAAGTCTAGAGTCGTTGATGAGCTGTTTTCTTCACCTGCCTAGTGAATAAACTACTTACCAGCAGCAGCAGCTAGACATAGAGCAGTACCTGAACCATCAGTTTGTGGCATACTTGGAGTGCACCCTGCCACCCCACATCGAAGATCCCCTGAACTACTGGGCAGCCAAACTCAATTTGTGGCAGTAACTGGCCGAGTTTGCCCTAGACAAGCTTTCCTGTCCGGCCAGCAGTGTGGCATCAGAGCGGGTGTTTAGTGCAGCGGGGGCCATATTTACCCCAAGGAGAACTCACCTGTCCACCCAAAATGTGGAGAAACTGACCTTTCTGAAGAGAAACAATCATCTCCCATGCCTAAAGTATGTAAGACTGCAGCCAAAGACAAAAAGGAGAAGGTGAGGATTGATAGTAAGCAGCTGTTGGTGGGCGATTCCATCATAAGAGGTGTGAAGTTTGAGGAGAATGGTGTTGTGAGATGTCTCCCTGGTGCTACCGCTAGCAGGGATAGACGACAGATCCTTAATATTGTTAGGCAAGCAAAGCAGGAAAGGGAAGTGGATGTTATTCTCCATCTTGGGACAAACGATCTGGCTTGCAATGAGGTTTCAAAGGTGAAAGAAGCTTTTCACACACTTGGAAAGGATATACGGGAGGTTGCATCAACTATTCCATTCTCTGCAGTTTTGCTTGTGCATAACCTTCAGCATGACAGGAAGATGCGCATTAAGGAATTCAATGTATGGCTTGGTGAATGGTGTCTGAACAGAGGGTTTGGCTTTGTGTCTCATGTTAGCTCTTGTTGGAATGGAAAAGAACTGTACAAGAAAGATGGTTTGCATCTTTCTCTCAAGGGAACGAATGTCCTCGGTGAACAGTTCCAAGTATTTGCTAAGAAGCATTTAAACTAGGAAAGGGGGGCAAAAGAGTTAAAATCCAGCAGTCCAACTGCCCCCGGAACAATGCCAGAAGAGGATAGTAGCACAAAGGTTAAGAAATGACAAGCTCAGAGTCTTGTCTACAAATGCTCGCAGTCTAGGAAATAAGATCAATGAACTTGAGGCTATAATGGCATCTGAGAATATAGATGTAGTGGCTGTTACTGAGACGTGGTTCAAGGGGAGTAATGACTGGGATATATCAATACCAGGGTTCTCTTTATACAGGAAAGACAGAGAAGGCAAGAAGGGGGGAGGGATGGCCCTGTATGTGAAAGATAGCATAAAATCTAATTTGATACAAGTTAGCGAGAACAATTTAGAGTCAGTTTGGGTTACCTTGCAGCTTGATAATCATAAGGTAACTCGTGTAGGTGTGATATATAGACCACCTAGCCAAGTCAAAGAATTAGATGATCTACTAGTTGAGGAAATAGCTAAAATGACATTGAAGGGTGAAGTTATCATTATGGGAGACTTTAATCTTCCAGATGTAAACAGAAAAACCAAAATAGCTAGTTCTGCCAGGAGTACAGATATTCTAAATTCCCTACTGAGATTATCTCTACAGCAAGTAGTGGAGGAGCCAACCCGGAAGGAGGCCATTTTAGATTTAGTATTCACAAATGGGAATTTGGTATCTGATATTACTGTAGGGGAAAGCTTGGGATCTAGTGATCACCAGTCAGTGTGGTTTACTATAAGTACAGTGACTGAGTCACACCACACAAAAACTAAAGTTTTAGATTTTAGAAAAACGGACTTTTCAAAAATTAGATTAGTGGTATACGAGTCCCTATCAGACTGGAACAGTTTCATTGGAGTCCAGGAGAAATGGGACTACTTAAAAGTGGCACTATTGAAGGCAACAGAAAATTGCATTAGGCTTGTCAGTAAAAGCAAAAAAGGAAGAGACCTCTGTGGTACTCAGCAGAAGTGGCCAAAATCATTAAAAACAAAAAGATAGCATTTAGGAATTATAAAAAACAAAAAAAACGAGGGTGACAGACAAATTTATAAGATTAGGCAGAGAGAGGCCAAACAAGTTATAAGAGCTTCTAAAGCACAGGCAGAAGAGAAATTAGCTCAGTCAGGGAAAAAAGGCGATAAGGCATTCTTCAGATACATAAATGAAAAAAGGAAACTAAAACAAGGAATTACCAAATTAAAAACAAAAGAAGGAAGGTATATGGAAGAAGATAAAGAACTAGCCGACTGCCTCAATGAATACTTCTGTTCAGTTTTTACAAAGGAAAATGAAGGAGAAGGACCTCAGTTAGGAAAGAAGACTAATTAATCTTTTGATGCATATGTCTTTACAGAGGAAGAGGTTCCAAGTCAACTGTCTAAAATTAATACAAATAAGTCACAGGGGCCTGATGGGATACACCCAAAGCTATTAAAAGAGCTCAGCGGTGAACTAGCAAACATTAACAGATTTATTTAACCAATCATTGGCAACAGGAGTCGTCCCAGAAGATTGGAAATTAGCAAATGTTGTGCCCTTTCAGAAGAAAGGTAGTAGGGAGGAATCGGGCAACTATAGGCCAGTAAGGCTGACATCAATAGTGGGGAAATTAATGAAACCATAGTTAAGGAGAGGATTGTGGAACATCTAAAATCCCATGGATTGAAAGATGAAAAACAGCATGGGTTTACTTCAGGGAGATCATGTCAAACTAATCTTATAGATTTTTTTGATTGGGTGACTAAAATAATAGATGGAGGAGGTGCAGTAGACATCGCTTATCTAGACTTTAGTAAGGCTTTTGATACTGTCCCACATAGAAGGCTTATCAATAAAGTGCAGTCTATGGGCTTGGACTCCCATATTGTTGAATGGATTAGGCAGTGGCTGAGGGACAGGCAACAGAGGGTTGTAGTCAATGGAGTATATTCAGACCAAGGTCTTGTTACCAGTGGGGTACCTCAGGGATCTGTTCTGGGACCTATATTGTTTAATATCTTTATCAGCGAAAATTCAGAAGGCCTCAATTGTAAGGTGTGTCTTTTTGCTGATGACACAAAGATTTGTAACAGGGTTGATGTTCCTGGAGGGATACACCAAATGGAAAAGGACTTAGGAAAACTAGAGGAATGGTCAAAAATCTGGCAACTAAAATTTAATATTGATAAGTGCAAGATAATGCACCTGGGACGTAAAAACCCAAGACCAGAATATAAAATCAGTGATACAGTCCTAACCTCAGTATCTGAGGAAAGGGATTTAGTGATCATTATTTCAGAAGACTTAAAGGTAGGCAGACAATGTCATAGAGCAGCTGGAAATGCTAGCAGAATGCTTGGGTGTATAGGGAGAGGAATTACCAGTAGAAAGAGGGAGGTGCTCATGCCGCTCTACAGAGCACTAGTGAGACCTCATTTGGAGTATTGTGCTCAGTACTGGAGACCATATCTCCAGAAGGATATTGATACTTTGGAGAGAGTTCAGAGAAGAGCTACTAAACTGGTACATGTATTGCAGGATAAAACTTACCAGGAAAGATTAAAGGACCTTAACATGTATAGCTTGGAAGAAAGACAAGACAGAGGGGATATGATAGAAACTTTTAAATACATAAAGGGAATCGACAAGGTAAAAGAGGAGAGAATATTTAAAAGAAGAAAAACATAGTTTTAAATTAGAGGGGCAAAGGTTTAAAAGTAATATCAGGAAGTATTACTTTACTGAGAGAGTAGTAGATGCATGGAATAGCCTTCCTGCAGAAGTGGTAGCTGCAAATACAGTGGATGAGTTTAAGTATGCATGGGATAGGCATAAGGCCATCCTTCATATAAGATAGGGCCGGGGCTATCCATAGTATTTAGTATATTGGGCAGACTAGATGGGCCAAATGGTTCTTATCTGCCGACACATCATTCTATGCTTCTATGTTTCTATTAATCAGACATGGATCAGCCCAAATTTTTAAACACCAGTGCCTGATGCATCAGATTAGATCATCCATGGTGGCACACCTACACTTTGTCAAAAGAGACCTGTTTCTTCTGGCTACCTGCTTCAACTACCATTCTGATGCTGCCACCCGCCTGATGCCATACCTGCTGCCAGGCGCTCCTCTTGCCACTCACCATCTTCGGATGGAACTGGTTTTGCCCCCCCCCCCCCCACCCCCACCTCCCCACTTTGTAACTGGGCCATTCTGTGGTCTCCTCATGCTGCTGCCACCTCCCCACTCTGTCACTGGGCCACAAGGAAAAAAGTAGAATATGTAAAATACAAATAAAAGCCGCCAAACTAGAGACCGAGAGATTAATTGCCAAAGAGAGCAAAACTAATCCTAAAATGTTCTACAATTATATAAATGGTAAAAAGTATGAATCTTAACTCCTTAAGGATACAGCCTTATTTCACCTTCAGGAACAGGCCACATTTTGCAAATCTGACCAGTGTCACTTTGAGTGGTGATAACTTTAAAACACTTTGACTTATCCAGGCCATTCTGAGATTGTTTTTTCGTCACATATTGTACTTCACGACACTGGTAAAATGAAGCAAAAAAAAAAATCATTTTTATATATATCAATAATATTAATATATTATATCAATCATATTAATGTCTACTTCATGTTAGGATCATTTTGGGAATGACATTTTATTTCTGGGGGTCGTTACAAGGCTTAGAATTTTAGAAGAAAATCTTGACATTTCAAAAACCAACTTTTTAAGGACCAGTTCAGGCCTGAAGTTACTTTGTGAGGCTTACATAATAGAAACCACCCAAAAATGACCCCATTCTAGAAACTACACCCCTCAAGGTATTCAAAGCTGATTTTACAAACGTCTTTAACCCTTTAGGTGTTCCACAAGAATTAATGGAAAATAGAGATACAATTTCAAAATGTCACTTTTTTAGCAGATTTTGTATTTTAATATTTTTTTTCCAATTACAAAGCAAGGGTTAACAGCCAAACAAAACTCAATATTTATGGCCCTGATTCTGTAGTTTACAGAAACACCCCATATGTGGTCGTAAACTGCTGTATAGGCACACGGCAGGGCGCAGAAGGAAAGGAATGCCATACAGTTTTTGGAAGGCAGATTTTGCTGGACTGTTTTTTTTGACACCATGTCCCATTTGAAGCCCCCCTGATGCAACCCTAGAGTAGAAACTCCCAAAAAGTGACCCCATTTTAAAAACTACTGGTTTGGGTGGATGTTTTGTTGGTACTAGTTTAGGGTACATATGAGTTTTGGTTGCTCTATATTACACTTTTTGTGAGGCAAGGTAACAAGAAATAGCTGTTTTGGTGCCGTTTTTTATTTACAACATTCATCTGACAGGTTAGATCATGTGGTATTTTTATAGAGCAGGTTGTCACGGATGCGGCGATACCTAATATGTATACCATTTTTTTTATTTGAGTAAGTTTTACACAATGATTTCATTTTTGAAACAAAAGAAAATAATGTTTTAGTGTTTCCATACTCTGAGAGCCATAGTTTTATCAGTTTTTAGGCAATTTTTTTAGGTAGGGTCTCATTTTTTGCGGGATGAGATGACAGTTTGATTGTCACTATTTTGGGGTGCTTTTTGATTGCTTGCTATTACACTTTTTGTGATGTAAGATGACAAAAAATGGCTTTTTTTTACACAGTTTTTTTTTTTACGGTGTTCACCTGAGGGGTTAGGTCATGTGATATTTCTATATGGTTGTGGCGATACCTAATATGTATACTTTTTTTTTTATTTATGTAAGTTTTACACAATGATTTCATTTTTGAAACAAAAAAAAAATCATGTTTTAATGTTTCCATAGTCTAAGAGCCATAATTTTTTTCAGTTTTGGGGAGATTATCTTGGGTAGGGTATGATTTTTGCGGGATGAGATGACGGATTGATTGGCACTATTTTGGGGTGCGTATGACTGATCGCTTGCTATTACACTTTTTGTTATGTAAGGTGACAAAAAACTGTTTATTTTGCACAGTTTTTATTTTTTACGGTGTTCATCTGAGGGGTTAGGTAGGTCATGTGATATTTTTATAGATCCGGTCGATACAGACGCGGCAATACTTAATATGTATACTTTTTTTATTTTTTTGGACATCATGTCCCATTTGAAGCCCCCCTGATGCAACCCTAGAGTAGAAACTCCAAAAAAGTGACCCCATTTTAAAAACTACTGGTTAGGGTGGATGTTTTTTTTGGTACTAGTTTAGGGTACATATGAGTTTTGGTTGATCTATTTTACACTTTTTGTGAGGCAAGGTAACAAGAAATAGCTGTGGCGCCATTTTTTATTTACAACATTCATCTGACAGGTTAGATCATGTGGTATTTTTATAGAGCAGGTTGTCACGGACGCGGCGATACCTAATATGTATACATTTTTTTTTATTTGAGTAAGTTTTACACAATGATTTCATTTTTGAAACAAAAAAAAAATCATGTTTTAGTGTCTCCATACTCTGAGAGCCATAGTATTATCCGTTTTTAAGCAATTTTTTTAGGTAGGGTCTCATTTTTTGCGGGATCAGATGACAGTTTGATTGTCACTATTTTGGGGTGCTTTTTGATCGCTTGCTATTACACTTTTTGTATACTTTTTTAAAAAAATATGTAGGTTTTACACAATGACAGCTTTTTTAAAACAAAAAAAAAAATTTTTTTAGTGTCTTCATATGCGTTGCGTTTTGTTTATCTTTACTTGGCACCGCCCCATGGGGACACGATGGCACCACCGCCGCCCGCAACAAGAAAAGCCACAAACCGCAGGTCTGAATTGACCTGCGATTTGCGGTGATCGCCAACACGGGGGGTCACGGGACACCCCCGCGCATTTAGCCAAGGTTCCTGCTTAATGATTTGAGCAGGCACCTTGTTCCGAACACCGCCTGCCACGCGGCGGTGATCGGAAATACACAGGGTGTACAGGTGCGCCCTGTGTCCTTAAGTACCACTACATCAGGGCGTACCTGTATGCCCTGTGTCCGGAAGAGGTTAAGGTGTCGGCCCTCTACAGGGCAATGAGCGGGGAGTTGCAGAGAGCGACAAGGAAAAAGCAAAGCTATCAAATATTTTTTTTTCTCCACTGTATTCACTGAGGAAAATATACTGTCAGATAAAATGCAGAATGTAAAAGTAAATTCCCCATTAAAAGTGCCCTTTCTGACTTAGGAAGAAGTAAAACAGCGAATTAAAAAGATTCAAATAGACAAATCGCTAGGACCAGGTGGCATACTCCCCCGTATCCTAAGAGAATTGAGTAATGTCATAGCAGACCATTATTTCTGATATTTACAGACTCTATACTGACAGGGAGTGTTCCACAGGATTGGTGCATAGCAAATGTGGTGCCAATATTCAAAAAGGTTGCAAAAACAGAGCCTGGAAACTATAGGTTTAATGCAAGGCACCAACGAAGCAGACCAGTGAGGATAAAGTAAAAGGGGTTTATTAACAAAATAAATAAAGTCCAGGCAAACTTCACTGGGCAAACATCAGGCAAACAAAAAACTAAGGAAAGCCAGGAGTAGTCCCGATCCGTGCATAAGTCTCTGTGCAACTTGCCAGGTAAACAGATGCGTCACAGAAAGTCTCGGGTCCTGGGTCCCACTGGAACGGACGGAGTCCCAGCAAACTTCAGTCAGTAGCTAGCAGTACTGACCTGCACCTGGATAAGAAAGGATAACAGTGGTCACTGACCTACCTGGGAGGCCACCTTTTATGTGCCTGCTAACAAATCCCAGGGCGCCAAGTGTCCACTCCCCATAGGTCATGATCCTGCCCTACACCGGTGTACAAGGCTTTGGTCGGTCATTAGTCAATTAGACCAATGCCGGCCCCCTAATCTGCTTTGAACTTGCAGCCAGGTGCTATTCCCTTCGCTGGTCGCGCGTACGCGCTTCTTATGTGCTTTGCCGTTGGGTACCTGCTCGTCAGGTGCATGCATATCCACTTGCGAACCTGTTTTTGATCGTAAATGCGGATGCATGACAGGCTCTGTGAGAGTGCTCGAGACCATCGACATGGACACCGAAATGGAATCCGCAATAGGCACCGTTCGCCCGCAGCTTACTGCCACTAGCCCGGCCAAGCTGTCCCCGAAAGCCATGTGGTCTTCCCCTCCGGCGCACATGCTAACGCATCCCAGCGCCAGTTCGCAAAGCGGTCGTATCTGATGTATCAATGGAGACACGCCTAACCTGTCCCGCAGCTTCATGAGGACCCTTTTTGATCACACCAGAGTGCGAGACAGGTGAGGATCTTACATTAACCCCCCCCCCTTGAGGAGGCAGCTCAGAAGACTCCAAGCAAGCTTTCCCCGGATTATCCCGGTGGAAGGCTGCCACCAACTCATCCGCATGCAGGTACTAAACATCTCTCCTCTGGACCAAAAACCTTCCAGTCTACGAAGTATTGGAGAGACCTCTGGACAAAGCGAGAGTCAAAAATCCTGTTCACCTCGAACTCTGACAACCCTGGGTGGAGTCTTAATGAAGGGGTCAGAGCCGCCAATTTGAGAAGTGATGCATGAAAGGTGTTTACTCCTCGAATCGACAGTGGAAGAGAAACCTTGTACGTAACTCGGCTGATCTTCTGCGTCACCGGGTATGGACCAATGAATCAAGGACCAATGAAACTTGGAAGATGGCTGACACAGCGGAATGTTCCGGGTGGAGACCCACACCTGATCTCACACCTTAAACTTTTGCTCTGCAGTGCGATGAATAATTCTGCTGAACCGACGGCCAAATGGGACGTCTATCCTCGAACCTTTGATCCACCACCGATGAATCAGTGGAGGGCCCAGCCAGAGAAGAGAGCCTTGGATCCCTGCCCCCCAAACACCTGAATAGAGACATCTTAGTGGAAGCATGCTCAGAGTTGTTAAAAGCCACCTCCGCGAAGTGTAGATGTGTGGCCTGTTCCTCCTGGCAGTCTGACACGAAGCACCAGAGATATTGCTCCAGGGTCTGGTTAGTCCTTTCCATCTGACCGTTGGTCTCTGGGTGAAAACCGGAAGAGAAAGACAAATTTATACCCAACCATGAGCAGAAAGAACTCCAGAACCGAGAGCTGTATTGAACACTTCTATCTGAAACAATATCATCCGGCTCTCCGTGTAATCAAAAGACATTCAAAAACAGATCTGCCAATTCTCTGGCTGAGGGCAATCCGGGAAGTGGGATAAAATGGTCCATTTTACATTAAAACGGTCCTCCACTACCCAGATTACCGTACTTCCAGAGGACCTTGGCAAATCTGTGATGAAGTCCAAGGAGCTTGAGGAATGGGCAATGGGCACAAAGTACCAGAAGGGGCAGACTGAGATGGTTTACATCGAGCACACACACTACATGCCTGGATGTAGACCTTAACATCCAACAGACATACTGGGCCACAAACATGACATTTAACAAGGGCAAGTGTTTTCTTAACACGCAGATGCCCTTGTCATGGAACCATGAACCAGACGTACAACAAGAGATAAGTGGAAATAAGAAGGCTTTATTGAAAATCAAGCTGTAAGGCAAAAGTCCAAACGGATGGCTAAACCGAAGCAGGGTCTTGCGAAGCCAGAGGTCAGGAACCAGAAGGGTAGTCAGACGAAGCCTGGATCAGGAACCAGCAGGGTAGTCAGACGAAGCCTGGATCAGGAACCAGCAGGGTAGTCAGACGAAGCCTGGATCAGGAACCAGCAGCAGCAGCAGTCTTAGAAGCATGTGAACACAGGAGGACCAAGCAAGGAACTGAAGCCACAGACCTCCTTTATATATGAGCTAGGCATCCAGCTCCTCCCAGTGGGAAGGAGAAGCCGCAGGGTGGGAGGCTACAAGAAACCCAGAAACCAAGATGGCCGCCAGCACATGTCAAACGAAGGAGAACAGCAAGAAGGTAAGACCATGACAGTACCTCCCCCTCAAGGGCCCCTCCTCCGCGGAGTAACGAACGGTTTCTGAGGGAAGCGTGCGTGGAAGGCTCGGAGCAAGGCAGGAGCATGGACATCTGCGGAGGGAACCCAGGAACGCTCCTCTGGACCATAACCACGCCAATGGACCAAAAACTGCACCCGACCGCGGACCAGGCGTGAGTCCAGGATATTGCTCACCTCATACTCCTCACGATTGCCCACTTGGACCGGACGAGGCAGAGGAACCGAGGAAGTGAAACGATTACACACCAGTGGCTTCAACAGGGAGACATGAAACACGTTGGAGATCCGCATGCCAGGAGGAAGCGCAAGGGCATAGGCTACCAGGTTTACCCTGCGAAGCACTCGGAAGGGACCAACAAAGCGAGGCGCCAGCTTGGGAGTGGGCACTCGAAGGTTGAGGTTGCGGGTGAACAACCATACGCGGTCTCCAACCTGGTAGGAAGGAGCGGGCGCTCGTCTGCGATCAGCCTGGATTCTCTGGCGCTGCACAGAGACCTCAAGGGACCTCTGGATCTGTACCCAAGAAGCACGTAGGGCGGAAAGGTGATCCTCCACAGCCGGAATATCCTGGGGAGAGAATACCTCCGGTAACACGGCAGGTTGGAACCCATAATTGGCCACGAAGGGAGACGTCCCAGAGGAAGAGTTCACCGCCGTGTTCCTGGCAAACTCAGCCCAAGGCAGGAGGTCAACCCAATTGTCTTGGTGATCGGAGACATAGCAACGAAGGAATTGCTCCAAGGCCTGATTGGATCGTTCTGCGGCCCCATTGGACTGAGGGTGGTAGGCCGAGGAGAAAGAGAGATGAATCCCCAACTGGGAGCAAAAGGCGCGCCAGAACCTGGACACAAACTGACTCCCCCGATCCGACACAATCTCCTTGGGCAAACCGTGCAACCGGAAGACCTCCCTGGCAAAAATCGAGGCCAACTCTTGTGCAGAGGGTAACTTCTTGAGAGGAACACAGTGGCACATTTTGGAAAACCGATCCACAATCATGAGAATGACCGTATGGCCTCGGGATGCAGGGAGGTCCACAATGAAATCCATCCCCAGGTGTGACCATGGACGCTCCCCGGTGGCTATGGGTTGCAAAAGGCCCAACGGAAGGTGCCGAGTGGACTTACTCTGGGCACAAACGGAGCATGCCGCTACATATGCGGCGATGTCGGAACGTAGAGAAGGCCACCAGAACAGACGTGAAACAGCCCAGGACAGCTGATTCTTTCCAGGATGCCCCGCGGCCTTGGAGTTATGGTAGGTTCGCAACAACCGAGTGCGCAACTCCTCAGGCACAAAACATCTGCCGTTGGGTCTCCCAGAGGGAGCACCAGATTGAGCCGCCAAAATCTGCTCACCCAGGGGAGAGGTCAGGCTGGTGCGAATAGCGGCCAGGATCTGATTCGGAGGTATGACCGAAGTCGGAATCGACTCCTCCCCGGACAGCTCGGAGTACTGCCGTGATAAGGCATCCGCTCTGATGTTCTTGGAACCGGGTAGGTAGGAGACCACGTAATTAAAACGTGACAAGAACAGAGCCCATCTGGCCTGACGTGGTGTCAATCTCTTGGCCTCAGAGAGGTAGGTCAGATTCTTGTGGTCCGTCAGGATGAGAACCGGAACCACCGAGCCCTCGAGCAAGTGCCTCCATTCTTTAAGGGCCTGCACGATGGCCAATAACTCCCTGTCACCAATCTGATAGTTGCACTCCGCGGAAGACAGTTTCCGGGAGTAAAACCCACAAGGAAGCAGAGGACCCTCTGGTGTTCTACGCTGAGACAGAAGGGCGCCTACTCCCGTCTCAGACGCGTCCACCTCGAGGACAAAAGGCAACCCAGGGTTGGGATGCGACAGAATCGGAGCCGACACAAAGGCGGACTTTAGAGCCTCAAAAGCTCGGATGGCCTCGAGCGGCCAGACCTGGGGATTACTGCCCTTCCTGGTCAGATCCGTGAGAGGCTTGGCTAGCATGGAAAAGTCCCTGATGAACTTCCGATAATAATTGGCGAAGCCCAAAAAGCGCTGCAGGGCACGAAGACCACTGGGCTGGGGCCACTGTAAGACAGCCGAAACCTTCTCAGGATCCATGGAGAACCCCTCAGCGGAAATGATGTAACCTAAGAAGGTTACCTGGGATCGGTGAAATTCGCATTTCTCAAGCTTACCGAACAGCTTGTTCTCTCGTAACCGTTGCAACACTCGTCTGACATCCAGAATGTGGGCCTCCATGGATTCAGAATATACCAAGATGTCATCCAAATAGACCACCACACACTGCTGCAACAGGTCACGGAAAACATCGTTGATGAATTCCTGGAAGACTGCGGGCGCATTGCACAACCCAAAGGGCATAACCAAGGATTCATAATGACCGGTCCTGGTGTTAAACGCGGTCTTCCACTCATCGCCCGCCTTGATCCTTACCAGGTTATATGCCGCCCTCAGGTCGAGTTTGGTAAAGACCGTGGCCCCTTTGAGGCGATCGAACAGCTCGGAAATCAAGGGTATCGGGTAAGCGTTCTTGATCGTGATGCGATTGAGACCCCTGTAATCGATGCAAGGCCTCAACTCACCGCCCTTCTTTTTCACAAAGAAAAATCCAGCCCCTGCCGGGGACGAGGATTTGCGAATGTGTCCGCGTGAAAGCGCCTCCCTCACGTACTCCTCCATGGCCTCATTCTCCGCTACCGACAGTGGATTGACTTTGCCACGAGGAGGATCGGCACCAGATTGTAACTCTATGGCACAATCGTATGGGCGGTGCGGAGGTAGGGCAACCGCACGCACCTTATCGAATACATCCCGGTACTCCTCGTATTCAGGAGGCAACAGAGAGTCCGAGGAAGTACACAGCAACTTGACAGGCCCATGGATGCAACTAGCCCCACACTGCGGTGACCACGAGAGGATCTCGGCCGATCTCCAATCGAAAGTCGGATTATGCTTCTGGAGCCAGGGGTACCCCAAGACCACCGAGTAGTGTGGAGACGAAATAACCTGGAGACAGACCGACTCTCTGTGAACGGCACCAATGGCCATCCCCACTGGAAGGGTCTCCTGAGTCACGTGTGGCGGCAGAAGGGGTCTGCCGTCTATCGCCTCAAGAGCCAGTGGGGAACCTCGAGGCTGCAGAGGAATGGAATTGGCGGCAGCGAACACACTATTAATGAACAAACCACCAGCACCAGAGTCCACCAACGCCTGGGTCGTCACCGAGCCCCCGACCCAGGAGAGGACAACAGTAATCAGTGGTTTGTCAACACGGGAAACCGGGGACGAGGAGACTCCACCCAAGATCTGCCCCCAACAGGATCTCAGGTGCGAGCGTTTCCCGGACGGTTCGGGCATGCCAACCGAAAATGCCCACCGAGACCACAGTACATGCATCGGCCCTCGCGTCTCCGGAGTACCCTCTCCCCCTCGGACAGGCGAGCAAACCCCAGCTGCATGGGTTCACCCCCAGACAAGTCATCCCCAGGAGGCGTGGGAGGAGAGGGAGGCACGGGTGGGACAGCAAACGTAGGCGCCAATCTGTTAGAAGACCTCCGCAGGCTCTCCTTAAAGGAAGGTCTCTCCCTGAGTCTGGTGTCAATCAAAATCAGGAAAGAAATAAGAGACTCGAGCTCCACTGGTAGGTCCTTAGCTGCAACCTCATCCTTCAAGGCATCCGAGAGACCATGAGAGAAAGCAGCGACCAGAGCCTCATTATTCCAGCCCACCTCTGCTGCCAGGGTACGAAACTCAATGGCGTATTCAGCTACGGATCGTGAACCCTGTCTGATGGACATAAGGAGCTTCGCAGCAGAGGCAGCACGAGCCGGCACATCGAATACCTTCCGAAGAGAAGCAACAAAACCGGAAAACTCGGCAACCACCGGATTGTTGTTCTCCCATAAAGGGCTGGCCCAGGCCAAGGCCTTGTCCGAGAGCAGCGAGATCAAGAAGCCCACCTTTGATCTCTCAGTAGGAAAGGCATGTGGCAGCAACTCGAAATAAATGCCCACCTGGTTAAGGAAACCTCGGCACTGAGTTGGCTCTCCCCCAAAGCGCTGTGGAAGGGGGGCAGAACCGGTCATACCCCGAAACACCGCAGGCGCAGCAACAGGTGTCGGGGTAGACTCTGGCGCAACAACCGGAGCGGCAGTAGGAGCGGGCCCAGGAGCGACAACCGACCCATCGGCAACGGAAGCTAAATGAGCCGTGCGTTCAAGCAGGGTTTGCAACGCCACAGTGAACCGACCCAACAGGTGATCCTGCTGATCAAGTCTGGCAACCAGCGTAGGTAGCGAGGATGGCCCTGTACCGTCAGAATTCATGGCTTGGTCCTAATGTCATGGAACCATGAACCAGACGTACAACAAGAGATAAGTGGAAATAAGAAGGCTTTATTGAAAATCAAGCTGTAAGGCAAAAGTCCAAACGGATGGCTAAACCGAAGCAGGGTCTTGCGAAGCCAGAGGTCAGGAACCAGAAGGGTAGTCAGACAAAGCCTGGATCAGGAACCAGCAGGGTAGTCAGACGAAGCCTGGATCAGGAACCAGCAGGGTAGTCAGACGAAGCCTGGATCAGGAACCAGCAGCAGCAGCAGTCTTAGAAGCATGTGAACACAGGAGGACCAAGCAAGGAACTGAAGCCACAGACCTCCTATATATATGAGCTAGGCATCCAGCTCCTCCCAGTGGGAAGGAGAAGCCGCAGGGTGGGAGGCTACAAGAAACCCAGAAACCAAGATGGCCGCCAGCACATGTCAAACGAAGGAGAACAGCAAGAAGGTAAGACCATGACAGCCCTGCAGACTTGGAGTCGTTAAGCTGTTGGATAACCTTTAGCCGAAAGTTAACTGGTACAAACCATTGCCCCTCAGGATTGTTAGGTGGACTCTCTGCCTATGAAGGCTCGAGAAGAAAGGACAAGCCTTCCATTAACTCTGCGGTCCCTAGGGCAGCCAGAAAACATTTAGTGGGAAGAATAGTCTCGCTCAGAGCTCAGGGTGGAAGCAGCCTCAGGGAAGCAGCCTCAGGGAAGCAGCGGGACAGAGCATCTGCCTTCACATTTTTAAAACCTGGCTTATACGTGAGGCGAAAATTTAACCAGGTGAAAAACAATGCCCACCGAGCTTGTTGGAAGTTGAGTCTCTTGGCAGTCTCTAGGTACTCTAAATTTTTGTGGTCAGTGTAAAACGTAATGGGATGTTCGGCACCCTCTAGCCAATGTCTCCACTCTTGAAAAGCAAATTTTACTCCCAGAAGCTCTCTATTACCGATGTCATAGTTACACTCGGCTGGAGAGAGCTTCCGAGAGAAGAAGGCACAGGGATTTAACCTGTCAGGGACCCCAGAATACTGTGAAATAACTGCCCCAACACCAACATCGGAGGCTTTGACCTCGAGAACAAAAGGTCGGGAAGTGTCTGGATGAGTTAGGATTGGCACAGTGCAAAAGGCCTGCTTTAGTGTTTCAAAGGCTCTGTCTGCCTCTCTCGTCCACTTTGAAGGATTAGCTCCCTTCTTAGTGAGGTTAGTGAGAGGTACCACTATCGCAGAGAAATTCTTAATAAACTTGCGGTAGAAGTTGGCAAAGCCTAAGAAACGCTGCAGTCCCTTCAGATCCTAAGGCCGAGGCCAATCCAAGACAGCACAAACTTTGGATGGATCCATAGCCAGTCCCTTTTCTGAGATAGTGTACCCCAGAAAAGGCAATTCCGTTACCTCAAACAGAAACTTCTCTAGTTTGGCAAAGAGGCTGTTCTCCCTCAGTTTCTGGACAACCTGACACACGTGTCTCCGATGAGACACCAGATCCGACGAGTAGTGGGTTGCATCAAATGTGTGTCACGGTGGGGAGTGGGGAACACCCTCAACCGTACAATGTCAGAGATATAATGGTAGCAACCAAGCCTGGATGCTGGGATCAGGGGGCGGTCACCTCCTAAAGCATCCCTAAATATGGCCCTAATCTATCTGTATGAGCCGACCCTGATGGTAGGAGGGCCCATACGCCGGAACCTCAGAACCCTGAAATACCTGAATTACCCTGAGGTAAGGAGAAAGACATGGATGAACCAGAGTCTTCCACAGGCCTAGCAACAAAGGATAACAACACCAAGGAAATGACAGGTAAGTAACCAGTGTTCAGAGACAACAACAGTAAATCTGGTCACTTACCTTCTGCAGCTGCTGGAAGACACCAAAGAAGAACACATCTGAAGTAACCTGGAATCCAAACAGACGTGCTGCCATTCAAACACCTTCCTGATGCAGTCCGTACTGACACACTGGAACTAGGACTCCAGCAACTGCACATCCTAGGAAAATGGTTCACCCCTCCGGGAAACCAACCTCTTTCTGGAGGGACAACACACACAGGGAAATGTAGGGACAAACACCAACATCCCAGACATATAAAAACAAACAAGACTTACAAACCCTGAACATAAACCCACACCAAACATACAAGTCAGGTTGGGTACATAGAGGATACAAGGGAGACAAATGAATTACATTGCTAGGAAACCTTGATGTCCAACAAGGTTGCCCTCAATGACTGGGCAGATGGAATAGCCACAGAATGGAGCATAGCTTCCAGCCGAGAGCAAGGCAACAGCAAAACTCACCTCCAAGCAAAGGCTAAATCGCTAGAAGAGACCACGCCCTGATCTAACCAAGTCAGGATATTAACCCCACGCATAACACACCTCAGGGAGACGCAACTTAAAGGGGAAATGCACATGCAAACCACAAACTACACGTTGCCACAAGCAACGAGTCTTCATGGCAACCGTGTCATGGTCAAACACCAATATGACTGTGACAAAGGGGCATAGATGTTTTGACCATTGGGTTTAGATGTGGTACTTGGAAAGAGAGGTTAGCCTCACTAACCAACAGTTTTCTGAAAGAAGATTGGAAATTTGACGCTCCTATCTCAACCCAGGACCTATGAGGTGGTTGGCGTAACCAATCCAAGACTTTTGTCATAAGGATAGTTCTGTTGTACAACAAGGGGTCAGGTAGACCTATGCCCCCAAAGGCTCTAGGTCTTTGTAGAGTCCCTGTGGTCAGGCTGGGTTCCCTTTTCCCCCAAATAAAGGTGTGTATATGTCTCAATAAAGTTAGGTAGAAAACTCTCGGGATAGGTATGGGAAAACATGTTGTAGGTAATTAAGTCTTGGTAACACCAAGTTTGAAGTATGAAGTGACCATGTTTTTGCACCCAAACCAAGTCAATGTGGGAGAGTGTAATGAAGCCAGTTGTTCTTGTATACATTTTAATAGGGGGCTATAATTAAGTTGGAAGAGGTTCTGGGGGTCAGGGAAGATCCTGATCCCCAGATAGGTTAGGAACGGGGAACCCTGAGGGCAGCATAAAACTGTGACAAAAATGCTGATTTCAGCGGTGTATCACACATGAGCTAAAAGTAAGTGGTTGCTGAGAACCAGCATCATAACCATTGTAGTACAGGCCTTGAAAAGAGTAAAATCTACCTGAGAAGAGTCACAGTTATTCATAATCTCCTGCACTCCCTACCCACCTTTTGATGATTGGCAGCTGGCCTTGAAAAGAGTCAAATCTACCTGAGAAGAGTCACAGTTATTCATAATCTCCTGCACTCCCTACCCACCTTTTGATGATTGGCAGCTGGCCTTGAAAAGAGTCAAATCTACCTGAGAAGAGTCACAGTTATTCATAATCTCCTGCACTCCCTACCCACCTTTTGATGATTGGCAGCTCTCTACAAGAGAGAAAGGGAGAAAACTAGGTAGAAGACTGTCAATCAGCAGCAGGTGGGCAGGGAGAGCAGGAATTTATGAATAACCATGACTCTTCTCAGGTGGCTCTTTTCCAGGCCCAGTCTGCAATTATTGTTATGTTGGTTCTCGGCAACCACTTACTTTTAACCCCTTCCCGACTGCCATATGGCTGTATACGTCCTATCTGCACATACCCCATGCAGCTAGCACGTGTATCGACTTCATGGCAGCTCTTTAATCCAAGTGCTGCAAAACGCTTGGATTAAAGCTTCTGCCCCTGCCCTGCTGCTGTCACGGACAGCATACAGTTCAATAATGCCGGCAAGGGACCAATCAGTCTGGGAAGACTAACCAATTTGATCGCGGCAGTGTAAAAGTGCCTGTTCCAGGCTCTGATCTGCTTTCTGCAGATTAGAACCTGAAATCAGGCAGTGTGTCCTTGTGACCCCGATCTGTGGGCCCCATCTGTGCCCCCTCTGTGTGCCTCCAACCCCCCTGTTGGCCGAGCAGGCGCTCTTCCGTTCCGCCATCTGTCCCTGCATGCCCATGATGCGGCCCCCCCATCCATGTATCCTGACCCAACTGTGCGCCTGATGCGGTCTCCCCCATACATGTATCCTGCCCCCATCGGTGCCCCCTGCCCCTGATGCGTCCACCGTTCCTGAGCCGCTGCCATCAGCAGCGAATGTCAGCTGTCTGCTGACACACTACTGTAACCCTTTAGATGGCGCAGCTCCGATGGGAAAGGGCTCCGATGGTTGCCATAGCAACCTGACACTTTGCAAAGGCGTCCGGTGTTGCCATCTATCAGGAAACCTGATAGTACTATACTTTGCAATGCAAAAGCATTGCAAAGTATTGTACAGCCATCAGCCCCACTGGATCTTCAAGATCTAAGTGAGACTTGATTAAAAAAAATCTGCCTTCCAAAAACCAAATTATTTTCTTCTGCTCCCTGCCGTGTGCCCTTATATTAGTTTATGACCACATGTCGGGTGTTTATGTAAAATGCAGAATCAGGGTAATAAATATTGAGTTTTGTTTGGCTGTTAACCCTCAATGTGTTAAAGAAAAAAAATGTATTAAAATGGAAAATCTGCCAAAAAAGTGAAATTTTGAAATTTCATCTCCATTCTCCTTTAATTCTTGTGGAACATCTAAGGGGTTAATAAAGTTTGTAAAATCAGCTTTGAGTAACTTGAGGGGTGTAGTTTCTACAATGGGGTAATTTGTGGGGGGTTTCCACTATGTAAGCCCCACAAAGTGACTTCAGACCTGAACTGGTACTTAAAAAGTGTGTTTTGGAAATTTTCTTAAACATTTTAAAAATTGTTTCTAAACCTTCTAGCATCCTAATAAAATAAAATTACATATAATTTACATATAATTTACATATAATTTACATATATTTTATGAGGTATCACTTTGTGTTTTAAAAGCAGAGAAATAGAAATTTAGAAAATTGCGAATTTTTCAAAATTTTTTGCAAATTTGGGATTTTTTTATAAATATAGGTGAAATATATTGACTCAAATTTATTACTGTCATGAAGTACAATGTGTCACAAGAAAACAATCTTAGAATGGCTTGGATAAATAAAAGGGTTCCAAAGCTATTACCACATAAAGTGACGAATGTCAGATTTGCAAATTTTGACCTGGACACTGGGGTATCAATGACCCTTGGTCATGAAAGGGTGAAATGACAGACCACTGAAATCAACTCACCTGTCTCTACTTTATGCTGCCATTAGTATGGGTAGCATAAAGTTGATGACAGGTTCCTTTTAAAGTTAGATAGGCTCAATTTTTCCAGCAGATTGTAGATTAGGAGCATGGAGATTATTAGGTTAGATGTCATCACCAATAAGTCATCGGCAAAGGCAGCTGTTTTGTGTTCTTGGTTGTCCAGTTTGATACCCATTTTTTCATCCTCCTGTCTAATGGCTTGGAGTAGGGGTTCCATAATCATCACAAAGACCAGAGGGGAGAGAGGGCACCCTTGTCTGGTACCATTCCTGATGTTGAATGGGGGTGAAATAGTGTCATTCACCATCGCCGCAGCCAAGGCGTTGTTGTACATGGAGAATATAGCACTAATAAAAGGTGTCAGGGAGTCAAATTTAGCCAAAATAAGGTGCATAAAGACCCAGTTGACCCCATCAAAGGCCTTTTCTGCATCGGTACTGAGAAGCACCAAAGGTAACGAGTGTTTTTTTGCATGGGATAACACGTTCAGAATTCTGGTGGAGTTATTTTTAACCTCCCTTCCCTTTATATTTCCCGTCTGGTCTCTGTGTATCAGGGAGGGCAAAAGTCGTGAAAGACGGTTGGATAACATCTTCACCAGTAGTTTTAAATCTAGGTTCAATAAGGATATGGGGCAATAGTTCGAGCTTTGGGCTGGGTCTTTCCCTTCTTTGGAGAGAATGGTGATATGTGCTCTTGTCATGTCTGGAGTTAAGGGGGCACCTTGAAGAGATTAGTTACAAATGGACAACAAACGTGGGAGTAAGGAATTACTAAAAGGTATGGTAGTAGAAGGCTGGAAGTCAATCTGGGCCTGGGACTTTCCCTTTGGATAGTTGTTTGATGGCTAAATCCAATTCTTCGGCCTGAACGGAGATCCTACTGCAGTTCTCTGGGAATCATCTAACTTCAGGAGTGAAATAGACTGAAGGAAGGTGTTAATAGATTCTATATTGGATCTGGGGTTTGCGTTCCGGGTCATGTTGGGGAATATTATATCGTGATTGATAAAAGTCCTGGAATTGAAGAGCTACCGTATTTTTCGCCCCATAAGACACACTTTTTCTTCCCCCAAAACGGGGGAGAAATGCCCCTGCATCTTATGGGGCGAATGCTTGCCATTTTACATCGCAAGCTGCGATGTAGATGCGAGCGGGGACTCGGGGAGGGACTGGGAGGAGGAGCTGGGGCCGGCAATAGCGGCGGGGCGGTGCAGTGTAGTATCCCCGCCCCGCCGCTCCGGTATAGTAATATAAGATGTCATATTCATTTATTGGTTTTTAAACATGCCCCCTCAGTCCTATTACTACCTTACATCCAAGTCGCATCTGTAGAATTCATGCAGGCCGGGCGGGCGGCAGCAAGTCTTGTCATGTGCCTGCGCCGCCTACTTTATGAATGAAGCAGGCGGAGCAGGCAAGTGACGTCACTGAGGGACTGACGTCACTGAGAGAGCTGATTTTGAGATGAGGAGTCAACAAGGGGCTCCATAGTGACATTGAAGTCGCCTCCCATAATGACTACACCCTCCTTAAAGGTCTCCACCACTGGAAAAAGGGCCTGAAACCATGTAGTTTGGTTGGTATTAGGGGCATAAGCATTGATAAACGTGTACATTTGGTTTGCAATAGTGCCTTTCAGGATCTTGAATGTTAGCACAATACTGGAATGGGGTCTCCTTTCTGAAACCAATGCTTATACCCCTGCAGTCTGATCCACAGTGGTACCACACTGGAAAGCTAGAATATGAGAGATTTGGGTAGTGGTTGAATTTAAGGTGCATTTCCTGTAAAAAGATCAATTTTTCTTTTTCAGATGAGAGAGGATCTGACACCTTTTGGAGGGCGAATTAAAGCCCTCGACATTGTAGGAGGCTATATGCAAGTCAGCCATCTATGTGTAAATAGAGCATGGGACGGGGCCTGTGGCCTAAATAGAATCACCATATTACGCAAACAATAGGGACAATGCTCAGCCTCCCAGAGTGCACAACTGCTGTCCATCAGGGGAACCCATGGTATGTACTCAAAACCTTTACATTCAGTCAAGCATCTACTAAAACAGAAAATAACAAACAGAAAATAACCAAATGGTACAGTGCAACATAAGTACCACAATTGAGGATCTGCAGTGCCCGAGGTGCACCTTGTACAATGTAATAGCAAGATATGTATAAGAGAAAGGGAGAGGAGGAAAAAAATGTGACTTATAGGTTCACCCTTGTTCAGGGTATAGATCTCGTCAGAGTATCAGAGGAGTTGGCTGGAGTCGCCAGCAGTGGGGAGCAAATAGTAGGACAGAGTAAGGGTAGAGAGAAGAGGAATGAAGTTGCAGGAGGATCAACAGCTTGATAAAGATGATTTAGGAAATTAAATGGAAATGACTATTTTAGTCTCCCATAGGTAGTCTTCCTGTAGTTATCCCAGAGGTTCCTTTCTTGTTCCTGTGAGGTTTAGGGTCCATTCACACGTCCGTAGTGTATTGCGGATCCACAATACACCTGGCCTGTACCCCCATAGAACTGCCTACTCTAGGAAATGCGGATGCCGACAGTACACTAAAGTCAGCAAGTGTCATGGGGGGGGGGGGGGGCCTTATTGTTTTTCACCCCAAGGGCCCCATTTCACCTCGAACTGGCGCTAGCTCCAGTAATAAACCAGACATTTAAAAAAATGATGACCAATAAAATACAAGGATTTCCCCAGAAAGAAAGTGCACCCCCAAAACGTATATATGGTCATGGTCATGTCTACCTTCATGTGCAGTGAGCCCCTTAAGAGCCGGTGCAGAGTATGAGAGTGATAGTGACCCTGAGTAGATGATATGTCACAGTGTACTCCCTCAGCCTGCTGCTCCCTGGGGATCTCTGCAGTGAAATGGGGGTTTAAGGAATCAGGCCAGAAGTAAAAGAATAAAAAGTCTCTCTTTACAAAGTACAAAATAGGCGTTGTAGTACATCCAGCAGTAGTTATATACAACACATTTTCTCTTCCCAGATGATGACGGCGGCTGGCAAAGTGACACATAATAGCACCTCTGATATGCTATCTTACTGATGTCTCTCTCCTGAATTTCTGGCTAAGGCTCCATTAAAACATCTGCAATTCCATTCCGCATTTTGCGAAACGGAATTGCGGCCCCATACATTTCTAAGGTGCCGCACGACGTGCGGCTCCGATCTGGAATTACGGACCCGCACTTCCGGGTCTGCAATTCCGATCCTGAAAAAAATAGAACATGTCCTATTCTTGTCCGCAATAGCGGACAAGAATAGGCATATTCTTTTAGTGCCGGCAATGTGCGGTCCGCAAAATGGGGAACGCACATTGCCGCTGTCCATGTTTTGCGGATCCGCGGATCTGTGGATCTGCAAAACACACACGGATGTGTGAATGGACCCTAACAGTTGAAAGCTGAAACTTGTGGCTATAGGTGTCCACTATGTAATGCAGGCTTTTTTGAGTTGGCCTGGATGTGATCTAGGTGATGAGTGTCTGAGCCTCCTGCAGCAGCATTTGTATACATAGTAGTAACATAGTAACATAGTACATAAGGCCGAAAAAAGACATTTGTCCATCCAGTTCAGCCTGCCATCCTGCAAGTTGATCCAGAGGAAGGCAAAAAAAAAAAAACTGTGAGGTAGAAGCCAATTTTCCCCACTTTCCCCAATTTTCCCCACTTTCCCCAATTTTCCCCTCCTCAGGCAGAGAGTTTTGGTTGCTGGTCACTCTGCTAACTGTAAACACTGTAGCTATGAAGATGTCTGTAGTTCTGTATTCTTGCAATCTCTCTGGAGCAGTGGTCTCACATATAAGTAGTTTCTCTGGTCCTTAAAGCCATTGGAGCATGAGCAATACGATGTGCACACCTGTGAAGTGAAAACCATTTCAGGTGACTACCTCTTGAAGCTCATCAAGAGAATGCCAAGAGTGTGCAAAGCAGTAATCAAAGCAAAAGGTGGCTACTTTGAAGAACCTAGAATATGACATATTTTCAGTTGTTTCACACTTTTTTTGTTATGTATATAATTCCACATGTGTTAATCCCTAGTTTTGATGCCTTCAGTGTGAATCTACAATTTTCATAGTCATGAAAATAATGAAAACTCTTTGAATGAGAAGGTGTGTCCAAACCTTTGGTCTGTACTGTATGTATATATATATATATATATATATATATATATACATACATACACACACAGACATACCTATGGCATACATGGCCACAACCTGGGGCATACAGATCTATCCCCGCATATATACTGGTGCCCATACTGGCCACACAAGGCCAATATATATTAGTAATTGGGTTAGGATGCATCTGCCCCCTCAACCCCACTTACTGTTGGTGACAGTACAAGGACTGAAGTATAATCTGGCCCTTAGGTACCTAGACATCGCCCATCGCGGCTAAGACGTCCGACCTGCCCTTCACCGTAACCAAATGTCTCCATCCACAGAATACACTGTCTTCTTTCTGGATTTTGGTCTTTCTTTCAACTGTCAGTGTCGATCTTCAGGTTTCAGCTGCTCACACTGTCGTCTTTTATGGGTCAGACTCTGGGATGGCTTCCCCTTCAACGTCTCTCCACATAGCAACCGTAGAATAGCACGACTTCCATCCAACACTTCTCCTTTCATTCAGGTCTCAGCTACTTCCACTGTCGTATTGGTCAGACTCTGGGATGGCTTCACCCTTACTGTTACCTTCTTTCTGGGATACAGTCGACTGGGGAAAAGCCTCCTTTCACCATGTCTTTACAAGGCAGGTAAGAATTTCTGGTAAGAGGTGATGTCATGTGTGGGGTTTCACTCTGGTAGATAGGGTAAGCGGGCGCAGTACAGAGGCAAAACACAAGTTCTTCACTCAAAACATCAGTGTTTATTCACACTTGAGGCAATTGCACAAAACAGCACAAAACTTTGCAGTCTTGGTGTTAATTCACACACAATGGAAAGTTCATATAACACAAGTCACCTTGCTGGCAGTTCTGCCTATAGTAGTCTACAGAAGGCTTTAGGGGGCCTGTTTCCCCAGCGTGGGACTCTAAGCCCTCCAGCACGGCACAAAGCCTCAGATCCCAAAAACAGAGACATCTCTGCTGGGCCCAGCTGCCTATTTAAGGACAGCCAGGTGCTGCCAAAACCCGGATCGGCACTTAAACTCCGGTCTGGTATTTGACCTCTCCTGGCTGGAAACCAGCCTAGTCGCACCTGCTGGGAGGAAAAAACCTGACTTGCCAGAAACAACCCCTCACTGTCACACATGGTACCTAAATTCTAACTGCAGGAAAGAACACCGCACTGATATTCAGTCTAACCCTTATGAACGTCACTGTTCTTGGGGTTAAAGTGGCAAAAAAATGTATAAAGGAGGAGTCCTGTCCCTAGGGGATATTCTCTCTTCCCCATTCACACACAAACAGTTCTTCATCCCTCCCCCACCCAACACTGCCAACCCAAAATGACAATAACATACTCAATACAAATATGACATTATGAGTTTTCAGGACGAGATAGAAATCCTGCCCTGAATACCCGTGACCATACACATGAGTAATAAGGTTCTCGGCCTCTCGAAAGTTAGACCCCGACCTTCTCCTTCGCTGTCTCATATCCATGAGGTACCTAGCTTCAGGACTTTATTGAAGTTACGTCCTGAGCCTCCTCCGCTGGAGCTGACTGAGTGGGATCCTCTGGAGCCTCATAAGGGTGTCATGGTGGACATCAAGTCTCTTCTGGCGTAATCAGGATTTCTTTCTGCTCCATAGTAAACACACCTAGGACAGTAAAAAATACTATGCGGTCCTGGTGGATTTCTCCCCTCATGGTGCAATTAATTGCCAAATCCCAGCACCAATACCTTTGACCCATGAGTAGAGTTGAGCGAACACCTGGATGTTCGGGTTCGAGAAGTTCGGCCGAACTTCCCGGAAATGTTCGGGTTTGGGATCCGAACCCGATCCGAACTTCGTCTCGAACCCGAACCCCATTGAAGTCAATGGGGACCTGAACTTTTCGGTACTAAAAAGGCTGTAAAACAGCCCAGGAAAGGGCTAGAGGGCTGCAAAAGGCAGCAACATGTAGGTAAATCCCCTGCAAACAAATGTGGACAGGGAAATGAATTAAAATAAAAATTTAATAAATAAAAATTAACCAAAATCAATTGGAGAGAGGTCCCATAGCAGAGAATCTGGCTTCACGTCACCCACCACTGGACAAGTCCATTCTCAGATATTTAGGCCCCGGCACCCAGGCAGAGGAGAGAGGTCCCGTAACAGAGAATCTGTCTTCATGTCAGCAGAGAATCAGTCTGCATGTCATAGCAGAGAATCAGGCTTCACGTCAGCCACCACTGCAACAGTCCATTTTCATAAATTTAGGCCAAGCACCCAGGCAGAGGAGAGAGGTCCCGTAACAGACAATCTGGCTTCATGTCAGCAGAGAATCAGTCTTCATATCATAGCAGAGAATCAGGCTTCACGTCAGCCACCAATGCAACAGTCCATTGTCAGATATTTAGGCCCAGCACCCAGGCAGAGGAGAGAGGTCCCGTAACAGACAATCAGGCTTCACGTCAGCCACCAGTGCAACAGTCCATTGGCATATATTTAGGCTCAGCACCCAGGCAGAGGAGAGAGGTCCCGTAACAGAGAATCTGGCTTCATGTTAGCAGAGAATTAGTCTGCATGTCATAGCAGAGAATCAGGCTTCACGTCAGCCACCACTGCAACAGTCCATTTTCATAAATTTAGGCCAAGCACCCAGGCAGAGGAGAGAGGTCCCGTAACAGACAATCTGGCTTCATGTCAGCAGAGAATCAGTCTTCATATCATAGCAGAGAATCAGGCTTCATGTCACCCACCACTGTAAGAGTCCATTTTCATAAATTTAGGCCCAGCACCCAGGCAGAGGAGAGAGGTCCCGTAACAGACAATCTGGCTTCATGTCAGCAGAGAATCAGTCTTCATGTCATAGCAGAGAATCAGGCTTCACGTCAGCCACCACTGCAACAGTCCATTGTCATAAATTTAGGCCCAGCACCCAGGCAGAGGAGAGAGGTCCCGTAACAGACAATCTGGCTTCATGTCAGCAGAGAATCAGTCTTCATGTCATAGCAGAGAATCAGGCTTCACGTCACCCACCACTGTAACAGTCCATTGTCATAAATTTAGGCCCAGCACCCAGGCAGAGGAGAGAGGTCCCGTAACAGACAATCTGGCTTCATGTTAGCAGAGAATCAGTCTTCATATCATAGCAGAGAATCAGGCTTCACGTCACCCACCAATGCAACAGTCCATTGTCAGATATTTAGGCCCAGCACCCAGCCAGAGGAGAGAGATCCCGTAACAGACAATCAGGCCTCACGTCAGCAGAGAATCAGTATGCATGTCATAGCAGAGAATCAGGCTTCACGTCAGCCACCACTGCAACAGTCCATTGCCATAAATTTAGGCCCAGCACCCAGGCAGAGGAGAGAGGTCCCGTAACAGACAATCTGGCTTCATGTCAGCAGTAGAGTTGAGCGAACACCTGGATGTTCGGGTTCGAGAAGTTCGGCCGAACTTCCCGAAAATGTTCGGGCTCGGGATCCGAACCCAATCCGAACTTCGTCCCGAACCCGAACCCCATTGAAGTCAATGGGGACCCGAACTTTTCGGCACTAAAACGGCTGTAAAACAGCCCAGGAAAGGGCTAGAGGGCTGCAAAAAGAAGCAACATGTAGGTAAATCCCCTGCAAACAAATATGGATAGGGAAATGAATAAAAATAAAAATTAAATAAATAAAAATTAACCAAAATCAATTGGAGAGAGGTCCCATAGCAGAGAATCTGGCTTCCCGTCACCCACCACTGGAACAGTCCATTCTCAGATATTTAGGCCCCGGCACCCAGGCAGAGGAGAGAGGTCCCGTAACAGAGAATCTGTCTTCATGTCAGCAGAGAATCAGTCTTCATGTCAAAGCAGAGAATCAGGCTTCACGTCAGCCACCACTGCAACAGTCCATTGTCATAAATTTAGGCCCAGCACCCAGGCAGAGGAGAGAGGTCCCGTAACAGAGGATCTGGCTTTATGTCAGCAGAGAATCAGTCTGCATGTCATAGCAGAGAATCAGTCTTCATGTCATAGCAGAGAATCAGGCTTCACGTCACCCACCACTGTAAGAGTCCATTTTCATAAATTTAGGCCCAGCACCCAGGCAGAGGAGAGAGGTCCCGTAACAGATAATCTGGCTTCATGTCAGCAGAGAATTAGTCTGCATGTCATAGCAGAGAATGAGGCTTCACATCAGCCACCACTGCAACAGTCCATTGGCATATATTTAGGCCCAGCACCCAGGCAGAGGAGAGAGGTCCCGTAACAGACAATCTGGCTTCATGTCAGCAGAGAATCAGTCTTCATGTCATAGCAGAGAATCAGGCTTCACGTCACCCACCACTGCAACAGTCCATTTTCATAAATTTAGGCCCAGCACCCAGGCAGAGGAGAGAGGTCCCGTAACAGACAATCTGGCTTCATGTCAGCAGAGAATTAGTCTGCATGTCATAGCAGAGAATGAGGCTTCACATCAGCCACCACTGCAACAGTCCATTGGCATATATTTTGGCCCAGCACACAGGCAGAGGAGAGAGGTCCCGTAACAGAGGATCTGGCTTCATGTCAGCAGAGAATCAGTCTTCATGTCATAGCAGAGAATCAGGCTTCACGTCACCCACCACTGTAAGAGTCCATTTTCATAAATTTAGGCCCAGCACCCAGGCAGAGGAGATAGGTCCCGTAACAGACAATCTGGCTTCATGTCAGCAGAGAATTAGTCTGCATGTCATAGCAGAGAATGAGGCTTCACGTCAGCCACCACTGCAACAGTCCATTGGCATATATTTAGGCCCAGCACACAGGCAGAGGAGAGAGGTCCCGTAACAGAGGATCTGGCTTCATGTCAGCAGAGAATTAGTCTGCATGTCATAGCAGAGAATCAGGCTTCACGTCACCCAACATTGGAACAGTCCATTGGCATATATTTAGGCCCCGGCACCCAGACAGAGGAGAGGTTCATTCAACTTTGGGTAGCCTCGCAATATAATGGTAAAATGAAAATAAAAATAGGATTGAATGAGGAAGTGCCCTGGAGTCCAATAATATATGGTTAAGGGGAGGTAGTTAATGTCTAATCTGGAGAAGGGACGGACAGGTCCTGTGGGATCCATGCCTGGTTCATTTTTATGAACGTCAGCTTGTCCATATTGGCTGTAGACAGGCGGCTGCGTTTGTCTGTAATGACGCCCCCTGCCGTGCTGAATACACGTTCAGACAAAACGCTGGCCGCCGGGCAGGCCAGCACCTCCAAGGCATAAAAGGCTAGCTCTGGCCACGTGGACAATTTAGAGACCCAGAAGCTGAATGGGGCCGAACCATCAGTCAGTACGTGGAGGGGTGTGCACACGTACTGTTCCACCATGTTAGTGAAATGTTGCCTCCTGCTAACACGTTGCGTATCAGGTGGTGGTGCAGTTAGCTGTGGCGTGTTGACAAAACTTTTCCACATCTCTGCCATGCTAACCCTGCCCTCAGACGAGCTGGCCGTGACACAGCTGCCTTGGCGACCTCTTGCTCCTCCTCTGCCTTGGCCTTGGGCTTCCACTTGTTCCCCTGTGACATTTGGGAATGCTCTCAGTAGCGCGTCTTCCAACGTGCGCTTGTACTCGCACATCTTCCTATGACGCTCCAGTGCAGGAAGTAAGGTGGGCACATTGTCTTTGTAGCGTGGATCCAGCAGGGTGGCAACCCAGTAGTCCGCACAGGTTAAAATGTGGGCAACTCTGATGTCGTTGCGCAGGCACTGCAGCATGTAGTCGTTCAAGTGTGCCAGGCTGCCCAGGGGTAAGGACAAGCTGTCCTCTGTGGGAGGCGTATCGTCATCGTCCTGCCTTTCCCCCCAGCCACGCACCAGTGATGGACCCGAGCTGCGTTGGGTGCCACCCCGCTGTGACCATGCTTCATCCTCATCCTCCTCCACCTCCTCCTCATCCTCGTCCTCCTCGTCCTCCAGTAGTGGGCCCTGGCTGGCCACATTTGTACCTGGCCTCTGCTGTTGCCAAAAACCTCCCTCTGAGTCACTTCGAAGAGACTGGCCTGAAAGTGCTAAAAATGACCCCTCTTCCTCCTCCTCCTCCTCCTCCTCCTGGGCCACCTCCTCTGCCATCATCGCCCTAAGTGTTTTCTCAAGGAGACATAGAAGTGGTATTGTAACGCTGATAACGGCGTCATCGCCACTGGCCATGTTGGTGGAGTACTCGAAACAGCACAACAGGGCACACAGGTCTCGCATGGAGGCCCAGTCATTGGTGGTGAAGTGGTGCTATTCTGTAGTGCGACTGACCCGTGCGTGCTGCAGCTGAAACTCCACTATGGCCTGCTGCTGCTCGCACAGTCTGTCCAGCATGTGCAAGGTGGAGTTCCACCTGGTGGGCACGTCACATATGAGGCGGTGAGCGGGAAGGCCGAAGTTACGCTGTAGCGCAGACAGGCGAGCAGCAGCAGGATGTGAACGCCGGAAGCGCGAACAGACGGCCCGCACTTTATGCAGCAGCTCTGACATGTCGGGGTAGTTGTGAATGAACTTCTGCACCACCAAATTCAGCACATGCGCCAAGCAAGGGATGTGCGTCAAATTGGCTAGTCCCAGAGCTGCAACGAGATTTCGCCCATTATCACACACCACCAGGCCGGGCTTGAGGCTCACCGGCAGCAACCACTCGTCGGTCTGTTGTTCTATACCCCGCCACAACTCCTGTGCGGTGTGGGGCCTGTCCCCCAAACATATGAGTTTCAGAATGGCCTGCTGACGTTTACCCCGGGCTGTGCTGAAGTTGGTGGTGAAGGTGTGTGGCTGACTGGATGAGCAGGTGGAAGAAGAGGAGGAGGAAGCCGAGAAGGAGGAGGTGGCAACAGGAGGCAAAGAATGTTGCCCTGCGATCCTTGGCAGCGGAAGGACGTGCGCCAAACAGCTCTCCGCCTGGGGCCCAACTGCCACTACATTTACCCAGTGTGCAGTTAGGGAGATATAGCGTCCCTGGCCGTGCTTACTGGTCCACGTATCTGTGGTTAGGTGGACCTTGCCACAGATGGCGTTGCGCAGTGCGCACTTGATTTTATCGGATACTTGGTTGTGAAGGGAAGGCACGGCTCTCTTGGAGAAGTAGTGGCGGCTGGGAACAACATACTGTGGGACAGCAAGCGACATGAGCTGTTTGAAGCTGTCTGTGTCCACCAGCCTAAATGACAGCATTTCATAGGCCAGTAGTTTAGAAATGCTGGCATTCAGGGCAATGGATCGAGGGTGGCTAGGTGGGAATTTACGCTTTCTCTCAAAGGTTTGTGAGATGGAGAGCTGAACGCTGCCGTGTGACATGGTTGAGACGCTTGGTGACGGAGGTGGTGGTGGTGGTGTTGGTGGTACATCCCCTGTTTGCTGGGCGGCAGGTGCCAACGTTCCTCCAGAGGCGGAGGAAGAGGCCGAGGCGGCAGCAGCAGAAGAGGCCGAGGCGGCAGCAGCAGAAGAGGTAGCAGGGGGAGCCTGAGTGACTTCCTTGGTTTTAAGGTGTTTACTCCACTGCAGTTCATGCTTTGCATGCAGGTGCCTGGTCATGCAGGTTGTGCTCAGGTTCAGAACGTTAATGCCTCGCTTCAGGCTCTGATGGCACAGCGTGCAAACCACTCGGGTCTTGTCGTCAGCACATTGTTTGAAGAAGTGCCATGCCAGGGAACTCCTTGAAGCTGCCTTTGGGGTGCTCGGTCCCAGATGGCGGCGGTCAGTAGCAGGTGGAGTCTCTTGGTTTCGGGTGTTCTGCTTTTGCCCACTGCTCCCTCTTTTGCTACGCTGTTGGCTCGGTCTCACCACTGCCTTTTCCTCCGAACTGTGAAAGTCAGTGGCACGACCTTCATTCCATGTGGGGTCTAGGACCTCATCGTCCCCTGCATCGTCTTCCACCCAGTCTTGATCCCTGACCTCCTGTTCAGTCTGCACACTGCAGAAAGACGCAGCAGTTGGCACCTGTGTTTCGTCATCATCAGAGACATGCTGAGGTGGTATTCCCATGTCCTCATCATCAGGAAACATAAGTGGTTGTGCGTCAGTGCAGTCTATGTCTTCCACCGCTGGGGAAGGGCTAGGTGGATGCCCTTGGGAAACCCTGCCAGCAGAGTCTTCAAACAGCATAAGAGACTGCTGCATAACTTGAGGCTCAGACAGTTTCCCTGATATGCATGGGGGTGATGTGACAGACTGATGGGGTTGGTTTTCAGGCGCCATCTGTGCGCTTTCTGCAGAAGACTGGGTGGGAGATAATGTGAACGTGCTGGATCCACTGTTTGCCACCCTATTGACTAATGCCTGTACCTGCTCAGGCCTTACCATCCTTAGAACGGCATTGGGCCCCACCATATATCGCTGTAAATTCTGGCGGCTACTGGGACCTGAGGTAGTTGGTACACTAGGACGTGTGGATGTGGCAGAACGGCCACGTCCTCTCCCAGCACCAGAGGGTCCACTAACACCACCACGACCATGTCCACGTCCGCGTCCCTTACTAGATGTTTTCCTCATTGTTATGGTTCACCACAACAACAAAAATATTATTTGGCCCAATGTATTGTATTCAAATTCAGCTGAATATAAATTTGAGGCCTAGTATTTAGGCGCTGGGTGACCGGTATGGATTTACTGACAGAATTAGACTTGGAAATGCACAGTAGCGTGTGTGTGAAGTTATTCTGAATGACCCTATGTGCACCTTGAATATTATATACCCTTTTAGGGATAGATTTCAAATAGCTCTGATATAGCAGAAACCACTAAATCATAAAATTGCTAAATTGGGAATTGTATTTCAACCCAGAACAAAAAATGTGCTTTGACGGACACTAAATAACTTTCCCAGCCACAACAGTACAGCGGTAACGAGAGATTTAGCGGGATATAAATTTAAGGCCTAGTATTTAGGCGCTGGGTGACCGGTATGGATTTACTAACAGAATTAGACTTGGAAATGCACAGTAGCGTGTGTGTGAAGTTATTCTGTATGACCCTATGTGCACCTTGAATATTATATACCCTTTTAGGGATAGATTTCAAATAGCTCTGATATAGCAGAAACCACTAAATTATGAAATTGCTAAATTGGGAATTGTATTTCAACCCTGAACAAAAAATGTGCTTTGACGGACACTAAATAACTTGCCCAGCCACAACAGTACAGCGGTAACGACAGATTTAGCGGGATATAAATTTGAGGCCTAGTATTTAGGCGCTGGGTGACCGGTATGAATTTAGTGACAGAATTAGACTGGGATATGGACAAAAAATAACCACACTATTGCTGGTTAAATGTACTTGGTGTGACAGCTTGACCAACCACACTACTGAGGGTTAAATGCACTTGGTGACGGGCGCAGCTTGCCCCTGATGTAGTATATGGCCAAAAAATGAACAGACTATTGCTGGTTAAATGCACTTGGTGACGGGCGCAGCTTGCCCCTGATTTAGTATATGGCCAAAAAATTAACAGACTATTGCTGGTTAAATGCACTTGGTGCGACAGCTTCACCCTGATGTAGGCTTTAGCCAAAAAACAACCACACCATTGAGGGTTAAATGCACTTGGTGACAGGCGCAGCTTGCCCCTGATGTAGTATATGGCCAAAAAATAAACAGACTATTGCTGGTTAAATGCACTTGGTGTGACAGCTTCACCCTGATGTAGGCTTTAGCCAAAAAACAACCACACCATTGAGGGTTAAATGCACTTGGTGACAGGCGCAGCTTGCCCCTGATGTAGTATATGGCCAAAAAATAAACATACTATTGCTGGTTAAATGCACTTGGTGTGACAGCTTCACCCTGATGTAGGCTTTAGCCAAAAAACAACCACACCATTGAGGGTTAAATGCACTTGGTCGCAGCAAGGGCTGGCGCACCACAAGACACAAAATGGCCGCCAATCACCCCAGAAAAAAGTGACTGACAAACGGTCTGGGCAGCCTAAAAACAGTAAGCAATTGAATTTCAGCAGCTCAATGATGCAAAGCTGCAGATCGATCGATTAATCAAGTCCTTTGGAGAAGTTAATCTGCCTAATCTCACCCTACTGTCGCAGCCGCAACCTCTCCCTACGCTAATCAGAGCAGAGTGACGGGCGGCGCTATGTGACTCCAGCTTAAATAGAGGCTGGGTCACATGGTGCTCTGGCCAATCACAGCCATGCCAATAGTAGGCATGGCTGTGACGGCCTCTTGGGGCAAGTAGTATGACGCTTGTTGATTGGCTGCTTTGCAGCCTTTCAAAAAGCGCCAAGAAAGGGTCACAAACGCGCCAAGAAAGCGACGAACACCGAACCCGAACCCGGACTTTTACGAAAATGTCCGGGTTCGGGTCCGTGTCACGGACACCCCAAAATTCGGTACGAACCCGAACTATACAGTTCGAGTTCGCTCATCCCTAGTCAGCAGAGAATCAGTCTTCATGTCAAAGCAGAGAATCAGGCTTCACGTCACCCACCACTGTAACAGTCCATTTTCATAAATTTAGGCCCAGCACCCAGGCAGAGGAGAGAGGACCCGTAACAAAGAAACTGGCTTCATGTCAGCAGAGAATCAGTCTGCATGTCATAGCAGAGAATCAGGCTTCACGTCAGCCACCACTGTAAGAGTCCATTTTCATAAATTTAGGCCCAGCACCCAGGCAGAGGAGAGAGGTCCCGTAACAGACAATCTGGCTTCATGTCAGCAGAGAATCAGTCTGCATGTCATAGCAGAGAATCAAGCTTCACGTCAGCCACCAATGCAACAGTCCATTGTCATAAATTTAGGCCAAGCACCCAGGCAGAGGAGAGAGGTCCCGTAACAGACAATCTGGCTTCATGTCAGCAGAGAATCAGTCTGCATGTCATAGCAGAGAATCAGGCTTCACGTCAGCCACCACTGCAACAGTCCATTGTCATAAATTTAGGCCAAGCACCCAGGCAGAGGAGAGAGGTCCCGTAACAGACAATTTGGCTTCATGTCAGCAGAGAATCAGTCTTCATATCATAGCAGAGAATCAGGCTTCACGTCCTCCACCACTGTAAGAGTCCATTTTCATAAATTTAGGCCCAGCACCCAGGCAGAGGAGAGAGGTCCCGTAACAGACAATCTGGCTTCATGTCAGCAGAGAATCAGTCTTCATGTCATAGCAGAGAATCAGGCTTCACGTCAGCCACCACTGCAACAGTCCATTGTCATAAATTTAGGCCCAGCACCGAGGCAGAGGAGAGAGGTCCCGTAACAGAGAATCTGGCTTCATGTCAGCAGAGAATCAGTCTTTATGTCATAGCAGAGAATCAGGCTTCACGTCACCCACCACTGTAACAGTCCATTTTCATAAATTTAGGCCCAGCACCCAGGCAGAGGAGAGAGGTCCCGTAAGAGAGAATCTGGCTTCATGTCAGCAGAGAATCAGTCTGCATGTCATAGCAGAGAATCAGGCTTCACGTCAGCCACCACTGCAACAGTCCATTGTCATAAATTTAGGCCAAGCACCCAGGCAGAGGAGAGAGGTCCCGTAACAGACAATCTGGCTTCATGTCTGTCATGGTCTTACCTCCTTGCTGTTCCCTTCGTTTGACATGTGCTGGCGGTCATCTTGGTTTCTGGGTTTTCTTGTAGCCTCCCACCCTGCGGCTCCTCCTTCCCACTGGGAGGAGCTGGATGCCCAGCTCATATATATAGGAGGTCTGTGGCTTCAGTTCCTTGCTTGGTCCTCCTGTGTTCACATGCTTCCAAGACTGCTGCTGCTTCTGGTTCCTGATCCTGGCCTCGTCTGACTACACCGTTGGTTCCTGATTCCGGCTTCGTCTGACTACCCCGTTGGTTCCTGATTCCGGCTTCGTCTGACTACCCCGTTGGTTCCTGTTCCTGGCTTCGTCTGACTACCCTTCTGGTTCCTGACCTCTGTCTCCGCAAGACCCTGCTTCGGTTTAGCCATCCGTTCGGACCTTGCTTACGGCTTGCTCTTCAATAAAACCTTCTTATTTTCCACTTATCTCTTGTTGTACGTCTGGTTCATGGTTCCATGACATTAGGACCAAGCCATGAATTCTGACGGTACAGGGCCACCCTCGCTACCTACGCTGGTTGCCAGACTTGATCAGCAGGATCACCTGTTGGGTCGGTTCGCTGTGGCGTTGCAAACCCTGCTTGAACGCACGGCTCATTTAGCTTCCGTTGCCGATGGGTCGGTTGTCGCTCCTGGGCCCGCTCCTACTGCCGCTCCGGTTGTTGCGCCAGAGTCTACCCTGACACCTGTTGCTGCGCCTGTGGTGTTTCAGGGTATGACCGGTTCTGCCCCCCTTCCACAGCGCTTTGGGGGAGAGCCAACTCAGTGCCGAGGTTTCCTTAACCAGGTGGGGATTTACTTCGAGTTGCTGCCACATGCCTTTCCTACTGAGAGATCAAGGGTGGGCTTCTTGATCTCGCTGCTCTCGGACAAGGCCTTGGCCTGGGCCAGCCCTTTATGGGAGAACAACAATCCGGTGGTTGCCGAGTTTTCCGGTTTTGTTGCTTCTCTTCGGAAGGTATTCGATGTGCCGGCTCGTGCTGCCTCTGCTGCGAAGCTCCTTATGTCCATCAGACAGGGTTCACGATCCGTAGCTGAATACGCCATTGAGTTTCGTACCCTGGCAGCAGAGGTGGGCTGGAATAATGAGGCTCTGGTCGCTGCTTTCTCTCATGGTCTCTCGGATGCCTTGAAGGATGAGGTTGCAGCTAAGGACCTACCAGTGGAGCTCGAGTCTCTTATTTCTTTCCTGATTTTGATTGACACCAGACTCAGGGAGAGACCTTCCTTTAAGGAGAGCCTGCGGAGGTCTCCTAACAGATTGGCGCCTACGTTTGCTGTCCCACCCGTGCCTCCCTCTCCTCCCACGCCTCCTGGGGATGACTTGTCTGGGGGTGAACCCATGCAGCGGGGGTTTGCTCGCCTGTCTGAGGGGGAGAGGGTACTCCGGAGACGCGAGGGCCGATGCATGTACTGTGGTCTCGGTGGGCATTTTCGGTTGGCATGTCCGAACCGTCCGGGAGAACGCTCGCACCTGAGGTCCTGTCGGGGGCAGATCTTGGGTGGAGTCTCCTCGTCCCCGGTTTCCCGTGTTGACAAACCACTGATCACGGTTGTCCTCTCCTGGGTCGGGGGCTCGGTGACGACCCAGGCGTTGGTGGACTCTGGTGCTGGTGGTTTGTTCATTGATAGAGTGTTCGTTGCCGCCAATTCCATTCCTCTGCAGCCTCGAGGTTCCCCACTGGCTCTTGAGGCGATAGACGGCAGACCCCTTCTGCCGCCACACGTGACTCATGAGACCCTTCCAGTGGGGATAGCCATTGGTGCCGTTCACAGAGAGTCGGTCTGTCTCCAGGTGATTTCGTCTCCACACTACTCGGTGGTCTTGGGGTACCCCTGGCTCCAGAAGCATAATCCGACTTTCGATTGGAGATCAGTCGAGATCCTCTCGTGGTCACCGCAGTGTGGGGCTAGTTGCATCCATGGGCCTGTCAAGTTGCTGTGTACTTCCTCGGACTCTCTGTTGCCTCCTGAATACGAAGAGTACCGGGATGTATTCGATAAGGTGCGCGCGGTTGCCCTACCTCCGCACCGCCCATACGATTGTGCCATAGAGTTACAATCCGGTGCCGTTCCTCCTCGTGGCAAAGTCTATCCACTGTCGGTAGCGGAGAATGAGGCCATGGAGGAGTACGTGAGGGAGGCGCTTTCACGCGGACACATTCGCAAATCCTCGTCCCCGGCAGGGGCTGGATTTTTCTTTGTGAAAAAGAAGGGCGGCGAGTTGAGGCCTTGCATCGATTACAGAGGTCTCAATCGCATCACGATCAAGAACGCTTACCCGATACCCTTGATTTCCGAGCTGTTCGATCGCCTCAAAGGGGCCACGGTCTTTACCAAACTCGACCTGAGGGCGGCATATAACCTGGTAAGGATCAAGGCGGGCGATGAGTGGAAGACCGCGTTTAACACCAGGACCGGTCATTATGAATCCTTGGTTATGCCCTTTGGGTTGTGCAATGCGCCCGCAGTCTTCCAGGAATTCATCAACGATGTTTTCCGTGACCTGTTGCAGCAGTGTGTGGTGGTCTATTTGGATGACATCTTGGTATATTCTGCATCCATGGAGGCCCACATTCTGGATGTCAGACGAGTGTTGCAACGCTTACGAGAGAACAAGCTGTTCGGTAAGCTTGAGAAATGCGAATTTCACCGATCCCAGGTAACCTTCTTAGGTTACATCATTTCGGCTGAGGGGTTCTCCATGGATCCTGATAAGGTTTCGGCTGTCTTACAGTGGCCCCAGCCCAGTGGGCTTCGTGCCCTGCAGCGCTTTTTGGGCTTCGCCAATTATTATCGGAAGTTCATCAGGGACTTTTCCATGCTAGCCAAGCCTCTCACGGATCTGACCAGGAAGGGCAGTAATCCTCAGGTCTGGCCGCTCGAGGCCATCCGAGCTTTTGAGGCTCTAAAGTCCGCCTTTGTGTCGGCTCCGATTCTGTCGCATCCCAACCCTGGGTTGCCTTTTGTCCTCGAGGTGGACGCGTCTGAGACGGGAGTAGGCGCCCTCCTGTCTCAGCGTAGAACACCAGAGGGTCCTCTGCTTCCTTGTGGGTTTTACTCCCGGAAACTGTCTTCCGCGGAGTGCAACTATCAGATTGGTGACAGGGAGTTATTGGCCATCGTGCAGGCCCTTAAAGAATGGAGGCACTTGCTCGAGGGCTCGGTGGTTCCGGTTCTCATCCTGACGGACCACAAGAATCTGACCTACCTCTCTGAGGCCAAGAGATTGACACCACGTCAGGCCAGATGGGCTCTGTTCTTGTCACGTTTTAATTACGTGGTCTCCTACCTACCCGGCTCCAAGAACATCAGAGCGGATGCCTTATCACGGCAGTACTCCGAGCTGTCCGGGGAGGAGTCGATTCCGACTACGGTCATACCCCCGAATCAGATCCTGGCCGCTATTCGCACCAGCCTGACTTCTCCTCTGGGTGAGCAGATTTTGGCGGCTCAATCTGGTGCTCCCTCTGGGAGACCCAACGGCAGATGTTTTGTGCCTGAGGAGTTGCGCACTCGGTTGTTGCGAACCTACCATAACTCCAAGGCCGCGGGGCACCCTGGAAAGAATCAGCTGTCCTGGGCGGTTTCACGTCTGTTCTGGTGGCCTTCTCTACGTTCCGACATCGCCGCATATGTAGCGGCATGCTCCGTTTGTGCCCAGAGTAAGTCCCCTCGGCACCTTCCGTTGGGCCTTTTGCAACCCATAGCCACCGGGGAGCGTCCATGGTCACACCTGGGGATGGATTTCATTGTGGACCTCCCTGCATCCCGAGGCCATACGGTCATTCTCATGATTGTGGATCGGTTTTCCAAAATGTGCCACTGTGTTCCTCTCAAGAAGTTACCCTCTGCACAAGAGTTGGCCTCGATTTTTGCCAGGGAGGTCTTCCGGTTGCACGGTTTGCCCAAGGAGATTGTGTCGGATCGGGGGAGTCAGTTTGTGTCCAGGTTCTGGCGCGCCTTTTGCTCCCAGTTGGGGATTCATCTCTCTTTCTCCTCGGCCTACCACCCTCAGTCCAATGGGGCCGCAGAACGATCCAATCAGGCCTTGGAGCAATTCCTTCGTTGCTATGTCTCCGATCACCAAGACAATTGGGTTGACCTCCTGCCTTGGGCTGAGTTTGCCAGGAACACGGCGGTGAACTCTTCCTCTGGGACGTCTCCCTTCATGGCCAATTATGGGTTCCAACCTGCCGTGTTACCGGAGGTATTCTCTCCCCAGGATATTCCGGCTGTGGAGGATCACCTTTCCGTCCTACGTGCTTCTTGGGTACAGATCCAGAGGTCCCTTGAGGTCTCTGCGCAGCGCCAGAAACTCCAGGCTGATCGCAGACGAGCGCCCGCTCCTTCCTACCAGGTCGGAGACCGCGTATGGTTGTCCACCCGCAACCTCAACCTTCGAGTGCCCACTCCCAAGCTGGCGCCTCGCTTTGTTGGTCCCTTCCGAGTGCTTCGCAGGGTAAACCCGGTAGCCTATGCCCTTGCGCTTCCTCCTGGCATGCGGATCTCCAACGTGTTTCATGTCTCCCTGTTGAAGCCACTGGTGTGTAATCGTTTCACTTCCTCGATTCCTCGGCCTCGTCCGGTCCAAGTGGGCAATCGTGAGGAGTATGAGGTGAGCAATATCCTGGACTCACGCCTGGTCCGCGGCCGGGTGCAGTTTTTGGTCCATTGGCGTGGTTATGGTCCAGAGGAGCGTTCCTGGGTTCCCTCCGCAGATGTCCATGCTCCTGCTTTGCTCCGAGCCTTCCACGCACGCTTCCCTCAGAAACCGTTCCTTACTCCGCGGAGGAGGGGCCCTTGAGGGGGAGGTACTGTCATGGTCTTACCTCCTTGCTGTTCCCTTCGTTTGACATGTGCTGGCGGCCATCTTGGTTTCTGGGTTTTCTTGTAGCCTCCCACCCTGCGGCTCCTCCTTCCCACTGGGAGGAGCTGGATGCCCAGCTCATATATATAGGAGGTCTGTGGCTTCAGTTCCTTGCTTGGTCCTCCTGTGTTCACATGCTTCCAAGACTGCTGCTGCTTCTGGTTCCTGATCCTGGCCTCGTCTGACTACCCCGTTGGTTCCTGATTCCGGCTTCGTCTGACTACCCCGTTGGTTCCTGATTCCGGCTTCGTCTGACTACCCCGTTGGTTCCTGTTCCTGGCTTCGTCTGACTACCCTTCTGGTTCCTGACCTCTGTCTCCGCAAGACCCTGCTTCGGTTTAGCCATCCGTTCGGACCTTGCTTACGGCTTGCTCTTCAATAAAACCTTCTTATTTTCCACTTATCTCTTGTTGTACGTCTGGTTCATGGTTCCATGACAATGTCAGCAGAGAATCAGTCTTCATATCATAGCAGAGAATCAGGCTTCACGTCAGCCACCAATGCAACAGTCCATTGTCAGATATTTAGGCCCAGCACCCAGGCAGAGGAGAGAGGTCCCGTAACAGACAATCAGGTTTCACGTCAGCCACCAATGCAACAGTCCATTGGCATATATTTAGGCCCAGCACCCAGGCAGAGGAGAGAGGTCCCGTAACAGACAATCTGGCTTCATGTCAGCAGAGAATTAGTCTGCATGTCATAGCAGAGAATCAGGCTTCACGTCACCCAACATTGGAACAGTCCATTGGCATATATTTAGGCCCCGGCACCCAGACAGAGGAGAGGTTCATTAAAATTTGGGTAGCCTCGCAATATAATGGTAAAATGAAAATAAAAATAGGATTGAATGAGGAAGTGCCCTGGAGTACAATAATATATGGTTAAGGGGAGGTAGTTAATGTCTAATCTGGACAAGGACGGACAGGTCCTGTGGGATCCATGCCTGGTTCATTTTTATGAACGTCAGCTTGTCCACATTGGCTGTAGACAGGCGGCTGCGTTTGTCTGTAATGACACCCCCTGCCGTGCTGAATACACATTCAGACAAAACGCTGGCCGCCGGGCAGGCCAGCTCCTCCAAGGCATAAAAGGCTAGCTCTGGCCACGTGGACAATTTAGAGACCCAGTAGTTGAATGGGGCCGAACCATCAGTCAGTACGTGGAGGGGTGTGCACACGTACTGTTCCACCATGTTAGTGAAATGTTGCCTCCTGCTAACACGTTGCGTATCAGGTGGTGGTGCAGTTAGCTGTGGCGTGTTGACAAAACTTTTCCACATCTCTGCCATGCTAACCCTGCCCTCAGACGAGCTGGCCGTGACACAGCTGCCTTGGCGACCTCTTGCTCCTCCTCTGCCTTGGCCTTGGGCTTCCACTTGTTCCCCTGTGACATTTGGGAATTCTCTCAGTAGCGCGTCTACCAACGTGCGCTTGTACTCGCGCATCTTCCTATCATGCTCCAGTGCAGGAAGTAAGGTGGGCACATTGTGTTTGTAGCGTGGATCTAGCAGGGTGGCAACCCAGTAGTCCGCACACGTTAAAATGTGGGCAACTCTGCTGTCGTTGCGCAGGCACTGCAGCATGTAGTCGCTCATGTGTGCCAGGCTGCCCAGGGGTAAGGACAAGCTGTCCTCTGTGGGAGGCGTATCGTCATCGTCCTGCCTTTCCCCCCAGCCACGCACCAGTGATGGACCCGAGCTGCGTTGGGTGCCACCCCGCTGTGACCATGCTTCATCCTCATCCTCTTCCACCTCCTCCTCATCCTCGTCCTCCTCGTCCTCCAGTAGTGGGCCCTGGCTGGCCACATTTGTACCTGGCCTCTGCTGTTGCCAAAAACCTCCCTCTGAGTCACTTCGAAGAGACTGGCCTGAAAGTGCTAAAAATGACCCCTCTTCCTCCTCCTCCTCCTCCTCCTCCTCCTGGGCCACCTCCTCTTCCATCATCGCCCTAAGTGTTTTCTCAAGGAGACATAGAAGTGGTATTGTAACGCTGATAACGGCGTCATCGCCACTGGCGGCCCGCACTTTATGCAGCAGCTCTGACATGTCGGGGTAGTTGTGAATGAACTTCTGCACCACCAAATTCAGCACATGCGCCAAGCAAGGGATGTGCGTCAAACTGGCTAGTCCCAGAGCTGCAACGAGATTTCGCCCATTATCACACACCACCAGGCCGGGCTTGAGGCTCACCGGCAGCAACAACTCGTTTCATAGGCCAGTAGTTTAGAAATGCTGGCATTCAGGGCCAGGGATCGAGGGTGGCTAGGTGGGAATTTACGCTTTCTCTCAAATGTTTGTGAGATGGAGAGCTGATCGCTGCCGTGTGACATGGTTGAGATGCTTGGTGACGGAGGTGGTGGTGGTGTTGGTGGTACATCCCCTGTTTGCTGGGCGGCAGGTGCCAACGTTCCTCCAGAGGCGGAGGAAGAGGCCGAGGCGGCAGCAGCAGAAGAGGCCGAGGCGGCAGCAGCAGAAGAGGTAGCAGGGGGAGCCTGAGTGACTTCCTTGGTTTTAAGGTGTTTACTCCACTGCAGTTCATGCTTTGCATGCAGGTGCCTGGTCATGCAGGTTGTGCTCAGGTTCAGAACGTTAATGCCTCGCTTCAGGCTCTGATGGCACAGCGTGCAAACCACTCGGGTCTTGTCGTCAGCACATTGTTTGAAGAAGTGCCATGCCAGGGAACTCCTTGAAGCTGCCTTTGGGGTGCTCGGTCCCAGATGGCGGCGGTCAGTAGCAGGTGGAGTCTCTTGGCGGCGGGTGTTCTGCTTTTGCCCACTGCTCCCTCTTTTGCTACGCTGTTGGCTCGGTCTCACCACTGCCTCTTCCTCCGAACTGTGAAAGTCAGTGGCATGACCTTCATTCCATGTGGGGTCTAGGACCTCATCGTCCCCTGCATCGTCTTCCACCCAGTCTTGATCCCTGACCTCCTGTTCAGTCTGCACACTGCAGAAAGACGCAGCAGTTGGCACCTGTGTTTCGTCATCATCAGAGACATGCTGAGGTGGTAATCCCATGTCCTCATCATCAGGAAACATAAGTGGTTGTGCGTCAGTGCATTCTATGTCTTTCACCGCTGGGGAAGGGATAGGTGGATGCCCTTGGGAAACCCTGCTAGCGGAGTCTTCAAACAGCATAAGAGACTGCTGCATAACTTGAGGCTCAGACAGTTTCCCTGGTATGCATGGGGGTGATGTGACAGACTGATGGGCTTGGTTTTCAGGCGCCATCTGTGCGCTTTCTGCAGAAGACTGGGTGGGAGATAATGTGAACGTGCTGGATCCACTGCATTGGGCCCCACCAAATATCGCTGTAAATTATGGCGGCTACTGGGACCTGAGGTAGTTGGTACACTAGGACGTGTGGCTGTGGTAGAACGGCCACGTCCTCTCCCAGCACCAGAGGGTCCACTAACACCACCACGACCATGTCCACGTCCGCGTCCCTTACTAGATGTTTTCCTCATTGTTATGGTTCACCACAACAACAAAAATATTATTTGGCCCAATGTATTGTATTCAAATTCAGCTGAATATAAATTTGAGGCCTAGTATTTAGGCGCTGGGTGACCGGTATAAATTTACTGACAGAATTAGACTTGGAAATGCACAGTAGCGTGTGTGTGAAGTTATTCTGAATGACCCTATGTGCACCTTGAATATTATATACCCTTTTAGGGATAGATTTCAAATAGCTCTGATACAGCGAAAACCACTAAATTAGGAAATTGCTAAATTGGGAATTGTTTTTCAACCCAGAACAAAAAATGTGCTTTGACGGACACTAAATAACTTGCCCAGCCAGAACAGTACAGCGGTAACGACAGATTTATCGGGATATAAATTTGAGGCCTAGTATTTGTCATGGAACCATGAACCAGACGTACAACAGAGATAGGTGGAATAAGAAGGCTTTATTGAAAATCAAGCCGTAGCTAAAGTCCAAACGGATGGCTAAACCGAAGCAGGGTCTTGCGTAGACGGAGGTCAGGAACCAGGAGGGTAGTCAGACGTAGCCAGGATCAGGAACCAACGGGGTAGTCAGACGAAGCCAGGATCGGGAAACAACGGGGTAGTCAGACGAGGCCAGGATCAGGAACCAGAAGCAGCAGCAGTCTTTGAAGCATGTGCACACAGGAGGACCAAGCAAGGAACTGAAGCCACAGACCTTCTATATATATGAGCTAGGCATCCAGCTCCTCCCAGTGGGAAGGAGGAGCCGCAGGGTGGGAGGCTACAAGAAACCCAGAAACCAAGATGGCCGCCAGCACATGTCAAACGAAGGAGAACAGTGAGAAGGTAAGACCATGACAGTACCTCCCCCTCAAGGGCCCCTCCTCCGCGGAGTAAGGAACGGTTTCAGAGGGAAGCGTGCGTGGAAGGCTCGGAGCAACGCAGGAGCATGGACATCTGTGGAGGGAACCCAGGAACGCTCCTCTGGACCATAACCACGCCAATGGACCAAAAACTGCAACCGACCGCGGACCAGGCGTGAGTCCAGGATATTGCTCACCTCATATTCCTCACGATTGCCCACTTGGACCGAACGGGGCCGAGGAACCGAGGAAGTGAAACGATTACACACCAATGGCTTCAACAGGGAGACATGAAACACGTTGGAGATCCGCATGCCAGGAGGAAGCGCAAGGGCATAGGCTACCGGGTTTACCCTGTGAAGCACTCGGAAGGGACCAACAAAGCGAGGCGCCAGCTTGGGAGTGGGCACTCGAAGGTTGAGGTTGCGGGTGGACAACCATACACGGTCTCCGACCTGGTAGGAAGGAGCGGGCGCTCGTCTGCGATTAGCCTGGAGTCTCTGGCGTTGCGCAGAGACCTCAAGGGACCTCTGGATCTGTACCCAAGAAGTACGTAGGACGGAAAGGTGATCCTCCACAGCCGGAGTATCCTGGGGAGAGAATACCTCCGGTAACACGGCAGGTTGGAACCCATAATTGGCCATGAAGGGAGACGTCCCAGAGGAAGAGTTCACCGCCGTGTTCCTGGCAAACTCAGCCCAAGGCAGGAGGTCAACCCAATTGTCTTGGTGATCGGAGACATAGCAACGAAGGAATTGCTCCAAGGCCTGATTGGATCGTTCTGCGGCCCCATTGGACTGAGGGTGGTAGGCCGAGGAGAAAGAGAGATGAATCCCCAACTGGGAGCAAAAGGCGCGCCAGAACCTGGACACAAACTGACTCCCCCGATCCGACACAATCTCCTTGGGCAAACCGTGCAACCGGAAGACCTCCCTGGCAAAAATCGAGGCCAACTCTTGTGCAGAGGGTAACTTCTTGAGAGGAACACAGTGGCACATTTTGGAAAACCGATCCACAATCATGAGAATGACCGTATGGCCTCGGGATGCAGGAAGGTCCACAATGAAATCCATCCCCAGGTGTGACCATGGACGCTCCCCGGTGGCTATGGGTTGCAAAAGGCCCAACGGAAGGTGCCGAGGGGACTTACTCTGGGCACAAACGGAGCATGCCGCTACATATGCGGCGATGTCGGAACGTAGCGAAGGCCACCAGAACAGACGTGAAACCGCCCAGGACAGCTGATTCTTTCCAGGGTGCCCCGTGGCCTTGGAGTTATGGTAGGTTTGCAACAACCGAGTGCGCAACTCCTCAGGCACAAAACATCTGCCGTTGGGTCTCCCAGAGGGAGCACCAGATTGAGCCGCCAAAATCTGCTCACCCAGAGGAGAGGTCAGGCTGGTGCGAATAGCAGCCAGGATCTGATTCGGGGGTATGACCGTAGTCGGAATCGACTCCTCCCCGGACAGCTCGGAGTACTGCCGTGATAAGGCATCCGCTCTGATGTTCTTGGAGCCGGGTAGGTAGGAGACCACGTAATTAAAACGTGACAAGAACAGAGCCCATCTGGCCTGACGTGGTGTCAATCTCTTGGCCTCAGAGAGGTAGGTCAGATTCTTGTGGTCCGTCAGGATGAGAACCGGAACCACCGAGCCCTCGAGCAAGTGCCTCCATTCTTTAAGGGCCTGCACGATGGCCAATAACTCCCTGTCACCAATCTGATAGTTGCACTCCGCGGAAGACAGTTTCCGGGAGTAAAACCCACAAGGAAGCAGAGGACCCTCTGGTGTTCTACGCTGAGACAGGAGGGCGCCTACTCCCGTCTCAGACGCGTCCACCTCGAGGACAAAAGGCAACCCAGGGTTGGGATGCGACAGAATCGGAGCCGACACAAAGGTGGACTTTAGAGCCTCAAAAGCTCGGATGGCCTCGAGCGGCCAGACCTGAGGATTACTGCCCTTCCTGGTCAGATCCGTGAGAGGCTTGGCTAGCATGGAAAAGTCCCTGATGAACTTCCGATAATAATTGGCGAAGCCCAAAAAGCGCTGCAGGGCACGAAGCCCACTGGGCTGGGGCCACTGTAAGACAGCCGAAACCTTATCAGGATCCATGGAGAACCCCTCAGCCGAAATGATGTAACCTAAGAAGGTTACCTGGGATCGGTGAAATTCGCATTTCTCAAGCTTACCGAACAGCTTGTTCTCTCGTAAGCGTTGCAACACTCGTCTGACATCCAGAATGTGGGCCTCCATGGATGCAGAATATACCAAGATGTCATCCAAATAGACCACCACACACTGCTGCAACAGGTCACGGAAAACATCGTTGATGAATTCCTGGAAGACTGCGGGCGCATTGCACAACCCAAAGGGCATAACCAAGGATTCATAATGACCGGTCCTGGTGTTAAACGCGGTCTTCCACTCATCGCCCGCCTTGATCCTTACCAGGTTATATGCCGCCCTCAGGTCGAGTTTGGTAAAGACCGTGGCCCCTTTGAGGCGATCGAACAGCTCGGAAATCAAGGGTATCGGGTAAGCGTTCTTGATCGTGATGCGATTGAGACCCCTGTAGTCGATGCAAGGCCTCAACTCACCGCCCTTATTTTTCACAAAGAAAAATCCAGCCCCTGCCGGGGACGAGGATTTGCGAATGTGTCCGCGTGAAAGCGCCTCCCTCACGTACTCCTCCATGGCCTCATTCTCCGCTACCGACAGTGGATAGACTTTGCCACGAGGAGGAACGGCACCAGATTGTAACTCTATGGCACAATCGTATGGGCGGTGCGGAGGTAGGGCAACCGCACGCACCTTATCGAATACATCCCGGTACTCCTCGTATTCAGGAGGCAACAGAGAGTCCGAGGAAGTACACAGCAACTTGACAGGCCCATGGATGCAACTAGCCCCACACTGCGGTGACCACGAGAGGAACTCGGCCGATCTCCAATCGAAAGTCGGATTATGCTTCTGGAGCCAGGGGTACCCCAAGACCACCGAGTAGTGTGGAGACGAAATAACCTGGAGACAGACCGACTCTCTGTGAACGGCACCAATGGCCATCCCCACTGGAAGGGTCTCCTGAGTCACGTGTGGCGGCAGAAGGGGTCTGCCGTCTATCGCCTCAAGAGCCAGTGGGGAACCTCGAGGCTGCAGAGGAATGGAATTGGCGGCGGCGAACACACTATCAATGAACAAGCCACCAGCACCAGAGTCCACCAACGCCTGGGTCGTCACCGAGCCCCCGACCCAGGAGAGGACAACAGTAATCAGTGGTTTGTCAACACGGGAAACCGGGGACGAGGAGACTCCACCCAAGATCTGCCCCCGACAGGATCTCAGGTGCGAGCGTTTCCCGGACGGTTCGGGCATGCCAACCGAAAATGCCCACCGAGACCACAGTACATGCATCGGCCCTCGCGTCTCCGGAGTACCCTCTCCCCCTCGGACAGGCGAGCAACCCCCAGCTGCATGGGTTGACCCCCAGACCAGTCATCCCCAGGAGGCGTGGGAGGAGAGGGAGGCACGGGTGGGACAGCAAACGTAGGCGCCAATCTGTTAGAAGGCCTCCGCAGGCTCTCCTTAAAGGAAGGTCTCTCCCTGAGTCTGGTGTCAATCAAAATCAGGAAAGAAATAAGGGACTCGAGCTCCACTGGTAGGTCCTTGGCTGCAATCTCATCCTTCAAGGCATCCGAGAGACCATGAGAGAAAGCAGCGACCAGAGCCTCATTATTCCAGCCCACCTCTGCTGCCAGGGTACGAAACTCAATGGCGTATTCAGCTACGGATCGTGAACCCTGTCTGATGGACATAAGGAGCTTCGCAGAGGCAGCACGAGCCGGCACATCGAATACCTTCCGAAGAGAAGCAACAAAACCGGAAAACTCGGCAACCACCGGATTGTTGTTCTCCCATAAAGGGCTGGCCCAGGCCAAGGCCTTGTCCGAGAGCAGCGAGATCAAGAAGCCCACCTTTGATCTCTCAGTAGGAAAGGCATGTGGCAGCAACTCGAAATAAATGGCCACCTGGTTAAGGAAACCTCGGCACTGAGTTGGCTCTCCCCCAAAGCGCTGTGGAAGGGGGGCAGAACCGGTCATACCCCGAAACACCGCAGGTGCAGCAACAGGTGTCGGGGTAGACTCTGGCGCAACAACCGGAGCGGCAGTAGGAGCGGGCCCAGGAGCGACAACCGACCCATCGGCAACGGAAGCTAAATGAGCCGTGCGTTCAAGCAGGGTTTGTAACGCCACAGCGAACCGACCCAACAGGTGATCCTGCTGATCAAGTCTGGCAACCAGCGTAGGTAGCGAGGATGGCCCTGTACCGTCAGAATTCATGGCTTGGTCCTAATGTCATGGAACCATGAACCAGACGTACAACAGAGATAGGTGGAATAAGAAGGCTTTATTGAAAATCAAGCCGTAGCTAAAGTCCAAACGGATGGCTAAACCGAAGCAGGGTCTTGCGTAGACGGAGGTCAGGAACCAGGAGGGTAGTCAGACGTAGCCAGGATCAGGAACCAACGGGGTAGTCAGACGAAGCCAGGATCGGGAACCAACGGGGTAGTCAGACGAGGCCAGGATCAGGAACCAGAAGCAGCAGCAGTCTTTGAAGCATGTGCACACAGGAGGACCAAGCAAGGAACTGAAGCCACAGACCTTCTATATATATGAGCTAGGCATCCAGCTCCTCCCAGTGGGAAGGAGGAGCCGCAGGGTGGGAGGCTACAAGAAACCCAGAAACCAAGATGGCCGCCAGCACATGTCAAACGAAGGAGAACAGTGAGAAGGTAAGACCATGACAGTATTTAGGCGCTGGGTGACCGGTATGGATTTACTGACAGAATTAGACTTGGAAATGCACAGTAGCGTGTGTGTGAAGTTATTCTGAATGACCCTATGTGCACCTTGAATATTATATACCCTTTTAGGGATAGATTTCAAATAGCTCTGATATAGCAGAAACCACTAAATTATGAAATTGCTAAATTGGGAATTGTATTTCAACCCAGAACAAAAAATGTGCTTTGACGGACACTAAATAACTTGCCCAGCCAGAACAGTACAGCGGTAACGACAGATTTAGCGGGATATAAATTTGAGGCCTAGTATTTAGGCGCTGGGTGACCGGTATGGATTTACTGACAGAATTAGACTGGGATATGGCCAAAAAATAACCACACTATTGCTGGTTAAATGCACTTGGTGTGACAACTTGACCAACCACACTACTGAGGGTTAAATGCACTTGGTGACAGGCGCAGCTTGCCCCTGATGTAGTATATGGCCAAAAAATGAACAGACTATTGCTGGTTAAATGTACTTGGTGTGACAGCTTGACCAACCACACTACTGAGGGTTAAATGCACTTGGTGACAGGCGCAGCTTGCCCCTGATGTAGTATATGGCCAAAAAATGAACAGACTATTGCTGGTTAAATGCACTTGGTGTGACAGCTTGACCAACCACACTACTGAGGGTTAAATGCACTTGGTGACGGGCGCAGCTTGCCCCTGATGTAGTATATGGCCAAAAAATAAACAGACTATTGCTGGTTAAATGCACTTGGTGTGACAGCTTCACCCTGATGTAGGCTTTAGCCAAAAAACAACCACACCATTGATGGTTAACTGCACTTGGTGACAGGCGCAGCTTGCCCCTGATGTAGTATATGGCCAAAAAATGAACAGACTATTGCTGGTTAAATGCACTTGGTGTGACAGCTTGACCAACCACACTACTGAGGGTTAAATGCACTTGGTGACGGGCGCAGCTTGCCCCTGATGTAGTATATGGCCAAAAAATAAACAGACTATTGCTGGTTAAATGCACGTGGTGTAACAGCTTAACCCTGATGTAGGCTTTAGCCAAAAAACAACCACACCATTGAGGGTTAAATTCACTTGGTCGCAGCAAGGGCTGGCGCACCACAAGACACGAAATGGCCGCCGATCACCCCAGAAAAAAGTGACTGACAAACGGTCTGGGCAGCCTAAAAACAGTGAGCAATTGAGTATCAGCAGCTCAATGATCCACAGCTGCAGATCGATCAATTAATCAAGTCCTTTGGAGGAGTTAATCTGCCTAATCTCGCCCTACTGTCGCATCCACAACCTCTCCCTATGCTGATCAGAGCAGAGTGACGGGCGGCGCTATGTGACTCCAGCTTAAATAGAGGCTGGGTCACATGGTGCTCTGGCCAATCACAGCCATGCCAATAGTAGGCATGGCTGTGACGGCCTCTTGGGGCAAGTAGTATGACGCTTGTTGATTGGCTGCTTTGCAGCCTTTCAAAAAGCGCCAAGAAAGCCTCAAAAAGCGCCAAGAAAGCGACGAACACCGAACCTGAACTTTTACGAAAATGTCCGGGTTCGGGTACGTGTCACGGACACCCCAAAATTCGGTACGAACCCGAACTATACAGTTCGAGTACGCTCATCCCTACCCATGAGAAGAGAAAGGCATTGGGCTGACCTTCATCTCACAGGACCCTTTGTCATTCTAACACTGGTGTCTGAACACCCGACTATCAGAGGATCGTTTCCTCTACTTCACATCCCTCTGCACCAACAGAAAAGGATGGCCACCCTAATAGGTTAGGCTATCCGAGGGGAGCTGTGGATGAAGCACCATCTTGTAATTAATGGCACTGTATCCTTGTCTTACTCGTGTGTATTCAGGCTGATTTCCCCCTCTCATCCTGTCTTGTGGAGGCCAGCAGAATCCATGGCATAAGTCCTGCCTAGACTCTTCAGGACTCCACAACACAAACACAGGCCACACTCTGCTGCCAATCACTCTGCGCCAAACCTCAATCAGAGCTGTGTTATCTGATCAGACTTCAAAGTAAGTGCACAGTGCAACATCACACCAATGTTGTCTTTCCGCCCCAGTCCCCAGTATAACACAACCCTACCGAAAACCTTGTTAAAAACAGTGCTACCCGTATTGATCTCAGACCTTGGTTGTACATTGTGACATCCCACTAAACTGTACTAATGTCACCCATTCCGCAAACCAATAACTTTCTCAATCCACAGTATAACACAGTACTACTCAAAGGGGACACAAGAATAAATCAAAAACAGCAGCGACTGGACTTACAGCAGGGAATGCAAACTGCAAAAATCAGCAGGGTGAAACACATTCGTACACAAGGACCAACCACCATCAACATCAATAAAAAACACACAGTAGATAACAAAAACACATAACATGGATATACACGGGGAACGAACGGTGTAACCAATATTACGGGGATGTCAAATATTTCCTAGCCTAGATTGGCCATTTTGACCCCTCAGCACCTGGTGAGGCATATGCTGCTGAGAGGTAACCCCTTTATGGTCAAGCTGACTAGACCCCACTGCACGATTTGTTACTTGGATACCATTACTGGACACATTGCAATTACTTGCACAAGGGCAATTCCTTGCAATGTGTCCTTTGTTCCCACACCTGAAGCACCTGACTTGGCTTCCTGTCCTGTGTGTTTTGTTCTTGCAGTGTTTCATTATATGACTTTAGCCAGCTCATGCAAAACATCTGATGTTTGCCCTGCATGGCTTAGGTCCGTCTACACTGCAGTTCTGCTACCTTCTCCTGAACTGTTCCATCCTCAGGGACGCACTCTTCGCAATATTTATTTTCCCCAAAGTCAGGGAAAAATCTCTGTTAGTCTGGACAGGCTCAGATTTTAGGAGATTTGGCCTGTCGCAGACTAATCTCCCCCCTTTTTGCCCTGGACAGGGCAACATTTTGGGAGATTCTAGCCCTGACTTTAAGGAAAAAGAAGAGGCCGGCACCATATTTAAAAATATTTTGATGACCTGCTTCAATTTGGCTACCATCACGTCAGTAGAAGTGGTCCATTCCTTGAAGGCTTTGATCTCAGCATATGACTGAGTCAACTGAGCCTCAATCTCCTCCCTCTGCAGCTCTACTAACTGTGACTCTATACTAGCAACCTGCCTATCTCAGTCAACAGTGGACTGCACATTCTCTGCCAGCTGTGTGCGCAATGCCGAAATCTAGTTTCAATTACTGGCACAGCACTGGCAATGAATGGTCGGAGGAATTGCCTCTGTTGACCAAGACACACTTTGGCTTGCAGATTCTAACCTCGAATGTATGCAGAAGTTTGGCTAACATCTGAAGCCGTTTGATTAACTTATTCAATGCCGTCTTTTTGTTAACACATAGCCTGTCATAACTACAAGCCTGTGCTAACAAATCGGACCACAGCATTTCTGCTGACTTATAAGTGATGGGGAAAATGGGGTTACATGTACTATGTTTTGCTAGGTGTTGCAGTATTGAGAAGTCCATACTTATGTTTTGTTGAGAGGCCAGCTGACTTATCCTGTCCTTATTGCTGCTTGGAGAGGTAGTCCCAGGAACGCCTTCTCCCGACCAGCCGGACTTCTTCGGATCAGCTCCAAGGATGATGGTTCTCTCACAGTGACGGTATGCGATGACTTCTTCAGTGGATGCTCGCACGTGTTTGAGGTTCGTAAAAGGCAACAGAAAATTGTTAAAATCCAAAAATCTAAAGATTTTAGATTCTCTGTTGTAGAGATTGCTCTGTGGTCAGCTCTGTTTGAAAAAAAAACGCCTTACCTGTCCGAACTATCAGGCCCTGGACACACAGAAAAACAAATGTCCGCATCCCTATTGACTAGTTCACAGAGTAAGCGATTTTCTTCACCAAAGCCAAACACAGACACAAATTCTTAGCAGTGGGCCTGGCTCGCCAATGTTAAAGGAAATATTAATTATTCATATTTTGGGTTAATACTAATAATTAATATTCATAAATAGTCGTCTATTGATCACTCTGCCTATTTATACCAGAAATACAAACTAATTAAACTTCCTTGTCACCCTTACTTTGAACTGAACTACGTGCGCTATTTTACTACTACGGCGGCGACTACCACAATAGATGACTATGCACTGTACTATGAATAATAAAGTATTTATTACACAATAACAGGTCTACAGTCTAATTATTGCTTTAACTATATATATATATATATATATATATATATATTTATATCAATGGACATATAAGTATTGTGGAGAACCGTACTCACAAGACCAGTGTTCAAAGGCAGGGACACCAAACCGTTCATCAAAAGTCCTCTTTTTTTAGGCTTTTCATATCAGTACAGGCAATACATCCGGATCGCAGCCGGGTCCAGCAGTCGTAGCACACTCTGACACTGTTACCTCACACTGTCTGCCTTTCCTCCAGACTGAGACACACCTAAGATCCAGTAGCATAATTAAATAGGATCCCTGGACATGAGCATGCCTCAAGTCCAGGACTGGAACCTGGGGAACAGGCACCCACTCAACACATTGCCTGTTCCCAGTAAAAGCCCACCCTGAATTAGCTGAACAAGCTACACTATCTACAAACCGGATTCCCAAAAAGTTTGGACACTAAACAAATTGTGAATAAAAACTGAATGCAATGATGTGGAGATGGCAAATGTCAATATTTTATTTGTAATAAAACGTAGAAGACAGATCAAACGTTTAATTTGAGTAAATGTATCATTTCAAAGGAAAAATAAGTTGATTAAAATTTTCACGGTGTCAACAAATCCCCAAAAAGTTGGGACAAGTAGCAATAAGAGGCTGGAAAAAGTAAATTTGAGCATAACGAAGAGCTGGAAGACCAATTAACACTAATTAGGTCAATTGGCAACATAATTGGGTAAAAAAAGAGCTTCTCAGAGTGGCAGTGTCTCTCCGAAGCCAAGATGGGTAGAGGATCACCAATTCCCACAATGTTGCGCAGAAAGATAGTGGAGCAATATCAGAAAGGTGTTACCCAGCGAAAAATTGCAAAGACTTTGCATCTATCATCATCAACTGTGCATAACATCATCAGAAGATTCAGAGAATCTGGAACAATCTCTGTGCGTAAGGGTCAAGGCCGTAAAACCATACTGGATGCCCGTGATCTCCGGGCCCTTAAACGACACTGCACCACAAACAGGAATGCTACTGTAAAGGAAATCACAGAATGGGCTCAGGAATACTTCCAGAAACCATTGTCAGTGAACACAATCCACCGTGCCATCCGCCGTTGCCAGCTGAAACTCTACAGTGCAAAGAAGAAGCCATTTCTAAGCAAGATCCACAAGCTCAGGCGTTTTCACTGGGCCAGGGATCATTTAAAATGAAGTGTGGCAAAATGGAAGACTGTTCTGTGGTCAGACGAGTCACGATTCGAAGTTCTTTTTGGAAATCTGGGACGCCATGTCATCCGGACCAAAGAGGACAAGGACAACCCAAGTTGTTATCAACGCTTAGTTCAGAAGCCTGCATCTCTGATGGTATGGGGTTGCATGAGTGCGTGTGGCATGGGCAGCTTGCATGTCTGGAAATGTACCATCTATGCAGAAAAATATATTCAGGTTCTAGAACAACATATGCTCCCATCCAGACGTCATCTCTTTCAGGGAAGACCCTGCATTTTTCAACAAGATAATGCCAGACCACATTCTGCATCAATCACAACATCATGGCTGCGTAGGAGAAGGATCCGGGTACTGAAATGACCAGTCTGCAGTCCAGATCTTTCACCTATAGAGAACATTTGGCGCATCATAAAGAGGAAGGTGCAACAAAGAAGGCCCAAGACGATTGAACAGTTAGAGGCCTGTATTAGACAAGAATGGGAGAGCATTCCTATTTCTAAACTTGAGAAACTGGTCTCCTCGGTCCCCAGACGTCTGTTGAGTGTTGTAAGAAGAAGGGGAGATGCCACACAGTGGTGAAAATGGCCTTGTCCCAACTTTTAGGGGATTTGTTGACACCATGAAATTCTGATTCAACATATTTTTCCCTTAAAATGGTACATTTTCTCAGTTTAAACTTTTGTTCCGTGATTTATCTTCTATTCTGAATAAAATATTAGAAGTTGGCACCTCCACATCATTGCATTCAGTTTTTATTCACGATTTGTATAGTGTCCCAACTATTTTGGAATCCGGTTTGTATATAGTGTCCCCCAACTACTTTAGTGGACACCTGGACTAGGGCTTTTACTCCACCAAGGCGGGACACCTTGGTGACACATTCCTGGTATAAGCAAGCCGCTTTAGAATACTTCCTGCAACATTCTGGGTGACACATATCGCCCCTCATAAATTCTCATAAATGACTCCTTACATGACTCACATCCCCCCCCCCCTCCTTTGTTCAAACCTGTGGGGGGGTGAACACATGTCATACAGTGGACTCTGGACAGGGCGTCCGCATTCCCCTGCAGCATCCCCGACCTGTGTTCAAACTTAAAATTTTGCATGGAAAGGAACCATCTGGTGACCCGAGCATTCCTCTCCTTCACCTGACTCATCCACGTGAGAGGTGAATGATCGGTCACCAGGCGGAACGACCTCCCCAGCAGATAATAGCGTACCGATTCAAGTGCCCATTTGATGGCGAGACACTCTCTCTCAACCTGGATTCGGCTGGCGTTATTTTGCGGCTCAGAAAGCTAACAGGATGCTCCTCCCCGTTAACCTCCTGAGACAGTACAGCACCTAGACCTACTTCAGAGGCGTCTGTCTGTACAATAAACTCCTTATTGAAGTTGGGTGTAACTAGGACCGAGATCCCACACAACACCGACTTCAATGACCTGAAGGCCTCCTCTGCCTGAACACTCCAGCGGACCATCATAGACTTCCGCCCATTCAGGAGGTCTGTTAACGGAGACGACTATGTGGCAAAATTGGGAACAAACCTCCGGTAATATCCTACTAACCCTAAAAAGGCTTTTACCTGCCTCGTCATAAGGGGTCTGGGCCAGTTCCGTATGGCTTCTATTTTATTTACCTGGGGTTTAATGACTCCCTGTCCAATTACATACCCCAGGTACCAAGCTTCTTCTAACCCTATCGTACATTTCTTCGGATTGGCGGTCAGTCCTGCTTTCCAGAGAGAGTCAACCACCGCCTGCACCTTAGGTAAGTGACTTTCCCAGTCCATGCTAAACACTACGATATCATTGAGATAGGCCGAAGCATACTGACGATGGGGCCGGAGGATGATATCCATTAAACTTTGGAAGGTGGCCGGAGCGCCATGTAAGCCAAAGGGCAACAACTTATACTAAAACAGCCCTTCAGGGGTGACAAAAGCACCTGACAGTACCCTTTTGTGAGGTCCAAGACTGAAAAGTATAGTCTGGCTTTGGTATGAGGACTATTGGACTAGCCCACTCACTCCGAGACTCTTCAATGACCCCTAGTCGTAGCATCGATTTCACCTCCTTAGAGACGGCTTGTCACCGAGCCTCAGGCACCCGATATGGCTTTAAACAAACTTTGACCTGGGGTTCGGAGACAATGTCATGTCGGACTAGGGAGGTGCATCCAGGAAGTTCGGAGAACACATCCCTATTCCGACTCGCCAACTCTCTGGCCTCCTGAACCTGTTTAGTTGACAGGCCATCCTTTATCTTCACTGTGGAGGAGGCTTTCTCTGGGATCACTGGTGCCTTCTCCGCAGTCAAGACAGTGAGTGGGCTGTCCCCAAACAGACTCTCTCTATCTCTCCAGGGCTTTTGTAAGTTAACATGGTATACCTGCTCTGGCTTTTGCCGACACGGCTGGTATACCTTGTAATTCACTGGTCCTACTTTCTCTATCACTTCGTATGGTCCCTGTCACCTAGCAAGGAATTTACTGTCGACTGTGGGCACCAGTACCAGTACCCAGTCGTCCGGGTTAAAACGGTAAACAGACGTGTGTAAGTGTTTTTAACACTTAACAACCAATTCCTTCATGACCTTTGACATGAAGGGAGTCCCCTGTTTTGTCAAGATCTCCTTAGGTATCCCTACCTGAGAAAACATGCCCATTAATTATTTGGCTATAAGCTTAGCTGATGTATGGCGTAGGGGAATTGCCTCAAGGTATCTGGTAGCGTAATCTAAAACCACCAAGATATGCTGGTGACCTCTGGTCGACTTATTTATGGGGCTTACCAGATCCATGGCTATTTTTTCAAACGGTACCTCTCTGATTGGCATAGGTACCAATGGACTACGATAATGAGGCTGTGGGCTGGTTATCTGATACACAGGACAGGACTGACAGAACCTCTTAACCTCTTCATATATCCCGGGCCAGAAAAAACACTGCAATATTCGCTCTTGGGTCTGTTTCACCACAAGATGACCTCCCAGTACATGCGTGTGGGCCAAGTCTAGCACCATCCGGCGGTAAGGCTGGGGTGCCACCAGCTGCTCTATTACCTCTTGTTGTACCTTGTCCACCCTGTACAATAGATCTTGGTTAAAAGCCAGGTGGGGAAACAAAGATTCAGCTCCTGGGTGCTGAGCCACGCCATTGATTACGATTACCCCTTCTCTCGCACGCACCAATGTAGGATCCTGGAGCTGGGCTGTCCAGAACATTTCTCGGGACACCTCAAGGTCCGGGATGGATGGAATCTCTACAGTTTCACCAGCCAACACCTCTAGGGGAAACGTATCAGGATTAAACTCTATATCTGTGGGGGTGACACCTATGGCTGGTACCCGAGCATTAAGGGTCGTTGGGTTCAGGGCCCGGACAGTTTTCCTCCCCAAGTGACTGCACAAAGTTCTTCCACAGTGTCCAGAAAATGGGTATGTCTTTTTCCAATATGGCATCATAAGGGAGATGTCCCCCCAACCCGACAATATGTTGTACTTCCCTTCCTGACGCAGACAGGGTAACCCTTGTTGTGGGATAATCCCGGAGGTTTCCATGGATGCATACTATGGCTATTTTCTTCTGAAACCAGTGACTCATGCACAAGGGTTACCAGGCTCCTCGAATCCATCAGTGCTTTGACCGGGTACCCATTAATGGAGACCTGGCACAAGGGAGGCGTATCAGCAGCCAGCAGAAGGTCAGCAACACACATAGGTCAGCCATAGAATGAGGACCAGCGAGCGGACCCGCAGTCCATAGGTTTAGAAGTCATGGGGCAGTTAGCCACAACAAGTCCTGGGCCTTGGCAGTGCCAGCACCGAATCACAGTAGCCTCGTGGGTCCCCGGGACTTGCCTCACAGGTGTTTGGGTAGCGTTCACCCCATATAAAGCCGGGCCCTTGTTCGGGGCTCCGTATGCTGGGAGGGGGGCTGGCGTGTGTAACATCCCAGAGTATGTCACTAAATACTCTGTCTCCCTGCTATAATATGTCAAGTGTATATGTCTTATCATCTTGTGTAATCTAACTTTGCATTTTTCTGTATATGTACTTTCCAGGCTTGTATTATGTATTTTCTGTAATTTCCCTGTCCGCCAGCAGGTGGCAGCAATATGTAAGCAGACCAAGGTTAGTTAGTATATCTAGTCTGGAATAGTCCATTCCAGTCTAGGCTCCCCTGTGTGAGCAGAAGTGGAACGTTCCCATGTCCTGTCTCATGAGGAGGAGAAGGAAGTGTAGTGAGTGTACCAGCCACCCCCTGCTGGGGTAGGTTGTGTTGGTAGCAGCTCCCAGAACCAGCAATCCTAACCCTGGATCCCGCCTCGGCTGAGGCAAGGATCCATCTTTCCAGCCTGAGTCATCTACCTCAGCTGGTTGACAAGCAAGCAACACCCTCCAGAATTACAGATCTCCAGGAAGGAAAACATACCCTGCGAGCAGTTCTGTGAGTACATATCCAGAGTCCAGGAGAAGCCAAATTCCTTTAGCAGAAGACAGACAAAGCAGAAGACTAATACCTGACAGATTTTCTAGGCATATGATCAGAAGCAGAATACATATAGATTCCTGCCACATATTGCCAATACCTGCTGGGACCCAAGACTATTGCTGTAACTCGTATGGATTCATGTTGCCATCCATAAAGTAAAGACAAGTTGGATTATATTTCCTGTCTTGTTCTCAATCATTCCACCATAACTCCTATTGACTACACTCAATTTATTGCAAGTGAGCCAGGATCCAGGCGTCCAGCCGTACAAAAGTAGGAGACACCGTTGACACTACCATATCTGCTATACAGAGACATTATCTCCCTCTGGCATTCCTTACCTGGTACGTGAGTTATAACATCTTAAAGGGCCCTGCTACAGTACCTGCGCAAGCTGCAATTGGTGTCACAAACTATTACACATATATACTGACCCACTGCATAGCTGACCCACTGTACCGGTGTCCTGCTCATTGCACGTGTCTCTCTCAACTAAGCAGAGTCCCGCATCAAGTCCTGGATCGCCATATACCTCTCGACCAGCTTAACCAACTGATCAAGGTTGCCTGGGTCTTCTTTCCCCCACCCAGCACTGTATGGCCCTCGGCAGAGTGCGAACCCGCTCAATCATTTCTGAGGGGCTCAAGGTCTCCGGGTGGAGCCACTTCTTCACCAGGTGCAACAAGTCATATGCCTGAGACCTGGCAGGCCAGGTCTCTGATAAAGCCCACTGGTACACCCTTTGTGCATGCACATACATGTTAACCCTCATTTGAGCCAAGCTCTCACCTTTAAGTTTCTCATAGTCCTGGGCATCCTCACGACTGAGGTCAAAATAGGCTTTCTGGGCGTCTCCTACAAGGAACGGTGCCACCACCTCAGCCCACTGTTCTGACGACAGGTTTTTCCGCTCTGCTGTCCTTTCAAATACAGCGTCCTCAGGACTCATTTTCGTCAGTGCTGACTGGACTTTATCTCTGGCAGCAGACGGAAATGGTGTCACCGCAAGTGGGGTTCCTTGCTGGGAGGCGAGTAGGGCCTCTTGCATGGCCGCCATCTGTTGAATCAACAGGCTGTTTATCTGTTGTTGCTGGGCGTTCGCTCCTTGCTGTTGTGCATTGCACTCGGCTTGTTGGGCATTAGCCCAGACCAGCTGCTGTAGTAGTGCCTCCATTTGATCCGCTGTCTTAGGGAAAAACGTAGCAGGCTGTATGAAGGACATGCACAACTGTGTTTACCTCACTGGTTGTCTGCACGCATCAGACACCCGTTGTGGGGAACCATACTCACAAGACCAGTGTTCAAAGGAAGGGACACCAAACCGCTCATCAAAAGTCCCCCTTATTTAGGCTTTTCATATCAGTACAGGCTGTACATCCGGATCACAGCCGGGTCTAGCATTCGTAGCACACTCTGACAGTGTTACCTCATGCTGTCTGCCTTTCCTCCAGACTGAGACACACCTAAGATCCAGTAGCAGGATTAAATAAGATCCCTGGACATGAGCATGCCTCAAGTCCCGGACTGGAATCTGGGGAACAGGCACCCACCCAACACATTGCCTGTTCCCAGTAAAAGACCGCCTTGAACTAGCTGAACCAGCTACACTATCTGTATGGTGTCCCCCAACTACTTTAGTGGACACCTGGACTAGGGCTTTTACTCCACCAAGGCGGGAAATTGGTGACACATTCCTGGTATAAGCAAGCCACTTTAGAATACTTCCTGCAACATTCTGGGTGACACATATCGCCCCTCATAAATTACTCCTGTCACTGCCTCACAATATATATACTTATAGTCGCACACAGTAATACATTAATAACACTACAATACACCTAACTACACTAAACACAATACAATATCTTACACAATTCCACCCCAAACTCTACTAAAAATGCATTTACACACACGCACGTTATTTAGCAGCAGCCCACCCAACCTAGCTATATACTCTGTCCCTATGGGGTAAAAGGGGGTTAAACACCACAATATGGCAGAAAGGGTTAACACAGGGTTGATGGGTTAACATCGGGTCAGGGGTAATAATGTAAGGGTTAATGGGATAGTTGGTGGTGTAGGGAAAAGCATTGCAGGGCAGGGGTTAATGATGCTCGTAGGTCTAGGGGGTTAAAGGGTACTTAGCCATCTAGGATTTAAGGCTTCTCCCTCCTTCCTATGAAGCTTCTCAGTCCATCTTCCTGCGCTTTCTTCCCCCTATGGGGAATCTTCCTCTAGTGCAGCGCTGCCTGCGCTTTCCTTTAGGGGCTGGTCGTCTTTAATCTCCTAAGCACAGCACTGCTGGGTTTTTTAAACCCTACGGTGCTTGCTCCCACGATGCAGGCGTGCGCTTCCAGTGACCACGCATCTTAGGCTCGCACTTCCAGACGGGGAGAATTCTTTGATTCTCCCGCCTGTGAAGCACTCGCATACCCAAGGTACTGTAATTGCACATTTGAGGTACAGTATGTGAGATACAGGGGCGGGGGAGCTCTCTTTTTCCCCTGTTGTGCAAAACATCTCCAGCCCTGCTGGAGATGTTTTAAAAAAAGGCTGTGGATCGTTATCGATCCACTGTATTTTTATGTGGCCGCACCTGGACATAATTGTCCGGCCATCTAAATGGCATTTTCCTTCCGTAGGCATGCTAGTATGCTCCTGCAGGAGGATAGGATTAGGCTGGGGAGGGGGCACCTGTGGTTAGGGTACATGCTTTCCGCATTTAGGTTTATATAAATATATATATATATATATATATATATAATTAGGGCATATCTATATACATACAGTGCTGCCTATAATTATTCATACCCCTGGCAATTTTTTTTCCTAAAGTTACTTTTATTCAACCAGCAAGTAATTTTTTTAACGGGAAATGACATAGGTGTCTACCAAAAGATAATAAGACGATGTACAAGAGGCATTATTGTGGGGAAAAAAAAAACATTTCTCAGCTTTTATTTTCATTTGAGCAAAAAGTGTCCAGTCCAAAATTATTCATACCCTTCTCAATAATCAATAGAAAAGCCTTTATTGGCTATTACAGCAATCAAACGCTTCCTATAATTGCAGACCAGCTTTTTGCATGTCTCCACAGGTATTTTTGCCCATTCATCTTTAGCAATGAGCTCCAAATCTTTCAGGTTGGAGGGTTTTCCTGCCATCACCCTGATCTTTAGCTCCCTCCACAGATTCTCAATTGGATTCAAGGCTGGACTCTGGCTGGGCCACTCCAAAGCGTTAATGTTGTTGTCTGCTAACTATTTCTTCACCACTTTTGCTGTGTGTTTTGGGTTATTGTCATGCTGAAATGTCCACTGGTGCCCAAGGCCAAGTTTCTCTGCAGACTGCCTGACGTTGTCGTTGAGAATCCTCATGTATTGCTCTTTTTTCATGGTGCCGTTTACTGTGATTAGGTTCCCTGGTCCATTGGCAGAAAAAACACCCCCAAAGCATTAGGTTCCCACCACCATGTTTGACAGTGGGGACAATGCTTAAAAACTCACATTCAAGCAGAGGACTACACAGAATGCAAAGTAAAAATAATATATCAAGGTGTGCAAAGCTCATACTGTATATACAAGTGTACAACAGGAGTTTGCTCTCAAACCCCCTGGAACATAGGCCATTTAATATTTGTGTGTCACCCACAATGTGTTAAAAATGCACACTGTGCACTGAATATACTTGCTATATTATAAAAATCTACATTTTCTGAGAGTGTACAGCATACCATGATTAAAAATATGTCAATCTATATAGAAAAAGACATGGATCACACATCTACATGCTTCTCAGCATAATTTAAAAACAAATTCAATGAGTCACTTTGTATACGTTTGGATCAAAATGCATATGTTCACTCACCACCCCACAAGATGGCCTATTTTAAGTGGGTCCCTACTCCAATTTGGTGCAGTATCACATTGAGACCGCCACCACAACACCTGCAGGCAGCAAGACCCAGCAGCCCAACAACACTTTTACGGCCCAGACAGCCGTAGTGCTTTGTGGATCTGCAATTTGTGGATTTTCTGCAGAGCCACGGTACGGAATGATGGATGTGGACAGCACACGGTGTGCTCTCCACATCTTTTGAGGGCCCATAGAAATGTATGGATCCGCAGACCTACTGCAAAATTGTGGAATGGGTGCGGATCTATTTATACAGCCGTCTGAATGGGCCCTTAGGCTAAGGAACTGGGCCACACCAACCCACAGGTACAACACAACAGCCACAATACCCACCATGCAGCACTTCCCAGATTTTAAAAGCTTACCTTTTTATGTGGTTTCCGAAAGTAGACTGAGGCAAAGTAGGTATTAACCTACTGAAATTCACTGAAATTCGATTTGGCTGCTTAGTCACAAAGCAATATTCTTTGTAAATAGTGGATGCAATGACAGGGAATGGCGATTGCACCGCCCTCATCATTGAACCCCTCAGATAGAGATCCATATTAAAGCATTTTAGTGTTTGCTAAATAAAAATAAATAAAAAAAATCATAATTATCGCATCCATTTGATCGAGAAGAGGCTGCCACAGCCATCTTGCTTGAAGATCCAGCACAAAATTTTGCTCGCCACGTGATGACGTCATCACGTCAGCTGGCGTGGTAATGGCTTATGTGACCGCACACAAGATTTTGCGTGGGACCTTCAAGTAAGATGCATGCCGTGGCCTCTTTGCACTCAAATGGATGAGGTAAGTATGCCTTTTTTTTTATTTTTACCACCATTTCGGGGAAAATCATGGCGAATCAAATTTTTCTTAAAATTCGAATCGAAGTCCACTTCGATTTGCTCAATACTAGTATTAACCCTTATACAGTCTCCTGCTAATAATCCTTACTCTAGTTTGGCTCAGTGCCACATGGTGACTGCTGCAAAAGCAACAGCCACCATGCAGCATTGCCCCATGATGTAAAAAGCTCACCTTTCCATGTGGTCCTGTCTGATTTCTGTACTGAGTCTGTCAGCAGCTTTGACCCCTCAAAACTACTGTCAGCACTATATAATTGGCAATAAATGCAGATAAAACATGCCTATGGCGATGTTTGTGCAGGATCCATGACTAAGGAATTAAAATTGTAACCCCCATTCCAAGCAGCGCTGTATATATCAGACAAGGTGGAGTATTTAAAGATGGAGCCCGCTTCTCTCTGGGTTTCACACAGCAAAGACCCAGGGCTAATGTCTGTAATATGGCAAACACATACACACATATGGCAAACACAGACATTAGTGATTTGGTGAGCCATTCATTCCTTGTGATAGGCTTGATCCCTGTGGAGGATGCAAGGCTATTATAGCAGTAGTTCCTATGAAGGTGGACGCGCTCCATAGGAACACAATTGAACTTCTATATGCTGCAATAGTAATTCACTGTAGCAAACTAACAATCCCTAAGGAGACTTCAAATATGTGTAAAAAAAAAAATGGTAAAAAAAAATATATAAAAATTCTAATCAAACCTTTACCCAGAATAAAAATAAATAATAAACAATAAAAATTAAAAGATAATTTGCGTTGCCATGTCCTATAAGGTACGACTATAAAAATATTAATGTATTTATCCCGTTCCATGAACACAATAATGGAAAAAAATGGCAGATTTTCAGCTTTTACATTTTTTGATAAAAAAAATGTATATAAAATAATGAAAGAGTCTTATACATTTTAAAATATTATAAAGTACTATAAAATATTATAAATAAAAAATGAGCTCTCAAACAACTCAGTAGATGTAGCTATAAAAAAAAAATATGGGGGTCAAAAGGTGGGTGATGCAAAGAAAAACAATGTGGTATTGTTGTAGAATGATGGTTAAAAATCAGTTTTACTGCATAATAAAAGTGAAACCCATAAAACTATTGCATTTTTTTCTAATTCCACCCCATTTGGATTTGTTTTTAGCTTCCCACTACATTGTATGCAATATTAAATCATGCCATTTGAAAGTACAACTTGCCCTGTGAAAAAACAAGCCCTCACATGGCTATATGAACAGAAAAAAAGTTATGGCTCTGGGAAGGCAGAAAGTTCAAAAATGAAAAAGCAAAATCATAAAATCACCTGGGACTGAAAAGCTTAAAGGGATTCTGTCACCTCCCCTAACCCAAAATCCGACTTTAAAGCAGCCATGCAGCACAGCTTACCTTGATTAGGCTGTGCTCTTCTATCTTGTAATCTGTCCAGTAGTTTCTGTAAAAAACGACTTTTATGGTTATGCAAATGAGCCCTGAATGTGCCCAGAGGGGCGTTTTGTTCCCCTTAGTGAGCCCAGTACTGCCCCTCTTTCAGTGCCCAGCCCGCCTTCCTTGCGACTGTCTAACCGCCCCCAGCCTGCCACAGCCTCTCCTCCCTCTCTTCCCCCACCCTCACGGCCGAACGAACTCTCGCACAGGCACAATACCCACTGAGGGCTGCGCCTGTGCGATGTGCAGGAGACTGAGGGCAGGAGCTTCATCCTCGTCACTGGGCATGTGCCGAGCCCAGTGACGTCCGATGCTCGCTCTTCCCTGCTGACTGAGGGAAGAGCGAGCATCGGACGTCACTGGGCTCGGCGCATGCCCAGTGACGAGGATGAAGCTCCTGCCCTCAGTCTCCTGCACATCGCACAGGCGCAGCCCTCAGTGGGTACTGCGCCTGTGCGAGAGTTCGTTCGGCCGTGAGGGAGGGGGAGGAGAGGGAGGAGAGGCTGGAGAGGCTGTGGCAGGCTGGGGGCGGTTAGACAGTCGCAAGGAAGGCGGGCTGGGCACTGTAAGAGGGGCGGAACTGGGCTCACTAAGGGGAACAAAACGCCCCTCTGGGCACATTCAGGGCTCATTTGCATAACCATAAAAGTCATTTTTTACAGAAACTACTGGACGGATTACAAGATAGAAGAGCACAGCCTAATCAAGGTAAGCTGTGCTGCATGGCTGCTTTAAAATCAGATTTTGGGTTAGGGGAGGTGACAGAATCCCTTTAAAGGGAACCTTTCACCAGTTTTATGGTGTCCTAACTAAGGGCAACATAAATAAGTGACTGATTATCTTAGCAAAATGCTGGGTCACTTTCTTTAATTGATCCATTCAATCTGCCAACATCTTGTATTGAAAAGCTCCAACTCATAACGCTGAGTCCTGAATATTTATGAGCTCCTGACTCTCCCTGCCTACCTGCTGCTGATTGACAGTTATTTTCCATATGAAACAGCAGCGGGAGGGTGGGGGAGTGGCTATAGCTCTGAATTTAAAAAAATGATTGTATATAAGGCTACTTTCACACTAGCATTCGATCGGATCCGTTCTGAACGGCCAGACGGCTGCGGCCACTTGTGAGCCCCTTCAAACGGAGCTCACGAGCGGACACCTGAACGCAGGTGTGAAAGTAGCCTCATTAGTTTGATTATAATAAAATATCCACATGACAGGTTCCCTTTAAGTCCCTTAGCATTGCATTCTAATTGGACACTACGACTGTCAGACTGGGAAGTGCAGAGAGCTCCGGTTAATGCAATCAAACTGCAGTGATAGGGATCTAATTTCACACTATACATTTGACATAAATACAGAAAGAGTGTCCCAAACTCAGGGACGTTTCTTTTTTTTCTTTTGAGTGAAATGAGCCTTGGATCATATATCCAAAGTTGATTCGTTCAAACACTTTGTTTTAATGCTGTCCAGAGAACTGTCTAAGCAGACTAAAAATGTGAGTTTGTGAGCATTCACGTGTTTAATTACAAGTGTGTGTTCTTAATAAGTGTGTGGCTTAAAGGCTATGTAGACCTTTGGGGCAATATTTTTTGTATTATTGGTCTTTTAAAAAAATATATATATATTTTTATATACCCATACAGAGCTGAGATGCTGTATTAGCAGGATAGATCCTTATGTCTGATCTCTGACCTTATAAACACTCATTAAAACTCAATCAATATTTTACTGATAAGGATGTCAAATAAGTGTTTTTGACTAGGGATGAGCGGACTGGTGGATGTCCGGGTTTGAGTGGTTGACCGAATTTCGTTTTAAAGTTCGGTTCGGGTTCTGAACTTGCCTCGAACTTGACCCCAAACAACGAACCGCATTGAAGTCAGTGGGGACCCAACCCCTCATAGAAAGGGCTAGAGGGCTGCAAAAAGCTCCAAAGTGGGCATAAGAGCAGTACAATTGCCCAGCAAACAAATGTGGATAGGGAGATTACTTAAAATAACATAAAATACATAAAAAAAAAAAATTATCTTGAACCAAAAGGTGGAGGTCCAAGTGGAGTAGAAAGTTGAGGAGGCTGTGGACATGGCCATGTAGGTGGAAGAGGCAGAGGAGATGGAGGAAGAACCCAACACTCTTTCTTTAATTTTTTTTATGTGTCTGTCAATTCTGTGTGTGACCTTTAGCCATTTTTGGGAGTGTGGCCGGTATATGTCTCCACTCTGCCAATATAAGACATAATAATCTTATATTGGAGGTCCGAATGAAGGAGAAGGCAGAAGTGGCGGTGCAGGCGGAATAGGCAGAGGAGGTGGGGGAGGAAGCCAACACGGTTTATTTTTTTATTTTTTTTATAAGTGGCTGTTAATTCTGTGTGCGACCTGTAGCCATGTTTTTTTGCGGTGCGGCAGGTACACTTCTCTACTCTGCCAATATAAGACATAATAATCTTGAGCCAGGAAGCAGAGGTCCGAGTGGAGGAGGAGGCAGACGTGGCAGTTCAGGCGGAGGAGGCAGATGTGGCGGCGCAGGTGGAAGAGGCGGAGGAGTACAAAAATGGCTAGGTGCACCCAGTATATTCCTCTACTCTGCCAATACAAGACATAATAATCTTGAGCCAGGAGGCAAAGGTCCGAGTAGAGGAGGAGGATGTGGCGGTTCAGGTGCCGGAGGTGGATGTGGGGGTGCAGGTGGAGGAGGAGGTCACCAACTTTATTTTTTTATTTGGTTTGGGGAGGCCCCAAAACATTGGAAAATAGCAAAGAGAATGCACAAACTGCGCTGGAGTATAACAATAGTTGGGTGCCGCCAGTATACCTCTCTACTCTGGTCAAGTTATAGACAAGTCCTGTAGGATCCATGCCTGGTTCATTTTAATAAACGTGAGCTTGTCCATGTTGGCTGAAGACAGGTGGATGCACCTGTTCATGATCACCCCCCCCCCCCCTATGATCACGTTCAGGCAATACATTGGCCAAAGGGCAGGCCAGCACCTCTAAGGTGTAAAAGGCAAGCTCAGGCCATGTGCCCAATTTGGAGACCGAGAAGTTAAATGGGGCAGACTCATTAGTCAGTACGTGCAGACGTGTGGACACGTACTGTTCCACCATGTTGCTGAAATGCTGCCTCCTGCTAAGATGGTCCGTATCAGATGGTGGTGCTGAATATTATGGCGTGCAGACAAAGCTTTTCCACATTTTGGCCATGCTAACCTCATTCTTCCACTGAGCCCCCACTGTCAGATGGGAACGCCATCAGTAGCACCTCTACCAGCATTCACTTGTACTTGTGCAGCTTCCCATCATGCTCCAGTGACGGAAGTAAGGATGGCATGTTGTCCTTGTAGTGGGGATCCAGCAAGGTGGCCACCCAGTAATCTGCACAGCTAAGAATGCGGGCAACTCAGCTGTCGTTGCGCAGGCACTGCAGTATGTAGTTGCTCATGTATGCCAGGCTGCCCAGAGAAAATGGCAAGCTGTCCTCGGTGGGAGGTGTATCGTCTGTGTCCTCTATATCCCCCAGCCACGCTCCAGTGATGCCTGTGAGCGGATTTGGGTGCCACCATGCTGTGAACGGGGATCCTCCTCCTCATCATCTTCCAAAACTGTGCCCTGGCTGGACAGTTGGGTACCTGGCCACTGTTGGTGCAGGCACACACCCTCTGAACTAGCTGTGCACGACTGGCCTGATAACTATGGGAATGATCCCTTTTCCTCATCCTCTTCCTTCTGTGCCACATCCTCGTCCATCAGTGCCCGAAGCATTTTTTCAAGGAGACATAGAAGTGGGATGGTAATGCTGATGACAGCGTGATCACCGCTGGCCATGTTGGTGGAGTATTCAAAATAGTGCAACACAGCACACATGGAGACCCACTTATTGGTGATGTTCCGCACAGAAAATCACCTGTGCATGCAGCAGCTGAAACTCCACTATCACCTGCTGCTACTCGCACAGTCTATGCAGCATGTGCAAGGTGGAGTTCCACTGTGTCGGTACGTCATATATGAGGCGGGAAGGCTGAAGTTACGCTGTAGCGCAGACAGGCGAGCAGCAGCAGGGTGAAAGCGCTGAAAATGCGCACAGACAACCCTCAATTTCTGCAACAGCTCTGACATATAGGGGTAATTTTTCAGGAACCTCTGCACCACCAAGTTCAGCACATGCAGCAGGCAAGGGATGTGCGCCAAACCAGCTAGGCCCAGAGCTGCTATGAGATTTCGCCCATTGTCGCACACCACCAGGCCGGACTTGAGGCTCAGCGGCACCAACCCATCATCCGGCTGTTGTTCCATGCCTGCTAACAGCTCCTGTGAGATGTGATGATGAGGTGGTAAAGGAGGAAGCGGAGTAATAGGAGGAGGCAACAGGAGGCACCGAGAAACGTCCTGCAATCGTCGGAGGCGGTAGCACATGTGTCAAAACGCTGTCTGCCCCACTATATTTACCCAGTGGGCAGTTAGGCAGATATAATGTCCCTTCCCATACTTACTAGTTCACGTGTCAGTGGTTATGTGAGCCCAGCCACTGATTGCATTGCGCTGCGAACACCTGATTTTTTCAGCCACTTGTTCGTGCAGAGCAGGGATGGCCTGCCTGGAAAAGTAGTGGCACCTGGGAACCACATACTGTGGAACAGCTGCAGTCATGACGTTTTTAAAACTCCCTGTCTCCACTAGATTGTATGGCAGCATTTCAAAGGCCAGCAATTTTTAAATGCTGCCATTCAGGACTCACGGGTGAGTAGGGGGGGTACTTCCTCTTTCTTTCCAGTGTTTGGGCGATGGACAGCTGAACGCTTCCATTGGACAGTGTGGGGATACTTGGTAATGGTGGTGGAGGTGGTGGTGTTGCTGCCACTGTAGCTCCAGAGGAGGAAGAGGCAGAGACTGCAGCAGAAGAGGGAGCAGGAGGAGCCTATGATCTTTTGTGGCTCTTGAGGTGTCTATTCCACTGCAGCTCGTGCTTTGCTGTTAGATGCTGGATCATGCAGGTGGTGCTCAGGTTTAGAACATTTATGCCTCGTTTCAGGCTATGACTGCACTGCGTGCAAACCACCCATTTCCTGTCATCAGCACACTGCCTACAGAAATGCCACTCCAGAGAACTCCTTTGTGCTGGCTTTAATGTGCTATGTCTCTTGGCGCATTGAGCAGTAGCAGGCATACTGGCTGGGGGGGATGGCCATTCTGCTTTTGCTCCCTCTTTTGCTGTGCGGCTGGCACTGCATGACCCCCTCTTCTTCCTCTGCAACACGCCAGACCTGCAGGGTATGACGAAGTGAGGTCACAGTTATGGGCAATCGAGGGTACTCACTATATTTGAAGAACCCTGGGCAGGCGCGTGGCAGTGAAGGAGAGGTAGACACAGTTCCTCTGGGGCACGTTCTGTAGATAGGGACCAGGCCTGATGGTAGTTGAGGTGCCCTGGATGTTACAGGTATTTTGTGTGCCTGGGGCAAGGTCCCTGTGGTATTCGTGACGCCAGTGCCTTTGGACGGTGGCACTCCGATTGGTGGTTGGAATGATGAAGGTACACAAGTATATAGTGAACCAAAACGTAACTTTACTGAACAATCCAACTTTGTACAGCAGGTGTAGTACAGTCTTTATATTACAGTTCCACAAGGGGGCTTATTCACAATATGGCAGGCAATAGTCATGCAAGATACGCTGAGGGTAAATTCACAAGCACTCAGCAGCAGGTTGTACCTTTCTCAGAATCAATGTACAGTGTCCCTTCTAGAACTCCTGCTCTGGCTTTACATCTCCCAAGGCCCGGATGCCTAAAAGGGTGGCTTAAATCCTTGGTTACTTTCTTCCTCAGGTATTAGATTCCTTGCTATGCTTTCTAAAGGTCCTCTGCCCATCAGGGTCACTTTGCTTACCCTGGGTCGCCTCCTCCTATCAGGTGGATAACTGTAGGTTTCTCCCAGGAGGTTGGATCCTGCAACTGGGGTATCTCTTCAGAGCTAACTTAGGCTCTCTTGTTCTCAGGCAGGCTGGAGCTTCTCAACAGCCTCCTGGACATCACTAGCAGCCAGGGCTATCCAGCTGCATGTCAGGAGCAGGCTTCTTAACCTCTGTCTTCTCAGACTCCTGACTCTGCACTAACTCTCCCTGTCTGGGCCTGGACATTTATACTAGGGGCTCCCTATCTCCCTCTAGTGTCTGGGATGTCTAACTACACCCAACTAGGCCTGCTATTGCATCATACAGGGGTACATTGCATATAACAACACATTAAAACATACATTAAATGCAGAATTAAATATAACATTTCTGTTCCTTGTGAGTAGGAGTAACGCGCACACCAATTGACCCTTGTGTAGTGCCCACCCCTACCTAGTGGGACACTACACCTCCAAACTGCACATGTCACTCACATTACCTGGATGCCACAGGAGGTATAGAACCTCATCATTCTCCACATATTCCACCCACTTCTCACTCCTGACCAGTCTGCACACTGCAGAAAGCCGCAGGGGTTGACACCTGTGTTTTGTCATCATCTCCAGAGACATGCTGCAGTGCTTCTCCCACATCCTCATCCTAAAACATAAGTGGTTGGGCATCAGTGCACTCAAAAAGCATAAATGACTGCTGCATGACTTGGGGCTCAGACTGCTTAGCTGATGTGCAAGGGGTTGAGGTAGAAGACAGATGCCTGTGGGCCGCCAGAGCCAAATCTACGTTTGTTTTGGCATCAACATTCTTAGAACAGTATTTGGGCCTAGAAAATAACGCAGAGCATCCTGTCGCCTGTGTGCACCAGAGAAAGGTGTTTTTTTTGGGCGTGTAGCTGGCACAGATTGACAATGTCCTCTCCCTTCAGCAGGAGCTCCACCAACACCAGCAGCACCTATTTGATGCTCTCCTCATTTTGCTATGGTCACCCACAAAATTGGCTGACAGACAAACAATTGTATATCCAAGTCACGGATGCAAAAGAGGTGTTTAGCACAAAAAAAAAATTATCTCACCGCCCCAATTAAAGGACTGATCAACTATTATATTTCACTGTGACGGTGGCAAGTAGTTTTTTTTTACCACAAAAAATAGGTAGGTCTCACCGACCCAATTAACAGGCTTATTTACTTTTATATCTCCCTGTGACGGTGGCAAGTACAGTTTTTTCACAGCAAAAAAATGGTAGGTCTCACTGACCCAATTAACAGGCTAATTGTAATGGTGCAGAACCCAAGCAACCAGACAGAGGTTAAACAATAGTGAATTTATTAAATAAACGGCAGTACAGTCCAAACCAGTAAGCATATACAGGTAACCAACCCGAATAATAACCTGTTCAGGGAAACACCAAGGGGACAGCCAGTGCCCAGTCCAAAGTTCTTATGCACAGTATTAATCCGTGTAACGTGGTACCTAGGGATGAGACATCAGGATTTCCAGGGTTCAATCCAAGGTCATACACGAGACAAACTGTTCAGCAAAGATGAGGTATCCAGAGGCAGTCTCTAGAGATAAATCGAGGATAAATCAAGGAAGGCAGAGGTCATGCACAGGTAAGTCTGGGAGAGCATGAACCGCAACATACACCCGGGTTGTCAAAACAACAGTGGGCACTGACCAGCCAGGGAGAGCACCATTTAAGTACCTGCTAGCCAATCACAAAGTGCCATGTGTCTATTCCTCATAGGTCATATAATGATCACTTGTGCGGCCTAGGCTGGTCCTTAGTCACTTAACCCATGCCTGCCCTCTAACCTACTCGAATTTACGTACAGGTATTTTCCCCGTCAGTGGCCGGCGTAGAGAATAAGATGCGCGTACGTTGGGCCATGTATCCTTTTGCAAACCTCCTCTCGAGTGTGTACGCGGACGCAACCCACAGGCGATACAGTAGACAGGACCAGCCGCTGCGTGCCACCACCAGTCCGGTCAATCTGCCTCCGAGACCCCGGCGGTCTTCCCCTCCGGCGACCATGCATCTTCCCGCAAAGGAGTCGGAACCGAAGACTCCCCAGGCACATGCGTGACCTGTCCCGCTACTCCAACGGGGTCCGCTGCAGGCTGACCCCTATAAGGACCCCTCGGGGCCCCAGTGGATCGTGGAACAGGAGAGTGTCTTACACTGATAATAACTTTGGCTAATAGAAGCCAATACATTCTAATACTGTATGGAGCACTCGCTCCGTACAGTATTCAAACAAAGTTTTATGCGAATCACTCATCCTTAATTAAGATAAGTGACTTTAGATTCAGGGACTTTAGGAGGAGACTACATTAAGTCAGTTGCTTTTCATTGCACTGTATTATTATTATTTCTTTCTCTTTTCTTGTGTAATCCCCATTAGCAAGTATGTGTTCACCTATTGACAACGCAGTCCAGTGCACATCTTGTCAAATGTATGCAGTCCTGGAACAGCCGTGTGAGGGTGCATATTTTTGTTCAAAATGTGAGCAAATTGCGCTTTTAGAATATCAGATCCTGTATTTAAAAAAGCAAATTTTGACACAGAAACGCCTTGACACTTTGGAAAAGCGTTTGCTGCTACCTGAGCAGTGGGGTAAATGCGGAAAGGGTGGTAGAATGGACTATCAGGAAAGTGAGGTAGGTAGCTGAATTACTTTTAGAAAGTGGTGTAGAGGGAAGAGTGCAAGGGAGACTTGCCCTGATCTGACACACCCCAACAAGTTTGAAAAGTTGGTACATGAGGGGAATGTCAGTTCAGGGAGAGCACTGCTGCAGCCAGACACTTTCTCTGCAAGTCAAGGAAATGTCAGCTCTGGTAAGCAGCTCATAAGGAAAGGTGTAGGGTAAAAAAAAAAAAAAATCCCCAAACCTCTTAATTATATGTATACTAATGCCAGAAGACTGACTAATAAAACTGGGAAACTGGCATTAGTAATGTCTGAAGATGACTATGACATAGTGGGAATAACTGAGACATGGCTGGATGATAATTGTGACTGGGCATTTAATGTACAGGGTTACAGTCTGTTTAGAAAGGATTGTGAAAACCAGAGAGGGGGAGGGGTCTGCCTTTATGTAAAGTCCGGTCTAAGGCCTCATGCACACGACCGTTGTGTGCATCCGTGGCCGTTGTGCCGTTTTCTGTTTTTTCAGAAAATGCACCGTTTTGCAGCCGATGCCGTGATCCGTGTATCCTGTCCGTCAAAAAAATATGACCTGTCCTATTTTTTTGACGGACAACGGTTCACGGACCCATTCAAGTCAATGGGTCCGTGAAAGAACACGGATGCACACAAGATTGGCATCCGTGTCCGTGATCCGTGGCCGTAGGTTGCTTTCATACAGACGGATCCGAAGATCCGTCTGCATAAAAGCTTTTTCAGATCTAAGTTTTCACTTTGTGAAAACTCATATCCGACAGTATATTCTAACACAGAAGCATTCCCATGGTGATGGGGACGCTGCTAGTTAGAATACACTACAAACTGTGTACAAGACTGACCCTGCTGCCTGGCAGCACCCGATCTCTTACAGGGGGCCGTGATCAGCACAATTAACCCCTTCAGGTGCGGCACCTGAAGGGGTTAATTGTACTATCATATTCCCCTGTAAGAGCTCAGGGCTGCGCCCACCATCGCCCCCCTCCCTCCCTCTATTGTAATAAATCGTTGGTGGCACAGTGTGCGCCCACCATCACCCCCCCTCCCTCCCTTGTAATAAATCGTTGGTGGCACAGTGTGCGCCCACCATCGCCCCCCCTCCCTCCCTCTATTGTAATAAATCGTTGGTGGCACAGTGTGCGCCCACCATCACCCCCCCTCCCTCCCTCTATTGTAATAAATCGTTGGTGGCACAGTGTGCGCCCACCATCGCCCCCCCTCCCTCCCTCTATTGTAATAAATCGTTGGTGGCACAGTGTGTGCCCACCATCGACCCCACCTCCCTCTATAGCAGTAACAACATTGGTGGCAGTGTGCGGCCTCCCATCTCTCCCCCCCCCCCGATCATTGGTGGCAGCGGAGTTCTGATCGGAGTCCCAGTTTAATCGCTGGGGCTCCGATCGGTAACCATGGCAACCAGGACGCTACTGCAGTCCTGGTTGCCATGGTTACTTAGCAATAGTACAATAGTAGAAGATTCATAGTTACCTGCTTGCTGCTGCGATGTTCGTGTCCGGCCGGGAGCTCCACCTACTGGTAAGTGACAGGTCTGTGCGGCGCATTGCTAAAGAACTGTCACTTACCAGTAGGAGGAGCTCCCGTCCGGTCACAGACATCGCAGCAGCAAGCAGGTAAGTATGAATCTTCTACTATTGTACTATTGCTAAGTAACCATGGCAACCAGGGCTACAGTAGCTTCCTGGTTGCCATGGTTACCGATCGGAGCCCCAGCGATTAAACTGGGACTCTGATCGGAACTACGCTGCCACCAATGATCGGGAAGGGGGGGGGAGATGGGAGGCCGCACACTGCCACCAATGTTGTTACTGCTATAGAGGGAGGGGGGCCGATGGTGGGTGCACACTGTGCCACCAACAATTTATTACAATAGAGGGAGGGAGGGGGGGCGATGGTGGGCGCACACTGTGCCACCAACGATTTATTACAATAGAGGGAGGGGGGGCGATGGGGGGCGCACACTGTGCCACCAACGATTTATTACAATAGAGGGAGGGAGGGGGGGGCCGCACTGGCCACCAATGATATTCAAACTGGGGGGGGGGGCGGTCTGCCCCCTGCTGCCTGGCAGCCCTGATCTCTTACAGGGGGATATGATAGTACAATTAACCCCTTCAGGTGCGGCACCTGAGGAGTTAATTGTGCTGATCACGGCCCCCTGTAAGAGATCGGGTGCTGCCAGGCAGCAGGGGGCAGTCATGTACACAGTTTTTCAGTATATTCTAACCTGAAGCGTCCCCATCACCATGGGAACGCCTCTGTGTTAGAATATACTGTCGGATCTGAGTTTCACGATGTAGCTCATATCCGACAGTATATTCTAACATAGAGGCGTTTCCATGGTGATGGGGACGCTTCAAGTTATGTTCGAGTGTCCGCCTGGCCGTGCGGAGGCAAGCGGATCCGTCCAGACTTACAATGTAAGTCAATGGGGACGGATCCGTTTGAAGATGACACACTGTGGCTCAATTTTCAAACGGATCCGTCCCCCATTGACTTTCAATGTAAAGTCTGGACGGATCCGTCTGAGGCTACTTTCACACTTAGAAATGTTTTAACAATATAATGCAGACGGATCCGCTCTGAACGGAGCCACCGTCTGCATTATATGAACGCAAGTGTGAAAGTAAAGGGACTCCTGACTTTACATTGAAAGTCAATGGGGACGGATCCGTTTGCAATTGCACCATATTGTGTCAACTTCAAATGGATCCGTCCCCATTGACTTGCATTGTAATTCAGGACGGATCCGTTTGGCTCCGCACGGCCAGGCGGACACCAAAACGCTTTTTTTTTCATGTCCGTGGATCCTCCAAAAATCAAGGAAGACCCACGGACAAAAAAACGGTCACGGATCACGGACCCACGGACCCCGTTTTTGCGGACCGTGAAAAAAAACTGTCGTGTGCATGAGGCCTAAAGCCCACACTTCTTGAAGATATAAGTGAGGGAAATGAACATTTGGAGTCACTGTGGGTAGAAAAAAATGGAGTCAAAAACAATACAGCGTGAAGTTTCAATTTTAATACAGTGCAGTTTGCAGCCCCAAACAGCATAAGGGGAATCACTAAACTGAACAAATAGCATGCTGGCAGCGCGCAGCCAGCGGCATCAGTAGAATCTAGCAGTGACCTGTACCCTATATTAATAGGGGATGCTGTACAACACTATAGTGATTGAAATAGAATAGTGAGGACTGCGATGCACTGGAATTTTAATAATTAGTAAGTTAGCAATATAGTTTTATTAGCATATCAATAAAAGCTAAGTATTAGGAAGTTTTGAGTAGGTGCTGGATTAACAGGTGTAAACTAGTCCTCCGGACATCAGTAATTATTATTTTTGAGTGCAAAACACCGCATCCAGCACAAAGAGAAAGCCCAGTTTTTGCTGCAAAAACAATACAATAGTACCGCTAGAGGTTTGTTATAAGCCACCTAATATAACAGATTAATTCTCTATGGGGACAGAATGGATGCGGAGAGCACACTATGTGCTCTCCACATCCGCTTTTCCGGAGCGCGCCACCGAACTTCCGGTCCGCGGCTCCCGAAAAAAAAAAACATGTTCTATTCTTGTCTGGAATTGCGGACAAGAATAGGCATTTCTATGGAGGTGCCGGCTGGGTGTATTGTGGATCCGCAATGCACTACGGATATGTGAATGGACCCTAAGGGAAATCATAATGAGGCCCATATTATGGGGGGACTTCAACTACCCAGATAGACAGGAAAACTGAAACCTGTAGATCTTGTAAAGGAAACAGGTTCTTGGCAATAACCAAAGACAACTGGTTCAGGATCCGACTAGATGGACGGCTATACTGGACTTATTAACCAATAGACCTGACAGAACAACAGACGTGCGGGTTGGGGGACACCTGGAAAATAGTGACCATACAATAATAACCTTCCAATTATCATTCAAAAGAGTGTTTCTTTAGAGAGACACAAAAATACTGAACTTTCGAAAAGCATTTGACCAGCTAAGAGAGGCCATAAGCCTGACTAACTGGGACAATGCCCTCAAAAATAAAAATGCGGCCACAAAATGGGATAGTTCCGAAACTCTAAATTCCAATTGTGAGAGATGAATACCTTATAGGAATAAAAGGGTAGGTGTACTTTCACACTTGCGGCAGATTATTCCAGCAGGCAGATCCGTCGCTGGGACTGCCTGCCGGATCCGTCAAAATGTATGCAAACTGATGGCATTTGTCAGACGGATCAGTATGACAAATGTATTGAAATGCCCGATCCGTCTCTCCTGCATCATCCGGAAAAACAGACTTTTTTTTTTCACATTTTTTGCGGTCTGAGCATGCACAGACTGCAATGCCGGATCCGTTTTGCCGGAACACTCGGGCATTAATGCATTTCAATGGGAAAAAATGCCGGCAAGTGTTCCAGAATTTTGGACGGAGATAAAACCGCAGCTTGCTGCGGTATTATCTGCGTCCTGAAAAGGCAAAAATACTGAACTGAAGACATCCAGAATGCATTAGGATAAAACTGATCAGTTATTTTCCGTTATTGAGCCCCTAGTACGGAACTCAATGCCGGAAAAGAATAACGCTAGTGTGAAAATACCCTAAGGTACAAGAAAAAACAAAACACTGTGGATAAATAGATATGTAAATGGTTCAATAACGGACCATGTGATGAGCGCAGTGACGTCACCAAAGGTCCTTTTCCTCCCAGGTCCTTAAAGAAGAAGAAAGAAGACAAGTCGGGCTGCGCGAACAAGTGAATGAGGTGAGTTTAATTATTTAATTTTTATTTTTTAACCCCTCCATCCCTAATTTACTTAGCATTCTGTATTAAGAATGCTATTATTTCCCCTTATAACCATGTTATAAGGGAAAATAATAAAATCTTCGCAACACATAGCCCAAAGCGGAACTTATGTCAAGAAGTCCGGGTTTGGGTCTGGGTGATTTTTCTCACGCGTGTGCAAAACGCATTAAAACACTTTGCACTCGCACAAAAAAAATCAAGCATTTTCCCGCAAAGCATACGCATCTTGTCTGGCCCTCACATGCTACGCCCGTGTGAAAGAGACCTAAGAGAGGCCATAAGCCTGACTAACTGGGACAGTGTTCTCAAAAATAAAAATGCAGCCACAAAATGGGATATTTCCTAAATTCTAAACTCCAATTATGATAAATAAATACCTTACCGGAAATAAAAGGGTAAGGTGCAAGAAAAAAACTAAACACTGTGGATAAATAGATATGTAAAGGGGTCAATAAATGACAAAAAAAAGCATTTAAATGACTAAAAGGAGCAAAGTTTTGAAAACATTTTTATATGGCAACTTCGCCAAAGTTCAAGAAATTTGATTAGTTCCAAATGAATTTGTCACGAATCGCTATAAATCGGGTATGCCTAGGCCACTGTAACCTAGGCCGTGCTGTGCGTGGGTTGAAACCATGCTGCAGTTGCCTTTCATTTAATAAAGAAAACCGCATTGTATAGTCGGTCTTCAATGTTAATGGCCTCGCAGCACCTTTAATGCAACTTTAAATGGGGGCTGTTGCTGGTATGGAATTTGGCTGGTTAGGTTGGGGGGGCAGTATGCATATTATTGCAATCTCCTGCAGGTTATTTGACATTAACACATAATATTAATCATTCTGCATACATACTACAACCCCAGCGCTCTCCTGCCTTAAAGGTGGGAGCCCTTCATCTGCCATCTGCTTTTCCTCCTTTTCCAGATCATCTGATATTGATGAGAATATGTCATCAGGAACATCCAGCTCCTCCTCTCTCTGCTTCTTTCTGACTTCTCTAGGACATGGAAACTTTGAAGGGTGATTTGGAAGAAGTAGAGCCAGAAAAATATGAAGATGGTCAACATTAAGACCTGTGCCCCCCAAGGGGTGCAGACTGGATGGTATCTCCCTATGCTCAGCTGGCAGGACAATGGTGAAGACAACACGGGATGACGGGTATTTTATAGGCCTGTGGATTGGCTGGCTGCATAGCATTATGGGTAATCATTCCTGTGCTCGTCTCCTCTATACTCAGTTTAGCTTTATAACACATGCAGCCGCTATTTTAAAACCAGATTCATTACCACAAAGCGCGAGGAAATTCAGACTAAATTCCGCTTTGAATGCTTTGCTTCACTCAACTCTAGTAGCGAAGAAGGAAACCTTAAAAAACTATGAGGAAAAAATAGAATATGTAAAAGACAAATAAAATGAGCCAATCTGGAGACAGAGAGGGAAGCAAACTGTCAGATGAAATGCAGAATGTAAAAGTAAATTCCACATTAAAAGTGGCCTGTCTCTGTCACGAGAGGCAGACGGCAGGCGTCTTGTTCCCTGCGCCGCCGTCGCCCCCCTGATCTCGCGGCAGCCAGGTCATTCATGTCTCCTGTCTGCGCTCTCCTGTCTGCAGCGTCCCAGTTGCCATTGTGACGGGGAGGCGGGGCGTTCGGCCGCTCTCCTCCTGCAGGAGAAGCTGACGCTCCCCGTCGCCATGGGGACCAGCTGGGGCTACTGTCAGGGAGGAGGGATCATGTGACGCTGGCCACGTCACATGACCCCTTCCCTCCACTATTTAAACAGGCAACCTGCTGGCCACAGGTTGCCTGTGATTTTAGTCCCTTAGGCTGTGTATGATTATTGTTATTAAGTTGACCTCTGGAATTGACCTGCTTCCTGACACCTCTTCTGCCTGCCTCCTGTACCTTGACGCTACCTCTCGGATTTTGACCTCGGCTTGCTTTTGGATTTTGTCTTTGCCTCTTCCCTGGTACTGACATGACCTCCCGGATTTGACCTCGGCTCGCTCTCGGATCTGTCTCCTCCCTAGTACTGACGTGACCTCCTGGACTGACCTCGGCTAGTTGACCCGCCTCGCCCTTCCATTTTTGGTGGTACCTTGCTTGTTCCACCTCTCTGACCGCTTGAGTGCTACCTCTCATTGGCTGTCCGCTTCCCTGCTGTCTCCATCTCTCTGCTTGTACTTACTCAGGTCAGGGACTGTCGCCCAGTTGCGCCCCGTCACCTAGGGTGGGTGGTGCAAGTAGGCAGGGACAGGGGATTGGGTGGCAGCTCAGGGGGTGCACCTCTGCTCTATCTTGATACCCGTGATGCTACCACGTGACAGTCTGACCCCGGAAGAAGTTCAGTGGTGTCTTAACCACCTCCGGACCGCCTAACGCACATGTGCGTTCCGGAGGTGGCAGCGCTGCGCACAGTCACGCATATACGCGTCATCTCGCGAGACGCGAGATGATGCGAGTATGCGCCCGCGCGTGCGCAGTTCGCGCCGGCATTTCGTTCAGGACCATTTCGTCAGCAACCTGCCAGCCAATGATCGTGGCTGGCAGGTTGCTGATTTTTAAAAAAGCCAATCACAGAGCCATATAGCAGATCATATTTGTAAATATGATCTGTTATATGGCTGCCTGCTCCTCTGCTGGTTCTTTTCGTCGGTTGGATCCAGCAGAGGAGCAGGCTTCACAGTGAGTACACCAAACACTACACTATAGCCCCTGATCACCCCCCTGAACCCCAATTAACCCTTTGATCACCCCTTTGATCACCCCTGTCAATCACAAGTGAAAAGAAAAAAGTGATCAGTGCAAACTGTCACATTTTTTTTTCACTGTTATTGACCGTTAGGTTTTAGGTATAGTTTAGGTCCCTTGGTTAGGTAGTTAGCGATCAGTTAGCGCCCAGACCACCGCACCGCAGTCCGTTATTCGCTGATTAGCGTATCGCTAATCAGCATTTGTACTTTTATAGTATCTGGAAGTGATCAAAACTGATCACGGTCAGATCTATAATTGTATTAGTGTCACTTTAGTTCGCCCTCCACCCAAAACGCAGTGTTTGCCCGATCAGGCCTGATCGGTCGCCCACACGTGCGTTCGCCCCGCCCCGCTGCAGTGACAAAAAAAAAAATTTTTTTTGATCACTGCACATTCACTTTACACGCACTGCGGCGATAAAAAAATCAGTTTTGATATTTTTTATCAACCGCAGCGGCCTCCGGTACTTCGCTAGCCTCCCCTTTGTAAGACAGGCTTGCTTTTTTTTTCTTGGGTAGTCTCAGGGAATACCCCGAAATTTAGTTGCCCACATGTCTAACAGGGGGTATTCCTCTGAAGAGGCCTACAGGCTTCTGACCCAGTCGGATGAGGAGTGGGAACCCTCATCTGATGAATCCAGCGGGTCAGAATACGAACCTGTAGAAAGCAGTGGCTCTCTGACCCAAAGTTCGGACGAGGAGGCTGAGGTCCCTGATACCACCAGGCGTACCCGGCCCCGTGTCGCTAGACCGCAGGTTGCGCAGGATCCGCTTCAAGAGCAGCAGAGTGGGGCTGGTGCTGTCGGATTACGTGGTGAGGCATACACCAGCAGCCCAGCCCTCCCTGGACCTAGTACCAGCACTGCCGTACAACCTGGTGAAGTAGCGAGCACCAGAAGGGCAGTTGAAGCTGGTACGGTGGCACGTGCAGTAGTGACCCCGTCGCAGCCACCGCAAAGACGTGCCCGTAGAGCCCCTAGAATCCCAGAGGTGCTGGCAAACCCTGATTGGCAGTCCCCAACTTCAGCCGCACCTGTAGTTTTCCCTTTCACTGCCCAGTCTGGAGTTCGGGTTGAGACGGCTCAGATCGGTTCGGCCCTGGGATTTTTTGAGCTGTTCTTGACTGCGGAGCTTTTAGACATAGTTGTGGCCGAAACAAACAGGTATGCCACACAATTTATCACCGCTAACCCGGGAAGCTTTTATGCCCAGCCTTTCCGGTGGAAACCAGTCCAAGTTTCCGAACTTAAAACTTTTCTGGGCCTCCTCCTCAACATGGGCCTGACAAAAAAGCATGAATTGAGGTCATATTGGTCCACGAACCCGATTCATCACATGCCCATGTTCTCTGCTGCCATGTCCAGGGCACGTTTTGAGGCCATCCTGCGGTTCCTGCACTTTAGTGACAACACCGCCTCCCGTCCCAGGGGCCACCCTGCTTTTGACCGGCTCCACAAAATTCGGCCCCTCATAGACCATTTCAACCAGAAATTTGCAGATATTTATACCCCAGAGCAAAACATCTGCATAGACGAGTCCCTGATACATTTTACCGGGCGCCTTGGCTTCAAACAATACATCCCAAGCAAGCGCGCCCGGTATGGGGTCAAATTGTATAAGCTCTGTGAAAGGGCCACAGGCTATACCCACAAATTTCGGGTCTATGAGGGAAAAGATCAGACCCTGGAGCCGGTCGGTTGCCCTGACTACCTGGGGAGCAGTGGGAAGACAGTTTGGGACTTGGTGTCACCCTTATTCGGCAAGGGGTACCATCTTTATGTGGACAATTTTTACACAAGTGTGGCCCTCTTTAGGCATTTGTTTCTAGAACGGATTGGCGCCTGTGGTACCGCGCGAACTAGTCACGCGGGCTTCCCCCAACGGCTCGTTACCACCCGTCTTGCAAGGGGGCAGAGGGCCGCACTGTGTAACGAAGAACTGCTCGCGGTGAAATGGAGAGACAAGCGTGACGTTTACATGCTCTCCTCCATTCACGCAGACACGACAATACAAATTGAGCGAGCAACCCGTGTCATTGAAAAGCCCCTCTCAGTCCACGACTATAACCTCCACATGGGAGGGGTCGACTTCAATGACCAGATGTTGTCTCCGTATTTAGTTTCCCGATGCACCAGACGCTGGTATAAGAAGGTGTCTGTATATTTAATTCAATTGGCTCTGTACAATAGTTTTGTTCTCTACAGTAAGGCTGGGAGAACTGGATCCTTCCTCAAATTTCAGGAAGAGATCATCGAGAACCTCCTGTATCCAGGCGGTTCCGTGGCCCCAACCACCAGTGTAGTTAGCCGTCTACACGAGCGACATTTCCCCAATGTCGTTCCTGGTACCTCAACCCAACCGTCACCCCGAAAAAGATGTCGTGTCTGTAGCAGGAGTGGAATAAGGCGTGACACCCGCTATTTCTGTCCTGACTGTCCGGACCACCCTGCCCTATGCTTTGGAGAGTGTTTCCGGAAGTACCACTCACAGGTACACTATTAGCATAGGGATCATCTCACCAGGATAGGCACACAGGGCTATTAGGGCCCATTCACTCACTGCTGCTGCAAACGTCTCCTTTCACATGGGACAAAGTGCATAACGCACTTCGCCACATCTTTGGGCGATTTGCGCTTTGCACATTGTCCCATGGGGAAGGAGAGGTTTGTTCTATAAAGGTAAAAAAAACAAAAAAAAAAACAGGTAAGCAAACAGGTTAATGTTTAGTTCCAAAAGTTAAAGTTACATGTCCTGTTCCAAAGTTAATAAAATTATTGCGTTGTGGCCTGTTTTTTTCTTTTTTTTTTTTTTTTTTTTTTTTACCTTCCAGGTGGACCAACCGATCGACCAGCTGCAGCACCGATGTGCATTCTGACAGAAGCATTGCTCTGCTGTCAGATTACACGCAAGTCGGTGTATTCGGCGCTGCAAGACGGGATTTTCTCCTCTGCAGTGACAGATACGTTTGCCGAGGCATACGAGCTGAGGAGGAGGCGGCGTTCCTATGCTTTGGCAAGCACTTTGTATATATATATATATATATATATATATAAATAAAAAAATCCCGGCAATGATTTATTCATCCACATCGATTGATGTGAATGGAGAAATCTGGTTTGCCAGGGCATACGAGCTAAGTGGGTATGGATGTAGGGCGGAGCTCCTATGTCCTGGCAGACGCCTTTCCCCTCCATTTTTTTTTTTTGGCAGAGATTTTTTCATCCACATTGATCGATGCGAATGAAGAAATCTGTGCCGTTCATTTTTTTCTTTCAGCCCAGAGGCTGAACGGAAAAAAAAATCTCATTACCTGTATGCTCAATATAAGGAGAATAGCAGAAACTCCTAATGCTGGCCATACATGTAATGATTGCGGAGACCCTCAAATGCCAGGGCAGTACAAACACCCCACAACTGACCCCATTTTGGAAAGAAGACACCCCAAGGTATTTGCTGAGGGACATATTGAGTCCATGAAAGATTTAAATTTTTGTCCTAAGTTAGCGGAAAGTGAGACTTTGTGAGAAAAAAAAAAAAATCAATTTCCGCTAACTTATGCAAAAAAAAAAAATTCTATGAACTTGCCAGGCCCCTCATTGGATACCTTGGGGTGTCTTCTTTCCAAAGTGGGGTCACATGTGGGGTATTTATACTGCCCTGGCTTTTTAGGGGGCCTAAAGCGTGAGAAGAAGTCTGGGATCCAAATGTCTAAAAATGCCCCCCTAAAAGGAATTTGGGCCCCTTTGCGCATCTAGGCTGCAAAAAAGTGTCACACATCTGGTATCGCCGTACTCAGGAGAAGTTGGGGAATGTGTTTCGGGGTGTCATTTTACATATGCCCATGCTGGGTGAGAAAAATATCTTGGTCAAATGCCAACTTTGTATAAAAAAATGGGAAAAGTTGTCGTTTGCCAAGATATTTCTCTCACCCAGCATGGGTATATGTAAAATGACACCCCAAAACACATTCCCCAACTTCTCCTGAGTACGGCGATACCAGATGTGTCACACTTTTTTGCTGCCAAGGTGGGCAAAGGGGCACATATTCCAAAGTGCACCTTTCGGATTTCACCGGTCATTTTTTACAGATTTTGATTGCAAAGTACTTCTCACACATATGGGCCCCTAAATTGCCAGGGCAGTATAACTACGCCACAAGTGACCCCATTTTGGAAAGAAGACACCCCAAGGTATTCCGTGAGGGGCATGGCGAGTTCCTAGAATTTTTTATTTTTTGTCGCAAGTTAGTGGAATATGAGACTTTGTAAGAAAAAATAAAAAATAAAATCATCATCATTTTCCGCTAACTTGTGACAAAAAATAAAAAGTTCTATGAACTCACTATGCCCATCAGCGAATACCTTAGGGTGTCTACTTTCCGAAATGGGGTCATTTGTGGGGGTTTTCTACTGTTTGGGCATTGTAGAACCTCAGGAATCATGACAGGTGCTCAGAAAGTCAGAGCTGTTTCAAAAAGCGGAAATTCACATTTTTGTACCATAGTTTGTAAATGCTATAACTTTTACCCAAACCATTTTTTTTTTGCCCAAACATTTTTTTTTTATCAAAGACATGTAGAACAATAAATTTGGCGAAAAATTTATATATGGATGTCGTTTTTTTTGCAAAATTTTACAGCTGAAAGTGAAAAATGTCATTTTTTTGCAAAAAAATCGTTACATTTTGATTAATAACAAAAAAAGTTAAAATGCCAGCAGCAATGAAATACCACCAAATGAAAGCTCTATTAGTGAGAAGAAAAGGAGGTAAAATTCATTTGTATGGTAAGTTGCATGACCGAGCGATAAACGGTGAAAGTAGTGTAGTGCCGAAGTGTAAAAAGTGCTCTGGTCATGAAGGGGGTTTCACCTAGCGGGGCTGAAGTGGTTAATAAGATTCAAATAGACAAATCACTGGGTCCAGAAGGTATACTCCCACATATTATAAGAGTATAAAGTAGAGTCATAGACCAACCCTTAATTCTGATATTCAAAGACAGGGAGCATTCCACAGGATTGGCACATAGGAAATTTGGTGACAATATTCAAAAAGGGGTCAAAAACAAAGCCCAGAAACAGTCTAACATCTGTCGTGGGTAAACTTTTTGAAAGTTTTCTAAAATATGCTATCTTGGAGTACCTCAATGAAAATAAGCATATCATATACGCACTGTATCAGCACTGATTTATGAGGGATCTGTCATGTCATACTAATTTAATTAGTTTCTATGAGGACGTAAGTTCTAGACTTGACAGGGGTGAGTAAATGGATATCATATATCAACTTCTCAAAAGCATTTGATACAGTGTCACATGAAAGGTTGTTAGATAAAATGAGAATGATTGGACTGGTAACTGCTAATGCTACCAATTGGTTGCAGTGCTCAACTGCCAGTACGTCAAGTCAATCCCCACAGTCTTTAAACAAAGCTGAAGGGGTTCCATCCAAAAAATATATATTTTTTCAAACTATTGGACAACCCGTTTAAATATGAAGAAACCATTTTGACAGGAACTGATAGTCCATACAGTTGAGTATATGCCCAGCCTGTATCTTAATACTTTGCATTCTAAATGAATGGAAAACCTATTATATCTGTAAGAAATGGTTTGAAAAGAAAACACAAGCAAGCACAAGGCAAATGTTCTGTCTCAATCCAACTGTTTTGCATTTCTGGGTGGATATTTCACACATCTCTGATGAGGTTAATAAGCAGTTCAGATAACATCAGTCAATCTTCTCTGTATCCTATTGCTATTCTGCATTTCGACTCCCCCACCTCTGCCCTTTCATTGCTTTATCTTTCTATAGCAGCACAGGGGCATAGAGAGAATTCTATTTTATTAAATGGACTTACTATAAATAATGTAAATAATATATCTTTGAAAAGCACTCACAAGAACAATTGATTGAGTTTTGGATTTATGATTAATTAAAAAGAATCAAAAACGCATTCTCGCTTCATAGAACTGAAATGTTCTTCATGCCTATGTATGTACTTACATGAAAATGCATACATATTTTGTTAATGTGTAAAATTCCTTATTGAAGTTAACACTAAAAGTACTTATTTATATTATAAGTCAATTCTATTTTATGTCACTGTGAACAATTGGCATCTTAAGCCTGTAAGAGCACAAATCTGCAAGTTAAGCCTTATTATACATAACTTTTGTGGCTTCTAATATCCTGTAGAGTAGATACTACTTGATACGCAGGTACATCCAGCTTTCTGATATCCTGTCTGATTTTTATATTTTCTATGGTGAAGCTATGATCAGACTCTGGTCACAATCTTTTATAATATAATACTAACTTATGGCAGTTTAGATAGAGGTCAAATATACCGTACTTCAGCTTTAAAACCGAGGCAAGAAGTTGGCAGGAGCCATAGTTATGAAACAGCTGAAATATTATTGTAGCTGCATATAACAACTAAACCACTGACTTTTGTCTCTTAAAAGGGATGTTTCTGGACACGGCTTGAGCATAGAGGTGTTAGTCATATCCCTGCCACACAGTTATACACTAATTCAATTCTAATATAGTACTAAAAAAAAATTCTCAAAGGCCATAATCATTTGGAAGAGGTGCAGGTTTAGAATGAGTTAAGGTGTAACATCAGAAAAAACTTTGGATGCGCAGAAGATGGCCTATACATGTGGGAAATACATGTATATGGTACATATAGTATATGGCTATGGGTAAATAGACTGAGCTAACAGAGAGTTTAAAAACACACTGCACTGTCAGATTATCCAAAAATGATCCCTTTCTGGTGGAAGGAGCCATCATCTGTGTCTTCTGAAATGTAAAATAGCAGCGGACAATTTGTGTGATTCATGGGGGAGGGGGATGAATCCTCAAAAATTCAGATTTGTTGTAAACCAAAGTTTTTGGAAAATTTCAAATAAACTGGATTAGTGAGGAATCAATTTGCTCATCTCAACTTGAAACATTAGTATGTATACCTCCAGGCAGTACAGCTCACATGTATGTTGTCATTACACCAAAATTATTCTTTTTAACTATACCTGTTCCTTAAATGCATTAAAGGTGCTGTTACACATTCAAGTTTTTTAATGCAGATTTTGAAGCCAAAACCAGAAGTGGATTAAAAAAAAAAAAAAAGATGTAGAATCTATCCTTCATTTTAATCTGCATGTACATTAATTGTGTGCATTGTACATTCATGTAAATGTACATTGTGGTAGATCCTGCAATAGATGTATATGTACATCTCAGAGATCAAGGAGACACAGCGGTTGTGCCTGTGCAATTGCCAGTGAGATTTACTAACAGTCACAGGCAGTGAATCAGGTTTCACATAATTAGCTCTTAAAACACCTCTATCAGTGCAAATTGTGGTACTGCTGCCATCAAGGGGAGAAGAGTCTTATCTCATCAGGGAGCATGTTAAAATGATTCAGCTTCCAAAGTTGTTTTTTAGGCTTTGTGGTAACATGAAGTTGCCATATTGAATGGTTGCAAAAGTGTTCTCGGTACTCTGATCATGAATGTAGTTTTTCTGTTTTTGTCCACTAGATGGAGTAACTGAGACAAGGACTAAGTATCAGATACAGCGAACTTTTGCAACCCCTGTTAATGTCAGAAATAGATGATTAATGCCACTAAAAAGCAGAGATTAACTACAGAAACAGGAACTCTGCTGATCCACTTTCCATCTACAAACCGGTTTTTAAATAAACACAACAAAATTCAAACAGGCGAAAGCTTGTGCATGACAGCGTGACTGGGGAAGCAACCTGCAAAATGTCACAGCTCCTTCATCTAACTGTAACTAGTCACTTCCCTCTGTTTTCATGAAAGGACAGATGTATATATTGTACATGCAGACAATAGTTATAATTTCTGTAATGCATAATATGTAAAATACAGAGAGGTGTAAAAGGAAAAAGGTAAGATAAGTTAAGTTCATCTAGATTGCTTATATCATCATACTCACAAAAGAGCTCTAGTAATAAAACAATCCATAGTACTAACTATTACCTATAGGCACACTAATACCAATCGTGTCAATCTTTTATAAAAATAAATATTTTAACATTGTTTTCATTATATTACATCTTATGCAGGGGAGTAGCTATAGTGGAAGCAAGGGGCGGCTGCTACGTGGATCAAATTCAGAAAGGGCCTACACGGTAGGAGGACTAAAAGATTTTATTGTCGGGCAACAGTATTATACAGTGACATTATATTCAGTGACAGTATATACAGTGCCATGATATACAGTATATACTGTACGTTAGGGTGTTTCATTTTGTAATGGAAAAAAATAAAATTAATATTTTTTGCAGACTTTGCAGACTTTGCTTACATCCGAGTCTCAGTGATGTAAAAGATATATATTGGATAATATTTAGAGGTTGCATCAGTTTTGTAAAAGTAGGCAAAAAATATGATTTTTCAATGTTAGGCCCTTCACGCCTGCAATCCGTCTATATACGTGATAGCTGCACATACCCTGTGCAGCTACCACGTGTATAGACATCAGGCAGTTCTTTAATTGCAGCGCTTGGATTAAAGCTTCTTCCCCTGCCCTGCTGCTGTCAGGGACAGCATACAGTTCAGTAATGTCGGCAAGGGACCAATCAGAGTGATCCCTTGCGGACAATCTATCCGATTGGTTAGTCTGTGCAGACTAACCAATCGGATTGCGGCAGTGTTAAAATGACGGTTTCAGGCTCTGATCTGCACTCTGCAGATCAGAGCCTGAAATCAGGTAATGTGTCCTTGTGCCCCCCGATCTGTGCCCCCGAATCTTTGCCCCCGATCTGTGCACCTCCAACCCCCCACCCCTTCTGTGAGCCCTGCCTCCGATGTGATCCCCGCCCACCCATCCATGTATTGTACCCCTGATGTGTTCCTCCCCCTCCCCGCCCCATGCATGCATCAGACCCCCAAATGTGCCCCCTCCTGCTGGTTATGCCCCCCTTTACAGCACTGCCCCATTTGTGCCTCCTGCCCCCGATGCAGTCCCCCTGCTTTATTTGATGTCGGCGGCTACATTCCTGAGCCGTTAACATCAGCAGCGAGTGTCAGCTCTATGCTGACACTCTGCTGTAACCCCTAAGATGCCGCAGTAGCGGCATCCATGGGGTAAATAGAGGGAGTGGGCTCCCTCTCTCAACCATTGGGGCTGCTGCGCTGTGACGGCAGTGCCCGATGGTTGCCATGGCAATCGGGCGCTTTGCAAAAGCGCCCATTGTTGCCATCTACAGGACATTTGATAGTATTGTACTTTGCAATGCAAAAGCATTGCAAAGTATAGTACAGCCATCAGCCCCACTGGATCTTCAAGATAATAAAATAATAAAAGTAAAAATAAATAAATAAATAAAAATGTAATAAAAATAAAATAAAAATAGAAAAAAGAAACTACACATTTTAGGTATCACCTAATGACGCGTCCATAATGACAGTTTTTTATAAATATATCACATGATCGACCCTGTATGATAAACACCATCAAAAATAAAAAATAAAAACGGTGTAAAAAAAAGCCATTTTTGTCACCTTACACCACAAAAAGTGCACCACCGAGTGATCAAAAAGGCAGATGTCCCACAAAATGGTACCAATAAAACCGTCACTTCATCCTGCAAAAAATGAGACCCTACATAAGAAAATCGCTCAAAAAAACAAACAAAAACTATAGCTCTCAGAACACGGAGACACTAAAACATCATTTTTTGAATTTCAAATATGCCATTAGTGTTATAGTGAAAAATAAGGGTACATATTAGGTATTGGCGCGTCCATAATGAAATGCTCGATAAAAATATCACATGACTTAACCCAAAAGCAAATTATTTTCACTTTACATCACAAAAAGTGCAACACCATGCGATCAAAAAGGCATATGCCCCCCCAAATAGTACCAATCAAACCATCACCTCATCCCACAAAAAAATTATACCCAATTTAAGACAATCGCCCAAAAAATAAAAGTCTCTATGGAGACACTAAAACATAATTTTTTTGTTTTAAAAATTCTATTTTTGTGTAAAACTTAAATAAATAAGAAAAATTTGACAAATTAGGTATCGCCACGTCCGTAACGATCTATAAAACTGTCACATGACCTAATCCCTCAGATGAACACTGTAAAAATATATAAAAACTGTTCCAAAACAGCCAATTTTTTGGTCATAAAGTGTAATAAAGTGTAATAATGAATGATCAAAAAATCCTATGTACCAAAAAATGGTACCAATAAATCTGGCACCTTATCCCCCAGTTTCCAAAATAGGGTCACTTTTTGGGAGTTTCTACTCTAGGGGTGCATCAGGGGGGCTTTAAATGGGACATGGCATCAAAAAACCAGTCCAGAAAAATCTGCCTTCCAAAAACCATGTGGCGCTGCTTTTCTTATGCACCCTTCCGTATTTCCCTTACATCATTTTACAACCACATGTGGGGTGTTTCTGTAAACCGCAGAATCAGGGTAATAAATATTGAGTTTTGTTTGGCTGTTAACCCTCCATGTGTTAAAAATAAAAAGAAAAAAAATTAGAAATGCATTCTCCATTTTCCTTTAATTCTTGTGGAACACCTAAAGGGTTAACAAAGTTTGTAAAATCAGTTTTGAGTAACATGGGGTGTAGTTTCTACAATGGGGTCGTTTATGGGGGTATCTGCTATGTAAGCCCCACAAAGTGATCTGAACTGGTCCCTAAAAAGTGGGTTTAAGAAATTTTCAAAAAATTTTTAAGAATTGCTTCTAAACATCTAAGCCTTCTAACGTTCTAAAAAAATAAAATGACATTTCCTAAATGATGCAAAATAAAGTAGACATATGGGGAATGTTAAGTAATAAATGTTTTATGAGGAATCACTTTCTGTTTTAAAAGCAGAGAAATTGAAAATTGTGAATTTTTCTAACTTTTGGGTAAATTTGGGATTTTTTCATAAATAAAGGTGAAATATATTGACTCAAATTTATGAAGTAGAATGTGTCACGAGAAAACTATCTCAGAATGGCTTGGATAAATAAAAGTGTTCCAAAGCTATTACCATATAAAGTGATGCATGTCAGATTTATAAAATTTGACCTGGACACTGGGGCATCAATGACCCTTGGTCATGAAAGGGTTAATTAAGTTTATAGGGAAAACTAGAAATCACATAGTTAAAATAATATTAAAACTAGACACGAAGTAGTAGGATAGGCAAAGCATGTGTTATATTAATCAACTTTGAACAATGCAATCCCTTCTTTTGTTAGCTTGGTAACGACTTTTCTGTGATGCTCGACTACCCTCAACAAGAATTTTGTTGTTGCTCCCTGTTTGTTATACTTTTTTTTAATCGGAGCAATTCCTCTTTCTGCGTGATCATTGATCACCTAAAGAGTGGTCAAATCCCAAACAATTCAAAGGACGTTTTATTAGTAACAAAATGGCTCAGGTCTTTCCTTTCAAAAACTAGGTTTTTACACTCTAATCGTTTCATTTCCTTTTTCTTTGCAGGTTTGGTTTCAAAAATTTTTATCATATTTTCCTTAAAATCCTGAGTAATACATTTGTCCAAAAAAGCCAATCCTACGTTTGTTTCTGACAGATACCAAAGGTGTCTTTTAGCAACTGTGAGAGCACTTTTTTTTAATTTTACATCTGCATGTGGGTAAGTCTTTTAGCAACTGTGAGAGCACTTTTTTTTACATCTGCATGTAGCATATCCAAATCATTCTTTGGAGCTCATCAACTTACAATTGCCTCGTGCAAAAAACATATATGAGGCTGACAAAATGTGCAACCCGTTTAATTCCTTTCAATTCTCGTTGAGGCATATTCAACTGTTTAGTGAAGAGGACAATTTTAAGGGCATAAATTGCCTTTGCCATCCACCTTGCTTGATGCAGAGCCCCTGGGATCCTGAAACTGAAGTCGTTTTTAGACCAAATTTCTAGGTATAGGAGTGAGAGTACTAATAAAAGTGAATAATGTGTGCAACCCCTAAATATTATCCAATCTTCTTGAAATTTGGCATATACAGTTGCAAGAAAAAGTATGTTAACCCTTTGGAATGATATGGATTTCTGCACAAATTGGTCATAAAATGTGATCTGATCTTCATCTAAGTCACGACAATAAACAATTACAGTCTGCTTAAACTAATAACACACAAAGAATTAAATGCTACCATGTTTTTATTGAACACACCATGTAAACATTTATAGTGCAGGTGGAAAAGTATGTGAACCCTTGGATTTGGGATTTGAACTGCTTGAACTTCCTTTGGTAGCAATAACTTCAACCAAACGTTTCTTGTAGTTGCAGATCAGACATGCACAACGGTCAGGAGTAATTCTTTACTATTCCTGTTTACAGAACTGTTTCAGTTCAGCAATATTCTTGGGATGTCCGATGTGAATCACTTTCTTGAGGTCATGCCACAGCATCTCAATCGGGTTGAGGTCAGGACTCTGACTGGACCACTCCCGAAGGCGTATTTTCTTCTGTTTAAGCCATTCTTGTTGATTTACTTCTATGCTTTGGGTCGTTGTCCTGTTGCAACACCCATCTTCTGTTGAGCTTCAGCTGGTGGACAGATGGCCTTAAGTTCTCCTGCAAAATGTCTTGATAAACTTGGGAATTCATTTTTCCTTCGATGATAGCAATCCTTCCATGCCCTGATGCAGAAAAGCAGCCCCAAACCAAGATGCCCCCACCACCATACTTCACAGTTAGGATGAGGTTTTGATGTTGGTGTGCTGTGCCTCTTTTTCTCCACACAGTGTTGTGTGTTTCTTCCAAACAACTCTACTTTGGTTTCATCTGTTTACAGAATATTTTGCCAGTACTGCTGTGGAACATCAAGGTGCTCTTGTGCAAACTGTCAACAAAAATCCAGGTGTCTTACCGTGGACTGATGAACAGCAAGGCTTTTAGAGATACTTTTATAACCCTTTCCAGCTTTATGCAAGTCAACAATTCTTAATTGTAGGTCTTCTGAGAGCTCTTTTGTGCGAGGCATCATTCACATCAGACAATGCTTCTTGTGAAAAGCAAACCCAGAACTGGTGTGTGTTTTTTTAAAGGGCAGGGCAGCTGTAACCAACACCTCCAATCTCATCTCATTGATTGGACTCCAGTTGGCTGACACCTCACTCCAATTAGCTCTTGGAGATGTCATTAGTCTAGGGGTTCACATATTTTTTCCCCCGCACTGTGAATGTTTACATGGTGTGTTCAATAAAAACATGGTAACATGTAATTCTTTGTGTGTTATTAGATTAAGCAGACTGTGATTGTCTATTGTTGTGACTTAGATGAAGATCAGATCACATTTTATGACCAATTTGTGCAGAAATCCATATCATTCCAAAGGGTTCACATACTTTTTCTTGCAACTGTATATCTTTTACTTCACTAAGACTCTGGGCCGTAAGCAAATCCATATGAAAATCACTTCTTTGGAAAAATTAAACACCCTACTGTACGTTTAGGAAACAGATGGAGCAGCTGCCAGGCCTGGTCTGAGAGAACGATCTTAACTAGCCACAGAAATGGGTTTTGCATGGAGGAGAGGGATGTGAAGAAGATCATGGGGAGGAGGACCCATTCAAAAATTGCTGTGCCGCCCAGTCAATTCTAGTTACGCCACTGATCATATGTATATGTCTTATTTCCTTATCTTCCTTCCTGCCTCTTACTAGTGCTATTCTTCAATTGAAGTATACCATACATGCTTTATATCAATTGTTATTAAAATACACTGTAGGAAAATGAAAAAGAAAATGAAAAATTGGTGAAAGAGTGGTGCTTGGTGAATGATCAGACAGGCAGAGACACATTAATACTGGATTGCAGCAATACAGGCGGCCATTCTGGCCTGGTAACAGTCATAGGTGCTGGATAGCCTCCTGTGGTATTCAATTTCAATCTCTTTCAACTTGGACCTGTAGTTCAGCCAAGCCAGTGGATTGCTGTGCCTAGGAGATCAGTCCCAGACATTGTTGATGGGGGAGAGATCAGGCAATCAATGTGGCCAGGGGAGCAGCTGGATACACTGAATGTTGTGTTGCACGGGCAGTATGTGGGTGGGGGCGTTATTTTGTTGGAACACCATGTCTCATAACTGAAACATAAAAAGCATTAGGACTGGTTTCACAATATCCTAGCCATATTGAAGGCTGTTCTCTTAAAAGCTTAAAAGGTTTTTCAGAGATTTTTTTTTTTACTGATGTCATCAGTATCTGATCTGAGGGGTTTGACATATGGGACCTCCGCCGATCAGTTGTTTCGAGAAGGCACCAGCCTGTGAGCGCCACAGCCTTCTCACATCTTACCAAGCACACCGCCGTACATTGTACAGCAGCTGTGAATGGTATCGCGCTCAGCCCCGTTCACTTGAATTGGGGTGATCTGCTCGTAGGCCACTTGACACATGAATGTGTCATCACTCGGCCTAGGAAAAGCAGATAGAAGGCCGCGGTGCTCACAGGAGTACTACTGTCTTCTTAAATAGCTAATTGTGGTGGTCCCGAGTGTCGGCCCCCACAATTAGATACTAATGATCTATTCTGAGGATAGGTAATCAGTATGAAAATCTCTGAAAATCCCTTCATGGTTCCCTTTATGAATACCAAATGGGAATGGCCACATTAGCTAATTGCGCCTTACACCATGAGACCTGGAGTTGGTCCTGTGTGCTTTTATCACTTTACACCATTATTTACCATTGTTTGCCACATCAGAGTTTGCAGTAGGGCTAGAGAGTGCCTAGCCCTACTGCATAGTGCATAGACACAATTGTTTGATTACTGTGGTCAGACCCCATGGACTCAACAACAATCATGAGAAAGGGGGGCACATCCACAATTCCCCATGTGAATGGAAAGTATGCTGCTAAACTGCTTTTAGATGTTTGTTTCAGTTGTTTCTGTGATGTAGTGAAATATAATTACACGCACTTCATATGTTTCAAAGGCTTTTATCGACTATTACATGAAATTTATGCAAAGAGTCAGGACCTCTGCAATTCGACTGGGCATGCTCTCAATCAACTTCTGGGCCAAATCCTGACTGATAGCAACCCATTCTTTCATGATCACTTCTTGGAATTTGTCAGAATTAGTGTTTTTTTGTTAAGATCTGGGGAGTTTCCAGGCCATGGACCCAAAATGTCAACGTTTTGGTTCCCGAGCCACTTAGTTATCACTTTTGCCTTATGGCACGGTGCTCCATCGTGCTGGAAAATGCATTGTTCTTCACGCTGTTGGAAGAAGTTGCTGTTGGAGGGTGTTTTGGTACCATTCTTTATTCATGGCTGTGTTTTGGGGCAAAATTGTGAGTGAGCCGACTCCCTTGGATGAGAAGCAACCCCACACATGAATGGTCTCAGGATGCTTTACTGTTGGCATGACACAGGACTGATGGTAGCGCTCACCTTTTCTTCTCCGGACAAGCCTTTTTCCTGAACAAACAATCGGAAAGAGGCTTCATCGGAGAATATGACTTTGCCCCAGTCCCCAGCAGTCCATTCACCATATTTTCTGCATAAGATTAATCTGTCCCTGATGTTTTTTTTTGGAGAGAAGTGGCTTCTTTGCTGCCCTTCTTGACACCAGGCCATCTTCCAAAAGTCTTCGCCTCACTGTGCGTGCAGATGCGCTCACACCTGCCTGCTGCCATTCCTGAGCAAGCTCTGCACTGGTGGCACTCCGATCCCGCAGCTGAATCCTCTTCCTGAATCCTCTTCCTCTGGCGCTTGCTGGACTTTCTTGGATGCCCTGAAGCCTTCTTAACAAGAATAGAACCTCTTTCCTTGAAGTTCTTGATGATCCTATAAATTGTTGATTGAGGTGCAATCTTAGTAGCCACAATATCCTTGCCTGTGAAACCATTTTTATACAACGCAACAATGGCTGCACACGTTTCTTTGCAGGTCACCATGGTTAACAATGGAAGAACAATGATTTCAAGCATCACCCTCCTTTTAACTGGTCAAGTCTGCCATTTTAACCTCTTAAGGACACATAACGTACCAGTACGTCATGATGTCCTGGTACTTAAGGACACATGACGTACCGGTACGTCATGTATGGTTCCGATCACCGCCGCGCGGCGGGCGGTGATCGGAACCCGGTGCCTGCTCAAATCATTGAGCAGGGACCTAGGCTAAATGCGCCGGGGGGTCCTGTGACCCCCCCCATGTCGGCGATCGCAGAAAACCGCCGGTCAATTCAGGCCTGCAGTTTTCTGCGTTTCCGGGTTATTTGGGTCTCTGAAGACCCGATAACCTGGAACAGGATGGTGATGGTGGTGTGATTTCACCTCTCAGGATCGCCTCTGGTTGGTGGGCGGGACGGCGTGAGATTCAAATGATGCAAGCGCTCCTCTCCTCCTCCTTTTGTGTTCCGGAGCCGGAGGAGAGAAGAGCTGCCTGCATGTCGTCCATTGCTGCCAGCATCACCCCATCTGTGCCCCCCAGGACTCTATCTGTGCCCCCAGCACCCCCCATCTGAACTTCAGGTACATAGGGAAAGCATAGGGAAAGTTTGAGTTAGGCAGGGAAAATAAAGGGAAATTTAGGGAGATGCAATTAAAAATGTATCCAACTAAGTTAGAGTGTCTGGGGTAAACAGACCCTAGACCTCCCAAAGGTACTTTTTTTTTTTTTTCTGTTAGTTTTAGGGTGAGTTTGTGAACACCCGTGCCCCCCCACACATGCACACCAAATAAAGATTTACACACACGCACATACACACACACACTCCCCTATGGCCCGCCGGACGTTCTCGGCCGAGGAGGCATACGCCCAGCTTGCCTCCGACTCCGAGAGTTCTAGTGAGGACGATGATGACCCATCATTCCTGTTGTCATCCGCGTCCTCCTCATCATCTAGCGATGATGATGAGCACCCAAGGCGGTGGAGATGCCGCCAGGAGGAGCAAGGGGACAGCCATGTTAGGGACCCTGTGGCCCAGCCTAGTACTAGCAGCTCTAGGGCTCATACTGGTTTCCCGGCCCACCAGTTAAATCCACCGGAGCACCCTGCCGGTGAACTAGTCTGGTGTAGCCCAGAGCGATAAGAGCTTGTGATTCCTGATTTTGTAGGCCAATCAGGAATCTAGATTTCCACAGTGGGCTACACTGAATATGACTTTTTTTGTCATTTTTTCAGTGACCCACTGGTTAATCTGATGGTGGAGCAGATGAACCTGTACGCCCAACAGTTCGTCGCTCCACACCCGGGCTCCTTTTTGGCCAGGCCCGGTGGCTGGACGCCGGTCAGTGCAGCCGAAATGAGGACATTTTGGGGCCTCGTGCTGCATATGGGCCTGGTCAAGAAACACAGTGTCAAGCTGTACGGGAACGTCCTATACTAGACCTTACTTTACAGTACGGCCATGACACGCTCCCGGTTTCTAGGCCATCCGGAAATGTCTGCATTATTCAGATAATGCAGCATGTCCCCACCGAGGTGATCCTGCCCATGATCGTCTGTATAAGATATGGCCGGTCATCGATCACTTTGGGGCCAAATTCATGGAGGCCTATGTACCTGGAAGGGAGTTCGCGGTTGATGAGTCTCTCATTGCGTTCAAGGGGAGACTCATTTTCCGCCAGTATGTGCCCTCCAAGCGGGCGAGGTATGGCGAGTACCTCAGGGTACACTTACAAATTTCGTGTCTACGAGGGGCGAGATTCCCGGATTCAACCCCCAGAATGTCCCCCCACTCTGGGTGTTACCGGGAAACTTGTGTGGGACCTTATGCACCCACTGCTGGATAAGGGTTACCACCTGTACGTGGATAACTTTTATACCAGTATCCCCTTGTTCCAGTCCCTTGCCGCCAGATCCACGTCCGCTTGTGGGAAAGTGCAGAAAAATCTATGCGGCCTCCCTGCCCTCCCCTTCCAGGTACAAACCCCAAAAAGATGTAGAGTGTGTCACAGGAGGGGGATACGGAAGGACACCACAACTCAATGTGACACGTGCCCCGATCATCCGGGCCTCTGCATTATTGGTTGCTTCAGGGAGTATCACACATCCATGGAGTACTAAATTTATATCACAATTTATCACTGACATCGGATAAAAAAAACTGGTTCTTAGACTTGAGACTACCCCATGACCTAACCCCCCAGATTAACACAGTCCAGAAAAAAAAGGGCTAAAAAGATTTTTTTTTGTCACCTTACATAATAAAAAGTTTCATAGCAAGCAATCAAAAAGTCATATAGCCCCCAAAATAGTGCCAATAAAACCGTCCTCTCATTCTGCAAAAAATGAGCCCCCACATAAGATAATCATAGAAAAAATAAAAGACCTACCCCCCCCCCCCCCCCCCCAGAATAACACGTTAAAAAAAAAAAAAAAAAACGGTGCCAAGACCGCTATTTTTGGCACTTTCCCATTTCAATCCTTTTTTTCCGGTAACAAAACAAGGGTTAACAACCAAACAAAAGTTAATATTTATTACCCTGATACTGCAGTTTACAGAAATGCCACTTCTGTGGTCGTAAACTGCTGTATCAGTAAAAGGGAGGCCGCAAAAGGAAAGGACCGACATGGTTTCTGGAGGGCCGATTTTGATGGCCTTTTTTATTGACACCATGTCCCTTTTGAAGCCCCCCTGATGCCCCCCTAGAGAAAAAACTCCCTAAAAGTGACCCCAACTAAGAAACTACACCCTTTAGGTGTTCCTCAACAGTTAATGGCAAATGAAGATGAAATTTCAGAATTTCAATTTTAGGTAACCTTGCTTAACAAAAATTTAATATAGAGCAACCAAAAATCATATGTATCCTAAAAATAGTCCCCCCAAAAAATGCCACCTTATCCCGTAGTTTCCAAAATGGGGTCACTTTTAGGGAGTTTCAACTCCAGGGGTGCATCAGGGGGTTTGAAACAGAACACGGTGTAAATAAACCGGTCCATAAAAATCGGCCCTCCAAAAACCAAACGGCGCACCTTTACCTCTACGCCCCGTTGTGTGGCCGTACAGCAGATGAGGCAGTGGCAGCTGCACCAGAAGCTATATGGTACATGTTGGCAGGCAAGCAGCAGCATGATGGAGGCAGCAACAGACTTACAGAAGATGGTGGTCGGCAGGTCATAGCAGTGGCATGATAGAGTCCATAGCAGCAGCCATACAGGATGTGATGGTAGGCAGGCAGACAGCAAAAGTGGCAAGATGGGGCACAACCAGCAAGGTGAGATCTATTTATGGGAATCAGACTGAGGACTGAGAAAATGTCAGTCCTGGTGGAGTAATCATGTACATATGCTGACCCCCCCCCCCCACCCCCCCACCCCCCAAAAAAAATAAAAATTTCAACTTTGATGAAAATGAATACGAATAATGAATGAATAAGTAAATTGTCAATTCAGGCATTAGTGGCATGATGCAGGCAGCAACATACAGCTGTACAGAACGCGATGGTAGGCAGACAGACAGCAATACCGGCAAGATGGGGCACCGCCAGAAAGTCGAGGTCCTGAGGAGTGACAAAATATCAGTATTGATACAGTAATCATGTACATATAATCACATACATGATCACGTAAATTAAAAAATGTGAATTGCAAACGTAAAACTGAATGTATGTGAACGGACGAATGAGGCTTGAAAATCTATTTCACCTTAATACCAACACTTGTAGATTTCTGCCACACACTGGGTAGTGATGGACGACCATCGGCTGGGACGATTCACGAACGCGATCAATTGTTCATGAACCGCAAGTTTGCAGTGGTCCTATTCACTTTAATGGCAGGTGAACCTTAAAAACCTTCAGGTTATATTGGCAGCCACCAAATACTTACTAGAAGTGCACAAATAGTCCCACAACATGCACAGTGACATACTAGAGATCAATGACAAACATTCTTAAAGAGAAATTCTCAAAAATGTGCCCTGCTGGAGCCTATAAAGATTTTATTTAGGGAGTATGGACCCCAAAATGTGATTATGTGGCTGGAGGAACATTAGGCGGTCACCGTATAACAATTTTACTGTTGGCCAGTTAGATTACAAGCCCCAAAAATAATGCATTCACCGTACAGTAAAAATCAAGTGAATATGTGGCTGGAGGTAAATTAGATGGTCAATGGATATACATTTTACTACAGGCCAGTGGAATACAGGCCCCAAACATTAGGCATTCACCGGACAGAAAAGATCAAGTGATTATGTAGCTGGAGGTATATTAGGCAGTCATTGGATAACAATTTTACTGAAGGCCAGTGGAGTACAGGGCCCAAACATTAGGCATTCACCATACAGAAAAGAACAAGTGATTATGTGGCTTGAGGTACATTAGGTGGTCAATGTATGAAAATGTTACTGTTGGCCAGTTAGATAACAGGCCACAAAAATAATGCATTCACCATACAGAAAGGTCAAGTGATTATGTGGCTGGAGGTATATTAGACGGTCATTGGATATTAATTTTACTGCAGGCCAGTGGAGTACAGGCCCCAAACATTAGGCATTCACTGGACAGAAAACATCAAGAGATTATGTGGCTGGGGGTATATTAGATGGTCATTGGATATCAATTTTACTGCAGGCCAGTTAGATAACAGGCCACAAAAATAATGCATTCACCGTACTGAAAGGTCAAGTGATTATGTGGCTGTAGGTATATTAGACGGTAAATGGATATCAATTTTACTGCAGGCCAGTGGATTATAGGCCCAAAACATTAGGTATTCACTGGACAGAAAACATCAAGTGATTATGTGGCTGGGGGTATATTAGACGGTCATCGAATAACAATTTTACTGCAGGCCAGTGGAGAACAAGCCCCAAAAAAGCCGGTATATCAATCCCCTCTATCAGTATTTTGTGAAAACAGGTATATAGAACCCCTTAATGAGTACTTGCTGGAAGCTAGTAAATCACACCCTTCAATCAGTATTTTGTGGAAACAGGTATATTAAACCACTTAATCAGTATTTTGTAGAAGCAGGTATCTCGCACCCCTTAATCTGTTTTTGGGGAAACAAGTATATCACACCAGTTGCAATTTGTTATTCCAATAGCGTTTGTCCCTCTATCTAGATGCGGTATCTCAGCAGAACCGCACACAACTGCTGCACAATATATATGCACTATAATATACTTTCTATGTTAGAAGGTATATTATAGGCATAACACACCCCTCAATCATTTTTTTGTTTTTTTGTTGGGGCAACAGGTATATCACACCAGTTGCAATGAGTTACTTTAAATAGCATTTGTTCCTCAATCTAGCTGCGGTAACTCAGCATAACCGCACATAACTGCTGCACAATACAAATGCCCTATAATCTACTTTATATCTTAGAAGGTATTTAATAGATATATCACACCACTCAATCAGTTTTCTTTGGGGGGGGGGGGGGGGCAACAATTATATCACACCAGTTGCAATTAGTTATTCCAATAGCGTTTGTCCATATATTTAGCTACAGTATCGCAGAACCCCACACAACTGCTGCACAATACAAATGCACTATAATATACTTTCTATGTTAGAATGTATATTATAAGTATATTACACCCCTCAGTATGTCACACCTATCGATGCCACATCTATACCAGTCCTTAAAACGACTTTTGTGGCCCTATTAGCTAGTGTTTGGGTCCCTAACAGCCTGTCCCTGCTCCCCACAGCAACCTCTGCCTACACTGGCAAAAAACACAATGTAAAATGGCTGCCAGATCGGGTTTATTTATAGGGTAGGGGGTGTGTCCATGTGCTGAAACGTCTCAATTGGCTGTCCTGTCCCACCTAAAGGATGTGTCATGGGACAAAGATCGGCACAATGCAAAAGAATATGGCGGCGGTGGACATCGCCATATGTTTGCTTGTTCGGTGAACCGTGAAACGAGCAAATTTTTCAGTAAAAGTTTGGGTTCGAGTTCGGTGTTCGGCGATTTAATGGCGCTTTTTGAAAGGCTGCAGAGCAGCCAATCAACAAGCGTTTAGTTCTTGTGCCCTTAGAAGCCATCATAGCCATGGCTACTAATGACATGGCTGTAATTGGCCAGTGCAGCATTTGACCCAGCCTCTATATAAGCTGTAGTCACGTAGCGCTGCACGTCACTCTGCTCTTACTAGTGTAGGGATAGGATGCTGCTGCTGTGAGGGAGAGAATAGGAAAGAAGAATCTGTTATCAGAACTTCTTAACTCTGCGATCTACAGTGATTGTGTTTTGAGGGTGCAGTGCAACATTTTTTTACCCTGCTCTGAGCCCAGTGACACAGAAAAATAACTTTTATCCGTCTGTTAGTTAGGTGGGCTTCGGCCTCCATTTTGTGCAAGTTCAGTGCACCAGCACAGCATATGTGCCAGGGACTATAATTTAACCCAGTGTTTTTAGTTTAGTGGGAAACATACACCCATTTTTTAAGTGCACCTGCACTGCATATGTGCCAGGAGAAGGCAAAATAATATAGGGAATCATTCTCTGAGTTCAGGGACCCAGGGGGTGACATATTCAATATTTTTTTTGTAAGAACAATCCAAGTAAATCCATCTGTTAGATTCTGTGGGGACAAATTATTATTATTTTTTGCTAAAAAGTACATTTGCTCCCTGCACTGCATTTGTGAAAGTCCAATACAAGCGTTAAATACTGCAATTATATTCTGGTTTTAAAAAAACACCCATTTTGTGTAAAACACTAGATTTGGGGCTTTTGCTGAATTTGCGACAGTCATATACGCACTTTAAATACTGCAGTTATATTCTGGGTTTAAAAAAAAGAAAAATAATTTTGTTCAAGACAAAATACTGATAGAGGGGATTGATATACCTGCTTCCACCAAATACTGATTGAGGCTTGCGATACACCAGCTTCCACCAAATATTAATTAAGGGGTTTGATATACCATCTTCCATTTGGGACCTTTACTGCATTTGTGACAGTCAAATACAAGCTTTAAATACTGCAGTTATATTCTGGGTTTAAAAAAACACCCATTTTGTGCAAGGCCCTACATTTTGGGCCTTTTCTGCATTTGTAACAGTCAAATACAAGCTTTAAATACTGCAGTTACAGTCATGTGAAAAAATTAGGACACCCTTTGAAAGCATGTGGTTTTTTGTAACATTTTTAATAAAAGGTTATTTCATCTCCGTTTCAACAATACAGAGAGATTAAAGTAATCCAACTAAACAAAGAAAACTGAAGAAAAGTCTTTTCAAGATCTTCTGTAAATGTCATTCTACAAAAATGCCTATTCTAACTGAGGAAAAAGATAGGACACCCTTGCCCCTAATAGCGAGTGTTACCTCCTTTGGCTGAAATAACTGCAGTGAGACGGTTCTTGTAGCCATCTACCAGTCTTCGACATCGGTCTGAGGAAATTTTACCCCACTCCTCAATGCAGAACTTTTTCAGCTGTGAGATGTTTGAGGGGTTTCTTGCACGTACAGCCCTTTTCAAGTCACCCCACAGCATCTCAATGGGATTCAAATCTGGACTTTGACTTGGCCATTCCAGGACTCTCCATTTCTTCTTTTTCAGCCAATCTTTGGTTGATTTACTAGTATGTTTTGGGTCATTGTCATGTTGCATGGTCCAGTTCCGCTTCAGCTTTAATTTTCTAACTGATGGTCTCACATGTTCTTCAAGCACCTTCTGATACACAGTAGAATTCATCGTGGATTCTATGATGGTGAGCTGACCAGGTCCTGCTGCAGCAAAGCAGCCCCAAACCATGACACTTCCACCTCCATGCTTCACAGTTGGTATGAGGTTCTTTTCTTGGAATGCTGTGTTTGGTTTACGCCAAACATGTCCTCTGCTGTTGTGTCCAAATAATTCAATTTTGGACTCATCTGTCCAAAGAACATTATTCCAGAAGTCCTGGTCTTTGTCAACTTTATCTCTGGCAAATGTCAGTCTGGCCTCGATGTTTCTCTTGGAAAGCAAAGGTTTCCTCCTTGCACACCTCCCATGCAAGTTAAACTTGTACAGTCTCTTTCTGATTGTAGAGGCATGTACTTCTACATCAACAGTAGCCAGAGCCTGCTGTAGTTCTCGAGATGACACTTTAGGGTTTTTGGAGACCTCTTTTAGCATCTTGCGGTCTGCTCTTGGGGTGAACTTGCTGGGGCGACCAGTCCTGGGCATGTTGGCAGTTGTTTTGAAAGCCCTCCACTTGTAGACTATCTTCCGGACAGTGGAATGGCTGATTTCAAAATCTTTTGAGATCTTTTTAAATCCCTTCCCAGACTCATAGGCTGCTACAATCTTTTTTCTGAAGTCCTCTGACAGCTCTTTTGCTCTCACCATGGTGCTCACTCTCACTTCAACAGTCAGGAGCACACCAAACTAAATGTCTGAGGTTTAAATAGGGCAAGCCTCATTCAACATGCAGAGTAACGATCTACTAATTATGTGCACCTGGTGTGATATACCTGTGTGAGATCTGAGCCAATTTAAGAGGGAATACATGTGAGGGTGTCCTATCTTTTTCCTCAGTTAGAATAGGCATTTTTGTAGAATGACATTTACAGAAGATCTTGAAAAGACTTTTCTTCAGTTTTCTTTGTTTAGTTGGATTACTTTAATCTCTCTGTATTGTTGAAACGGAGATGAAATAACCTTTTATTAAAAATGTTACAAAAAACCACATGCTTTCAAAGGGTGTCCTAATTTTTTCACATGACTGTATATTCTGAGTTTAAAAAGACACCCATTTTGTGCAAGACACTACATTTGGGGCCTTTGCTGCATTTGTGACAGTCAAATACAAGCTATAAATACTGCAGTAATATTCTGGATTTAAAAAAAAAACAAACATTTTGTGCAAGACACTTTATTTGCTGCTTTTGCTGCATTTCTGAGAGTCTAATACAACCGTTAAATACTGCTGTTATATTCTGGGTTTGAAATAACACCCATTTTGTGCAATACACTACATTTGGGGCTTTTGCTGCATTTCTGAGTCCAATAAAAGCTTTAAATACTGCAGTAATATTCTGGGTTTAAAAAAACACCCATTTTGTGCAAGACACTTTATTTGCAGCCTTTGCTGCATTTCTGAGAGTCCAATACAAGCTTTAAACACTGCAGTTATATTCTGGTTTAAAAATACACCCATTTTGTGCAACACACTATATTTGGGGCTTTTTCTGCATTTCTGAGAGTCAAATACAAGCTTTAAATACTGCAGTTATATTCTGGGTTTAAAAATACACCCATTCTGTGCAAGACCCTACATTTTGGGTCATTTCTGCATTTGTAACAGTCCAATACAAGATTTAAATACTGCAGTTATATTCTGGGTTTAAAAATACACCCATTTTCTGCAAGACACTACATTTGCTGCATTTCTGAGAGTCCAATACAAGCGTTAAAAACTGCAGTTATATTCTGGGTTTAAAAAATACACCCATTTTGTGCAAGACAATACATTTGCGGCCTTTCACAAATTTGTCTGTTACATTGTTGGGTGACATTCCCAAATTTATGGCTGTGATATACTCCTGCTCTACCTAGTGGACAGGGAAATACATTTCACTAATTTGTCTGCTACATTGTCGGGTGACCTTCACCAATTTTTGGCTGTGGTATACCCCTGCTCTACCTAGTAGACAGGGAAATATATTTCACTAATTTGTTACATTGTCGGGTGACATTCATCAATTTTGGGCTGTGATTTACCCCTGATCTACCTTGTGACATTCACCATACAAGTGTTAATAACTGCAGTTACATTCTGGGTTTAAAAAATACACCCATTTTGTGCAAGACACTACATTTGCGGCCTTTGCTGCATTTCTGAGCGTAAAATACAAGCTTTAAATACTGCAGTTATATTCTGGGTTTAAAAAAAACACCAATTTTGTGCAAGGCACTACAATTGGGGCCTTTTCTGCATTTCTGACAGTCCAATACAAGCGTTAGATACTGCTTTTATATTTTGTGAAAGACACTACAAATTACCCCAATATTTCAAAGCAGATGCAGCGCGCTTTCAGAGTCCTCACCCAGCTGCTGCTCGCCTGTCAGCGCTGCAGCATAACTTAAGCCTTCCCCCTCACCGCCTCATATGCGACTTGCCCACTAGGTGATACTCCACCTTGCGCTGTTTCGAGTACTCCACCAACATGGCCAGTGCCGATCATGCCGTTTTCAGTGTTACTATCCCACTTCTATGCCTCCTTGAAAAACCGCTTTGTGCGATGATGATCACAGGAGGAAGATGGATCATTTACAAGGATTTCAGGCAAGTTATTCACAATTGGCTCCTAGGGTGGGTTCCTGCACCCACATACGCCAGGTACACAATTGTTCAGCACAGTTCTGGAGGATAAGGGGTGGAGGATGAGGAGGAGGAGATTGAGGAGGAGGAACCGTATTCACAGCAGGGTGGCACCCAAGCCAGCTCATGGCCATCACTGGTGCTTGGCTGGGGAGATACAGAGGACACAGACGATACACCTTCCACATAGGATAGCTTGTCGTTGCCTCTGGGCAGCCTGGAACACATGAGCGATTACATGCTGCAGTGTCTCTGCAATGAGCGCCGAGTTGGCCACATTCTAACTTGTGCTGATTACTGGGTGGCCACGCTGCTGAATCCCCGTTACAAGGACAACATACCTATGGAAAAAGAGGTTTTGTCCAGCTTGTAGTTGTGGTAATCCAAAAAGGCTTTATTCAATATTCAATAAAATCCAGGTACAAAAATGCAGAGTCTACATGTTTCGGGCGCATTTCAATCTCAGCCCTTACTCATGACTGTTTCAGTTACACTGTTGAGTTTACCTTTATAGAGAGGAGGGGGAGCCAAAAAATGGGCAACAATGGCACAAAAAGGCATTAAATGTACAGCACGGAAGGCACCCACTGTAGCTAGCTTTGTGAGCCCACCCCTTTTCAAAAATGATAAATCTAGAACAACAAAAAGTACATGGCTGTCAACAAAAGTAAACTATAAATGTGGACACTCCATCTGCACTTGCTGTAAATATATGAAAATTTGTCAAAGTTTTGAGTCCAGTACTAATGGCCAGGTTTTTAAAATAAAATCCTTTTTAAACTGTAACACCACCTATGCGATTTATTGTATAACTTGCACAAGTTGCATGCTGCAGTATGTAGGATGTATTGTACAACAAGCGCAATAAAAACACATATCAGAAAACATATATCAGACATATCGCACCATAAGAACCGCAAGATATCGGCGGCAAGTCTCCATTTTGCTATGGTACATGGTGGTGATGTCTCCTATATGTCAGTACAAGTTATTGAAAAGGTTAAAAAAAACAATAAGAGGTGGTGAGAGAAAAAAGAAACTCTTAAACAGAGAATCATATTTTATTTTCTGTTTAGAAAGTCGCCAACCACAAGGCCTAAAGAAAAAACTGGATTTAATCCTGCAATATTAATTGTCAATTTATCTTGTTTTCCTATTTCTTCAATTAGTTTTTTATATGGACTATTCTTTTGGTATGTTTTTATCTATGTACACCTTTGTGGAGGGGAGTGGTTGATCTTTAGCCTGATTGCCTCAGGTGAGGAGGCTCCCCCTCCTCTCTATAAAGGTAAACTCAACAGTGTAACTGAAACAGTCATGAGTAAGGGCTGAGATTGAATTGTGCCCGAAACATGTAGACTCTGCATTTTTGTACCTGGATTTTATTGAATATCGAATAAAGCCTTTTTGGATTACCACAACTACAAGCTGGACAAAACCTCTTTTTCCATATTTTCGTCATTGCTCCTGATTCGGGTGAAGGAGTTGTTCCGTGCTATAACAGTGGAATCCTTGGCAAATGAGAGCTGCTCAAATCTTTGATTTTTTCACAAAGGACAACATACCGTCCTTAAAGGGCTTCTGTCATCCCCCAAAAGTCCTTTTTTTGTGGGGGATAATTAAAATCCTTATACTGCGATTTTTCAATATATAATATGTAAATTACCTCTCTACCAGCAAGTAGGGCGTCTACTTGTTGGTAGCCGCCCCCTCCTCCTGCTGATTGACAGGGCCAGGGAGCACTCTCCTCCTACAACTGGCCCTGTCTGCAATTCAAATCCCGTGCCTGCACCTCATTCGGTGCAGGCGCTCTGAGAGAAGGACGCTCGCTTCCTCAGCACTTCCTCAGTGCGCCTGCGCCGATGACGTCTTCTCTTTCGGGTTTAGAGGTGATGTCATCAGTGCAGGCGCACTGAGGAAGTGCTGAGGAAGCGAGCGTCCTTTTCTCTGAGCGCCTGTGCCGAATGAGGTTTTTTTAAAGGAGGATGCGGCAGCTACCAGCAAGTAGACGCCCTACTTGCTGGTAGAGAGGTAATTAACATATTATAAAAGTGCCGTTTTTAAAGAAACTAGCCAACAGAAAAGGGTAAGAGCTCTATATATTGAAAAATCACAGTATAAGGAGTTTAATTAGCCCAAAAAAAAAATATGACTTTCTTTTGGGGGGTGACATAAGCCCTTTAATTCCGTCACTGGAGAGTGATCGTAAGATGTGCGAGTACAAGCGCACGCTGGTAGACGCGCTGCTGATGGCATTCCCACCTTACAGAGGTGGCACAGTGGAAGCACAAGGCGAAGGCAGAAGGGGAGGAAGAGTTCGTCAACGCAGCTGGGGCACCGCCAGCACCTCAGAAGGCAGGGTTAGCATGGCCGAAATGTGGAAAAGCTTTGTCAGCACGCCACAACAACCAGCACCACCAGCTGTTACGGAACATCTTAGCAGGAGGCAGCATTTCGGCAACATGGTTGAGCAGTATGTGTGCACATGCCTACACGAACTGAGTGATGGTTCTGCCCCCTTCAACTTCTGGGTCTCCAAATTGGGCACATGGTCTGAGCTTGCCCTTTATTCTTTGGAGGTGCTGGCCTGTCCTGCAGCCAGTGTATTGTCTGAACGTTTGATTAGCATGGCAGGAGGGGCAGGGCCGTCTTTAATATTGATTGGACCCTGGGCAAGAATTTACTTGGGCCCCTTGGATCCCGCCTTCACACACCCTAGCATGCAATCACGCCCTCCACCACAACACACAGTGAATGGGTCCGCATCCGAGCCGCCAAACGGAGGCTCGGATGCGGACCCAAACAACGGCCGTGTGCATGAGGCCTAAGCACACCGTCGACACCACACCCCTGCCTTGCAGCCTCACAGGAGTACAGGACCAGTATCTGTACACGTATGTATGGCATAATTGGGATGCACATCACACATGACATGACACAGGTCTTTACCAGACACATTATTATTGCCACATGTGTCACATGCCACTACCGACTGTACAGCCGTTCAGCGTTCAGACAGTTCAGAGTTCCACTTCCTTCAGAAAAGCGAGCCTGCCGTGCACTCCAGCGACTTACAGATAGAGGCAGTGGCGTTGCTATGGCTGGTGTCACCCTTTGCTCAGGGGGGTCCTCATGGTGTGGACTTGTCATTTTTTTCTAAGGAATATAGTTTAACCGTTTATGTGCAAAAGAGAAAAAAAGAGGTCACTAAGTCAGCTCCAATCAGAGAGTCTTGGTCTATGTGCAGATATCTGATTGGAGCTGACTTCTTATTTTCTCTTTTGCACATAAATGGTTAAACTATTCCTTAGTGAAAATGACCAGTCCAGTCCACACCACACCATGAGGGCCCCCCAGGCCCCCCCTGAGCAAAGATTAGTAAATGTGGCAAGTGGTGGCCCCAGGCCACAGTTCAGCAGCACAGTCAGACAGAGAGAAGAACCCAACCCCTTATGTCTCCTTAGGCTCTCTATAATAATCCCCCACTAATTTATGAATGGTCGGATCTGGTGACCTGACCGGATTAGATGACCTGACCGGTTTCTTCTCTTCTAATATAAAATAAAGTCTATATATATATATATATATATATATATATATATATATATATATATATAAAAATAAGAAATTCCGCAGCACATCCAGGTTGTAAGAAAGTAAAAAAGACTTTATTCACCAAGCATGCGACGTTTCAATCCTCTCAATGGGATTTTCCTCAGGCAGTGACATAGTAAGCAGTGCAATGTGCGTATTTAAACGCTTTCACATCATTAAACAATCAAATAATCAAAGTACATCCATTTAAAGAAAATACATTTAAAAATAGTGATACAAACAGTATTATCAACATCCTGATACATTCACATTGTATCCCCGAATTCAATTCAATGATGCAGTGTTAATCATTCCCATAACCAATTCGGCATATCATGTACAGCATAAAATATTTTAATTATGACAATTATCAATCCAGGTGCATATCTTCTATGAAAATTAAATGTGCAGGTGTACCTTCAGCAGAGTGATGAGTCCGCTCATAGGGGTGTGCGATGAGGCCGATGCACGTGGGTCCCGGCGTCCCGGGTATACTACTGTGCATGTCGCAGGACCTTCCTAGGGGTTCCGATCACATGACCATCACAATGTGCTGATGGTTGAAGTGCGCATGTCCAAGGACCTTCCGACATGTGACCGAAGTCCGCACTGAACCCTCCGGTCACGTGATTAGATATATCACATGCTCTGGGCTAAATGATGTTACTTAAGTGTATCACGTGATCGGAACTCCATGGTAAGGCAATAGAAACGTATGATAATGTTCAGGACACGCAATGTAAATGTAAATGTGTCTTGAAACATCTACATCTCGAGGATATGGCTATATCTACATCATCATTTAAGTCCTAAAAGGCATTAAATCATCAAACAATATAAAATAGACATACAGATATAGACCTAAGCATGCGGCTGATCCACTGCACGTACTGTCACTGGTCCTAGTGGAGTCTTACTGTGTATCGCATGATCACCTTCCACACATGTCAGTATCGATGGGTCAGAGATGAATCAGAGGGGATAAAGGTGATTGTATATCGATGGGAGTACCATCATTATACAAAGAGAAATAATGAGTGTTATGCGTAAATACCGCCATTTCTCTTTTAAAGTACTGAAATCAGTATATTTCGTTACAAGATCGTCCCCTAGTCTACTCGAGGAGTTCAGTACAAGTGGCCCATGTTGTCACCATAGAGCCCCAAGCTGAGATGTCCCGCCTGTCAGATGGATACCATCCCTGGAAATCCAGCATGTCAGGTTCGGGATCATCCTTTAGATTCCGGGGATAAACTTGTATAATTCCATTGTAATGTCACCAGTCCCCAATGAGATCGATGGCTCCAAAGATTCCTCCATATGTTGGATCCGAGCATGCGGACAAGACAATCAAGACATCCCAAGTGTCCAATAGCTTTATCGTGTGTGGTCATATTCATGCATGACAAAAAATATTTAATGAGTATAATTATTCATGTGTCCATGAAAAAATCGTGAAAAAAAGTTTTTTGCGTTCCGTCATAATTTGGTGGATCGACCTCCCATCGCTCACTCCTAATGTGAACAGTGTTCACCACAATCCTGAGGATAATAAAAACAAAACAAAATATAAGATCACCTTGTTATATAAACAAGGGGCACTACTACTTAAAACTCAACTAAAGAACAGGCGAGCAAAATCCCAGGCGCAACAATCAGGACAATAACCAGGGTCTGTAACCCACATTTAGTCCCAGTGGTTTCAATGTATTTAATTTAGCAATCCATTGCATCTCACATTTTTTCAGTAAAGTGTGTCTATTGCCACCCCTGCGTGGAGTGGGAATATGATCAACCAGCATACATTTAAGGTCCCTCTCCTTGTGGCCCATGTCAGTAAAATGTTTTGGGACTGGGAGGTCCATGCGTTTTTTGCGAATCGTATATCGATGTTGATTAATTCGACTTTTAAAATCACATGTAGTCTCACCAATATATAATAACTGACATGGGCACCAAAGGATATATATGAGGTATGACGATTCACATGTCAAAAAATGCTTGATGTAATATTTTTTCTGTGTCAAAGGATGTAAGAAAAAACTACCCTATTGCATATATCGGCAATTAATGCAGTTTAAGCATGGAAAACTTCCTAATTTCGGAGTATGCAGAAAAGTCTGGCCAGACTCTTTTTGTGTACCTATGTCCGTGTGGACTAATTTATCTTTGAGATTCCTGGCTCTCTTGTATGACATGAGGGGAGGAAGAAAAAACTCTTCAATCCCCCCATGTCCACTTTTCAAGACTGACCAGTGTTTCAAAACAATTTGTCGAATGTATGAGCTATCCTCTGTATACACAGTGACTAAAGGAATTCTCTTCATTTCTTTATTGGTATTCTCCTTCTTCTTAGTAAGGAGGTCTCTTCGTGATTTTTCTTGAATAGTAGTAAGATGTTGATCCAATAGGGCTATGGGGTAATCCCTGTCTATAAAGGACTGTGTCATACGCTTTAGAGTCCCCTCCAATTCATCGTTATTACTAACTATGCGTTTGGCACGGTAAAATTGGCTCAGGGGGAGGGATTTCACCATAGCCCTAGGATGTGCACTGTGATAACTTAACAACGTGTTGCGATCGGTGGGCTTGGAATATAGGCCCGTCGATAGCTTATGATTGTCCAAAGTCACCACAGTGTCCAAAAAATGTATTTGGTTACGTGAGTGTTCCAACGTGAATTTAATATCAGAGTCAATGGTGTTCAAGAATTGGAAGAACTCCATGAGCGTGTCCTCTGCGTCCACCCAAATCAAAAAAATATCATCTATGTATCGCCACCACCTCAGAACATGTCGGAAGTGGGGCGATACATAGATGTAAGTCTCCTCGAGGAAGGAGACCGCCATGTTGGCATAAGTGGGGGCCACATTGGACCCCATGGCGGTCCCCTTCCTCTGGAGATAAAAATGATCTCCAAACAAAAAATAATTGCATGTCAATACCAGATGTAACAGCTGTAATATGAAGTCCTGACATTCAGCTGTATAAGTAGATTGAGACAAGGCCTTAGTTACCACCTCTATCCCAAAATCATGTCTGATTGAGGTGTATAGGCTAGCAATATCTAGCGATGCTAGGATTACATCACCTGATAAAGTAACTTCTTCTAGTTTATTTAAAAATCTGAAGTATCCTGAATGTAGGACTGAGCTGACAATGCATACTGTCGTAATACTCTATCAAGGAAAATAGAAATATTAGACAGAAGGGATCCACGACCGGACACTATCGGTCTGCCAGGAGGGTTATTAAGGCTCTTGTGGATTTTAGGCAACAAATATAAAAAAGGTGTCATAGGATGTGAAATAGAAAGGAAAATCTTGAGCTTGTCATCAATGATGCCAGCTTTGCTGGCCTCTTGTAGCAAGCTCTGTATCCTCCGTTCAATGTCCCATCTAGGATCCGTGTTTAGTTTCTGATAGACCTCACAGTCCTCCAGCTGTCTGTTGGCCTCTGCAATGTATTGATGAGTGTCCATGACCACAATCGCACCACCCTTGTCAGCAGACTTGATGGTGAGACTGTGGTCATGGACCAACTCATCAATTGCGTGCCACTCAATCTGTGTTATATTAGGATGTGTGAATTTTTTCTTTTCATTCAATTTCAACGTATTCACATCCTTCATTACCGCATCAATGAACAAATCAATTGCAGGGGATGACACAGGTGGACTAAATTCACTTTTGTTAAACAAATTATAATCACTCAGTTTCAATTCAGTATTAGTACATATTTTGTCTGCAGTTGGATGTGTTGAAAACCAGGTCCTAAGCTTCAGTCTACGGAAGAATTGATGTAGATCGGCTTCAAGTTGAAGCCAATCCGTCTTGTTGTTAGGACAGAAGCCTAGGCCCTTGGCCAACACATCCAACTGTACTTGTGATAGAACATGTGAAGAGATATTTACCACAATGTTGGTATCATTTAATTGCGTTTTTTGGCTAGTGGTTTCTTGCTCCTCGTTTTTGTGTCGGTGGCGGTGACGTTTTCGTCCTCCACGCCGCGTTCGTTTCTTCCTATTGAGTTCATTCTTTACTCTAAAAAAGGTTCCGTGGTGATGTTATTTTGTTGAACTTGCGTCAAATCCCTAGTGGGATTTTTCTTTCCAATTTTCTGAGCACGTTGTTGTGGTTGGTGATTAATTGTCCAGTTATATATATTCCCAGTGTTGTAATCCAACGCGTCGCGTTGCCACTTGCTACGTTTTGTGTCCTGGATTTCAGATTTCAATTTATCCAAATGAGGTTGTAATTTGGACAAATAATCCTGGTGTTCCTCTGTAGATAATAAGGAATGTAATGTAGCTTTTAAGGATTCATATTTTTCTGTGGTCTCAGCCAAATCTTTTTGCAGAAATTCCATGTTTAATAGTATGAGATCTAGAGAGAATTTGTTTGCAATGGATTCATACTTAATGCGGAATTCATTTTCATGCATGTACATAGTTGGTTGACATGCTGGATTTCCAGGGATGGTATCCATCTGACAGGCGGGACATCTCAGCTTGGGGCTCTATGGTGACAACATGGGCCACTTGTACTAAACTCCTCGAGTAGACTAGGGGACGATCTTGTAACGAAATATACTGATTTCAGTACTTTAAAAGAGAAATGGCGGTATTTACGCATAACACTCATTATTTCTCTTTGTATAATGATGGTACTCCCATCGATATACAATCACCTTTATCCCCTCTGATTGATCTCTGACCCATCGATACTGACATGTGTGGAAGGTGATCATGCGATACACAGTAAGACTCCACTAGGACCAGTGACAGTACGTGCAGTGGATCAGCCGCATGCTTAGGTCTATATCTGTATGTCTATTTTATATTGTTTGATGATTTAATGCCTTTTAGGACTTAAATGATGATGTAGATATAGCCATATCCTCGAGATGTAGATGTTTCAAGACACATTTACATTTACATTGCGTGTCCTGAACATTATCATACGTTTCTATTGCCTTACCATGGAGTTCCGATCACGTGATACACTTAAGTAACATCATTTAGCCCAGAGCATGTGATATATCTAATCACGTGACCGGAGGGTTCAGTGCGGACTTCGGTCACATGTCGGAAGGTCCTTGGACATGCGCACTTCAACCATCAGCACATTGTGATGGTCATGTGATCGGAACCCCTAGGAAGGTCCTGCGACATGCGCAGTAGTATACCCGGGACGCCGGGACCCACGTGCATCGGCCTCATCGAACACCCCTATGAGCGGACTCATCACTCTGCTGAAGGTACACCTGCACATTTAATTTTCATAGAAGATATGCACCTGGATTGATAATTGTCATAATTAAAATATTTTATGCTGTACATGATATGCCGAATTGGTTATGGGAATGATTAACACTGCATCATTGAATTGAATTCGGGGATACAATGTGAATGTATCAGGATGTTGATAATACTGTTTGTATCACTATTTTTAAATGTATTTTCTTTAAATGGATGTACTTTGATTATTTGATTGTTTAATGATGTGAAAGCGTTTAAATACGCACATTGCACTGCTTACTATGTCACTGCCTGAGGAAAATCCCATTGAGAGGATTGAAACGTCGCATGCTTGGTGAATAAAGTCTTTTTTACTTTCTTACAACCTGGATGTGCTGCGGAATTTCTTATTTTTATACATTTGGAGGTGGATCGCCTACCCAGCCGCTGGCACTCCGCATATACCTTACAGATAGTGGTGCTGCCCACACTTTCTCTCTATCTATATATATATATATATATATATGCCTATGCGCAGCGTGCCACTGCTTTTTGCTTACCTCCTCAGTCCTGTCCTCCCCTCCTGGGCCTGGCGCGGCAGTGGCAGGTTGACTCTGGCTGGCTGACTGTAACTTAAGGTACTATTAGGTAGGTCAGGTCAGCAGGTGACGTGAGACTGGTCTGGTTCTTGTCTGGTCAGTGGTCACGTGAGGCTGTGACTCACCACCACCGAGACCCAATCCCTTTAGCTCCGGACCGGAGACGGGGACTTAGTCCCTGCTGCTGGCTGCTCCGCCGTGGCGCCTCACCAGGCTGCGGTGAGTCACACACACGACCCCCCCCCCTTTTACCACGTAAGTGATGGGGGCCGAAGTGCTTCGCTGTAAGTTCAAGTTGTTCTAGTGAAGAAGAGTAGACTACTGCGCTGCGCTGCTGCATAGAGTCAGAGTCGCGAGTCGGGACTTGGGAAACGGAGCTCCCTTGGGCCCCCAGGAGCAACTGGGCCCAGTGCAGCTGCCCCTTTTGCCCTGCGGCAAAGACGGCCCTGAGGCGGGGGTTATCAAAGAGAAGCGCAGTCTGTGACATTGTCAGGTGACATTCACCATTTTTTGGCTGTGATATACCCCTTTTCTACGTAGTGGACAAGGAAATACATTTCACTAATTCATCTGTTAAATTGTTGGGTGACAAATGCTCATCTTTTTCGCTAGATAGTACATTTGCGGCCTAAACTGCATTTAGGATGGTACGAATGGTGAGGCCAGAACAAGTACAGACTATAGTAGATTGGGTGGCTGACAGTGCCTATAGTTCCTTCACATTGTCTACCACCCAGTCCCCTGCTGAAAGATCAGAGTTGGCACCTACAGCACATGGCCATCTGTATTTCAACTTACCTCCTTGCAAATCAGGCAAGCAGTCTGAGCCCCAAGTCATGCAGCAGTCTCTTATGCTTTTTCATGACTCTGCTGGCAGGGTTTCCGTGGGCCATCCACATAGCCCTGCCCCAGAAGAGATGCCCAACCACTTATGTTTCAGGATAAGGAGATGGGAAGACCACTGCATCACATCTCTGATGATGATGAAACATACTGCTGCGGCTTTCTGCAGTCTAAAGACCGACAAGGAGGGCAGGGGTAAAAAGTGGGTGGAAGACGATGTGGAGGATGATGAGGTACTAGACGCCACATGGAATCAAGGTCATGCAAGTGACCTTTCTAGTTTGGAGGAAGAGGCGGTGGTCGCACAGAGGCACCAGCACAGCAAATGTGGCAGCAGGGTGCAAAAGCGTCTGTTACATTCTTGGGTGACATTTTACAATTTTTGCTGTATACAAACCCCTGCTCTGCATAGCTGACAGGGACCTAATTTTTGTAAAATAATATGTTCAATTGCTTGGTGACATTTTGCCAGTTTTGCCATGAATAAACCCCTGCTGTGCATAGTTGACAGGGTCCAACATTTTCAAAAATTGTCTGTTCCATTGGTGGGTGACATTAACCAATTTTTGCCGATGAAAAAAACCCTTGTTCTGCATTTGTGACAGGGACTTAAATTTCTAAAATTCGTCTTTAATTGACACGCGCCCCCTCCTTTCATTCGATCCTTCTGCTTTAATAACTTGTCCCACATTTCAGCTCGATCACATTGCAGCCATTAACATCCCTTGGATGTGGTATTCCTTTCTCATGCTCCCTCTCCGTCGTGGAACCCTTATTCGCTGCTAACCGCAATCAATATGGTAGGTGCAGAAAAGAACATCGAAAGTTAATAGAGAAGATATCCAATTGGATCGTGGACATCACGGAGACGTGCGATCAGGCAGAAGTTATCTAGAGTCAACAAAGCGGAAGAGTCTAACGTTTCCAAATCCAAAATTGGTTGATAGGGAAGATATCAAATTGGATCGTGAAAATCACAGGGACGTGCGAAATGGTGGAGCAGTATTTGTACACACGCCTACTCGTACTGACTGATGGGTCTGCCCCCTTCAACTTCTAGGTCTCCAAATTGGGCACATGGCCTGAGCTTGCCCTTTACATCTTGGAGGTGATGGCCTGCCCTGCAGCCAGAATATTGTCTGAACGTTTGATTAGCATGGCAGGAGGGGGTTATCAAAGAGAAGTGCAGTCGCCTGTCCACAGCCAATGTGGACAAGCTCATGTTCATTAAAATGAACCAGGCAGGGATCCCACAGGACTTGTTCGTACCTTGTGAGGAATAGACATGTATACCAGCCTCACCCAGCCATTGTTGTACTCCAGCGCACTTTCTAGTTGGCTACCTCCTCCTCCTCAACCGCCGCCTTCACCTACACCGCCACATCCAACGCCTCCTCAACCTCCTACTCCATATGGACCTCCTCCTCCTAGATCAAGATTTTATTTATTTTTTACGTATTTTATGTTATTTGAAGTAATTTCCCTATCCACATTTGCTTGCAGAACACTTGCCATGCTCTTAATCACATTTTGCTGCCATTTGCATCCAGGTGTCCGCTCAACTCTAGTCACCAACTCTATGATCTCCAACTGACACAGGACAGGAAGCCAGTTACTTCTCTATTCATCCCTATGAGACTGACATTGAGGCTCCCGTAGGAATACATAAAGAAACAGACTTCCAGTCCACACATAAAATGCTGTTTGGAGAGTCTGATTGTTCGTCACATGACACAGTTGAGAAGCATAAGGGAGGTATAACTCACAAATACAATCACTGGTAAGTAGATTACATTCAGTACAGTTTACATCATGTACCCTTTTAGCAAGTCAGAGAATAAAATTTTTGTGGGAGTTCTTAAGTAATTATATTGCAGCTCACAAAAAAAAGGATTTCTGTAAAAAATGGAAGGGGGGGGTGAAAGTATTTGCTTGCATGTAGCTGCTTTGGAGGTCTGCACTGCAACACCTACACTTCTGATAGCAGGCACAGCTAGCCACAGTTCCTGTCTTCTCTTTTCCTGTTTGCCATCTACCCTGCTTGTCTGCTCTACTTGTCTCTAATCTACACAACTCACACAATACTTCTTAGGAATCCTAGACTTTCCCTTAACCTTTATCTCTCCTTAGCAATGATTTTGATTGATTCCTGACTGTCTCTGATTGATTTATGACTCTCTCTGACTCCCTAAGATTTCCTGGCAGACACTGTAACACCCATCCACCCTCATTCACAGCCCAGCTCAGAACGGCATTCTGCTAGTTTTGCTAGGGCACCTCCCTGCCTGTTGCAGCAGTGATTAGCTCATCCAGGCTGTCTGTCAGCCTTGGAGCAAATCACGGCAAGCCCTACTCCCCACTTCCTCTCAGGGTCACGTGAGAACCATTCTTCTTCCTCCCTACTGTTTTTTTTTTCCTGCTGGCATGTGCACAGAGCTATGTGCCGTTTTAGTGGATTCATTCAAAATGAACCAGAAAATATTTGGGTTTGTCTGCCATTTGAAAAATAGCAAAGTTCGGACCAAACCTGGCCTGGTCATAACTAATTCACTCATCCTTAGAGCTCACGCACATGGCCATTGCTCGGCCCTTCCGTGCAATAGGGACCACAGTTTGCGGTCCCCAATGCAAGAGGCAACATACGTGCGGATTCTGAAGACGTATGCAGACCCATTCAACTTGAATGGGTCCGTGATCTGTCCACGCCGCAAAAAAATTGTGCATGAACTACTTTTTTGCGGTGTGGCGGCATGGAGAGAAACCCCACCGAATCACTCCATAGTGCTTCTGTGGGGTTCCGTGCCTCTATTTCACATTGTACCTTCCAAATTGCAGACCCAAATTGCAGCTGTTTGCGGGCCGTAATACAGGCTTGGGTGGCACACAGTCATGTGCTTGAGCCCTAAGGGTATATCCTAATACATGGTCATTTTAAAGAAAAATTTGTGCATGAAACTGGCACTTAAGGAATCTGGTTTTATGATGAACAGATATTTTTCATTAAATTATAAATCATTTCAAGCTATGAATCATGTTTTTACAGCCACCATGATGTGATGAACTAGAGGACATATAATGCCATTTATCACAACATTGTTCACAATTAGGAAGGTTTGTAGAGCAGAGAACATGTTATCATCTCATTGTTGTTCTATATAAAATATCACCTTTCTAATTTTTTGGAAGTACTCATCTATGAAGACAAAGAAAAGGGTGCCAGCACAGTGTTTTCTGGCAACTGTGTCAAATTTAAGAAGCTTGTTAATTTTCTTCCATTTGACACAGTTCGTTAGCCAGGAGGCTTACTGCTACTCAGACCAACCAGAGATTTTTGTGTGCTAAAAATAAGTATCGTAATATTGAAAAAAAGATTATGTAGATGTAAAATGTGCTCCATTCAGCTCATAAACCGGCAAATTCATTATAACACAAGTGAACTGTCTTTTATCATTGTCATCTATTGACATAATTCTATAGAATTGTATTCTGTGGACTGGCGTTAAATTTGGAATATGAAAACAGTGACTGTAAGAGGATGTACAGCTTCTAAATTCAGTTCATAGAGGAACATCACTATTAATTTCTCTATCATGAAGGCTAGTGCAGATAGAGACATCACAATAAAAAAAAAAAGTTGCATGACACTATATGCTAAAATTTACCTAAGCAACCAAATTGAATGGAGTCTTCAAAGCATGACCTACTTTATAGATTATAACCCTAGCCTAAAGGTTTTTGTAGTATGATTTTATAATTATTGTTACTAATAGTTAACTTATAGCAGCAATTTTATATTACACTCAGGTCTCAATTTTATACAATACTACACAGGATGGAGCTAATTTATCAAAGACCGGTATCTGCTATGCTAGTCTTGATATCCCCTGCACCACTGGAAGATGCAACATACCTCATCATAAACTAAGAGCATCCTCTTTCAGTCCATGCACCTAAAATTAAATTATATCTGGTGTGGAGTTCACTCATTAAATAATTATAAATCTGCTAGGGCCCATGGCTCTCCCATCACCCGCCATTGTCTTGTGCCCTTTTTGGAAAGTGGTGAAAGCAGAATAAAAATGCGTCTTTCAACTAAATGCTTTTTTACACCAGTTTATGATGTAGGGGCTAAAGATGAGCGAAGTTTTCAAAAATTTGATTCAGTTGCTTCACCAAATTTCTCAAAGAAATTAGCTTCATTACGAATTAATTTAAGCCCGGTCTTTTCCGGGCTTCAGGTAAAATTTAGAGAGAATGTGTCTTGTTGTACATGCATAGCTATTATATACTGGTAGCAAAACAATTACTGTGACAGGCAGATCACATATATGGACATGCTCATCATCGTGCAGGCCACCAACTGTATTAGCTAACCCCTAGCTAAACCAAAAGAAAAGCATACAGCAGTCTTCAGTAAAGCAAAATTTTTTTACAAATGTTGTGTGCCCCTGAAGGAGTTGTGTCCCAATGACTCTTTAGTGGAACAAAATAAGGACATGGAGACAGCGCCAATAAAGGAGTGGAGAAAAAAAAAAGGTTATTTTAAACCATGTTGTGGCTGTGCTTTTGAATCCCTTCTGTTAGCTATAGAATGACTGTGCATCACGATTAGGCTCATTTCACACTTCAGTTATTTGGTTGAAATATTCTCATCATTTATTGTCAGCCCAAAGCAGGTGCAGGTCAAATCCACAGAACAAGTGTAGACCTATTCATACCTAATCCCATAGTAGGCTTGGTTCCTGAATTTGGCTCACAAAAACTTATTTAAATAACCGACCAAATAACTGAAGTGTGAACTCGGCCTTTCAGGTCAATGTTAGCATCAGGTCTAATATATCGGCATGGGTTGAACTGTGCAATGGCCCATGATTCAAGTAGTGGCCCCATGACAGCGGGAAGGGCATCAGCAGTAAGGCTTTGTTCATATCACTGTTTATTTTTCCATTCTTCTGATCTATCAGAAGAACAGGCCAAAAAGTATCTGGTCAGTATTTGTAAGGCAAAAACAGGAGTGGGTCCAAAACAGAGATAACATGTGATGGAAAAATTTGCATGTCTTCTGTGTTTTCGACCCACTCCTGCTTTTGGCTTCCAAATTATAATCAAATCCTGATGCAAAATACTGATGGTGTGATATAGGCCTTATGGATGTTAAAACGTCAGGACCCGTTTTTCTTGGTCACAACAGTAGTGAGAGGGTGGCAAAAATATGAACAGTCACAATAGTGGTCCTGGAACAGAGTGGGGAGGATTGCAACAGCATGAAGAGAAACAGTAGAAGCAGATGGCAGTAGTAAGTTTGGTTGCCCAGTAGTCCAGAGGATCTTGAATCTGGGGTGAAAGAGTACAGTCCATGTATGCCACCACCTGCTGGTTCAGGTTCTGCTCCATGTTCTGCTGCTGGGTGGTTTCTTCAGAGAATCAAGACATGCTGCAGATGGATCTAGTGCTGCTCCCCCCACCCCTCTCCAGCAGTCATGGCAGTGAAGCATGAAGTCAGAGGGTCCCCCCAGTGAGACTTTCATGAGAATGGGCGATGGGACATGTAGGCAGCGATCAACCGACTACAAAGGATGTCTCGATAGTAGTTGAGTTTTCCATTTCTCTCAGAAGGTGTAAAAACAGACACTAATTTTGGACTGGTAGTGAGAGTTTAACATTGTGGAGAGCCAGTGGTCCTCTCTCTGTCGAATGGTGATAATGAGGCTGTCACTCACTAGTCACTATGCAAACTCATTATGTATTTGGCCATTTGCACAAGGAAATCAGAAGGACTCCCTACCTCCATCTGTCGCCCTCTAGCTCTTCATGTTCCTCCTGCTTCTCTCCTGCCTCTTGAGCAGATAAACCACCTAGTTCTATATAGAATTCCTACGAGTTTATGTCCTCCTCCTTCTCCTCCTGTGCCAGATCAGCCTCCACAGGGCTCTGGTGGTTATGAGATATAGGCGCCTCAACTTCTGTTCCCTCGCCAATCAGATTTATCAGCGTCCCCTCCAGGACATGAAGCGGTGGAATGACATCATTCATCAAGTAGTCCTGGCTACTGACAAATAAAGTGGCCTCCTCAAAGGGCCTGAGCAAACGGCAGATGTCATGCATGAGCTGTCACTGTCTAACTTCAAAGTTACATCGCGGAGTAGTCCTGTCCGTCTGCATCATTAAGAAATCAGTCACGGTTGCCTCTGCTCATACAGTCAATCTAACATGTGGAGTGCTGAGTTCCAACGTGTGGAAATGTCACATATAAGGCAATGTAGGGGAACACCAATCTGCCTTTTCAGTTCAAGGAGGGTGTCTTTTGCATGTTAAGGCTGAAGTGCATGCACAGTTTTATTGCAGTCTTGCAGTTGGGTGGAAGACAGAACCTGGAAACAAAGAGATTGAAGATGTGTGCCCTGCAGGGAACATGGGTCTTCCCTCCCTGATGCAGCGCAGACAGAATGTTCTTCCTGTTATTGGTGACCATGCTTCTAATCTCCTGTTGGTGAAGAGACAGCCAGGATTCAATGTCTTGGTTGATGACGCGGAGCAGTTCCTCCCCGGTGTGACTCAGTTTGCCCAGGCGGAACAGGTGCAGAACTGCATGACAGTGCAGTGCTTTGCATAGAGGGTATGTTGGAGGACCACTGTAAACTGTGCTGATTGCCATCACCAGGCCAAGGTGCTGGTGTGTGTGGGCCGAAACGACATTTTCCCAGTGGGCTATAAAGGACATATATTGTCCTTGACCATAGTTACAGCTCCACATATCAGTGCTGGCATGAAATATACCAGACGCTGACAGGCTCAAGGACTGGCCCACCTTCCGCTTAACGTGTGCGGGAATAGTACAGCTTTTTTAGAGAAGTAATGACAGCTTGGGACTCTCCATCTTGGATGGACACAAGCCAACAATTCTCTGAAATGTTTATTGTCTATGATATGGAAAGGGGTGGACTGTAGTACCAGCAACTTGGTCAGTTGCCCATTCAGCTTCTACGCCGTTGAATAAGTGCACACATACTTTTGTCTCTTTGGAATCACCTCATTGATTGATTGCTGGCAAAACATATGACGAGGAGTAGTAGGAGGAGAAATAGCATAAGGAGCAAAGGAAGGAACAACAGATTCCTTCTGCTGAGGTTGTGAAGCCCTGACCACTGGAGAGAAGATGTGCTGGCTACTGGAAAATGCAGCGGTTGCTGCATCAGGCTGTACCACTATTATTGCCATGAATTTTCCCAGGCCACTTTATGGTGATGCTCCATGTGTTCACGCATGGTTGTGGTGCCAACATTAGCATCCTGACCATGCTTCATTTTCTGCCACATATCCTGCATACCTCCACGCTAACGTCCTCCAACGACTTGATAAAAAAATTCCCACACTGCTGAGTATGGCATTTTACCCCCACTGCTCCATCCTGACTGCCTGATGCTGACTTTATGAACCCATGCACCGCTAGTTGTTTCCTGACAGGTAGGCTTCAGAGTAGCAGACAATCTACCCTGGGAATGTTTGGCTCCAGATCGCCCACTGCTTCCACCCTGCTGGCTCATTGGCAAACTGCCACCCTGCTGCTGTCTCACTTTTCTGCTGCCACCCTCACTCCCTGATGATGCCCCCTCTTTACTCAGCTCCCACGTACGATCGGCTACATTATCATCCACTAATGTCTGTTTGTCACTTATGTCACCTTCACCAGTCTCATGGCCAGATCCCTAACTGGTCGCAACATGTGCTCTGACCTGACTGTCATAATTGCTAGTTGCGCGCCTAAGGGAGAACGCAGAGGACCTTTCCTCTAAGTTTGTGTTGGCCTGTAACTGCTGACTGTCCTCACTAAGCTCATCCTCGCTGAATAGCGGAGCAGAGCCAGTAGTATGCATTACTTCCTGAGCAGAAGGAGAAACAAAAGAAAGAGGCAGTAAATGGACAAGTGAGGGCACAGAGGTTGTTCCTGGGCCATTCCAACTAAGTATTGTGACAGAGGGACCCAACAATTCCTAGCTGTGTGTATCTGTTGTCACCTGAGATGATGTTGAAGAGCGAGTCAACCATTCCATTACTGCTGGATTGTTAGTCAAAATACGACCGCTGGATGACAGTGGCCGCTCTGGCCTGTTGCTGTGGCTGCTGCTTCCACCACCCCTTCTTCTGCTACTACTTGTTCTGGATACAGCAAAAGCCTGTTCTTTTTGAGGGCCCAGGCAACTGTCTGTTTGCCATAGTGTACAGTAACTGAATAAGTAATGTAACAGATGAAGTATGAATGGTGCAGCAGACAGACTAGAAAAATGTGCCTATATATTATATTGTTTGTTGACATGAGTTTGATGCACTACAGGGAGTGCAGAATTATTAGGAAAATGAGTATTTTGACCACATCATCCTCTTTATGCATGTTGTCTTACTCCAAGCTGTATAGGCTCGAAAGCCTACTACCAATTAAGCATATTAGGTGATGTGCATCACTGTAATGAGAAGGGGTGTGGTCTAATGACATCAACACCCTATATCAGGTGTGCATAATTATTAGGCAACTTCCTTTCCTTTGGCAAAATGGGTCAAAAGAAGGACTTGACAGGCTCAGAAAAGTCAAAAATAGTGAGATATCTTGCAGAGGGATGCAGCACTCTTAAAATTGCAAAGCTTCTGAAGTGTGATCATCGAATAATCAAGCGTTTCATTCAAAATAGTCAACAGGGTCGCAAGAAGCGTGTGGAAAAACCAAGGCGCAAAATAACTGCCCATGAACTGAGAAAAGTCAAGCGTGCAGCTGCCAAGATGCCACTTGCCACCAGTTTGGCCATATTTCAGAGCTGCAACATCATAGGAGTGCCCAAAAGCACAAGGTGTGCAATACTCAGAGACATGGCCAAGGTAAGAAAGGCTGAAAGACGACCACCACTGAACAAGACACACAAGCTGAAACGTCAAGACTGGGCCAAGAAATATCTCAAGACTGATTTTTCTAAGGTTTTATGGACTGATGAAATGAGAGTGAGTCTTGATGGGCCAGATGGATGGGCCCGTGGCTGGATTGGTAAAGGGCAGAGAGTCCGACTCAGACGCCAGCAAGGTGGAGGTGGAGTACTGGTTTGGGCTGGTATCATCAAAGATGAGCTTGTGGGGCCTTTTCGGGTTGAGGATGGAGTCAAGCTCAACTCCCAGTCCTACTGCCAGTTTCTGGAAGACACCTTCTTCAAGCAGTGGTACAGGAAGAAGTCTGCATCCTTCAAGAAAAACATGATTTTCATGCAGGACAATGCTCCATCACACGCGTCCAAGTACTCCACAGCGTGGCTGGCAAGAAAGGGTATAAAAGAAGAAAATCTAATGACATGGCCTCCTTGTTCACCTGATCTGAACCCCATTGAGAACCTGTGGTCCATCATCAAATGTGAGATTTACAAGGAGGGAAAGCAGTACACCTCTCTGAACAGTGTCTGGGAGGCTGTGGTTGCTGCTGCACGCAATGTTGATGGTGAACAGATCAAAACACTGACAGAATCCATGGATGGCAGGCTTTTGAGTGTCCTTGCAAAGAAAGGTGGCTATATTGGTCACTAATTTGTTTTTGTTTTGTTTTTGAATGTCAGAAATGTATATTTGTGAATGTTGAGATGTTATATTGGTTTCACTGGTAAAAATAAATAATTTAAATGGGTATATATTTGTTTTTTGTTAAGTTGCCTAATAATTATGCACAGTAATAGTCACCTGTACACACAGATATCCCCCTAAAATAGCTAAAACTAAAAACAAACTAAAAACTACTTCCAAAAATATTCAGCTTTGATATTAATGAGTTTTTTGGGTTCATTGAGAACATGGTTGTTGTTCAATAATAAAATTAATCCTCAAAAATACAACTTGCCTAATAATTCTGCACTCCCTGTATATGTCTATGTATATATGAACAGATTCATTTTTAATGGGTCGGCAGATTAACTAGGTACACACACCTATATATTTGACCAACTGTTGCGGCAAACTTGGATACACAGTTATCCAACCCATATAATGACCCCCATAGGAAGTCTCGTCCCCGTCGCGGCCTGCTATTAGCTAATCCCCCCACCCTGTCACCTAATGCTTCGATCCCCATGACGGGGAGATGCAACAGCTGTGCAGGGAGCAGGAGCAACGTGGGTGCCGCGGATCAGGGTAAGTATATACTATATGAGGTGCCCGGGCATTATAGGGGTTATTATATGGGGTGGATAACCCCTTTAAGTATAAATGTGCCTATATACTGCACCATCTTTTGACAATAAACCTGATGCACCATATGTCTATGTATAACTGAAAAGATTAATAATTAATGGCACAGCGAATGAATTAAATACACGTGCCTATATATTACACTGGCTGTTGAGACTTTCTGATGCAAAGTCAGTCTATTTATAACAGAACAGATCAAGAATGAATGAATGAAAGATTGCTAAGACACTGTCCCTAGCACTTATCACGTCTCTTCCTGTGCTCAGCTCACAGTACAATAGTGGAGACCGGGTGGGATTAGGCCTCTTAGAGCTGTGACGACACAGAGGATGGCTGTCAGCTGATTGGCTGGCATTATGGCATTATCTTCTTCCTGGGCTTCTTACTTTCACTTTGTAACATGGGTAGCTGCCATTTTGGGAAGTGAGAAGAAATTTGGATTTGTGATGAAGCAAAGTATTATTGAAGTTCAGATCAAATTCAATTAGTTTTAGTTTGATTCACTTAACATTCAGTTTTTTATCACGCGCGTGCAAAACACATTAAAACGCTTTGCACTCTCACGGAAAAACTGAACAACGCAACGCAATCGCAGACAAAACTGACAGCAATTGCGTGCGCACTCGTGCAGGTTTCCCGCAAAGCACCCGCAATGCATCCGGACCTCTTCTGCGACACCCGTGTGAAAGGGGCCTTAGGGTTTTGAGTGCTAGGGAGGGATTATTGTAATCGTCATTGTCTGTGAAAATAACATAAAATAGTATTTTGCTTGCTGTTTTAGTGTGTCCTACATTGTCTTAGGGTTTCATGTGCTAGGGAGGGATTACTGTCAGTGTTTTTTGTCTGTGAAAAAAACAAGAAAAAGTATTTTGCTTGTAGTTTTAGTCGTGTGCTACCGAGGGATTATTGTCATTGTCATTCATCTGTGAAAAAAACTAAAAATAGCATTTTGCTTACTGTTTTTGAGTCATTGTCTTAGGGAGGGACAGCGGAGGACTGACAACTCATGGGGTACCCGGGCAATAGGAGATTATGGGGACCCTGTCTCCCTGCCTACCCTCAAGCCACACCCACACACAGCCCCACCCACATATCATGCCATGTCGGCTCCAGGCTCATGTGGGCCCTTGGGCGATAAAGTCAGATAGCCATCACTGTGTTATCTGTGTTGTTACATAGCACTGCAGGGCATAGCTACTATATTTTCTGTACTCAGAGAGTTATCACTGAGTACAGATAATATAGTAGATATCCCCTGCAGTCCTATGTAACAACACAGATAACACAGTGATGGCTATCTGAGTACAGAAAATGTAGTAGTGCTACCTGCAGTCCTATGTAAAACCACAGATAACACTAGTCCTGATAATGTGGTAGTGTTAAATTCAGTCCTATGTGAAACCACAGATAACACTAGTCCTGATAATGTGGCAGTGTTACCTGCAGTCCTATGTAAAACCACAGATAACACTAGTGTAGATTATGTGGTAGTGTTACCTACGTCCTTAGTGTGCCTCCCTGTGTCTCTCCCACGGACTCCATGCTGGCGGCGCTGCCTCCCCTTCCATCTTCTTCTTCTTGCCCCGTACAAAACATCCTGATGCAGCTGCGTCAAGACATAGGAACACTGTGGGCATGGTTATGGTGACAGACACAGGGAGAGACACACAGGGACACACACACACAGGAACACACAAACACACACACAAGGACAGGCGCACACACACACACACAAGGACAGACACACAGGGGCAGACACACACACAGGGACAGACACACACACACAAGGACAGACACACACTTTACTAGTGGGGTTACTAGTGGGGGGAGCAGGGTTAGTAGTGGGGTGACAGAAGGAGGGGGGCATAGGGTCACTAGTGGGGTGACATTAAAGTGGGGTTATATTACTTTATAAATAGCTAATAGACTTGTAGAAATTCAGCTATACACAGGCTGAAGCTAGGCATGGTAGTAGTGGGGGCTGAGCAGGTGACACATCCCTATAGTGATGATGATGGTGAAGACTGTAGTGAGGCTGGTGTTGGTGTTGGGGCCGCCATGTTGAGCTGTCAGTTCCTCTGCAGATCGACAGCAACAAATTTTTTCCTGGCCGGGCTGGCGGGGGGAGCGGAGCACAAGTGACTGGATTCCCTACATACAACAATAGCCTGTGCCTGTGCATGCGTAGGGAAGCAGCGAGAGCAGAGGGCAGCGCAGGCATGGCATGGCATGTATGAGGAGGCAGGCCCACCATGCTGGAAGGTGGACCCAGGCAGTACAAAGAGCGGGGGAACGGAGGCACTGGGGATCGGCAGCCATAGCAAGTGAAGTGGCGAGGTGATCAAGTCATCTCACCACTAGCTAAAGTTAAGCGCCTACACTAATCATCAACTGTCCCCTCCTGGCCGGCCCCCTAGTGGCCGTGAGCCCTCGGTCTATGCCCGAGTGCTTGAATGGTCAGTCCGCCCCTGGGGAGGAATTATTGTCATCGCTGTTGATCTTTGAAAAAAACAAAAAAAGAATTAGTCTTTTGCTTGCTGTTTTAGTGTCACTGTCTTAGGGTTTTGTGTGCTAGGGAAGGATTAGTGTCAGCATTGTTCGTCTGTGAAAAAAACAAAACAAAAATATCTTTAGCTGTCTGGTTTTTGGTCATTGTCTTAGGCTTTCGTGTCTATTTTATTTAATGTTTGCCCCATTTTCCCAAACCCAATAATGCTAGCCCAAATTTGCAATTCAATGTTTAAAAACATTGTGTGCTGATCATTAGTAGACGTGGGCGTGACAGCAGCCATGGTCGTGGTAGGGGAGTCTGTTCCAGTGCCAGACCACTGCCAGCACGGGCCACTCCACTACCCACGGAGGGGCGGGAGCTGCTGGCAGGGGCGTCCGCCTCATTAGAGATATTTTGGGCACGGCAGCCACCCCATTATGTCTCAGAACGCCGAGGCAGTAGTGTCTTTTGTGACACAAGCCAGGGGCATGGACTCCTCTGCCCCAGCTCTGAGCAGCAGTAGAGATGTCGCAAACATAAAATTTTCCGTTTGCGAACGGCGAATGCGAATTTTCGCAAGTGTTCGCAAACGGGCGAACCGCCATAGACTTCAATAGGCAGGCGAATTTTAAAACTCACAGGGACTCTTTCTGGCCACAATAGTGATGGAAAAGTTGTTTCAAGGGGACTAACACCTGGATTGTGGCATGCCGGAGGGGGATCCATGGCAAAACTCCCATGGAAAATTACGTACTTGACGCAGAGTCGGATTTTAGTCCATAAAGGGCATAAATCACCTAAAATTCCTAAATTGTTTTGAATAACGTGTTTTAAGACATCAGGTATGATGTTGTATCGATCAGGTAGTGCAAGGGTTACGCCCGCTTCACAGTGACAGACCAAACTCTGACAGACCAAACTCCCCGTTTAACGCACCGCAAACAACCGCAAACTCCCCATTTGCACAAGGTTGAATACCAAGCTAGCCATGTCCCGTTCCTTGTCCTCACTGACGTCATTGAAGGTCTCTACCTCCACCCAGCCACGTACAACACCAAGGGTCCCTGAAAGGCGAGAACAAGCCCCCGGGACACTTGCTGTGGTTGATCTTCCACCTCCTCAAAGCCACCTTCCTCCTCTGACTCCTCTTCTTCAGACTCCTCTCTCTGCGTAGCCGCAGGTCCAGCAATCGACAACGACAAGGCTGCTTCTGGTGATGATGGTGACCACAACTCTTCCTCTTCATGCTCATCTACGGCCTGATCCAGCACTCTTCGCAGGGCACGCTCCAGAAAAAACGCATATGGGATGAGGTTGATGATGTTGCCTTTGGTTTGATTGACCAGGTTTGTCACCTCCACAAAAGGACGCATGAGCCTACAGCCATTGTGCATGAGCGTTCAGTAACGCGACCAAAAAATACCCAGCTCCAAAAAACTGTTTAATCTCTGTTTTGTCCCCTATCAGGGGCCGGTGTATGGAATAGATTTTAGGAACCGGGAGATGGAAAAAGATGCTTGGTCAGTCCTCTTACTTCCAATTTGGGGCACTGCGCGTACGGCTTGCAATGTACTGTGCCACCAGATATGAGTGGTGTGTTTAAGTACTACTATTGCTATCAGTTTAATCCCTGTTACGTCCCCTATCAGGGGACGTGTATGAAATAGATTTTAGGAACCGGGAGATGGAAAAAGATGCTTGGTCGGTCCTCTTACTCCCAATTTGGGGCACTGTGCGTGTGCCATGCAATATACTGTGCAATCCCAATATGAGTGGTATGTTAAGTAGTACTATTCCTATCAGTTTAATCCCTGTTACATCCACTATCAGGGGACGTGTATGGAATAGATTTTGCGCACGATTGGGAGATTGCAGGCAATGGTTTTTTTTCAAAGCCTATGGTCATGCTGAGGTAGTTCAGTGACAGTTAAGAGACCAGGAAAACAATGATTCTGCAGTGTGGGTCAATTGTTGGCCTAGAAGGCTTTAATGATCACCTTAGATGAGCACAAACAAAATTAATGTTTTTTCTATGCAAAATTATCCAGCCAATCGCTTTTGGTCTGTTCACAATGAAGCAACGACCTTATCATCTGGGGTGTGCCAACATTGCCATTGCCAACACACTCATAGAGGTGGTCACTTCATTGTGATACGCAAGCCCCTTCACCACAACAAGGTAACGATCACGAAGGGGAAATGAGACATGTAAGTGCTTTTTTTGTTGTTTTGTTTTTGCAGCCACAGTGCATCACCAGAGGCCAGAAAAATTAGGCATGTACACATGCCTGAAAAAGGTATTGTTGCAGCCACTGCGGTAGCAGCGGACAGAAAAATTAATGTTTTCCAGGCAGAAAGTGCACTAAAAAATTGCGGCTTGAACCCTAGTTGGTGGCGGATAAGTCACGCAAGTCATCCGGCATGTAGAGATAAAATACAGCAGCGTGTGGACCATTTTTGGCCCAAGGCAGCTCATCTCATGAGAACTTTTTTAGTCAAATGTATCGCCCACTGTCAGTCCCTTCAGGATCCATGCCTCATTCATCTTAATAATGGTGAGGTAATCTAGACTTTTCTGACCTAGGCGACTTCTCTTCTCAGTGACAATACCTCCTGCTGCACTGAAGGTCCTTTCTGACAGAACACTTAAAGCGGGGCAGGCCGGAAGTTGTATCGCAAATTGGGATAGCTCAGGCCACAGGTCAAGCCTGCACACCCAGTAGTCAAGGGGTTCATCGCTCCTCAGAGTGTCGATATCTGCAGTTAAGGCGAGGTAGTCTGCTACCTGTCGGTCGAGTTGTTCTCTGAGGGTGGACCCCGAAGGGCTGTGGCGATGCGTAGTACTTAAAAAGCTCTGCATGTCCTCCATCAACAACATGTCTGTAAAGCATCCTGTCCTTGCCGGCGTGGTCGTGGTAAGAGGAGGCTTACGTTCACCTCTTCCCCTGTTAGATTCCGGTTGTGCTGTGACATCACCCTTATACGCTGTGTAAAGCATACTTTTTAACTTGTTTTGGAACTGCTGCATTCTTTCCGACTTCCGGCAATTCGGTAACATTTCAGCCACTTTCTGCTTATACCGGGGGTCTAGTAGCGTGGCCACCCTGTACAGGTCATTCTCTTTCAGCCTTTTTATACGAGGGTCCCTCAACAGTCACGACAGCATGAAAGACCCCATTTGCACAAGGTTGGCTGCCGAGCTACTCATGTCCCGTTCCTCGTTTTCACTGATCTCACTGAAGGTCTGTTCCTCCCCCCCAGCCACGTACAACACCCTGGGTACCAGATAGGTGACAACGAGCACCCTGGGATGTCTGCTGCTCCTCCTCAAAGCCACATTCCTCCTCTGACTTCTCTTCCTTAGACTCCTCTTCCAGCGTTGCCGCAGGTCCAGCAAGCGATGATGACAAGGCTGTTTCTGATGGTGATGGTGACCACAACTCTTCCTCTTCATGCTCATCTACGGCCTGATCCAGCACTCTTCACAGGGCACACTCCAGGAAGAAAACAAATGGGATGATGTCGCTGATTGTGCCTTCGGTGCGACTGACTAGGTTTGTCATCTCCTCAAAGGGACGCATGAGCCTACAGGCATTGCACATGAGCGCCTAGTAACGTGGCAAAAAAAATACCCAGCTCTGCAGAGGCTGTCCTAGCACCCTGGTCTTACAAATACTCGTTGACGGCTTTTTCTTGTTGGAGCAGGCGGTCGAACATTAGGAGTGTTGAATTCCAACGTGTCGGGCTGTCGCAAATCAAGCGCCTCACTGGCATGTTGTTTCGCCGCTGAATTTCTGAAAAGTGCGCCATGGCCGTGTAGGAACTCCTGAAATGCCCACACACCTTCCTGGCCTGCTTAAGGACGTCCTGTAAGCCTGGATACTTATTCACAAAGCGTTGTACGATCAGATTCACACCAAGACGGCATGACACTGTCGTATCCGGGATGTGAAATAGCCCCTGGGGAGCTGGGGGGTGCAGTTGATGTGGAGCAAGACGCAGCAGCAGAAGAGGACTCAGCCGAGGAGGTTAGCGAAGAGGATGGAGTAGGAGGAGTAGAGGAGGTTGCAGCAGGCTTGCCTGCAAGTCGTGGCTGTAATGACTGGCGTCACGCAAAGGGAGGGAAAAGGGAAGGCCCTGCCCAAGGGAGAGGGAAAGGTGGTGACCCCTGACTCACCTTGCAGCTGGCAACTGACTGCACTGACGTCCCTAGACGGGTTCCTCACCTGTACGCCGATCACGTGCCTAAACCCTGGCTTTCCCTAAGATGAGCCCTAGGTAGTGAACAGGGCGGTGGGATCACTAGTCCGCACCACTGACACTAAGAGGAAAACGCCAAGGAGAGGACAGACAATACAGACAAACATATAATCCCAGGTGGGCGACAACAGCAGACCACAAAGGCCCAACAGGGATCCGAAGGGTAACGTTCTGGAACAACAACCAGGGAACGCAGCAACACAGCTCCAGTGGGTCAGTATAGAAGTCCAGGCAGGAAGCTCTATATCTGGCAACCAGAGAAGTGGGAGAGGGGAATATAAGGAGGTTGGGAGTGCTGGACAATGAACAGCTGAGGAGAAGGAGCTACGGATCCCTGAGTGAGCCAAAAAGGGTTGCAAAGCAAACCCAGAAAGCTACCATAAAGAAACAGCCCTATCTTTCTACATAGAGCGCGCAGCCAACCGCTGCGACTTCCTGACCCCGGGTATAACGGAGTCAGGCGTGGTTCTTGACACCCTCGTGACAGTACCCCCCTCTCTACGAGGGGCCTCCGGACACTCAGGACCAGGTCTCTCAGGATGAGAGGCATGAAAAGCCCGAACTAGCCTGTTGGCATTTACCTCAGACGCAGGAACCCACATTCTTTCCTCGGGACCGTAACCTCTCCAATGCACCAGATATTGAAGAGAGTGGCGGACCCGACGAGAATTAACAATTTTGGATATCTGAAACTCTAGATTACCATCCACAACAACAGGAGGGGATGGCAGCGGTGACGGTTCTAGAGGTGGAACATATTTCTTGAGTAACGACTTATGAAAGACGTTATGGATTTTAAAAGTCTGAGGTAGCTCCAGGCAAAAAGCCACGGGGTTAATGATGGCTACAATTTTGTAAGGGCCAATGAACCTAGGACCCAGTTTCCAAGAGGGAACCTTTAATTTAATATTCCTAGTAGACAACCACACATAGTCATTCACTCCTAGGTCCGGACCTGGCGACTGTCTCTTATCAGCCATGCATTTGTATTTACCTCCCATATTTTTCAAGTTAGCTTGCACCTTCTGCCATACCGATGAAAGATGACGAAAACCGTTCCTCTTTGGGATCCCCAGAAGACCCCCAACCCCCCCCTCTTTGACAGTACAGAATTGGGGATGAAAACCATATGCACCAAGAAATGGTGACTTGCCAGTGGATTCCTGACAACGATTATTTATGGTAAACTCAGCTAACGGTAAATATGATGACCACAACTCTTGGTTTTCAGACACAAAACATCTTAGATATGTCTCAAGGTTTTGGTTGGTACGCTCAGTCTGTCCATTCGACTGAGGATGGAAAGCTGAGGAAAATGACAAGTGTACCTCCAAACAGGAACAAAAAGCTTTCCAAAATTTAGAAATAAACTGGGTACCCCAATCCGAAACAACATCGGAAGGGACCCCGTGAAGCTTCACGATTTCACTGATGAATACCTGAGCAAGAGTCTTAGCATTAGGTAGTGCGGGTAATGCAATGAAGTGTACCATTTTGCTAAACCTGTCCACTACTACCAAAATAACAGTTTTACCTGCAGACAAAGGTAAGTCAGTGATAAAATCCATTGACAGATGTGTCCATGGCCTATTGGGAATGACAAGTGGTAATAAAGACCCTGCAGGACGTGTATGAGAGACTTTCGCGCGCGCGCGCACAAGTAGAACAAGAAGACACAAAATCCATTACATCCTGACGCAACCTTGACCACCAAAAAAGACGAGACAATAGCTCCAAGGTTGTTTTACTATCCGGGTGCCCAGCAAGTGCCGAATTATGATGTTCCTTTAATAATTCGAAACGCAGGTTCAACGGTACAAACTATTTCTCTGAGGGGCAAGAGACCTTCCCCTCCAGAGCAGAGTCTACCGCAGAGACAACCACTCCTCTTTGTAGAATGGGTACGGGATCACTCACATTACCCCCTCCAGGGAAACAACGAGATAATGCATCAGCCTTGGTATTTTTTGCCCCAGGACGATAGGTAATAACAAAGTTAAACCTGGTTAAAAAATAGCGACCACCTAGCTTGTCTAGGGGTGAGACGTTTAGCTGATTCGAGGTACAGAAGGTTTTTGTGGTCCGTAATCACAGTGACGGGGTGGATTGCCCCCTCTAAAAAGTGATGCCATTCTTCAAACGCTAGTTTAATAGCTAATAGTTCCCTATTGCCAATATCATAGTTCTTTTCTGCTGCAGATCCTGAGACAGCACAGCCCCCACTCCCACCTCTGACACATCGACTTCAACAATAAAAGGCTGGGAGACATCAGGTTGGACTAGTACAGGTGCCGAGGTAAACCTCTCTTTTAGAGAGGAAAAAGCAATTTTAGCGGCGTCAGACCATTTAGAAAAAAAAGTCCCCTTCCTAGTCATGTCAGTAAGGGGTTTTACAATAACTGAATAATTTTTAATGAATTTCCTATAGAAATTTGCGAAGCCCAAGAACCGTTACAGTGCTTTGAGGTTCTCAGGAAGATCCCAATCTAAAATTGCCTGGACCTTCCTAGGATCCATACGGAAACCTGAAACAGATAATAAATAACCTAGGAATTGTATCTCCTGAACGGCGAAGACACACTTTTCAATTTTAGCATATAATTTATTCGTCCGTAGGACCTGAAGTACTTGTCTGACATGCACCTCATGTGTTTTCAGATCAGACGAATAAATTAAAATATCATCTAGGTATATTACCACAAACCTGCCGATAAGATGACTAAAAATGTCATTAACGAAATGTTGGAAGACAGCAGGAGCATTGGTCAGACCGAAAGGCATGACTAGATTTTCATAATGCCCCTCAGGGGTGTTAAAAGCTGTCTTCCACTCATCCCCCTCCTTGATACGAATCAGATTGTAGGCCCCCCTAAGATCAAGTTTGGAGAACCACCTAGCACCCGCAATCTGATTAAACAGGTTAGGAATGAGAGGAAGAGGGTATGGGTCTCAGATGGTTATCCGGTTTAATTCGCGAAAATCTAGGCAAGGACGCAGGCCCCCATCTTTCTTTTTAACGAAGAAAAACCCTGCAGCCACGGGTGAAGAAGAGGGTCTGATGTGTCCCTTAGCCAAGCTCTCGGAGATATAATCTTTCTTGGCTTGTCTCTCCGGACCCGAAAGATTATATAACCTGGTCTTGGGTAATTTTGCGCCGGGAATAAGGTTAACCGGGCTATCATAAGGACGGTGAGGTGGTAACTTCTGACAACCCTTTTCAGAAAAAAAGTCCTCAAAATTTAGAAATAAATGTAGGTAGGGTAGTTATGGAGGCGACTAAGCAATTGCTATTTAAGCAATTTTCTCTGCAATGCTCACTCCACTCCAACATCTCCCTGGCCTGCCAATCCACCACTGGATTGTGCGCTACCAACCAGGGAAGGCCCAGCACCACCGGAGTGGGAAGCCCCTCCAGAACATAACATGAAAGCATCTCGTTATGGTGGTGCCCTACCTGAAGGTGTAATTTATGGACAATGTGGGTGAGGTTTCTCTGAGACAGAGGAGCAGAATCAATAGCGAAAATGGGAATAGGTCTCTGTAGAGAACAGAGAGACAAACCCATAGTGTGGGCAAAATGGGCATCTATCAAATTTACTCCTGCTCCACTGTCTAGAAAAAAAGAAATAGTCTCCGTCTTAGCGCCAAAAACAACAACCGCTGGCAACACAAATTGCGATGTTTGTATGGAGGAAACATATACCCCCCCGGCTGACATCCTCCACACAGCCTGGGGTTAGTAGTTTTCCGACAGTCTTTTGTTTTTTTAGGAAAGAAGGACAGACATTAATGAAATGACCCCTCTCCCCACAACCTCTCCCCACAAAAAAAAAAAAAACACGCCTACGGCGAACCTCCAGGGGATGGATCTTACTCCTAGCTGCAGAGCTCGTCTAAGTCCGTACAGACTAACTGCTGCTTGGGAGGGATTACCATTTGCTCCAGGTCTTTTAATCTGTCCCTAAGACGTCTATCTATTCGGATAGAAAGGGACATAACCGCATCAAGAGAAAAGGGGGTCTCATATAGCGCAAGCGCATCCTTAACCCTTTCGGATAACCCAGAGCAGAACTGACTCCTGAGAGCCGGGTCGTTCCACTGGGTATCCGTAGCCCACCTACGGAACTCAGAGCAATACTCCTCTACTGGCCGCTCTCCCTGTAGGAGTCTCCGTAATTTTGATTCAGCCAGTGCAACTCGGTCAGGGTCGTCATATATGAGACCCAAGGCCCCAAAAAATTAATCCGCTGACCGGAGAGCCTGGGAATCAGTGGGTAAAGAGAACGCCCAGGATTGTGGGTCCCCCTGCACCAGGGAAATAACAACCCCCACCTGCTGTTCTTCATTACCAGAGGAGTAAGGGCGCAGCTTAAAATATAATTTACAGGCCTCACGGAATGTCACAAACTTGTCCCTTCCCCCAGAAAATCTGTCAGGGACAGCAACCCTGGGTTCCGCAACAACCTGGTTACCTGTAGCAACCGCTGGGCTTGCGGTCAGTTGTAATTGCTGCTGTTGCTGGAGGACCGACGCCTTCAATCCTGCCACCTCCAAAGACAGGCCATGAAATTGCTTTGACAAAGCAGCAATTGGATCCATACTGGATTCTAAGTAGGTAAAAAAAAGTTTTTTGTTTTTTTTTACCTACACAAAATAAGGGCCAGATATAATGTAATGACCGGCGTCACGCAAAGGGAGGGAAAAGGGAAGGCCATGCCCAAGGGAGAGGGAAAGGTGGTGACCCCTGACTCACCTAGCGGCTGGCACCTGACTGCCCTGACGCCCCTAGACGAGTTTCTCACCCGTACGCCGTTCATGTGCCTAAACCCTGGCTTTCCCTAAGATGAGCCCTAGGTAGTGAACGGGGCGGTGGGATCACTAGTCCGCACCACTGACACTAAGAGGAAAACACCAAGGAGAGGACAGACAATACAGACAAACATATAATCCCAGGTGGGCGACAACAGCAGACAACAAAGGCCCAACAGGGATCCGGAGGGTAACGTTCTGGAACAACAACCAGGGAACGCAGCAACACAGCTCCAGTGGGTCAGTATAGAAGTCCAGGCAGGAAGCTCTATATCTGGCAACCAGAGAAGTGGGAGAGGGGAATATAAGGAGGTTGGGAGTGCTGGACAAGGAACAGCTGAGGAGAAGGAGCTATGGATCCCTGAGTGAGCCAAAAAGGGTTGCAAAGCAAACCTCAGAAAGCTACCATAAAGAAACAGCCCTATCTTTCTACATAGAGCGCGCAGCCAACCGCTGCGACTTCCTGACCCCGGGTATAACGGAGTCAGGCGTGGTTCTTGACACCCTCGTGACAGTGGTGGTGTCACCAACTCCTCTGCAGAGCCATGCATTCCATGCTTGGCAGCCGTCAGCAGGTTTACCCAATGCGCAGTGTATGTGATATACCTGCCCTGACATGCTTTGCAGACCAGGTATCAGTGGTCAGATGGACCCTTGACCCAACACTGTGTGCCAGACATGCCATGACTTCCTTTTCCACAATAGAGTACAGGTTGGGGATTGCCTTTTGTGAAAATAAATTTTGTCAGGGTACCTTGCACTGCGGTGTCCCAATAGCTACAAATTTTTTGAAGGCCTCAGACTCCACCAGCTTGTATGGTAAAAGCTGGCGGGATAAGAGTTCCGACAAGCCAGCTGTCAGACGCCGGGCAAGGGGGTGACTCTGTGGCATTGGCTTCTTACGCTCAAACATGTCCTTGTCAGGCACCTGACTGTGGGCAGATGAGCAGGAGCTGCTCAAGGCGAGAGGCGGAGTGGCGGGTGGTTTAGAGGGGGCAAGGAGGACAGCAGTGGTTGACGTGGCTGAAGATGCTGGACCAGGAGGAGGATGGTGGCTTTGAGTTTGTTTGCTGCTTATACTCGTCATTATGTGTTGATCCCATAGGCATTTGTGATGTGAGATCATGTGCCTTCGCAAAGCAGTTGTACCTAGGTGGGTGTTGGACTTCCCATGACTAAGTTTCTTTTGACACAGGTTGCAAATGGCATCGCTGTTATCAGAGGCAGACACACAAAAAAATGCCACACTGCTGAGCTTTGCAATGACGGCATTCTGGTGGTGGCAACAGCATGCGTTGATTGGCGTGCTGTCTGGCTGACCCCGGGTGCCGATACATGCTGTCTGACTGTGCCACTAGCTCCTTGCGACGACCTCCCGCTGCTTCCAACTCGTCTCCTCCTCCTCTCTGTCTCCCCATCTGAACTTTCCCCCTGTTGTTCTTCTCTTCAAGCGGGGACCCACGTGACATCCACGGACACATCATCATCATCAACAGCTTCACTTGTATCTGACAACTCAGCAAAGGAAGAAGTAGCGGGTACAACATCATCATCATCATCACACCGTACGTCCATGTGTGTAATGCTGCCTGATTGAGACATATCCCTGTTATCTACATCCTCTGGCAATAATGGTTGCGCATCACTCATTCCTTCCAACTCCTCTGACAGATCAAGTGAAGCAGCTGTGGTGCTAGTGTTGGTGGTGGCGGCAGGCGTGCGAGTGGCAACTTGAGAGGTGCCCAAAGCTGAGCTGGAGGAGGATGGTGAGTCAAGGTTCCAAGCAGAAGCTGTAGAAGATTGGGTGTCCTGTGTTAGCCAGTCAACTATGTCCTCAGAACTTTTCGAGTTCACGGTATGTGGCCTCTGAGCACTGGGCATTATTCTAGGGCCAAAGGGAATCACAGCATCACGACCACAGCGGCCCCTGCGGGGTGGCCTGCTTCTGCCTGTCATTTTTTTTTTATTAGTTTAGTTGTACTATGTGTGCAAGCTACTGTGAGACCAGATATGAGTGGCACTGTGCACTGGCAGTAGTTGGCAGAGTAGACGCTGTAGGCCTGACACACACGCTTGCAGACAACTAACTGCTGCTGATATAATACAGTCAAAATGGGGGCGGACTGTGATGGCCGCATAGTCAGGAGCTCTTCGTTCTGATTCCAGCACAGCACCAGCTAACGCAAGCCGACAGACATGACAACGGTCAAGATCAGTCACCCAAGGGCTGGAGACAACCCTAGTGCCCCTAAACCTCTAAACAACAGTGGAGATATGGACAAATTTATAAAAAAGACTGCCGCCACAGCAGTAGCGGCTAGAGAAACTAAAATGGCGCCGGCTCCATCTCACAGGGCTCACGAACGCTCCACTGAGGTGTCCGAAGGGGAAAGCGACACAGAAGATTCTCACTGCAAAACAGCTCTCCCGATTACCCGTCGCTTCTTGAAACAATCCCTCAGTAAGGCGATGGAACCGATATTAAGTGAGTTAACGGCCCTCCGCCACGATGTCCACCACATAGGCGACAGGTTCGTGACCCTGGAGTCTCGCCAAACTGCAGTCCTGGAACATCAGTCAGCAACCGCCACTTCCCTACAGAAATGCCGCACTTACCTGAACGAGCTCCATAACGCAGTGGAGGATCAGGAAAACAGGGGGAGCATAAACAACTTGCGCCCCAGGGGAGTACCTGAATCTATCGAAGCAGCTGACATCCCGGCGGCGGTGACGGAGATTTGCAGCTCCATCTTGGGCCCAGACCTGCACACAGAAATAACAGTGGAAAGGGCACACAGGGCCTTGCGACCTAAACCTAAACCCTCGGAGCTACCTAGAGACATCATTTGTAGGTTCCTTAACTTCCAAACCAAGACAGCAGTGCTGGAGGCCGCAAGGAACATTACCGATCTGACTTATGAAGGAGCTCCTATAGCTGTCTACCAAGACTTGGCCCCCTCCACCTTGAAGAAAAGAAGAAGCCTGAAGCCCCTGACCGACTGGCTCAGAGCCAAGAAGACGCCATATCGATGGACTTTTCCGTTCGGGATATCATTTTTCTTTGAGGGAGTATAGGAACATCTCCAGATTCCTCCACTTCCAATAGAAAACTGGGAACTTTACCAGGACCTCACCAACTTACCAGAGGTCCCAAAGATCTCACCTTTTGAACCCCCACGCACTCCGAGGTCTCAGAAGATCAAGCGCAAGACCATCCAGATGACTCCATAGATCCTGATTAACTAACTGCAACCTGAATGTCAGAAACAATTGACCACTTATGTACCCTTTCTTAACTCCTTTCCAAATGTCCTCTCCTACACTATTCCTTATCTCTTTGCACTCCGTCGGGCCTCCCACCCTATATCTTCCTTATCCCCCCCCCTTACAATTTCCTCTGACATCTTTATCAGTCACTGTTGAGGCAGTTCCTATGTGCTGTGAGGGTCACAATCAGGGCCGTCTTTACCAAGGGGCAAAAGGAGCAGCTGCCCTGGGCCCAGTTGCTCCTGGGGGGCCCAAGGCAGCTGCCTCTTGAGCCCTGCTAGCTACTGCCCCGGGTGTCAGGCTGTCGGCTACACAGGCATCATGATCGTACTGTGTTAATGATCTTAATTCTAGGACCTTAATGAGTTTTGATCTAGGACCTTAATGACATCATTACCATGTGACCAGTAACCTAGCAATTACTGGTCACATGGCTATGAGGTCATCACAGGTCCTGTGGAGTGTTGCAGAAGTTAACTGTGGAGCTTTTTTGTGTAAAGATTACATCACAAAAAGGTGACAGGGGCTGTTATGTTAATATACTGTAAACTACTGTATAGTGGGGTGCTGTATACTGTGTGGTGGGCTGTATATTGTGTGGTGGGCTATATATTGTGTAATTGGCTGTATATTGTGTGGTGGGCTGTATACTGTGGGGGGGGGGGGGTGGCCTGTATACTGTGTGGGGGCCTGTATACTGTGTGGTAGGCTGTATACTGTGGGGGGCCTGTATAGTGTGGGGGGTCCTGTATAGTGTGGGGGGAGTGCTATACTGCTGTACTGTATAGTGTGTGGGGCTGTATACTGTGGGTGCGGTATAGTGTGGAGTGCTATACTGCTGTACTGTATAGTGTGGGGGGCTGTATACAGTGATGTGTTATACCGTGAGGTGCTGTATACTGTGGGCTGCTATACTGCTCTACTATATACTGTGGGGTACTGTATAGTGTGGGGTGCTAAACTGCATACTGTGTGGTGCTGTATACTATAGGGTGCTATACTGCATACTGTCGGGTGCTGGGGTGCACTGTAACACTAGGGTGAGCCGAGCCCTGGTCTCCTTCCTGCAGAGCGGTGCCCACTTCCAGCTTGAGCCCAGCTGCCCAGAGCACTGATCCTGAGCCGCTGGAGTCTTCAGAACTGGAAGTATTTACAGTCATTCACTGGACTCTATCAGGTGTGTGGATTTTTTGTGTGTGTGATGTGGTGGAGGGAGTGATTGCCTGCTAAGGTGTGGGAAGGCGGGATCCAGGGGGCCCAAGTAAATTTTTGACCAGGGTCCAATCAATATTAAAGACGGCCCTGGTCACAATAGGGTTGATAAACCTTTTTCCCCCCTTGCGATCCTTACTCATAATGACTAGGGATGAGCGAACCCGAACTGTATAGTTCGGGTTCGTACCGAATTTTGGGGTGTCCGTGACACGGACCCGAACCCGGACATTTTCGTAAAAGTCCGGGTTCGGTGTTCGTCGCTTTCTTGGCGCTTTTTGAAAGGCTGCAAAACAGCCAATCAACAAGCGTCATACTACTTGCCGCAAGAGGCCGTCACAGCCATGCCTACTATTGGCATGGCTGTGATTGGCCAGAGCACCATGTGACCCAGCCTCTATTTAAGCTGGAGTCACGTAGCGCCGCACGTCACTCTGCTCTGATCAGCCTAGGGAGAGGTTGCAGCCGCGACGTTAGGGCGAGATTAGGCAGTGATTAACTCCTCCAAAAGACTTCATTCAGAGATCGATCTGCAGCTGTGGATGATTGAACTGCTGCTATTGAATTGCTCACTGTTTTTAGGCTGCCCAGAGCGTTTTTCAGTCACTTTTTTCTGGGGTGATCGGCGGCCATTTCGTGTCTTGTGGTGCGACAGCACAAGCTGCCAAGTGCAAATAACTCTCAATGGTGTGGCTGTTTTTTGGCTAAATCCTACATCAGGGTCAAGCTGTCACACCAAGTGCATTTAACCATCAATAGTGTGGTTATTTTTTGGCCATATACTATCAGGGGAAAGCTGTCACCAAGTGCATTTAACCCTCAATGGTGTGGTTGTTTTTTGGCTAAATCCTACATCAGGGTCAAGCTGTCACACCTAGTGCATTTAACCATCAATAGTCTGGTTATTTTTTGGCCATATACTACATCAGGGGCAAGCTGAGTCTGTCACCAAGTGCATTTAACCCTCAATAGTGTGGTTGGTCAAGCTGTCACACCAAGTGCATTTAACCATCAATAGTGTGGTTATTTTTTGGCCATATCCCAGTCTAATTCTGTGAGTAAACGTATACCTGTCACCCAGCGCCTAAATAATAGGCCTCAAATTTATATCCAGCTAAATCTGTCGTTACTGCTGTGGCTGGTCAAGTTATTTAGTGTCCGTCAAAGCACATTTTTTGTTCTGGGTTGAAATACAATTCCCAATTTAGCAATTTTCTAATTTAGTGGTTTCTGCTTTATCAGGCCTACTTTAAATTTATCCCTAAAAGGGTATATTAGATTCAAGGTGCAGATAGGGTTATTCTGAATAACTTCACACACACACTACTGTGCATATCCCAGTCTAATTCTGTCAGTAAACCTATACCTGTCACCCAGCGCCTAAATACTAGGCCTCAAATTTATATCCAGCTAAATCTGTCGTTACTGCTGTGGCTGGTCAAGTTATTTAGTGTCCGTCAAAGCACAGTTTTTGCTCTGGGTTGAAATACAATTCCCAATTTAGCAATTTCCTAATTTAGTGGTTTCTGCTGTATCAGAGCTATTTTAAATCTATCCCTAAAAGGGTATATCAGATTCAAGGTGCACATAGGGTCATTCTGAATAACTTCACACACACGCTACTGTGCATTTCCAAATCTAATTCTGTCAGTAAACCTATACCTGTCACCCAGCGCCTAAATACTAGGCCTCAAATTTATATCCAGCTAAATCTGTCGTTATTGCTGTGGCTGGTCAAGTTATTTAGTGTTCGTCAAAGCACATTTTTTGTTCTGGGTTGAAATACAATTCCCAATTTAGCAATTTCCTAATTTAGTGGTTTCTGATGTATCAGAGCTATTTTAAATCTATCCCTAAAAGGGTATATCAGATTCAAGGTGCACATAGGGTCATTCTAATCTAATTCTGTCAGTAAACCTTTACCTGTCACCCAGCGCCTAAATACTAGGCCTCAAATTTATTGTCAGCTAAATCTGTGGTTACTGCTGTGCCTGTATTAGTGTAATACGGTACCTAAATAGATAGTGTTAGTTGTCTTTAAAAAAAGGCCTGAATTTGAATTCAATACATTGGGTCAAATAATATTTTTGTTGTTGTGGTAAACGATAACAATGAGGAAAATATCTAGTAAAGGACGCGGACGCGGACATGGTCGTGGTGGTGTTAGTGGACCCTCTGGTGCTGGGAGAGGACGTGGCCGTTCTGCCACAGCCACACGTCCTAGTGTACTAACTACCTCAGGTCCCAGTAGCCGCCCTAATTTACAGCGATATTTGGTGGGGCCCAATGCCGTTCTAAGGATGGTAAGGCCTGAGCAGGTACAGGCATTAGTCAATTGGGTGGCCGACAGTGGATCCAGCACGTTCACATTATCTCCCACCCAGTCTTCTGCAGAAAGCGCACAGATGGCGCCTGAAAACCAAGCCCATCAGTCTGTCACATCACCCCCATGCAGACCAGGGAAACTGTCTGAGCCTCAAGTTATGCAGCAGTCTCTTATGCTGTTTGAAGACTCCGCTGGCAGGGTTTCCCAAGGGCATCCACCCAGCCCTTTCCCAGTGGTGGAAGACATAGAATGCACTGACCAACCACTTATGTTTCCTGATGATGAGGGCATGGGAATACCACCTCAGCAGGTCTCTGATGATGACAAAACACAGGTGCCAACTGCTGCATCTTTCTGCAGTGTGCAGACTGAACAGGAGGTCAGGGATCAAGACTGGGTGGAAGACGATGCAGGGGACGATGAGGTCCTAGACCCCACATGGAATGAAGGTCGTGCCACTGACTTTCACAGTTCGGAGGAAGAGGCAGTGGTGAGACCGAGCCAACAGCGTAGCAAAAGAGGGAGCAGTGGGCAAAAGCAGAACACCCGCCGCCAAGAGACTCCGCCTACTACTGACCGCCGCCATCTGGGACCGAGCACCCCAAAGGCAGCTTCAAGGAGTTCCCTGGCATGGCACTTCTTCAAACAATGTGCTGACGACAAGACCCGAGTGGTTTGCACGCTGTGCCATCAGAGCCTGAAGACAGGCATTAACGTTCTGAGCCTTAGCACAAATTGCATGACCAGGCACCTGCATGCAAAGCATGAACTGCAGTGGAGTAAACACCTTAAAAACAAGGAAGTCACTCAGGCTCCCCCTGCTACCTCTTCTGCTGCTGCCGCCTCGGCCTCTTCTGCTGCTGCCGCCTCGGCCTCTTCCTCCGCCTCTGGAGGAACGTTGGCACCTGCCGCCCAGCAAACAGGGGATGTACCACCAACACCACCACCTCCGTCACCAAGCATCTCAACCATGTCGCACGGCAGCGTTCAGCTCTCCATCTCACAAACATTTGAGAGAAAGCCTAAATTCCCACCTAGCCACCCTCGATCCCTGGCCCTGAATGTCAACATTTCTAAACTACTGGCCAATGAAATGCTGTCATTTAGGCTGGTGGACACAGACAGCTTCAAACAGCTCATGTCGCTTGCTGTCCCACAGTATGTTGTTCCCAGCCGGCACTACTTCTCCAAGAGAGCCGTGCCTTCCCTGCACAACCAAGTATCCGATAAAATAAAGTGTGCACTGCGCAACGCCATCTGTGGCAAGGTCCACCTAACAACAGATATGTGGACCAGTAAGCACGGCCAGGGACGCTATATCTCCCTATCTGCACACTGGGTAAATGTAGTGGCAGCTGGGCCCCAGGCGGAGAGCTGTTTAGCGCACGTCCTTCCGCCGCCAAGGATCGCAGGGCAACATTCTTTGCCTCCTGTTGACTCCTCCTCCTACTCGGCTTCCTCCTCCTCTTCTTCCACCTGCTCATCCAGTCAGCCACACACCTTCACCACCAACTTCAGCACAGCCCGGGGTAAACGTCAGCAGGCCATTCTGAAACTCATATGTTTGGGGGACAGGCCCCACACCGCACAGGAGTTGTGGCGGGGTATAGAACAACAGATCGACGAGCCTCAAGCCCGGCATGGTGGTATGCGATAATGGGCGAAATCTCGTTGCAGCTCTGGGACTAGCCGGTTTGACGCACATCCCTTGCTTGGCGCATGTGCTGAATTTGGTGGTGCAGAAGTTCATTCACAACTACCCCGACATGTCAGAGCTGCTGCATAAAGTGCGGGCCGTCTGTTCGCGCTTCCGGCGTTCACATACTGCTGCTGCTCGCCTGTCTGCGCTACAGCGTAACTTCGGCCTTCCCGCTCACCGCCTCATATGCGACGTGCCCACCAGGTGGAACTCCACCTTGCACATGCTGGACAGACTGTGCGAGCAGCAGCAGGTCATAGTGGAGTTTCAGCTGCAGCACGCACGGGTCAGTCGCACTGCGGAACAGCACCACTTCACCACCAATGACTGGGCCTCCATGCGAGACCTGTGTGCCCTGTTGCGCTGTTTCGAGTACTCCACCAACATGGCCAGTGGCGATGACGCCGTTATCAGCGTTACAATACCACTTCTATGTCTCCTTGAGAAAACACTTAGGGCGATGATGGAAAAGGAAGTGGCCCAGGAGGAGGAGGAGGAGGAGGAGGAAGAGGGGTCATTTTTAGCACTTTCAGGCCAGTCTCTTCGAAGTGACTCAGAGGGAGGTTTTTTGCAACAGCAGAGGCCAGGTACAAATGTGGCCAGCCAGGGCCCAATACTGGAGGACGAGGAGGACGAGGATGAGGAGAAGGTGGAGGAGGATGAGGATGAAGCATGGTCACAGCGGGGTGGCACCCAACGCAGCTCGGGCCCATCACTGGTGCGTGGCAGGGGGAAAGGCAGGACGATGACGATACGCCTCCCACAGAGGACAGCTTGTCCTTACCTCTGGGCAGCCTGGCACACATGAGCGACTACATGCTGCAGTGCCTGCGCAACGACAGCAGAGTTGCCCACATTTTAACGTGTGCGGACTACTGGGTTGCCACCCTGCTGGATCCACGCTACAAAGACAATGTGCCCACCTTACTTCCTGCACTGGAGCGTCATAGGAAGATGTGCGAGTACAAGCGCACGTTGGAAGACGCGCTACTGAGAGCATTCCCAAATGTCACAGGGGAACAAGTGGAAGCCCAAGGCCAAGGCAGAGGAGGAGCAAGAGGTCGCCAAGGCAGCTGTGTCACGGCCAGCTCCTCTGAGGGCAGGGTTAGCATGGCAGAGATGTGGAAAAGTTTTGTCAACACGCCACAGCTAACTGCACCACCACCTGATACGCAACGTGTTAGCAGGAGGCAACATTTCACTAACATGGTGGAACAGTACGTGTGCACACCCCTCCTAGTACTGACTGATGGTTCGGCCCCATTCAACATCTGGGTCTCTAAATTGTCCACGTGGCCAGAGCTAGCCTTTTATGCCTTGGAGGTGCTCGCCTGCCCGGCGGCCAGCGTATTGTCTGAACGTGTATTCAGCACGGCAGGAGGCGTCATTACAGACAAACGCAGCCGCCTGTCTACCGCCAATATGGACAAGCTGACGTTCATAAAAATGAACCAGGCATGGATCCCACAGGACCTGTCCATCCCTTGTACAGATTAGACATTAACTACCTCCTCTTTACCATATATTATTGTACTCCAGGGCACTTCCTCATTCAATCCTCTTTTTATTTTAATTTTACCATTATATTGCGAGGCAACCCAAAGTTGAATGAACATCTCCTCTGTCTGGGTGCCGGGGCCGAAATATATGCCAATGGACTGTTCCAATGTTGGGTGATGCGAAGCCTGATTCTCTGCTATGACATGCAGACTGATTCTCTGCTGACATGAAGCCAGATTCTCTGTTACGGGACCTCTCTCCTCTGGCTGGGTGCCTGGGCCTAAATATATGACAATGGACTGTTGCAGTGGTGAGTGACGTGAAGCCTGATTCTCTGCTATGACATGCAGACTGATTCTCTGCTGACATGAAGCCAGATTCTCTGTTACAGGACCTCTCTCCTCTGCCTGGGTGACTGGGCCTAAATATATGCCAATGGACTGTTGCAGTGGTGGCTGACGTGAAGCCTGATTCTCTGCTATGGGACCTCTCTCCAATTGATATTGGTTAATTTTTATTTATTTTATTTTTATTTTTATTAATTTCCCTATCCACATTAGTTTGCAGGGGATTTACCTACATGTTGCTGCCTTTTGCAGCCTTCTAGCTCTTTCCTGGGCTGTTTTACAGCCTTTTTAGTGCCGAAAAGTTTGGGTCGGATCCCGAACCCGAATATTTCCGGGAAGTTCGGCCGAACTTCTCGAACCCGAACATCCAGGTGTCCACTCAACTCTAATAATGACCCATACAGATGGGCCTTATTATTTAGAAGTTAATTTAATAGTTACTAGGGATGAGCGAACCCAAACTGTATAGTTCGGGTTCGTACCGAATTTTGGGGTGTCCGTGACACGGACCCGAACCCGAACATTTTAGTAAAAGTCCGGGTTCGGGTTCTGTGTTTGTCGCTTTCTTGGTGCTTTTTGAAAGGCTGCAAAGCAGCCAATCAACAAGCGTTACACTACTTGACCCAAGAGGCCGTCACAGCCATGCCTACTATTGGCATGGCTGTGATTGGCCAGTGTAGCATGTGACCCAGCCTCTATTTAAGCTGAAGTCACGTAGCGCCGCACGTTACTCTGCTCTGATCAGCGTAGGGAGAGGTTGCAGCCGCGACGTTAGGGTGGGATTAGGCAGGGATTAACTCCTCCAAAAGACTTCATTCAGAGATCGATCTGCAGCTGTGGATCATTGAACTGCTGCTATTCAATTGCTCACTGTTTTTAGGCTGCCCAGAGCGTTTTTCAGTCACTTTTTTCTGGGGTGATCGGCGGCCATTTTATTTCTTGTGGTGCGCCAGCACAAGCTGCCACCAAGTACATTTAACCATTAATAGTGTGGTTATTTTTTGGCTATATCCTACATCAGGGTCAAGCTGTCACACCATGTGCATTTAACCATCAATAGTGTGGTTATTTTTTGGCCATATACTACATCAGGGGAAAGCTGAGCCTGTCACTAAGTGCATTTAACCATCAATAGTGTGGTTATTTTTTGGCCATATACTACATCAGGGGAAAGCTGAGCCTGTCACCAAGTGCATTTAACCCTCAATAGTGTGGTTGTTTGTTGGCTATATCCTACATCAGGGTCAAGCTGTCACACCAAGTGCATTTAACCATCAATAGTGTGGTTATTTTTTGGCCATATACTACATCAGAGGCAAGCTGAGCCTGTCACCAAGTGCATTTAACCCTCAATAGTGTGGTTGTTTTTTGGCTATATCCTACATCAGGGTCAAGCTGTCACACCAAGTGCATTTAACCATCAATAGTGTGGTTATTTTTTTGCCATATACTACATCAGGGGCAAGCTGAGCCTGTCACCAAATGTATTTAACCCTCAATAGTGTGGTTGTTTTTTGGCTATATCGTACATCAGGGTCAAGCTGTCACACCAAGTGCATTTAACCATCAATAATGTGGTTATTTTTTGGCAATTTACTACATCTGGGGCAAGCTGAGCCTGTCACCAAGTGCATTTAACCATCAATAGTGTGGTTGTTCTTTGGCTATATTCTACATAAGGGTCAAGCTCTCACCAAGTGTATTTAACCCTCAATAATGTGGTTGTTTTTTGGCTATATCCCACATCAGGGTCAAGCTGTCACACCAAGTTCATTTAACCATTAATAGTGTGGTTATTTTTTGGCTATATCCTACATCAGGTTCAAGCTGTCACACCAAGTGCATTTAACCATCAATACTGTGGTTATTTTTTGGCCATATACTACATCAGGGGCAAGCTGAGCCTGTCACCAAGTGCATTTAACCCTCAATAGTGTGGTTGTTTTTTGGCTATATCCTACATCAGGGTCAAGCTGTCACACCAAGTGCATTTAACTATCATTAGCGTGGTTATTTTTTGGCCATATACTACATCAGGGGCAAGCTGAGCCTGTCACCAAGTACATTTAACCATCAATAGTGTGGTTGTTCTTTGGCTATATCCTACATCAGGGTCAAGCTGTCACCAAGTGCATTTAACCCTCAATAGTGTGGTTATTTTTTGGCTATATCCTACATCAGGGGCTTGGCTGTGCTTGCTATTTTATTGAGGGGTGAAATACAATTCCCAAAATAGCAGTACCCTAAATCTGGTGTTTCAGCTGTGGCCAGCCAATTGTAATACTGTCTGCTGTCTGGCAAAGGATATATTTTTGTTCAGGGTTGAAATACAATTCCCAACTTAGCAATTTCCTAAAATAGTGGTTTCTGCTGTATCAGGGCTACTTTACATCTATTCATTAAAAGGGTATATAAGATTCAAGGTGCTGATAGGGTCATTCTCAATAACTTCACACACACGCTACTGTGCAATTCCAAGTCTAATTCTGTCTGTAAACGTATACCTTTCTCCCAGCGCCTAAATACTAGGCCTCAAATTTACTTTCATCTAAATCTGTGGTTATTGCTGTGGCTGGTCAAGTTATTTAGTGCCCGTCAAAGCACAGTTTTTGTTCTGGGTTGAAATACAATTCCCAATTTAGCAATTTCCTAATTTAGTGGTTTCTGCTGTATCTGGCCTACTTTAACTCTATCCCTAAAAGGGTATATAAGATTCAAGGTGCAGATAGGGTTATTCTCAATAACTTCACACACACGCTAGTGTGCATTTCCAAGTCTAATTCTGTGTGTAAACGTATACCTGTCACCCAGCGCCTAAAAAATAGGCCTCAAATTTATATTCATCCAAATCTGTCATTATTGCTGTAGCTGGTCAAGTTATTTAGTGTCCGTCAAAGCACAGTTTTTGTTCTGGGTTGAAATACAATTCCCAATTTTGCAATTTTCTAATTTAGTGGTTTCCGCTGTATCAGATCTACTTAAAATCTATCCCTAAAAGGGTATATAAGATTCAAGGTGCAGATAGGGTTATTCTCAATAACTTCACACACAAGCTACTGTGCAATTCCAAGTCTATTTCTGTGTGTAAACGTATACCTGTCACCCAGCGCCTAAAAAATAGGCCTCAAATTTATATTCATCCAAATCTGTCATTATTGCTGTATCTGGTCAAGTTATTTAGTGTCCATCAAAGCACAGTTTTTGTTCTGGGTTAAAATACAATTCCCAATTTAGCAATTTCCTAATTTAGTGGTTTCTGCTGTATCAGACCTACTTTAAATCTATCCCTAAAAGGGTATATAAGATTCAAGGTGCAGATAGGGTTATTCTCAATAACTTCACACACACGCTACTGTGCAATTCCAAGTCTATTTCTGTGTGTAAACATATACCTGTCACCCAGCGCCTAAAAAATAGGCCTCAAATTTATATTCATCCAAATCTGTCATTATTGCTGTAGCTGGTCAAGTTATTTAGTGTCTGTCAAAGCACAGTTTTTGTTCTGGGTTGAAATACAATTCCCAATTTTGCAATTTTCTAATTTAGTGGTTTCCGCTGTATCAGATCTACTTTAAATCTATCCCTAAAAGGGTATATAAGATTCAAGGTGCAGATAGGGTTATTCTCAATAACTTCACACACAAGCTACTGTGCAATTCCAAGTCTATTTCTGTGTGTAAACGTATACCTGTCACCCAGCGCCTAAAAAATAGGCCTCAAATTTATATTCATCCAAATCTGTCATTATTGCTGTATCTGGTCAAGTTATTTAGTGTCCGTCAAAGCACAGTTTTTGTTCTGGGTTGAAATACAATTCCCAATTTAGCAATTTCCTAATTTAGTGGTTTCTGCTGTATCAGACCTACTTTAAATCTATCCCTAAAAGGGTATATAAGATTCAAGGTGCAGATAGGGTTATTCTTAATAACTTCACACACATGCTACTGTGCAATTCCAAGTCTATTTCTGTGTGTAAACGTATACCTGTCACCCAGCGCCTAAAAAATAGGCCTCAAATTTATATTCATCCAAATCTGTCATTATTGCTGTAGCTGGTCAAGTTATTTAGTGTCTGTCAAAGCACAGTTTTTGTTCTGGGTTGAAATACAATTATTACCACTAATTTAGTGGTTTCCGCTGTATCAGATCTACTTTAAATCTATCCCTAAAAGGGTATATAAGATTCAAGGTGCAGATAGGGTTATTCTCAATAACTTCACACACAAGCTACTGTGCAATTCCAAGTCTATTTCTGTGTGTGAACGTATGCCTGTCACCAGGGGAGCACCCAGGAATTTTGTCTAGGGGGGGTCCGAAAGGCAAAAAAATGTGGCATGTGTAGTGTGCTGTGCTAATTCAATTTTTCAAAGCCCCCTTTATGTTTAAAACTGCAGGGACGGGGGACGGGGGGTGTAGCGTGTTGCGCTGATTCTTTTACTTGGCGATTCTAAAAGCTCTGCAGGAAAAGAACAATGCGGCGCGCAAATTTTTGGGCCCCGCCCATTATTAAAAGCCCCTCCTACATATAATAGGCCACTCCCAACAAACACTGTACAGCTGACATGCTATAGTTGCGGCCTGTCTCTACACATCATACGGAGAGAGGGGAGGCTCCTCCGCTCTCCTCCCTCCCCCGATCCTGCTCAAGGCCTGTGGTTCCCCCACCATCTGCCTGCTGCCCCCTTTGGCTGCCCTCACCCAGCTCTGAATCCTCCTTCTGCAAATGGCAGGGGAAGGAGCCGGGGCATCTCCTCTCCTACATAGCGCCCCCTACCTCTTACATCCAGTGATGTCACCTTTGTTGTAGACGTTCTCTTTCCTCATCTTCTCCATTCAGACCAGACCGCCATTATGATTTTTCAGCGATCTCCATCTCTGCAGAGATTAACAAACAGACATTAGTTTCCCACATTTCCATCATCTTCACATCTTCTGAACACCCTTTCCTGCCACCCCCAATACTGTGCCCGCTGTGCCCCCAATACTATACTGCTGAAACAGTCCCCCTGGAAATACTACTACCACACAGATAGTGCTCGCTGTGCCCCCAATACTATACTGCAGAAACAGTCCCCCTGGAAATACTGCTACCACACAGATAGTGCCCCAATACTGTGCCCGCTGTGCCCCCAATACTATACTGCAGAAACAGTCACCCTGGAAATACTACTACCACACAGATAGTGCCCCCTTCAACAATTATTGGCACACAGTGCTCTAAAAAAATAACCGCACCCAGACACTAATAGTATAAAGATAATGTCCCCGAAAAATGATTGTACCCCCGCTTAGTACCCGCTGTTGAGCTTATGTCCCCATAATGTATGCCAGTATAAAATACCCCTATATAGTGCCCCAGTAAATGCCCTCATAGTGCTCCTCTCCCCTTCCCCATAGTGTTGCCCATAATATACCAGTAAAAAATGCCCTTTCTAAGTGCCACCATATGCCCCAATAGTGCTCCTTTCCCCCATAGTGCCTACCATAATGTGCCAGTAAAAAAATGCCCCCTTAGTGCCACCAGATGCAATAATGCCCCCATAATGTGCCAATAACAATAAAGGACCCTTTAGAGCCCCCACTTCCCCTTAGTGCCCCCAAATAATGCCCCTATAGTGCCACCAGATGCCCCATAGTGCCATTCTCCCCTATAGTGCCCCCCATAATGTGTAAAAAAAAAGGCCCCTTTAGAGCCCCCATAGTGCTTCTCTCCCCCATGGTGCCCCCCAAATAATGCCCCCATAGTGCCGTTCTCCCCTTTAGTGCCCCCATAGTGCAGTTCTCCCCTTTTTTAGTGCCCCCATAGTGCAGTTCTCCCCTTTTTTAGTGCACCCCATAGTGCAGTTCTCCCCTTTTTTAGTGCCCCCATAGTGCAGTTATCCCCTTTTTTAGTGCCCCCATAGTGCCAGCTCCCCCCCCCCTCAAAATAAATAAATAAATACACCGATACTTACCAGCAGCGATGCGATGCAGCCTCTTCCGGCCCGTGTCCCTGCTGTGTGCTGCCCGACTCAGACAGCGCGATGATGACGTCATTGTGCCACCAGAGCCGGCCTCTGATAGGCTGCAGGCATTAGTGCCTGCGGCCTATCAGAAGAACAGGGGAGGGACACACCTCTCCCTCCCCTGCCGCAGCACAGATATGGAGATGAGTGCTTCCACAATGGAAGCGCTCATCTCCTACTGCCCCCCCGGACCCCAAACCCCCCCCCCCGACCGCCGCTGCAGCCGCAGCTGCAATTATATCCAGGGCCGCGCCGCCTGTGGTGATCGGCGGTGCGGCCCTGAAGGATTAAAAAAAATATATTTCCCTGGTTGTTCTAGGGGGGGGGGGGTCCAGACCCGCTGGACCCCCCCTGTAGGTGCGCCACTGCCTGTCACCCAGCGCCTAAAAAATAGGCCTCAAATTTATATTCATCCAAATCTGTCATTATTGCTGTATCTGGTCAAGTTATTTAGTGTCCGTCAAAGCACAGTTTTTGTTCTGGGTTGAAATACAATTCCCAATTTAGCAATTTCCTAATTTAGTGGTTTCTGCTGTATCAGACCTACTTTAAATCTATCGCTAAAAGGGTATATAAGATTCACGGTGCAGATAGGGTTATTCTCAATAACTTCACACACACGCTATTGCGCAATTCCAAGTCTAATTCTGTCCGTAAACGTATACCTGTCATCCAGCACCTAAATACTAGGCCTCAAATTTATATTCAGCTAAATCTGTTGTTACTGCTGTGCCTTTATTAGTATAATACGGTACCTAAATAGATAGCCAGATAGTGTTAGGTGTCTGTAAAAAAAAGGCCTGAATTTGAATTCAATACATTGTGCCAAATAATATTTTTCTTATTGTAGTGAACGGTAACAATGAGGAAAACATCTAGTAAAGGACGTGGACATGGTCGCGGTGGTGTTAGTGGACCCTCTGGTGCTGGGAGAGGATGTGGCCGTTCTGCCACAGCCACACGTCTTAGTGTATCAACTACCTCAGGTCCCAGTAGCCGCCAGAATTTACAGCGATATTGCCGTTCTAAGGATGGTAAGGCCTGAGCAGGTACAGGCATTAGTCAATTGGGTGGCCGACAGTGGATCCATCACGTTCACATTATCTCCCACTCAGTCTTCTGCAGAAAGCGCACAGATGGCGCCTATAAACCAAACCCATCAGTCTGTCACATCACCCCCATACATACCAGGAAAACTGTCTGAGCATCAAGTTATGCAGCAGTCTCTTATGCTGTTTGAAGACTCCGCTGGCAGGGTTTCCCAAGAGCATCCACCTAGCCCTTCCCCAGCGGTGGAAGACATAGAATGCACTGACGCACAACCACTTATGTTTCCTGATGATGAGGACATGGGAATACCACCTCAGCACGTCTCTGATGATGACTAAACACAGGTGCCAACTGCTGCGTCTTTCTGCAGTGTGCAGACTGAACAGGAGGTCAGGGATCAAGACTGGGTGGAAGACGATGCAGGGGACGATGAGGTCCTAGACCCCACATGGAATGAAGGTCGTGCCACTGACTTTCACAGTTCGGAGGAAGAGGCAGTGGTGAGACCGAGCCAACAGCGTAGCAAAAGAGGGAGCAGTGGGCAAAAGCAGAACACCCGCCGCCAAGAGACTCCGCCTGCTACTGACCGCCGCCATCTGGGACCGAGCAGCTTCAAGGTGTTCCCTGGCATGGCACTTCTTCAAACAATGTGCTGACGACAAGACCCGAGTGGTTTGCATGCTGTGCCATCAGAGCCTGAAGCGAGGCATTAACGTTCTGAACCTTAGCACAACCTGTATGACCAGGCACCTGCATGCAAAGCATAAACTGCACTGGAGTAAACACCTTAAAAACAAGGAACTCACTCAGGCTCCCCCTGCTACCTCTTCTGCTGCTGCCGCCTTGGCCTCTTCCTCCGCCTCTGGAGGAATGTTGGCACCTGCCGCCCAGCAAACAGGGGATGTACCACCAACACCACCACCTCCGTCACCAAGCATCTCAACCATGTCACACGGCAGCGTTCAGCTCTCCATCTCACAAACATTTGAGAGAAAGCGTAAATTCCCACCTAGCCACCCTCGATCCCTGGCCCTGAATACCAGCATTTCTAAACTACTGGCCTATGAAATGCTGTCATTTAGGCTGGTGGACACAGACAGCTTCAAACAGCTCATGTCGCTTGCTGTCCCACAGTATGTTGTTCCCAGCCGACACTACTTCTCCAAGAGAGCCGTGCCTTCCCTGCACAACCAAGTATCCGATAAAATCAAGTGTGCACTGCGCAACGCCATCTGTGGCAAGGTCCACCTAACCACAGATACGTGGACCAGTAAGCACGGCCAGGGAAGCTATATCTCCCAACTGCACACTGGGTAAATGTAGTGGCGGCTGGGCCCCAGGCGGAGAGCTGTTTGGCGCACGTCCTTCCGCCGCCAAGGATCGCAGGGCAACATTCTTTGCCTCCTGTTGCCACCTCCTTCTACTCAGCTTCCTCCTCCTCTTCTTCCACCTGCTCATCCAGTCAGCCACACACCTTCACCACCAACTTCAGCACAGCCCAGGGTAAACGTTAGCAGGCCATTCTGAAACTCATATGTTTGGGGGACAGGCCCCACACCGCACAGGAGTTGTGGCGGGGTATAGAACAACAGACCGACGAGTGGTTGCTGCCGGTGAGCCTCAAGCCCGGCCTGGTGGTGTGCGATAATGGGCAAAATCTCGTTGCAGCTTTGGGACTAGCCGGTTTGACGCACATCCCTTGCCTGGCGCATGTGCTGAATTTGGTGGTGCAGAAGTTCATTCACAACTACCCCGACATGTCAGAGCTGCTGCATAAAGTGCGGGCCATCTGTTCGCGCTTCCGGCGTTCACATCCTGCCGCTCGCCTGTCTGCGCTACAGCATAACTTCAGCCTTCCCGCTCACCGCCTCATATGCGACGTGCCCACCAGGTGGAACTCCACCTTGCACATGCTGGACAGACTATGCGAGCAGCAGCAGGCCATAGTGGAGTTTCATCTGCAGCACACACGGGTCAGTCGCACTGCGGAACAGCACCACTTCACCACCAATGACTGGGTCTCCATGCGATACCTGTGTGCCCTGTTGCGCTGTTTCGAGTACTCCACCAACATGGCCAGTGGCGATGACGCCGTTATCAGCGTTACAATACCACTTCTATGTCTCCTTGAGAAAACACTTAGGGCGATAATGGAAGAGGAAGTGGCCCAGGAGAAGGAGGAGGAAGAGGGGTAATTTTTCGCACTTTCAGGCCAGTCTACAGAGAGACTACATAAAAAATCCCTTTCAGAGTCACACTTTACGGCGCTCTCATCCCTAAAAGCAGAATTGAAATCCCTTATGCAACATTCTACTGCCAAATATTTCCTAAACTCACAACACAAGTTCTTTGCACATGGGGACAAAGCGTCTAAATTCATGATGCTTAGAATAAGGGACAAACTATATACACCAACTGGAATCCCCCCAGGGAGACCCCCTTTATTCCACAAAACTAATAGGACCTCAATTCGGTGCATTCTATGAAGCACTATATAACCTTCCCCCAACTTTGAACCCAGAAGCCCACTCAGATCTCCTTACGTCCTTCCTGGATTCAATCTCCCTGCCCAATCTTTCCCCCTGAACATAAACTTAGTTTGGCGTCTCAATTTACTCTAGATGAACTGACTTTGCACTAAAACAATCTCCCCATGGCAAGAGTCCAGGCCCAGATGGGCTCCCAGTATATTATTATAAAACTTACTAACAAGTGGTCCTTCCACATCTGCTCTCAGTCTGTAACCTGGCTTTACAGAGGAAACAGTTCTCCAGAGATATGACAATGGCTCACATAACCCTGATCCCCAAGGAAGGGAAAAATCCAAATCACTGTGCAAGCTATAGGCCCATTTCACTTCTCAACATAGATCTCAAATTATTAGCGAAAAATGCTAGCAAATCGCCTTGCCACCCTTCTACCCTTGCTTGTTCATGGGGATCAGGTGGGCTTCCTCAGAGGAAGAGAGGTCAGGGACAATACATCTAGGGTCCTAAATGTGATATGCCACTCTGTTTTTCGCTCTAGACCGCTACTCCTTTTAAGCACGGACGCGGAAAAAGCATTCAATAGAATTAGCTGGAAATATTTGAAGCAAATCCTATTTGGGTTTGGCCTGCCTGATCCCTTTGTACAAGCTACCTTCGCAATGTATGCTCAAGCATCAGCCTCAGTACTGATTAATGGAAACTTAACTTACCCTTTCAGAATACAAAACCGTCAGGGATGCCCCCTATCACCCCTACTTTTTGTCTTAGCCCTGGAGCCTCTTCTTATCAGACTGAGAGCAGACCGGGACATCCACGGAGTGATGCTGGGAGGCCAAGATCACAAACTTGCGGCTTTTGCTGATGACATCATGATCATGACATCTAATCCAAGCATTTCGCTTCCCATAATTCAAAATTACCTGGATACTTATAGCCTCCTCTCTAACTTTAAGATCAATAAACAAAAATCCTTGGTAAAATATATAAAGATTTCCCAACAAAACCAATTGAGCCTAAGAGAGAAATCTCATTTTGATTGGTCATCCCCCTATATCACTTACTTGGGGGTCAAGATAAGCCCTAATCCGTCTGAACTCTATGCACTTAACTACCTGCCCCTATTACAATCCATCACTGCTGACAAACAGACTGAACATTCCTACTATTTCTTGGTTTGGCCGCAAAAACCTTTTGGTATCGCTAATACTCCCTCGCCTTACTTACCTCCAACAGGTATTGCCCATTCCCGTTCCTAAGTCTTATTATATCTCCCTCAGGAAATTTTTTAGCTAGTTCATTTGGAACCAAAAGAAATCAAGACTTTCTTTACTCCCTATTAACACACCCTAAACATACAGGGGGCATAGCATTTCCAGACCCTGAAACATACGGTAAGGCTGTTTTGCTATCTAGAGTAATAGAGTGGCTCAGAACACCTAACCCCAAATCATGGGTAGCGATGGAACAGGATCTGGTAAATCAACCCTTCCGTTCACTTTTGTTAGGGAACCCCAGTCTGAACAACATCCCCACTTCTCCCTTTCCAATAATACAAGCTACCCTTAATGCGTGGAGAAGCCTCCAGTCCTCACACTGTGCAATACCCTTCCCATCACCGATTCTATCGGTGGGGGATATTCTAGGCACCTCCCTCCCAGTAATAAGAGATTGCACTCCACACGACATCAGGGAATCTACCATTTTTATTTTCGCATTTCATCAGCCTGACAGCGCCTCCCCCTCCATCAAAGAGATCCAAACAAAACAGAATCCTCACAAACAGTTCTTACCAGCTATTTTATACCTACACTCTTATTTTGCAACATATTTTTAGTAGCGACCAGCTTAGACTTATGGTGTGGGCTGAATTACTTATCACCCACCCTAACTCCCCAAAAAAGTTAATATCACAATTATATAGAAGACTCAATAACCCCCCATCACTAGTCAAGCCAGCGTTCATCAGAAGATGGGAAAAAGACTTGGGCCTAGATTTTCCACTTTCCACACTACCAAAAATACTATTATCCCCTCATAAGTCATCTCGCTGTGTGCGTATACAGGAAAACGGGTACAAACTTTTAACTAGGTGGTACAAAGCGCCTGAGGTGACCTCTCTGTATTCGGACACAGCGACGGACAATTGCTGGAGGTGCTTTGAGGGCAAAGGGACGCTCTTCCACATATGGTGGTCATGCCCCATAATCAACAAATGGTGGAAAACCATCTTTGACCTAAGCAACCAGATCTGCCATACAAACATTCAGATGTCTCCTTCATTAGCATTACTCAACTTAGACACCCAAACAACGCCTCCCTATCCCTCTTTTCTCTTCAGACAACTTCTGATTGCTGCCCACCTGCTAGTGCCTAAACTTTGGTTAACGACCTCTACTCCGTCCATGGAACAATGGAAATTGAAAGTTGACCAATTGTTCAGGTTTGAAGAAATCTCCTCCTGGGAAACACGCACTCACAGCACGTTTTGTAAACACTGGAACCTATGGTCTGAATATAGACACCCTAGTTGAGATGCCCAAACCCACAATTCCACACTCCTTCTCTGACATGGGGTTAACCTAGTATATACTCCTCTGCAACTGTCAAAGCTAGAGAAATCATCACCATGTGTCTGGTATGCAATAAATAGGGATATTGTCTTTGCATCTGTATATCTCTATACTCCCGCACATCACAAAACTCGGATGAGACAAAGGGAACAATCACCGGGTTATTATCGCCAACAGTCACCCGTACACAGTTACAACTTGAGGCACAAAAATCCCCCACATCAAATATCGAGGGAGGAGAGCTCTTACCATACCCCACCACCCAGAAAACATTATGGGAGACAGAACGAGGAACAAACGAACAACAGGAGATCCCAACATTACAAACCATCAGAGGAAGGAAAACTAGGAGGAGCAAAAGGAAGAGAAAACAGATACAGGAAACAACACTAGTACCAAATAATAATGTGATTGTGAACCTTAGCTCTACCGTACTTACAGAACCCCAAATTTCCATATTAAAAAAGGGTTTAAAATATGCTCCCACTACACAAATAGACAAATTTTCTACATACATAGGAATACAGAAATTTATTAGGAAAATCTGCCTGAAGAAACATTTTATTAAAAATCCTTTAGAAATTAAAAGGAGTCAGCCCACTAATTTGTTTCAGTATACAACTCTAAAGAATAAATCAAAAATGTACCCACGTAACGAAATTAGTAAAGAAATGGCCACCTTTCAAAAATGTGTGGAGGGTGATTTAAGAAAAATAAGGAATAAAAGCAATAATAATAATTTGACGAGAAGAGAAATTTCAGCTTTTAAAGAGTTACAGAAAAATGAATCCATTACAATACGCCCAGCAGACAAAGGAGGAGCCACAGTACTATTAGATACTGTGAAATATAATAATGAATGTTGGAGACAGCTTAAGGATACCAATACCTATAAAAGATTAACCACTGACCCATTGGTACAATTCAAACAAGAATTGGAAATATTATGTGAGAAAGGGTTACAAGACAAGGTACTTCTCCAACAAGAGTTTGATTTTATATTGGGCACGCAGGGAAGATTGCCTGCTTTTTATTGTCTGCCCAAGATCCACAAGAACCTAGAAAATCCCCCCGGACGTCCTATAGTTTCGGGCATAGGCTCCATTACCTCAAACTTGTCAAAATATATTGACACTCATCTCCAACCATTGGTGAAGAAAACAAAATCATATGTTAAAGACACCACCTATATTATAAAAGTGTTGGAGAGTTTGAGGGTGGAGCCTAATTGGATTATGGGCACATTAGATATCCAGTCCTTGTATACGGTGATAGATCACCAACAAGGACTGGATGCCATCCAGAGACAATTGATTGGGGATGCCTCCTTACACAAGACTCAGATTGATTTTATCTTGAAGGCCATTGAATACATTTTACAGCATAACTATTTTTATTTTGAAGGAGATTACTACCTGCAACAACAGGGCACCGCCATGGGGACCAGGTTTGCCCCCAGTTATGCCAATTTATTTTTGGCTGATTGGGAGATGGGAATGATAGACCACAGAATTGGGGGCGACCTGGTCCTATGGCGGCGCTATATCGATGATGTCATTTTTATTTGGAGAGGAGACAATACCTCATTGGAAGAGTTTTTAAAATGTCTGAATGGGAATGATAGAGGCCTGATCTTCACCTCTAACATTGAAAAGAAGACAGAATATTTAGATTTATTAATAGAAGCATCAAATGGGAGGTATCAATGCAGTACGTTTCAAAAACCTACAGCGACCAACAATTTTATTCCATTTTCGAGCTGTCACCTCCCTAGGTGGTTGATCAATGTTCCCACCAGACAATTTAGACGTATTAAACGCAATTGTACGGAAGATGCTAAATTTGAAGAGGAGGCTACAAAAATGCATTCCTATTTTTTGGATAAACAATATCCCATAGAAACAATTAATGCAGCTTTGACTACTGTAAGACAATTAGATAAACAAGAATTCTTCAAAGAAGGACAGAAATTGCAGATGGATGACTCATTTTTAGATGTAAGATTAGTACTTCCTTTTAATAACAAGTATAAGAAGGTCCAAAAAATGATTACGACTCACTGGCCATATTTATTGAGCGACAAGGTAATAGGACACCTCCTACCACATACACCAAGAATAACTTTCACCAAAGCCCCAAACTTAGGCCTTAAGGTAGCTCCATCAGTACCAAATAAAACCCAAAAGGATAATACCCTAAGTTCTTTCATGAAAATGAAGGGATTTTACAAATGTGGAAGGTGTATAGGGTGCAAACTCAATAAATCACCACGAAAAACCTTGGGGGTCCGGTCAACTCAAAATAAGTTTATATGGGAAATTGACGACTGCATTACTTGTAACACGTCTGGGGTTATATATATGATACAATGCCCCTGCAATCGTCAGTATATAGGCCGGACCAAACGACCTCTAAAAATAAGGATTAGAGAACATATCTCCAATATCAAAAAAGGGTATGACAAACATTCATTGTCTAAACATTACAAGGAGACCCATAATAGTAATCCAGGGAATTTGAAATTCGTGGGATTAGAAAAGATTGAACAACACTGGAGAGGAGGAGATTACGTTCAAAGAATGTCCAGAGCAGAGTCCAGACAAATATATGAGTTCGGATCTTTATTGCCATTTGGACTGAACTCTGACATGGAGCTTTTTGGTTTTATATGAGGTTTCGGTCCCATCCCCGATGCTGGGTCCCAAGTTGCCGATTATCGGCGTTGGGACCCGGCCTCTGGTTTGGGACCCCTACCTATTTCAACCCACTCCATGTTCAAGAAGTTAGATATTGTATCATTATCATTTATAGTACTGTATCTTATTTACTATATTGGTAGAATATTTTAATCTAGTATCTTATTGAGTATATGCTGTATAAATGGTGATAATTTTATCATTTTTTATCTTTTTTATCATTTTAATGTGTTACACACACTTTTTATGACTTTTAAGTTTATATAGAGTTAATTCGCAACTAACAGATTAATAATCTGAAAAAAACGCATCAACCAGAAAAAAACGCAAGAAAAACGCATGAGAACCGCACTATGGCAAAAATTGGAAATTCACTCTGATCCTGGATTATACAACCAGGACTTGCTGAACACCTGACAACTGTTTAAAAGGAGGAGGTTAGGAGTGCCTGTGACCACCACTGAGGAAGAGATTGGAACTATCTCGAAACGCGTCTGGGCTTTCAGACACTCTGTTGGAACCTCCACAAAGAGAACTCCGAGCATGGCCATGCTATAAAGAGATAAAGATTTAAAGACTGCAACCTTGTAACCACTGCAACTTTTGTAACAACTCAATTGCCCTGAACACAGCGAGTGCGGAGATCGGACTGCTGTCCCACCCGTAATACCGCGAGATTTGGGCCAGGTTACTAGAGTTTGGGAGCTGTGAGGACGTAACAGCGTCTCCAGCTGAACTCCTGCAGCGCATTAAGAAATAGACCGTGCAACACGCCAACATAGGAGGTAAGACTCTCTACTCCTAGCAAGGAATAACCTCCGGACAGAGGTGAGAATTACACAGTTAATATGGACTGCGTCCACAGAATATATTATTAACCAAACACAAGCAATTTTTGGACTGTTTATTGCGGTTGATTGCGGACTCTATATTGAACTCCAATCTCTACAGGAACAAATATAAGTCTGTAGTGCCAGGCCCTATACGGCGTCCCCTATTTTTCCACAGGATCGTTGCACCTATTCATCACCTTACCTTTCACCAGGATATTGACATTTATCTTAAGTTATCAGCACTGTTATTTTCAATCTTTATTATTGCACTGTCACTTTATATAACATTCATTGTGGACACCATTGGACCTTATATATACATCACTGTATTGCTCCCATCAATTAGTGGCGCATATATGGTCGACCATTATTTTATACCATTGGTAACATTTTTAGCATTTTAATTGTGTTATTGAATTTATTGTTTGATCAATTTATCATTGCAATTTTTAATATTAAATCTGAGTGTATGCCATAGACGAGTGCTCGCTCCCTTATTTTCACATTTACTCATTCCATTGAGGTGGGGCGTCCCCAAACTGAGTTTGCAGCACCGTACCACCCACTACCAGCAGTGAGCCACTTCATCCAATTAACACTTATATGATAATGCTACCCTTTCTTTGTGGACTATTTGTAGATGTACAACATTTACGTCATGCTTGACGTTCAAGATACCTTGTTACGTTATATTTTTACAAATAATTTTTTTTTTTATAATACAGTCAAAATTATTATTATTTTTTTTAAATGCAAGCTACTGCGACACCAGATATGAGTGGCACTGGTGGCACTGGCAGAAGTTGGCAGAGTAGACGCTATAGGCCTGACACACACGCTTGCAGACAACTAACTGCTATTATATTACAGTCAAAATATTATTATTTTTTATGCAAACTACTGTGACACCAGATATGAGTGGCACTGGCAGAAGTTGGCAGAGTAGACGCTGTAGGCCTGACACACACGCTTCCAGACAACTAACTGCTATTATATTACAGTCAAAATTGTGTTTTTTTTAAATGCAAGCTACTGTGACACTAGATATGAGTGGCACTGGCAGAAGTTGGCAGAGTAGACGCTTGCCCGCTCCAAGCCATCAATTATAGGGATTTGCTCAGGTAGGCAGGGTAAACGGACGCAATACAGAGGCAAAACTACGGTTGAAAATCGAAAGTCAGTGTTTATTTACACAAAAAGGCAGATAAGAAACACAATACTTAGCAGGGCCCTGGTGTTAATTCACAACACTGGAATCCTCGTGTTAAGTCACAAGAACAAAAGTCCACAGAACTCAAAAACACGTCACCTGGCATTCCACAGCAGGTTTTAGGGTGCCTGGCTTCCAGCTGGCAGCTCTCCTGCAGTTCTCAGCCTTGCAGTATGGCAGAACTCCTCAACTTCCAAAACACAGAGCTCCACTATTAACTGGAGGTTCATTCCACACCCAGCTGAACTGCTGTCTGGGATTTTAAACCCCAGCCTAAAACCTGTCCTGGACGTGGGTAACAGCACCCTGCTTTTTGGCTGCTCCCAATAAGAACTGACCCGGATTGGCTTTACAGCCACACTAAGCACTAGCTGCCGCTGACACACAAAATTACCGGTTCTTATCACACCGAGGCCAGGAACCTCGGTGACACGTACCTCAATGACGGACCCCTGTGGCTTCCTACAGCAGTCACTGGGGCCAATACAGGCCCCCAAAATTAGGCATTGACCTGACGGAAAATAACTTGTGATGATGTGGCTGGAGGTACATTAGGCGGTTACAGGATACAAATTTTCTTTGTTCTGTGTGGTGGCGGATATGTGTTGGTTGGCATGAGGAAATTCAATTAAATGTGGTTGTCAAAGGTGTTGAATTCCTCTGAGATCCATTTTTTGAAATGTGAGGAAGTCCACACTGTCGTGAGCTAGGTGAGTGCGCTTATCAGTCCCCCCTGCTGAGCTGAAGGTCTTTTCAGACAGGACACTCGACGAGGGGCAAGCCAAGAGTTCCATGGCAAATTGTGCCAGCTCTGACCACAGGTCAAGCCTGCACTCCCAATAGTCCAGGGGTTCCTCGCTTCTCAGAACGTCCACATCGGCCTTTACCTAATGTAGCCGGACACCTGTCGTTCCCTGAGGCTGGATCTGGAGGGCGGCTGTCGATGGGTTATCTGCAAGAATGATTTCTTATCCGAAGTGACGAACACATCTTCAAACCGCTCTCTTCTTCCAGGCGCGCTAGGATTGTTTCCCACACCTGTTTCACTGTGGGTGGAAATTCCCCTGCCAGCACGTGCAACAGCAGAATGCAGCATCTCTCGAAGCAAGGCCTGGAAATGCTGCATTCTGCCAGCCCTCTGTGATGCTGGAAACATGTCCGCCATTTTGTGTTTATATCGGGGGTCTAAGCCACCCAGTACTGTTCCTTGCCCTTTATGCTTTTTATGTGGGTGTCAAACACTGGAGCATGAAGGCCCCCATTTGCCCTAAATTGGAAGCAGTAGAGTGCCCTGGCTCCTGCTCATCACCCAGGAGAATGTCGTCCTCGGTCTCCTCCCCCCAGCCACGGACAACACCAGGGATCCACGAAAAAGTTAAAGTCCCCCTCAAAGCCTGCTCTTCTTGCTCCGCTTCCTCCTCCCCCCAGCCACCATCCTCCTCTGACTCCTCTTTAAACTCCCACAGACTTGTCTCAGATATAGTAGCCCCCCTTGGAATTCATTCAGCATTGCGACTTTCTCATCTTCCTGCTTCTGCTCCTCGACGGCTTGATCAATGACACAACGCAATGAACGTTCCAGAAAGAAGGCGTCAGGTACAATGTCATTGATGGTGCCCTGGCTGCGACTGACCAGTTTGGTGATCTCATCAAATAGCCGCAGAAGTCTGCTTGCGTCGTGAATGAGCAGCCACTGGCGCTGTGAAAAAAAAAAACAACGTTAACTTCGCGTTTATGCTGGAGCATCCTATCAAGCATATACAAGGTGGAGTTCCAGTGCGTCGGGCAGTCACAAATCAGACATTTGATGGGCAGGTGGTGTCGCAAGACGAGCCATGACTGTGTAAGATTTTCTAAAATGGCCAGAGATTTTACTGGCCTGCCTCAATATGTCCTGGACCCCAGGGTATTTGGCAACGAATCGCTGCACGACTAAGTTTGGGACGTGTGCTATGCAAGGCACATGTGTCATTTTGCCCTGTTTCAGCTCGCTCAGCAGATTGGCACCATTGTCGCACACCAATTTACCGACTGTCAAATTGAGCAGGGTTAGCCACTGATCGGCCTGTGACCACAAAGCTGAAAGGAGTTCAGGACCGGTGTGGCTCTTGGCTTCCAGGCATTCATCATGGCAACTTCTCACCTGGCACGTCGAATAGGTTCTGGGGAGCTTGGGGGACGCAGCGGAAGAGGCGGTAGCAGTGGAAAAGGAGGAGTCAGCCGAGGAGGAGACGGAAGATGGAGACGGAGGAGGAGAAGAAGAGGCAGGCCTGCATGCAATCCTTGACGGTAACACCAAATCCACAGGAGCCAGGATTACATGCTTGACGGCCGTCAAAAGGATCACCCAGTGGGCAGTAAAAGTTTTGTACCTTCCCTGCCTGTGTTTGCTAGATCACGTGTCTATGGTTAGATGTATCTTGGCACCGACACTGTGTGCCAGAGATATATTCACTTGCCGCTGAACGTGGCCATATAGCTCTGGGATGCCCTTCTGAGAGAAATATTTCCTTCCCGGGACCTTCCATTGCAGTGTGCCAATGGCCACACATTTTCTAAAGGCCTCTGAGTCTACCAGTTTTTATGGCAGTAGTTGGCGGGCTAGCAGTTCCAACAAGCCAGTGGTCAGCTGTTGGGCAAGAGTGTTATCCGGCGTCATCATCTTTTTTCGCTCTAACATTTGGGCCACAGAAGCCTGCCTTTTGCCAGATGAATGCAACGATGGCTAGTGATGGGCGAACATCGGCCGGGACAGTTCACGAGCTCGATCACGCAAACGCGATCAAATGTTTGTGAACCGTAAGTTCTCGGCGGGCCCCATTCACTTTAATGACAGGCAAACCTTCAGCTCATATTTTCAGCCACCAAATACTTAGCAGAAGTGTACAAATTGCCCCACAACATGGGCAGTGAAATACTAGAGAGGGATCTATGACAAAAATGCCAACAAAAAATATGTATCAGGGTACATTTTTATGCGTCTTTTTATGCATCTTAAAAATAAATTATCTGACATGTGCCCTGTTGGAGCCTAGAAAAATGTTATATTAGGTCACGGGAGTACAGGCCTTAAAAATTAGGCATTCACCTGACATGAAAGAAATTCTGATTATGTGGCTCTAGGTACATTATGTGGTCAATGGATATCAATTTTACTGCAGGCCAGTGCAAATACAGGTAAAATATATATGTTTAAAAGAACTAAAAATATAAAATTGGATTAAAAACATATCTAACGAAATCCCCCCTCTTGAAAAAAAAAACTAATGGTAATAGTTGAAATTCGATAACACGTGGTCGTCACTAGTGTTGAATTCCTCCGAGGCCACAACAATTATTCATTCACCGTACAGAAAAGAATAAGTAAGTATGTGTCTGGAGGTAGATTACACGATCATTGGATATCAGTTTTACAGCAGGCCAGTGTACTACAGGTCCCACTGACACGACGCAATGCACGCTCCAGAAAGAAGACGTAAGGTAAGATGTCACTGATGGCGCCCTGGCTGCGACTGATCAGTTTAGTAATCTCATCAAATAGCCGCAGAAGTCTGCATGTGTCACGCATGAGCAGCCACTGGCGCAGTGAAAAAAAAACAAGCTCCTCAGAACCTGTGCTGCTGTGTGATCATCGGAACTGCCTGCCGGATCCGCCGATCTGGATGTGACTGAAAGTATTTTTGAGACGGATCCGTCTCAAAAATGCATTGCAAGAACGGATCCCTCTTTCCGCTTGTCATGCTTGGCATTCCGGTATTTTGAATGCCGAATCTGGCACTAATACATTCCTATGGGGAAAAATGCCAGATCCGGCATTCAGGCAAGTCTTCTGTTTTTTCCGACGGAGATAAAACCGTAGCATGCTACAATTTTATCTTTTGCCTGATCAGTCAAAATGACTGAACTGAAGACATCCTGAACGGATTACTCTCCATTCAGAATGCATGGTGATATACCTGATCAGTTCTTTTCTGGTATAGGGCCCCTGTGACGGAACTCTATGCCGGAAAAGAAAAACGCTAGTGTGAAAGTACCTTAAGTATGTGTACATAATATATATATATATATATATATATTTATACATGAATATACATACACATATGTATATATACATATATTTACACACATGTGTAAATATTTATATATACATATATATGTGTATATATATATATATATATATATATATATGTGTGTGTGTGTGTGCGTGTGTATATACATTGCAATGCGCAATGCATGGGCACCGACAGTGTGTCCACTGTCTGCAGACGTGAACCCATTCACTTAAATGGGGTCTGCAATCTGCATCCGACAGACCCCAGAATTGTGTTACTACACTCCTTTACCCCACTACTATCTTTTAAGAGCCTTTATACTGTGATCAGATGTGATATTGCTTATGTCCACCACAAATGTGCATATAAACCTATGTTAAATGCAATTGTTCATGTAATTTTTCTTGTTACCAGTAGGTGGCAGAAACTCATTAGCAGGTACAAACTACAATTTAGTGTTTAGTGAATCTGTGCTGGAATGGATTATTCCAGCTTAGCCCCCCCTCTGTGGAGAGGTGGGCTGGTCCCACATCCTGCAGCATGGGTGGAGAAGGAAGTTAGTGAGAATGTAGCCCACCCCCTGTTAGGGGGAGGGTGTGTGTGTGTGGAGCTCCCCTGCATAGGGAAGATAGCAAGGACCTAGTCTAGGCTGAGACTTGGCCATATACCCAGCTAAAGCACCTTCAGCTCTGCTGGATGAAGAAAGCAGAAACCTACAGACCAGCTCCAGAGTTCCAGGAACAAAGCATTCCCTGAGAATTTATCTGTGAGATAAGTCTAGTGCCTAGGAGAAGCCAATTCCACCTCAGCCACATTTAAAGCAGAAGTACTCATTCCTGCCAATGATTGCCACAACCTGCTGGGACCAAGAGACCAAAGCTGTATACTGCTTGGATGAAAGTTATTTCAAGTAAAGAAACGTTTGAACTTCATCTAAAGGTCTGGACATCATTTCTTCTGCACAATTCCTCTATTTCTCCTACTTTCACTACAGTCAAATTTATTGCAAGTGAGCCAGGAGTCCGGCCATATCCAGGTAGGAGACACCGTGACACAACTACCAGCAAATTACAGAGACATTATAGGCCAGTACACCACTCTGGCATTTCTAAACTGGGATGTGCGTTATAACACCTTAGAAGGGCCCTGGGATAGTACCCTGCGCACGCTGCAATTGGCGTCATGACAAATACAGGATATATCATCCACCTGACCCTGTCACTGCATTAAAGTGGCATGAACGAACCCGTTCCTGGTCACTGCATTAAGTGGTGTTCCACGAACAGGATTGAATTGTGTGCCGAATAGGATCAAATTGTGTGCCGAGCAGGATCAAATTGTGTGTCTAACTCTACTACAAGGCCTAGGGACTGTGTAAAAATCCAGAAAATTGACTTTATTGCTTTTATAGCGCCAGCACTCCAAGAGTTAATTCGCCATATTTCTGTAATCGCACAGCTTCTTCATGACCCTCAGAAGCGGGAAAACACAAGAACGCCCTCTCAAGATCGCAAAAATGCTAACTACTCCCCTCTAGAAGCGGGAAGCCTAAATCCTGCCCACCAAGAACTTTGCAATTTGAGACACTCAGGCTCCACCTTCACTTCCTGCATCCAACATCACCGAGGAGCAAAGGAAGATGGCGCTCCCCAAGCCAAAGTGGGACCAAATGATGATAAAAGGCGAACGAGTATACGAAAAGTATCACTGGAGATCCGGGTCTCCCAACTTGTATGCAAGAAAGGCCGTGATCCCAGAGGCTGTGGAATCCTCATCGGACGGCGAGACGGCCGTCACCCCTGACTTAAAGATGGATTCGCTGACGTTCTCGAGTCTGCTCCTGCGGAAGCTGACATCAGCCCAGTAGTCCAGGTCCCAGAGGCTGTGGATTTATCAGCGGCTACTGAACCAGCAGCCCAGCGGTTCCCCAAAATGGCCACCACAGCCAAGCCCGCTCCCGCGGACACCACCGACTGTCAAGTCGTCCAGGCCCTGGAGGCGCCTGCATCACCAAGTGCAGTATTGTCACCTCCAGTGACCGACGTCCCAGCCCCGGAATGAGCCACGTCCTCTGAGGAGTCGACCACAGTTCCGGAGACAGCTGCGACCACCACAGTGCACCAGCAGAAGGAACCGGTCACTCAACCACGCCATCAGGTAGTAGCCATTCCGCTACCTGAGGCCCCGGTCCAGCCTGTAGCTACCCCTGCACCACGCCCAGTGGTCCCCGACACCCAAGGAGGCCCTGCTCTGCACGCCATCTGGCACGGCGGAGGCGGCTGGAATTTCCACTCCGTCACCCAGGAAAGACAGCCCCAGGTCGTCACCTCAACCCTGATGTTCCCCTCGAGATAACCTGCCATGCCCAAAGTCAATGGGAGTACAAAACAGCAGTGGAGGAATGGGTCAAACAGGACCTGGTGATCTCAAACTCACCCTGCACACTGGGACTGTCCTGTGGTTTTCAGTGGAAAGAGGAATAGGATTCCTTCAGGACAGTCACAGTGGGGAAGAACTATTTGTGGGCCGCCGCTCCGTTAAACGGAATTACCTGCCCCAGGCCCGTCGCAACCTTTATGTCGGGGATCAAGTGGAGTACACCCCGATGCGTTCTGTACAGGGCCTATTTGCTGCCAGATTACCCTGCTGGCCAAGCTACTAGCGCCTGCTCTCACCCCAGAGGCCTGGCAGGAAGAACCAGGTTCTGCTGGGAGAATCCGGTGTCTGCAGGAAATCCCGGATGGGCAATTGAGATTTAGAGAACGGGCTTAACCTGAACCAGAGCCACTTATCCCTGAGCTGGCTGCACCCCCAACACTACAGGTGGGCCAGATCAACAATTCTGTGTTGAATTTCAACCCCAGGGGGCAACCCTATGTCCCCCCCTGGAAACTTCCACAGGCACCCCTGGATTGCCTACCAGAACCTCTTCAGCCAGAGGTTTTGCCTACCTCTGCATCGGCAAGGGACTCCGGCTTGCTGCAGGTTACCACAGCTTTCTCCAGGCTACTTCCTACACCACTACGGCTGCAAAGCTGAGTTATCAAATGCAGGTGCTTCCTTTTGTGAGCTTTAGCAGCTCCAGCAGTGAGGAGGACCTGCAAGTCCTTCTCTAAATGTCTCCTTACCTTTAAACAAAAACTAATGGGAGCCACAGTGTGGACTGGTCCTGAAAACTGTAGGACTGTTGGCCAGTTTGTTGTGTTAATTTGCCATTTGTTATACCCTCAGATGGATGGCCACATTTGTCAGGCCTCCCCCAACTATCTTAACTCTTTACACCCCAAGTTTGCGCATTGTTTTATCCCCTTCCTCAGGATATTTTAGAGCCTCATGAAACTATGTTTCTCATCATTCTGCTATTTTATTATTATTATTATTTATTGTTAAAGCGCCATTCATTCCATAGCGCTGTACATATGATAAGGGGTGCACATACATAATACAGATAATTGCACTAATCATAAACAAGACGATTTACAAACTGGTACAGAAGGAGAGAGGGCCCTGCCCGTGAGGGCTTTCTACATGGTATGGGAGAAGGACACAGTAGGTGCGGGTGAAGTTGGTCATGGTGGTATAGAGGCAGCAGGGTCACTGGTTGTAGGCATGTCTGAAGAGGTGGGTTTTCCGGTTTCTTTTGAAGGATTCCACTGTAGGTGAGTCTGATATGTTGGGGTAGCGAGTTCCAGAGTATGGGGGATGCACGGGAGAAATCTTGGAGTCGATTGTGGAAAGAGGCGATAAGAGGAGAGGAGAGAAGGAGGTCTTGTGAGGATCGGAGCGTGCGTGTGGGGATGTATCGGGAAAGTAGCTCAGAGATGTGGGGAGGGGACAGGTTATGGACGGCCTTGTATGTATTTGTTAGTACTTTGAAGTGAATTTGTTGAGCAATGGGGAGCTAGTAAAGGGATTGGCAGAGGGGAGAGGCAGAGGAGTAACAGGGTGAGAGGTGGATTAGTCGGGCAGCATAGTTGAGAATAGATTGGAGAGGTGCGAGAGTGCTAGATGGAAGGCCACAGAGTATGCGGGAGATGTTTTTGAGTTGGAGGCGGCAGGTGGTGGAAAGGGCTTGGATGTGCGGTCGGAAGGAAAGGGCAGAATCCAAGGTCACTCCAAGGCAGCAGACTTTGTTTACCGGGGAGAGTGTGCAGCCATTGATCGTGATAGATAGGTCTGTTGGGGGGGGTTTGAACAAGATGGGGGAAAGATTATGAATTCTGTCTTATCCATGTTAAGTTTTAGAAAGCGAGAGGCGAAGAAGGATGATATAGAATATAGACATTGTGGGATTCTTGATAGTAAGGCGGTGATGTCTGGACCAGAGATGTAGATTTGTGTGTCGTCAGTGTAGGAGTGATACTGAAAGCCATGGGACTCTATGAGTAGAGTTGAGCGAACACCTGGTTGTTCGGGTTCGAGAAGTTCGGCCGAACTTCCCGGAAATATTCGGGTTCGGAATCCGAACCGATCCGAACTTCGTCCCGAATCCGAACCCTATTGAAGTCAATGGGGACATGAACTTTTTGGTACTAAAAAGGCTGTAAAACAGCCCAGGAAAGGGCTAGAGGGCTGCAAAAGGCAGCAACATGTAGGTATATACCCTGCAAACAAATGTGGATAGGGAAATTAATTAAAATAAAAATTAAATAAATAAAAATTAACCAAAATCAATTGGAGAGAGGTTCCATAGCAGAGAATCTGGCTTCACGTCACCCACCACTGGAACAGTCCATTCTCAGATATTTAGGCCCCGGCACCCAGGCAGAGGAGAGAGGTCCCGTAACAGAGAATCTGTCTTCATGTCAGCAGAGAATCAGTCTGCATGTCATAGCAGAGAATCATGCTTCAAGTCAGCCACCACTGCATCAGTCCATTGTCATAAATTTAGGCCCAGCACCCAGGCAGAGGAGAGAGGTCCCGTAACAGAGAATCTGGCTTCATGTCAGCAGAGAATCAGTCTTCATATCATAGCAGAGAATCAGGCTTCACATCACCAACCACTGTAACAGTCCATTTTCATAAATTTAGGCCCAGCACCCAGGCAGAGGAGAGAGGTCCGGTAACAGACAATCTGGCTTCATGGCAGCAGAGAATCAGTCTGCATGTCATAGCAGAGAATCAGGCTTCACGTCAGCCACCACTGCAACAGTCCATTTTCATAAATTTAGGCCAAGTACCCAGGCAGAGGAGAGAGGTCCCGTAACAGACAATCTGGCTTCATGTCAGCAGAGACTTAGTCTTCATATCATAGCAGAGAATCAGGCTTCACGTCAGCCACCAATGCAACAGTCCATTGTCAGATATTTAGACCCAGCACCCAGGCAGAGGAGAGAGGTCCCGTAACAGACAATCAGGCTTCACGTCAGCCACCAGTGCAACAGACCATTGGCATATATTTAGGCCCAGCACCCAGGCAGAAGAGAGAGGCCCCGTAACAGAGAATCTGGCTTCATGTCAGCAGAGAATCAGTCTTCATATCATAGCAGAGAATAAGGCTTCACGTCACCCACCACTGTAAGAGTCCATTTTCATAAATGTAGGCCCAGCACCCAGGCAGAGGAGAGAGGTCCCGTAACAGAGAATCTGGCTTCATGTCAGCAGAGAATCAGTCTGCATGTCATAGCAGAGAATCAGGCTTCACGTCAGCCACCACTGTAAGAGTCCATTTTCATAAATTTAGGCCCAGCACCCAGGCAGAGGAGAGAGGTCCCGTAACAGACAATCTGGCTTCATGTCAGCAGAGAATCAGTCTTCATGTCATAGCAGAGAATCAGGCTTCACGTCAGCCACCACTGCAACAGTCCATTGTCATAAATTTAGGCCCAGCACCCAGGCAGAGGAGAGAGGTCCCGTAACAGACAATCTGGCTTCATGTCAGCAGAGAATTAGTCTGCATGTCATAGCAGAGAATCAGGCTTCACGTCACCCACCACTGCAACAGTCCATTTTCATAAATTTAGGCCCAGCACCCAGGCAGAGGAGAGAGGTCCCGTAACAGACAATCTGGCTTAATGTCAGCAGAGAATTAGTCTGCTTGTCATAGCAGAGAATCAGGCATCACGTCAGCCACCACTGTAAGAGTCCATTTTCATAAATTTAGGCCCAGCACCCAGGCAGAGGAGAGAGGTCCCGTAACAGACAATCTGGCTTCATGTCAGCAGAGAATCAGTCTGCATGTCATAGCAGAGAATCAGGCTTCACGTCAGCCACCACTGCAACAGTCCATTTTCATAAATTTAGGCCAAGCACCCTAGCAGAGGAGAGAGGTCCCGTAACAGAGAATCTGTCTTCATGTCAGCAGAGAATAAGTCTTCATGTCATAGCAGAGAATCAGGCTTCACGTCAGCCACCACTGCAACAGTCTATTGTCATAAATTTAGGCCCAGCACCCAGGCAGAGGAGAGAGGTCCCGTAACAGACAATCTGGCTTCATGTCAGCAGAGAATCAGTCTTCATGTCATAGCAGAGAATCAGGCTTCACGTCACCCACCACTGTAAGAGTCCATTTTCATAAATTTAGGCCCAGCACCCAGGCAGAGGAGAGAGGTCCCATAACAGAGAATCTGTCTTCATGTCAGCAGAGAATCAGTCTTCATGTCATAGCAGAGAATCAGGCTTCACGTCAGCCACCACTGCAACAGTCCTTTGTCATAAATTTAGGCCCAGCACCCAGGCAGAGGAGAGAGGTCCCGTAACAGACAATCTGGCTTCATGTCAGCAGTGAATAAGTCTTCATGTCATAGCAGAGAATCAGGCTTCACGTCACCCACCACTGCAACAGTCCATTTTCATAAATTTAGGCCCAGCACCCAGGCAGAGGAGAGAGGTCCCGTAACAGACAATCTGGCTTCATGTCAGCAGAGAATTAGTCTGCTTGTCATAGCAGAGAATCAGGCTTCACGTCAGCCACCACTGTAAGAGTCCATTTTCATAAATTTAGGCCCAGCACCCAGGCAGAGGAGAGAGGTCCCGTAACAGACAATCTGGCTTCATGTCAGCAGAGAATCAGTCTGCATGTCATAGCAGAGAATCAGGCTTCACGTCAGCCACCACTGCAACAGTCCATTTTCATAAATTTAGGCCAAGCACCCTAGCAGAGGAGAGAGGTCCCGTAACAGAGAATCTGTCTTCATGTCAGCAGAGAATAAGTCTTCATGTCATAGCAGAGAATCAGGCTTCACGTCAGCCACCACTGCAACAGTCTATTGTCATAAATTTAGGCCCAGCACCCAGGCAGAGGAGAGAGGTCCCGTAACAGACAATCTGGCTTCATGTCAGCAGAGAATCAGTCTTCATGTCATAGCAGAGAATCAGGCTTCACGTCACCCACCACTGTAAGAGTCCATTTTCATAAATTTAGGCCCAGCACCCAGGCAGAGGAGAGAGGTCCCATAACAGAGAATCTGTCTTCATGTCAGCAGAGAATCAGTCTTCATCTCATAGCAGAGAATCAGGCTTCACGTCAGCCACCACTGCAACAGTCCTTTGTCATAAATTTAGGCCCAGCACCCAGGCAGAGGAGAGAGGTCCCGTAACAGACAATCTGGCTTCATGTCAGCAGAGAATCAGTCTGCATGTCATAGCAGAGAATCAGGCTTCACGTCAGCCACCACTGTAAGAGTCCATTTTCATAAATTTAGGCCCAGCACCCAGGCAGAGGAGAGAGGTCCCGTAACAGACAATCTGGCTTCATGTCAGCAGAGAATCAGTCTGCATGTCATAGCAGAGAATCAGGCTTCACGTCAGCCACCACTGCAACAGTCCATTTTCATAAATTTAGGCCAAGCACCCTAGCAGAGGAGAGAGGTCCCGTAACAGAGAATCTGTCTTCATGTCAGCAGAGAATAAGTCTTCATGTCATAGCAGAGAATCAGGCTTCACGTCAGCCACCACTGCAACAGTCTATTGTCATAAATTTAGGCCCAGCACCCAGGCAGAGGAGAGAGGTCCCGTAACAGACAATCTGGCTTCATGTCAGCAGAGAATCAGTCTTCATGTCATAGCAGAGAATCAGGCTTCACGTCACCCACCACTGTAAGAGTCCATTTTCATAAATTTAGGCCCAGCACCCAGGCAGAGGAGAGAGGTCCTATAACAGAGAATCTGTCTTCATGTCAGCAGAGAATCAGTCTTCATGTCATAGCAGAGAATCAGGCTTCACGTCAGCCACCACTGCAACAGTCCTTTGTCATAAATTTAGGCCCAGCACCCAGGCAGAGGAGAGAGGTCCCGTAACAGACAATCTGGCTTCATGTCAGCAGAGAATCAGTCTGCATGTCATAGCAGAGAATCAGGCTTCACGTCACCCACCACTGTAAGAGTCCATTTTCATAAATTTAGGCCCAGCACCCAGGCAGAGGAGAGAGGTCCCGTAACAGACAATCTGGCTTCATGTCAGCAGAGAATCAGTCTGCATGTCATAGCAGAGAATCAGGCTTCACGTCAGCCACCACTGCAACAGTCCATTTTTATAAATTTAGGCCAAGCACCCAGGCAGAGGAGAGAGGTCCCGTAACAGACAATCTGGCTTCATGTCAGCAGAGAATCAGTCTTCATATCATAGCAGAGATTCAGGCTTCACGTCACCCACCACTGTAAGAGTCCATTTTCATAAATTTAGGCCCAGCACCCAGGCAGAGGAGAGAGGTCCCGTAACAGAGAATCTGTCTTCATGTCACCAGAGAATCAGTCTTCATGTTATAGCAGAGAATCAGGCTTCACGTCACCCACCACTGTAACTGTCCATTTTCATAAATTTAGGCCAAGCACCCAGGCAGAGGAGAGAGGTCCTGTAACAGAGAATCTGTATTCATGTCAGCAGAGAATCAGTCTTCATATCATAGCAGAGAATCAGGCTTCACGTCAGCCACCAATGCAACAGTCCATTGTCAGATATTTACGCCCAGTACCCAGGCAGAGGAGAGAGGTCCCGTAACAGACAATCAGGCTTCACGTAAGCCACCAGTGCAACAGTCCATTGGCATATATTTAGGCCCAGCACCCAGGCAGAGGAGAGAGGTCCCGTAACAGACAATCTGGCTTCATGTCAGCAGAGAATTAGTCTTCATGTCATAGCAGAGAATCAGGCTTCACGTCACCCAACATTGGAACAGTCTATTGGCATATATTTAGGCCCCGGCACCCAGACAGAGGAGAGGTTCATTCAAATTTGGGTAGCCTCGCAATATAATGGTAAAATGAAAATAAAAATAGGATTGAATGAGGAAGTGCCCTGGAGTACAATAATATATGGTTAAGGGGAGGTAGTTAATGTCTAATCTGGACAAGGACGGACAGGTCCTGTGGGATCCATGCCTGGTTCATTTTTATGAACGTCAGCTTGTCCACATTGGCTGTAGACAGGCGGCTGCGTTTGTCTGTAATGACACCCCCTGCCGTGCTAAATACACATTCAGACAAATCTCTGGCCGCCGGGCAGGCCAGCACCTCCAAGGCATAAAAGGCTAGCTCTGGCCACGTGGACAATTTAGAGACCCAGTAGTTGAATGGGGCCGAACCATCAGTCAGTACGTGGAGGGGTGTGCACACGTACTGTTCCACCATGTTAGTGAAATGTTGCCTCCTGCTTACACGTTGCGTATCAGGTGGTGGTGCAGTTAGCTGTGGCGTGTTGACAAAACTTTTCCACATCTCTGCCATGCTAACCCTGCTCTCAGAGGAGCTGGCCGTGACACAGCTGCCTTGGCGACCTCTTGCTCCTCCTCTGCCTTGGCCTTGGGCTTCCACTTGTTCCCCTGTGACATTTGGGAATTCTCTCAGTACCGCGTCTACCAACGTGCGCTTGTACTCGCGCATCTTCCTATCACACTCCAGTGCAGGAAGTAAGGTGGGCACATTGTCTTTGTAGCGTGGATCCAGCAGGGTGGCAACCCAGTAGTCCGCACACGTTAAAATGTGGGCAACTCTGCTGTCGTTGCGCAGGCACTGCAGCATGTAGTCGCTCATGTGTGCCAGGCTGCCCAGGGGTAAGGACAAGCTGTCCTCTGTGGGAGGCGTATCGTCATCGTCCTGCCTTTCCCCCCAGCCACGCACCAGTGATGGACCCGAGCTGCGTTGGGTACCACCCCGCTGTGACCATGCTTCATCCTCATCCTCCCTTACCTCCTCCTCATCCTCGTCCTCCTCGTCCTCCAGTAGTGGGCCCTGGCTGGCCACATTTGTACCTGGCCTCTGCTGTTGCCAAAAACCTCCCTCTGAGTCACTTCGAAGAGACTGGCCTGAAAGTGCTAAAAATGACCCCTCTTCCTCCTCCTCCTCCTGGGCCACCTCCTCTTCCATCATCGCCCTAAGTGTTTTCTCAAGGAGACTTAGAAGTGGTATTGTAACGCTGATAACGGCGTCATCGCCACTGGCCATGTTGGTGGAGTACTCGAAACAGCGCAACAGGGCACACAGGTCTCGCATGGAGGCCCAGTCATTGGTGGTGAAGTGGTGCTGTTCTGTAGTGCGACTGACCCGTGCGTGCTGCAGCAACTCCACTATGGCCTGCTGCTGCTCGCACAGTCTGTCCAGCATGTGCAAGGTGGAGTTCCACCTGGTGGGCACGTCGCATATGAGGCGGTGAGCGGGAAGGCCGAAGTTACGCTGTAGCGCAGACAGGCGAGTAGGATGTGAACGCCGGAAGCGCGAACAGACGGCCCGCACTTTATGCAGCAGCTCTGACATGTCGGGGTAGTTGTGAATGAACTTCTGCACCACCAAATTCAGCACATGCGCCAAGCAAGGGATGTGCATCAAACTGGCTAGTCCCAGAGCTGCAACGAGATTTTGTCCATTATCACACACCACCAGGCCGGGCTTGAGGCTCACCGGCAGCAACTACTCGTCGGTCTGTTGTTCTATACCCCGCCACAACTCCTGTGCGGTGTGGGGCCTGACCCCCAAACATATGAGTTTCAGAATGGCCTGCTGACGTTTACCCCGGGCTGTGCTGAAGTTGGTGGTGAAGGTGTGTGGCTGACTGGATGAGCAGGTGGAAGAAGAGGAGGAGGAAGCCGAGAAGAAGGAGGTGGCAACAGGAGGCAAAGAATGTTGCCCTGCGATCCTTGCCGGCGGAAGGACGTGCCCCAAACAGCTCTCCGCCTGGGGCCCAGCTGCCACTACATTTACCCAGTGTGCAGTTAGTGAGATATAGCGTCCCTGGCCGTGCTTACTGGTCCACGTATCTGTGGTTAGGTGGACCTTGCTACAGATGGTGTTGCGCAGTGCACACTTGATTTTATCGGATACTTGGTTGTGCAGGGAAGGCACGGCTCTCTTGGAGAAGTAGTGGCGGCTGGGAACAACATACTGTGGGACAGCAAGCGACATGAGCTGTTTGAAGCTGTCTGTGTCCACCAGCCTAAATGACAGCATTTCATAGGCCAGTAGTTTAGAAATGCTGGCATTCAGGGCCAGGGATCGAGGGTGGCTAGGTGGGAATTTACGCTTTCTCTCAAATGTTTGTGAGATGGAGAGCTGAACGCTGCCGTGTGACATGGTTGAGATGCTTGGTGACAGAGGTGGTGGTGGTGTTGGTGGTACATCCCCTGTTTGCTGGGCGGCAGGTGCCAACGTTCCTCCAGAGGCGGAGGAAGAGGCCGAGGCGGCAGCAGCAGAAGAGGCCGAGGCGGCAGCAGCAAAATAGGTAGCAGGGGGAGCCTGAGTGACTTCCTTGTTTTTAAGGTGTTTACTCCACTGCAGTTCATGCTTTGCATGCAGGTGCCTGGTCATGCAGGTTGTGCTAAGGTTCAGAACGTTAATGCCTCGCTTCAGGCTCTGATGGCACAGCGTGCAAACCACTCGGGTCTTGTCGTCAGCACATTGTTTGAAGAAGTGCCATGCCAGGGAACTCCTTGAAGCTGCCTTTGGGGTGCTCGGTCCCAGATGGCGGCGGTCAGTAGCAGGCGGAGTCTCTTGGCGGCGGGTGTTCTGCTTTTGCCCACTGCTCCCTCTTTTGCTACGCTGTTGGCTCGGTCTCACCACTGCCTCTTCCTCCGAACTGTGAAAGTCAGTGGCACGACCTTCATTCCATGTGGGGTCTAGGACCTCATCGTCCCCTGCATCGTCTTCCACCCAGTCTTGATCCCTGACCTCCTGTTCAGTCTGCACACTGCAGAAAGACGCAGCAGTTGGCACCTGTGTTTCGTCATCATCAGAGACTTGCTCAGGTGGTATTCCCATGTCCTCATCATCAGGAAACATAAGTGGTTGTGCGTCAGTGCATTCCACCGCTGGGGAAGGGCTAGGTGGATGCCCTTGGGAAACCCTGCCAGCAGAGTCTTCAAACAGCATAAGAGACTGCTGCATAACTTGAGGCTCAGACAGTTTCCCTGGTCTGCATGGGGGTGATGTGACAGACTGATGGGGTTGGTTTTCAGGCGCCATCTGTGCGCTTTCTGCAGAAGACTGGGTGGGAGATAATGTGAACGTGCTGGATCCACTGTCGGCCACCCAATTGACTAATGCCTGTACCTGCTCAGGCCTTACCATCCTTAGAACGTCATTGGGCCCCACCATATATCGCTGCAAATTCTGGCGGCTACTGGGACCTGAGGTAGTTGGTACACTAGGACGTGTGGATGTGGCAGAACGGCCACGTCCTCTCCCACCACCAGAGGGTCCACTAACACCACCACGACCATGTCCACGTCCACGTCCCTTACTAGATGTTTTCCTCATTGTTATCGTTCACCACAACAACAAAAATATTATTTGGCCCAATGTATTGAATTCAAATTCAGGCCTTTTTTTACAGACACCTAACACTATCTGGCTATCTATTTAGGTACCGTATTACACTAATACAGGCACAGCAGTAACCACAGATTTAGCTGACTATGAATTTGAGGCTTAGTATTTAGGTGCTAGGTGACAGGTATACGTTTTCCGGACAGAATTAGACTGGGATATGCACAGTACTGCTTTGACAGACACTAAATAACTTGACCAGCCACAACAGTAACGACAGATTTAGCTGGATATAAACTTGAGGCCTAGTATTTAGGCGCTGGGTGACAGGTATACGTTTACTGACAGAATTTGACTGGGATATGGCCAAAAAATAACCACACTATTGATGGTTAAATGCACTTGGTGTGACAGCTTGACCAACCACACTACTGAGGGTTAAATGCACTTGGTGACAGGCGCAGCTTGCCCCTGATGTAGTATATGGCCAAAAAATAAACAGACTATTGCTGGTTAAATGCACTTGGTGTGACAGCTTGACCAACCACAATACTGAGGGTTAAATGCACTTGGTGACAGGCGCAGCTTGCCCCTGATGTAGTATATGGCCAAAAAATAAACAGACTATTGCTGGTTAAATGCACTTGGTGTGACAGCTTCACCCTGATGTAGGATTTAGCCAAAAAACAACCACACTATTGAGGGTTAAATGCACTTGGTGACAGCTTGCCCCTGATGTAGTATATGGCCAAAAAATAAACAGACTATTGCTGGTTAAATGCACTTGGTGTGACAGCTTCACTCTGATGTAGGCTTTAGCCAAAAAACAACCACACCATTGAGGGTTAAATGCACTTGGTGACAGGCGCAGCTTGCACTTGATGTAGTATATGGCCAAAAAATAAACAGACTATTGCTGGTTAAATGCACTTGGTGTGACAGCCTGACCCTGATGTAGGCTTTAGCCAAAAAACAACCACACCATTGAGGGTTAAATGCACTTGGTGGCAGCTTGTGCTGGCGCAACACAAGACACAAAATGGCCGCCGATCACCCCAGAAAAAAGTGACTGAAAAACGCTCTGGGCATCCTAAAAACAGTGAGCAATTTAATAGCAGCAGTTCAATCATTCACAGCTGCAGATCGATCAATGGATGGAGTCTTTTGGAGGAGTTAATCAGCCTAATCTCGCCCTACTGTCGCAGCTGCAACCTCTCCCTACACTGTTCAGAGCAGAGTGACGGGCAGCGCTATGTGACTCCAGCTTAAATAGACGCTGGGTCACATGGTGCTCTGGCCAATCACAGCCATGCCAATAGTAGGCATGGCTGTGACGGCCTCTTGGGGCAAGTAGTATGACGCTTGTTGATTGGCTGCTTTGCAGCCTTTCAAAAAGCGCCAAGAAAGCGACGAACACCGAACCCGGACTTTTACGAAAATGTCCGGGTACGGGTCCGTGTCACGGACACCCCAAAATTCGGTACGAACCCGAACTATACACTTCGGGTTCGCTCATCCCTACTTGTAATCCTATTATCAGGCAATGGTAGTTGTCAATGGAGGGATTCTTCTACTGCTGATACTTTACAGGCAAGCACTCTGGCACTAAATATGCTATTATCATTTTATTTAGGAGTTATCCTTTAAGGGCATTCCCCTTGCGGCAGGCAAACACATCTGCTTCATTATTTGGCAGGAAACTCTTCTAGAAAAGTTTTTCCATCTCACTACACTGTCCCTGCACTCGCCCTATCAAATATTCTATATTCTGTAGCGCATTAGTGCTTGCCACATCTCTCCCTAAGCTCAGCTCACAGTGAAATTGCAGAGACCACACGGGATGAGCCTTTTTACTGGGCTGTGACATCACAGGGGATGGCTATAAGCTGATTGGCTAGCTGCATGGCATAGGTCATATCGCATCAGTCACTTTAGAAAAATCTGATTTATTACCGCGAAGCACAAGGATCACATTTTTCCTAAACTTTGGATCAAATTGTGCTTCAGATGCTTTGATTCATTTAACACTACTTATTATGTATGAAGAGACAGCCATACCACTTTGTGTCAGAGAAGACAGGATTTCAGTAAGACTTGCTTGTGAGATTTCTTTGTATCTGAACAAATTGTCCTCAGGTTGTGTACGAAATCTTTGGACATCTTTTTATAGTCTTTCCTTATTTATAATGTTGAATTATGTACTTTTTCTTAGTTCTTTTGCTCTTCCCATGCTTCAAGAACTGGCAAAATCAGAAAGGCAAAAGGCCTTCAAGAACTGGCAAAAGGCTTTCTCAAGTGCAAAAAAAATATTTTGACTATTCATGGGGCTGGGTTTACATGTTGGGTTTTAAAACTGCATCAAAAACACTCTGCAAAAAAGCATCAAAAACAATCAATGTGTTTCACCTGTAATTACTACATAGGTAATTATCACATTGATTTGACATGACCTGTTAAAAAAATGCACTCACAGTAAAATCACATGCATTTTATGTGATTTTTGCAATGCACATTTAAAAAAGCTAAACAAAAGCAGCATGCAAATCTATCCATGTGCAGGCAAATAGGTAATAAGTACAGAGAAACAAGGCTCAGGTGTGAGTTCATGCCCTTTATTGCCATATCAACCTGTCAATATGACCTACAGTATACGGCTGGGTCCTGGTGTAGCTAGTATGTCACAAGGCCAAGTACTGCCCATCAAAGCCACACATATTTTACCAACAATTGTATTGTTTGAAAAATTCACCCATGAAAGCCACACAAGCAATAACTGTATCAGAAAACAATGCACGATAAAACATGGATAGTTTTGCCACGTGGGACACTGCTCCTGAACAAAGTTCCTGAATTTTTGTTTGGATTCAATTATGATCAGTAGAGATGTTGCGAACATAAAAATTTCTGTGGCGGCCCGAGTTGCAGTGGAAACGCTCACCTAAATAGACCGGACCATTAAAAATCTTCCAAACTGTGCCGACCCGAACCGATCCGCTCAGTGGAAACGAGGCACAATAGTCAGGAGAATTTTAAAACCCACAGGGACTCTTTCTGGCCACAATAGTGATGGAAAAGTTGTTTCAAGGGGACTAACACCCGGACTGTGGCATGCTGGAGGGGGACGCATGGCAAAACTCCCATGGAAAATTATGTAGTTGACGCAGAGTCGGGTTTTAATCCATAAAGGGCATAAATCACCTAACATTCCTAAATTGTTTGGAATAACGTGATTTAAAACATCCAGTGTGTGTATACGATCAGGTATGATGTTGTATCGATCAGGTAGTGTAAGGGTTATGCCCGCTTCACAGTGACAGACCAAACTCCCCGTTTAACGCACCGCAAACAACTGCAAAGAGTTGTCAATAGTTGACACACTCATGACATAAATTTTATTCCTCTATGCGTCAATCTTGGTGTAGTGATGACTGTGCTCATGCGCACGTTCAAGAGATTGCAGGCGATGGCGGTTTTTCAAAGCCTATGGTCGTGCTGAGGTAGTTCAGTGACAGTTAAGTGACCCAGAAAACAATGATTCTGCAGTGTGGGCCCACTGTTGCCTAGTAGGCTTTAAAGATCACCTTAGATGATCTCAAAGAAAATTAATGTTTTTTCTATGAAAAATTATCCAGCCGATCGCTTTTGGTCTGTTCATAATGAAGCCACAGGTCAAGCCTGCACATCCAGTTGTCAAGGGGTTCATCGCTCCTCAGATATCTGCAGTTAAGGCGAGGTAGTCTGCTACCTGTCGGTCGAGTCGTTCTCTGAGGGTGGACCCCGAATGGCTGTGGCAATGCGTAGGACTTAAAAAGCTCTGCATGTCCTCCATCAACAACACGTCTGTAAAGCGCCCTGTCCTTGCCGGCATGATGTCCCGTTGTGCTGTGACATCACCCTTATACGCTGTGTAAAGCATACTTTTTAACTTGTTTTGGAACTGCTGCATCCTTTCCGACTTCCGGTAATTCGGTAACATTTCAGGCACTTTCTGCTTATACCGGGGGTCTAGTAGCGTGGCCACCCAGTACAGGTCATTTTCTTTCAGCCTTTTTACACGAGGGTCCCTCAACAGGCATGACAGCATGAAAGACCCCATTTGCACAAGGTTGGATGCCGAGCTACTCATGTCCCAATCCTCGTCCTCACTGATCTTATTGAAGGTCATTAAATGACTTTTTTATCTGCAAGGTACTGTGCCACCCTATATGAGTGGTGGGCAGTGGGCACAGTACAGTCTGTGGGCCTGACACACACTGGCAGGCAACTGCAATTATATTACAGAGGAAAAATTAAATGACTTTTTTATCTGCAAGGTACTGTGCCACACTATATGAGTGGTGGGCAGTGGGCACAGTACAGTCAGTGGGCCTGACACTCACTGGCAGGCAACTGCAATTATATTACAGAGGAAACATTAAATACATTTTTTAACAGCAAGGTGCTGTGCCACCCTATATGAGTGGTGGGCAGTGGGCACAGTGCAGTCAGTGGGCCTGACACACACTGGCAGGCAACTGCAATTATATGACAGATAAAAAATTTAATTACTTTTTTATCTGCAAGGTACTGTGCCACCCACCTTGAATGGTGGGCAGTGGGCACAGTACAGTCTGTGGGCCTTACACTCACTGGCAGGCAACTGCAATTATATTACAGAGGAAAAATGTAATGACTTTTTTTATCTGCAAGGTACTGTGCCACCCTATATGAGTGGTGTGCACACAGTACAGACTGTGGGCCTGTGTCCTCTCACACACGGGCAGGCAACTGCAATATATATATATATATATATATATATATATAGAAAAAATTAAATAAAAGCAGACTGATATACCAACCCTAAAAAGGGCTTTTTGGGGTGCTGTCAGGACAATGTCCTTACATCAGATGAGTCTTTGAGGACTGGAGTGGACACAGAACACAGGCCTAGCTAACACTTTCCCTATTAATTCAGCAGCAGCATCAGCACTCTCCCTGCTCTAACTAACACTGCAGCTTCAGAATGAATCTAAGAGGGCTGACATCCTTGCTTTTTTTAGGAGGTGGGAGGGTCTGGGAGGGAGGGTTTTCTGATTGGCTGGAATGTGTCTGCTAACTGTGAGGTACAGGGTCAAAGTTTGCTCAATGATGACGTATAGGGGGTAGACCGAACATCGCATATGTTCTCCCTCTGCGGCGAATGTGAACAAGCGATGTTCGCCGGCGAATAGTTCGGGACATCTCAAATGATCAGTTATGATCATGATAATTAAAAGATACACACAATTTAGTGATAATATTCAGCTGACCAATTTTTCCAAATTAACAATTTTTATTTTTTTGCAGGATTACTCATACAATTATGAGCAAAACGGTAACAATGTTTTGAACTTTTGAATTTCAGGCTCCATATCTCACCATCCATTACAGCTTTGAATGTGAATGTGAGACTACCATCTACGACTACCATCTTATAGTCATCTTGGACATAAGTTGGCAGCTATTTAGCATATGATTAGTTATGCAGATTGTTGGCATGTAACTACAATGTTACTGTTTTGCTCCTGATGGCGGAGCCATCGGCAGATTTTAAGCAGCACACTTGGACCACTCTCTCTGTCATGCACAGAGATGTTCCTAAAATAGTAGCAAATAAGCCATCCAGAGTACACTGCCCCTATATAGATACAGCATCTCAGCATCCAGATACATAGGCACAGATACAGGAGTACACATGTAAGTATTATATATGATAGGATTAGATACACAGGATTGACTTACATACATGGCTCAGTAGTCATTATAACACAGACTACTCATAGATACAGCTCAGCATTTTGCGCAATTTTGGAAAAATGCAGCAAAAAACACAGCTGAACATTTAAACCCAGCCAAGTGCATGAGGGCTGCTGCCTGAGCCACTGTTTGTCGATGATCATGATGACTGTTCCCTGGGTCTTCACTCAGCAGCCGCTATAGTAGTTTATCATGTGGCCAAATACCGTGTGGCAAAGCTGTAGAGGTTTACCATGTATTCCCTCAGTATCTTACAGGGGATACAGGGGAAGCATTTTATGTGCATCACCTGCACAGAGAAACTGCAGCAATTTGCGGTAAAGCGCTGAGGTTTTGCCACATGGTACTTGACAGCATGTTCGGTTACCATCCTGTGGCTTCTGTGTGAAAACCCAGCCTAATGCTTTTGGGCAGGGGTGCACAACCTGCGGCCCTCAATATCATTCTGTGTGGCCCCCAACCATCTAGTGACTGACATGTATGTCTATGTCTTGTGGCTGCTCACATGAATTTTTCATGTATTGTCCCATTAGATAAGAGTCCAGGAGGTGTAACTAGTCATTTATAGTATATACTGTATGTATAATATGCCATTAATACAGTATTTCAGTTGGTAATACCCCTTTAACTTTTATTTTCGGCCCTTGGGATTCAGTCTGACAATGTAGCCCCCAACCAGAAAAGTTTGTGCATCGCTGCTTTAGGGTATATTCAGATGTATTGCTCATGGAGATTTTTGCCACACTGTACTAAAACTATGGCATTTTTGTGGCAGGTCTGCAGTAGTCACAGTAAAAAAACAGCAACATGACTGCTATTGTAAGACCGTGAACCGGTGAGGGACCCCAGGATACAGCGAAGTCATGGAATAAGGAAGTGACACGGACACCAGCTCCTGATGCAAAAAACAGTAACTTTACTGAACAGTAGTATTAACAGAAATAACAATAACACTAGTTACAGAGTATATATATGTATCAAATACAATGAAAACAACATGTCACATTCCTTTCTCTTGCCCCCAAATGACACTGTTCACATGCCCTGAATACTCTCAGCCTAGACGCTGGAGTGGCCTTGTAGTGTAGCAACAGTGGAGTGTCCAGAATACCCTATACTCCAGGCTCAGAGTCGTGTACCAGCCCAAATGAAAAACCGTACCCAAAGTGGCGTACACAGCAGAGCCTGCAAGTCGATACTGTGCCACAGTGCCTGCAGCCTCCTGATGCCGATACTCAATCCTGCGAACAGAATCCGGATCCACACGGTTCTCTCATGCAGCTCACAAAATGGCAGACTAGTTCTTCTCCAAGCTGAGCAACTCCACCTCTCCTGGTAGCTCCAACCATTCCACAGCTCTTCCAGCCTTCCAGGACCCAGTCATCTCTCTCTCTAGGAAGCCTTCTGGATCGCTGACCTGACTTACACCAACTTGCAGGTCCTTCCATCCACCATGAGGCCTCACAGGGTCTGTAACCACATTCCACGGTCCAACTGACCTTCCGGGAACCGATCCTTTCTCCCTTGGCAACATCTGCATTACTGACAGGCATCAGTCACTTCTAACAGTCACTTTGACCTCTCCAAGTCCCACAGACCTGAGGATGGCACTGGATCCTGTATGCAGCCTTTGCACAAGCATGTCTCCTCATGTCACCATTTCCTTCTCAGTCTGGCACACCGCATGAGTCATCATCTGTTTTGCATCTCTAGATTGGGCAGTAACTTCTCTGTGTGGGGAAACAGCAGCCTCTTGTGGCAGAAAACAGAATGACAGTCTCAGAAACAGCATTCAAGAATCAGTGGCTGTTTCTCCATCTTACGCTATCGCTAAATATACACATAACTAAATCATGTGCTGTGTCATGGGGAATGACTGTGCGTGGCTGTGGTCCCTAGTCCAAAGTTTGCTTTGATGCCTACTAAGCTCTGGTTATGACAATCTGTAACCTAGATGTTGTCAGTCTGTTACGTGTTGGTATACCACCAGCTGCTATAGATGTGAATTTTCTGCGTCACTAACCATGAAACCCAAGTGACGTTTTTATGATTCTTTTCTCTAAACTATTCTAAAAAAATATTTATTTATTCATGTGACTGCCTATTTTAATCACTAGACAAAAGAAATGTTATTCAGAATGTTAAAGGGAACCTGTCATCAACTTTATGCTGCCCATACTAATGGCAGCATAAAGTAGAGGCAGGTGAGTTGATTTTAGCTGTCTGTCATTTATAAGTTAAAATAAGTGGTTGCCGAGAACCAATATCACAATCATTGCAGACTGGGCCTGCAAAAGAGTCATGGCCATCTAAGAAGAGTCATGGTTATTCATGAATTCCTGCTCTCCTGCCCACCTGCTGATGATTGACAGGCTTCTACCTAGTTTTATGCCTATCTCTCTAGGAGAGAACTGCCAATCATCAGCAGATGGGTGAGAGTGCAGGAGATTATGAATAACCATCACTCTTCCCAAGTAGATGTGACTCTTTTCAAGGCCTGGGCTGCAATGATTATGATGCTGGTTCTCAGCAACCACTCACATTTAGTTCATGAGTGACACACCGCTGAAATCAGCATTTCTGTCACTATTTTATGCTGCCCTCAGTGAGGTCAGTTTCCTTTAAAAATCACATATTCATCATTTAAGCGCATATGGCCTCATGCACATGACCGGTTTTTTTTAAGGTCCGCAAAAACGGGGTCCGTAGGTCCGTGATCCGTGACCGTTTTTTCGTCCGTGGGTCTTCCTTGTTTTTTGGAGGATCCACGGACATGAAAATTGAAAAAAAAATCTAAGTCAAGTTTGCCATTGAAATGATAGGAAAAAATGGACACGGATCACGGACGCGGATGACAATCTTTTGTTCATCCGTGATTTTTCACGGACCCATTGACTTGAATGGATCCGTGAACCGTTGGCCATGAAAAAAATAGGACAGGTCATATTTTTTTCACGGCCAGGAAACACGGATCACGGATACGGCTGCCAAACGGTGCATTTTCCGATTTTTACACGGACCCATTGAAAGTCAATGGGTCCGCGAAAAAAAACGGAAAACGGCACAACGCCACGGATGCGCACAACGGTCGTGTGCACGAGGCCTAACAGAGACACACTGACAACAACAACAAAAAATAACGGACCAAGGGTGGGTTCACAAGAGCGTTATGTATTCCATTATGGCAGGGTTATAACAGAAAATAACAGAATCCATAAGACGGAAGTCAAAACGGAAGCCTTTAAGAGGCATTCCGTTTTGATCCTTCACATCACAAGTCTATGGGAATCATATCGGATTCGTCTGGCTTCCGTTATGCAGAATGGAAAAAAAGTCCTGTGCGACATGACTTTGTTTTACGTCTTGTATAACGGGAAGCAGACGGATCCGTTATGATTCCCGTAGACTTCTATTATGACGGATCAAAACGGAATGCTTCCTAACATGGTTATAACGGAAAACAATGGAATACATAACGCTGATGTCAACCCATCCTAAGAAGGAGTTGTTAAAATGGAAGGGAAATGTGTTATTGTAATAATGATATATGTAACTGATTACAATATTAGAGAGAAAGCATAAGGATGAGGAAAACTGTACAACTGAAAGCAAACCCGGGTTTTGCCACCTCCAGCCTGGATGCAAGGTGAAATATGGTTAAACATACAGGTTCCATTTGGTATCTTGTATCACATTTGCCCACATATGTTGCAGCTGGGCTTGGAGATCTAGGTTCTAGGTTGCCGCAGGATCTACAAGCTGGTCCTATAAATGCTTGACTGGTAATAAATATGGCTACTGGGCAGACGAAGGGTGCGTTTGTAATTTGGAAGAAGCAGTCCTTGGAAACCCTGTCATCAAAGGCAACACATGTGAACGCAGGATGTTGTGTACGTATTGTTGAGCTGGTGTATGTAATGAAGCTGCCGTCTGTCTCAGGATGATGGACAGTGAAACTATGGGAACTGCTTGTGCTTGTCAGTGGATCAATGGTTCTCTCTACTGGTGGTCTGTCTGGGCCATCCAGAACCTGTTTGCAGTGTGTGCATGCCCTCATGTAACCATTGCTCCCAACAGCTGGGTCAGAATAGCCTAGTTGGTGGGTAATTTATCAAAACGACCATTCTGCTTGTCTCAGTCAAATGATGCGTCCCCTCTGAAAGTCTGTCAACTGGGGAGAATGTATTTGAGTGTGTTGCAGAGGAATGTCTAGCAGTCAATAATCTCTCTCCAAGAGGTAAACTAGCTTTTGTGAGCCTTTTTATAGGGCAGCGGGGAAGCACCTTTATGACCTTTTGTGGCAAGACTGAGTGTCAAATCAGACCACACTAGTAATTATTTACATATCTGCCTGACAAATAAATGTATGTCAAGTTTTTCTGCAATCAGACATTTCTATCCGGGTGCCTTTCACATGAATCTGCAGCAGCCACGTGACCTATATCAAACTGGATGTTAACACGCCGAGACCGGAGTGAGGCAGCGGTGTCTAAGGACTGATGGTGTCGGAACCCAGAGATGGGGAGCAGGTATGTATTATTCCCTTTGCAGGTCCACAGAAATGGGGAGAGTATGCCAGAAAAGCCCCTTGAAGGTTAAAGGGAACCTGTCCCCTCCAAAAACCATCCCAAGCCGCCAGCCGCACCTGAGAGTAGCCAGCAGAGTGTTTCCCGTAGATGTTTTCTTCCTGAAGACAGATGAAGCAAAAGCTCAGAAAACGTTCTTTTATCCCCTGCCGGCATGATTTTCTAGTCATGCTTGAAGTCAAGGGAGCAGCGGTCTCCTTGCTTTAAGTAAAGCTAATCGCGCCCCCTTCCATGCCCCTTTGCCTGTGACTGACAGTCGGCTGTTCGGCAAAGGCAGCCGAACACTCATGCATAAGCGCTGTCAGTCACAGCGAAGGGGCAGGGAAGGGGGCGTGGTTAGCTTTACTTGAAGCAAGGAGGCCGCTGCCCCCTTGACTTCAAGCATGACTAGAAAATGACACCGGCAGGGGATAAAAGAACGTTTTCTGAGCTTTTGCTTCATCTGCCTTCAGGAAGAAAACATTTGTCGGAAACACTCTGCTGGCTACTCTCAGGTACTGCTGGCGGCTTGGGATGGTTTTTGGAGGTGACAGGTTCCCTTTAACAACCCTTTTAAGGAGCAAAATACCCCCCTAAGCTGCTTCAAATGCATCTCACTCAGCCAGCCAGAGTCCTACTCCATACTGATGAAGGCCAAGCACCCTGAATCAGCTGTCGCCGGATGAATATTTGGCTTGGCTATTTTCTCTTGTCATCTCCCAAAGCTTGTTCCAAAGTCAGAGTTTGACTCATAGAAAGCTATTTCCCAAAGATTCTCTTTACCTGGGAAATAACTCTTTGCAAGTTATTTTCAAATACTTTTGTACATATAAATTAGAGTAGTAGCACATATAAATTAGCTTTACTTTCTCTGCCTATTCAATTTCTGTACATAAAATGTTCCAGGATGTAGTCTCAACACCAGGCATTATAAAATAAAAATCTACTCAGTTATTTTTGTCAGCTGATGGGTTGCACATTTAGTGAGCCATTGATAGAATGAACGTTTGTATGAATCTTAGCTCCCAGTCATTGACCCATGTAAAAGACAACTTAGATACATGTCCAGTCCCACTGAAATTAGCTGGATACATCTAATGTGTCTGTCCGGCTTAATTCAGAACCTAAGAAATGTAAATAAAGCAATGTAATACATACACGTCAAACACATGTACAGTAGAAAAAATGTTCACAAGCTGAGTGTATTTCTATCACGCCTGCTCGGTGGCTCCAGTCTCATTATCAAGGTCCAATATTACTTTTAGAATACATTTTATATTAGCATCACATACTTACTTTTACAGAAATCATTAATTCAGCGAATCTATAGGTCTTATTTTTATTGGACATTCATCAATTTTCTTGGTCTTAAACTTTCTTAAAATGGAATAACAGGCCATGCATTATACATGGGTAACCACATTGAAAGCTTTGTATATGCCTGCATGGAAATTACATGTAGATGACAGGATATTAGTGTACTGAAAATTTAATCTGATCCTAAAGCAATGCAGATGGCAAAGCTGAAGTAATTAAAACAGAAAAGACAAAGTATGCTCAGTAACTCTGCACCCTATCCCCTCCATGCCAAATCTTTCAGCAGTCAGGCAGAAAATTATTGCTACAACTCATTTTTCCTTTGGATTACAGTGCGGGTAATTAGTGTATCAGGAAGAGATATCATTGTTAAAACAACAACAGTGAGATCATTAACCAAGAATCCAGTGAAAACTTTCTAGTACATTTATGCAGGCTGACTCTGAACAAACATGTGCCTTGTATATAGCACATTTGTTCTATGGTCTATATTCATTAAAAGCCTGTAAAGCTCATTGGCAATATAAAAGTGTCTCTACCTGCCTATAAGGCACAAAACACATATCCATATATGGTACCTTCTTAATTTACATGGTTAGTATGGCCCTACGTCCATCAAGTTCATTTAGGGGGAAGGAGGCTAGTGTGGGGGCAAAAAACAATCCTAGTTTACTCTCAGGGGTTTACAAAAAGTAAAAAATCATTTTAAAGCATTGGCTTATTTGCACCAGAGGGGACAAGAGCAAACTTCTCACTGCCCTGTGGTGATCTGACTGTATCAGCACATATGTTATTACACTATTCATAAGCAGAGATGATCAAAGTATTGAAAAATTCTAATCAGTTGCTTCTCCAAATTTTACAAAAATATTAGCTTTTTGACAAATTACTTTGTCACGAAGTTCATTTCTTTGTAGGTAGTGGATGCAATGACATGGAGCGGAGATTGCGTCGTCCTGCCATTGTACCAATCAGATGCGGTATTTATAGCTGATAGCAATATTACAGTGTAAAATAAAATAAAAAATATTATTATTAAACTCATGCAGCACGCGGCCCTTGATTACATCATTACGTCGCCCAGGGTGGTGACATCATACATCGCTGCGCGCAGGGTTTTGAGCGAGATCTTCAAGTTGGTGGTGGCCGGCTCTTTGCGCTCAAACGGAGGAGGTAAGTATATTTTTTACTGCCATTCAGTGAAAAATGTATTCACTACAACGAGGAAATTTGGCATTGTGATGAATTTAATTTTCCCAGACATTTGGGTTGAATTCCACTTCATGGAGTTTGACTCGCTTAACACTATTCATAAACTGTATTTTAGAGTTGAGCAAATTTCTTGAAATTAATTTTCGATCTGTTTTATCAAAATTTTGGGTCTGAATAGATTATACAGGAATTAAAGTATGCTGCAATTGCTCTGATAATTGGTATATAGCAGCCTTTGGTCTGAAAATATTCAGAGGAGAGATGTGCAAGCCTGTTCTCTTTCCAATTAGCTTTCCTTCCAAAAAGAAAAGAACACTAAGCCTATCTGATGCTAGCAGATGTAAGATACTAAAATTTTCATATATGGTTCCCAGCAGTGGCGTACCGCCAATATAGGCAGACCACGCCGTTGCTATGGGGCCCGCAGCGCAGGGGGGCCCGGAGTGCACGGAAGGCCCGCCCCCTCCATTTATTTTAGCCAGGCAATACTAGTACTAACACACACTGTGGGCGGCGCAGGCACAGCGCGGGCCCGCGGCACTTGCCTTTGATCGGCGCCCGGCCCCCTCCCCCCCTTGTATTAACCTGCTCATGCTGCCTCACTGCTTCAACTTGATTCTCCCGCCCGGCCAGCCTGCAGGTGTGTTCTAGTTTTCACAGACACTGGCCAATCAGCGCAAGTCAGCAGCACAAAGAGGCAGCTGCTGATTGGCCAGTGTTTGCGGGCAGCAGGGGCGGGCGCCGGACCGCCGGTCATTACACATTCATTCTCTGAGTCTGTCTGACCTGAGCTGAGCCGCGACTCGAGTGAAGTAGGCAGCCTGCACCCTGCATCGATCCCTTCTCAGCCCCAGACTGAAGGACTGCTTGCCAGCTCCTGACCAGACACGGTTGGTGCCGGTGGTTTGTTATATTGGGAAGGGTCCCCAGGGTTAGATAGATAGGTTAATGCAGGCTGCAGCATTGCCAGGCAGCAAGAGAACTTATAGGGAGGGGGGCCCATAGAGGACAGTCTGCTTTCCTCCTACTCTGTCCTGTATGAGCCCCCCCCCGAATCCTCTATGAGCCCCCTAATGCCCCCATTACCCCAAAATGTCCAGGGGGGAGGAGTAGGAGGAAAGCACACTGTCCTCTATGAGCCTCCCCCCCACCTGAGTCCTCTATGAGCCCCTCAACCCCTAATGCCCCCGAAAATGCCAGGGGGGAGAGGAGTAGAAGGAAAGCACACTGTCCTGAGCATTTTCGGGGGCATTAAGGGTTTCGGGGGCTCATAAAGGACAGTCTGCTTTCCTCCTACTCTGTCCTGTATGAGCCTCCCCCCCCTGAATCCTCTATGAGCCCCCCTTATGCCCCCATTACCCCAAAATGCCCAGGGGGGGAAGAGTAGAAGGAAAGCACACTGCCCTGAGCATTTTGGGGGGCATTAAGGGTTTGGGGGGCTCATAGTGGACTGTGTGCTCTCCTACTCCTTGGGGGGCATTAGGGATTCTTTAATGGGGGTGTGGCATGGGAGGAGCCAGGACAGGAGGTGGGACGGGCCAGGGGTGGTTAGTGGGCGGGGTTAGGGGGCCCAATTTAGATGCTTGCTATGGGGCCCAGCGATTTCTATGTACGCCCCTGGTTCCCAGAAAGGCAGAGCAGCATTAGCCCGACTACAATACACCTTATGCATACTTCCTGGTCTCCCTAATGAGCACCCCCAAGTTACCCTCAAGGCCACTCAGCTAACCAGGACAATTTTCTCTTGAAACACTCAGTACTGTTGTCCTTTTAGAAGGGGAACTGGCTTACATGTCTTGTTCAGCGAAATGTTATACTGGGACATGTAGTACTTGTGATTTTTAAGGAACTGGTACATCTCATTTTTTGTGTAGTACTACACATGGTTCCCTCTCTCTCCCTGTGTGAATCACCCAAAACCAATCACAATGAATTTGGGATAATTCTGAATTGTTAGAACCAATTTGCTCATCTTCACCCCTAGCATCCTGTGGCATCTTCACAGATTTTCTGCAACTGTATCATAAAGTGAGAGGGACTATGCAGCAGTTCCTTGCTTAGTTGGTGGCTAAAATCTCTTCTGTGTTTAGAGAACTTTGAAAGGTTCAGTGACACATCTCATTCATTCTCAGTGTCAGTTGGCACCCCAGATGTCAGGCTACACAATGACAAAGTGATAAAATATCCTAGCATTATGCCATCACTTTATGAAATTGGAATAACCCTTTAATAAGGAAAGAAAGCTCCTTTACTAAAATTAACAAATATACAAAATGTTCTGTATATTTTTTTACTGCTATATAGGTGAGTAACTTTGTGATGAATGTTGATACTTCCATTATGGTCTATGCAACACCCACTGATTTTGAGAATCCTTTGGCCCCTTTAAAGTTTGTGCCTGTGCAACTATATACCAAATCTGCTCCCGTTTAGCCTTGACTCCTCCTAAATACATTGGATACTGCTAGCAGCAGAAAGAATAAGGTTTTTGAGAGCAGCTAAGTCATGTGGGAGCAGGCAAGTGCAGACTGCCTCTCTCAGGGAAAGGGAGAGTGAGTAACGCTTCCTTAGTCAAGAGTAGGAAGATGTGGCATGGTAATTGCTAGTGCGTTTTGACTGACAAGGAGCTAGGATGGCTCAGCAAGTCAGTCAGCAGCTAAAACACCCTAAGCCATCACTTTTCCAAAGCAAACACTCTGTTCTCACTGTCCATAAATGAATCACTTCATAAAAACAATTAGAAGGGTTAGTAGTAGTAGTGCTGCATTATAAACATTTTACTTGACTTTGATCTGAATTTCAGGAAAAATTTGATTAGCCGCGAAATGGAATTTCCTTGGAATTCGTATTAACAAACCTATTTTTTCTGTAATGATAATAAAAAGAAGACCACGCTACTGTAAATCTCACGTGCAGTGATGTGTGAGGTCACCTCATCAGCGCGCTGAGGGGTTCAATGATGGGGGGAAGTCCCAGTCAGTGATGGACGAACAACGGCCAGGATGATTGGCGAAAGCAAACATGCAGGATGATTGGCGAAAGCGAACGTGCATTTGCGATCAAATGTTTGCGAACTGCGCATTTGCGGCGTGTTCCATTCACTTTAAGGGCAGGCGAACCTGAAAAACCTTCAGGTTATATTTGCAGCCAGAAAACACTTACTAGAAGTACGCAAATAGTCCCACAACATGTACAGTGATATACCAGAGGGGGATCATTGGCAAAAATTTCCACAAAAAGTCTTAAAGGGAAACTCTCAAAAATGTGCACTGCTGGAGCCTAGAATTATTTTTTTTCTATCAGTTTGATGTATACAAATGTGCAGCACTCCAAGTTTTTGTATCCTGCAGAGTACATAAAAAAAATGCATACGTTAACATAATTTTTTTTTCTATCATGGAACTGTATGGTGAACGGACGCCACTGTACGGCATCGGTCTGAGGCATCTGTTAACGCATACATTTTTGGTATGCATTGAATGGATGGCAAAAAAAGGACGTGAACTCAGCCCTAGTGTCGGAATAAGCACCAGTACACAGCGGAGCAGCATGGCGGAGAGGGGAGGACGCCATGTACTCACAGAGCGCTATCTGGTCCTGGTGGTCAGGCATGAGGACTGTGTATCCCAAGGATCATTTTCTACTGGGAAATACAGGGCACACTATAATCTATATAATATAAAGATATTAGCTCTACCCCTGAATAGTAATAATACAATTAGGTGCTCATTTATTATATAAAAATAGATGTTAGGCGCATTTCTTACACAGATTGTGGCGCAAAGGTCCTTACCACCAGAATCTACTTATTTGTCCCATTCATGCCAGGTCTAAAAAAGGATGGCATTGGCAAGGAAAGACATACAGTTATGGCCATCCAGTTATTGGATACCACTGCCATGCATTGAACGGATAACACCTCTGTACAGTGAAAGGATAACACTGCCGTGACCGGATAAAAGAGTATAAGAGGACACAGTACAGGTAATGACTAGTCACTGCACAGGATGTGGTAAGGGGGCACAATGCAGGGTATAAGGGGGCATAGTATGGGGTGGGGCGCACAGTCACATGATCCTGTGACATTAAAAGGTCCTTATGGTGAATGAGGTTAATATGCCACCATAAAAAGAGGCAAAGGAGTGAGACAGGGGTGTGATTATGTGGCTAGAGATAAAAAGTGCAACTGTCAGCCAGAACAGGCCCCAGAAATTAGGCAATAGGCATTCACCTGACAGCAAAGAACTTTGGATTCTGTGGCTGGAGGTACATTAAGTGGTCACAGGATAAATATGTAACTGTCGGCCAGTACAGGCCCCAAAAATTAGGCATTCATCTGACATAAAAGGCCTTTTATGCCACTGTATATACATAAGGCAAAGACCATTTTTTGTTCTGAGTGATGGCAGATATGTGTGGGCTGGCATGAGGAAATTCAATTACATGTGGTCATCACAGGTGTCGAATTCCTCAGAGATCCATGCCTAATATATTTTTAATAATGTGATGTTATGCTCGAACATTTGGGCCACGGAAGTCAGCCTTGTGCCAGATGAACGCGACAATGGCACGGCGGAAGGTGGAGTGGAGGCTTTGTGGGTTCTGGCGGTGTTGCTCCCACTGGGCTCGGTGATGGGACGCCAGGTGTCTTCTTAAGGTAGTCGTCCATAGGTGAGTGTTGGGCTTACTGTGACTTATGCTTTGACAGCACATGCTGCAGATGGCAACACTATTGTCAGCAGCTGACACTTTAAAAAAAGCCCACACTGCGGAGCCATGTGCCGGCGTCCTGGGAGCTCAAGATGTGATTGTGCATGGTGGATGGCTCGCTCAGATACATTTGCAGTCTGCTTTTTGCCTCCTGTGCACTGCGAGTTATGACTACTTCTCCTCCTTCTCCTCACTATCTGCTGCTCCGTCTCTTCCTCTGAACTTCCCTCTTCTTTCTCTCTTGTGGGCACGTCCATCGACACGTCATTATCGTCACCTTCACCACCACTGACATTAGAGCTCTCGGAGTAGGCAGCAACAGCAGGGACCTCCCTTCTTGGGCTGATCTGGGTACTGTCGCCATACCGCTGGGTGGCGGCCATTGCTACCTCCTCTTCCTCATCCGATGCCAAGAATGGCTGCGCATCGGTAATGTAACGGAATGCCTGACACCCCGACTGGGTACTTCCGTTGATGGATGCTCTTAATGCTTCCCGAGGTCTCCAAGAACTGCAGACCCCATGAACCGCCACAGCTTGGTTGGGATCTCGCCGTCTCCTACCCATCGTGGACCTACGACAAGGCTCCAGGCTCCAGTGGGTGAACCTCTCTTCCTTCAGAGAGCGATGCAGAAACAAGGAACAGCTCTTACGAGAGCTAGGGTTTATAGCCAGGGGAGTATACAGCTTATAGCAATCCCCACACACATGAGACGAGGCTCTATGTTCAAGGTAAAACAGGAACTCTTTAATGACCACACAAGCATTGCCGTTTATACACATTTTCCAACAAAGTTACTACCCACGTGGACCTGGTTTGGAACTGAGGACATAACATAGCAGCCAATCATTTACAGTTTCAAAATATAGTTTCTATACATTCAACAAACAGAATGGCTTTGCCTATGACGCAATCAATAGCACAATAGGAATTTTCTGCGACACAATTAACCAAATACCATGGGCTCTGCCTATGATACAATCAACAACACAATGGCATTGTCTGCAACACAATGAACAAACACAATGGACTCTGCCTGTGATATATTTAACAAACACAATGGACTTAATCACTCACAGGCAGAAAACATACATTTTTCCCAACCACAGAAAACACCCCAAAACACCACATATCCCCATGGTCCCATGCCCCAAATAGTTCCAGTAAAAAGTCCAAGGGGCAGCACAGTGCCTTTGAAATCAAATATGCCAAATAGTGTCCCAGGGGCCATAGTCACAGGGCAAGAGGCTGGCAAGCAGGCCTCTAAAACTCCCAGTGACTAAGGTGCTTTTGTCACAGGTAAGGTCTGGGAATGGATAGGAAAATAATTCCTCTGACTCAAGTAGAGGGGCTATGGTGGTAGTGGTGTCTTTTGGGTTACACACAGCAGAGAGTGAGGAGGGTGCAGATACAGAGGAAGAGGAGGGTGCAGAAGCGGAAGGCTGAGTGAGCCACTCAACCAACTCTGGTGTCTCCTTTAACATAATTGCACACACCTTCTCCAACTTCCCACTTAGGCTCCGGCCTGGTGCACCTGCCCAACCCCTACCACCACTGCGGAACGGCCTGGCTCTTCCTCTGCCTGTCTTTTACAAAATTACCCTGTGCCAAAGTCCCTAGAGAAGAGCATTATTTGTGGAAGCTGATATATGGCAGGCCTCAATCAGTTCTTTGCTGAAGATGGCATATTACCCTCAAGCAGCAATTTTGTGGACGCAGGTATATGGAAAACCTCTATCACTGTTTTGTGGAAGCTGATATATGGCAGGCCTCATTCAGTTGTTAGTTGAAGCTGGCATATCACCCTCAAGCAGTAATTTTGTGGACATAGGTATATCACCCTCAAGCAGTAATTTTGTGGATGTAGGTATATGGAAAACCTCTATCACTATTTCGTGGAAGCTGATCTATGGCAGGCCTCAATCAGTTGTTAGTTAAAGCAGGTATATCAAAACCTACAATCTGTATTTTGTGGACGCAGGCATATGGAAAACCTCTATTACTATTTTGTGGAAGCTGATATATGGAAGGCCTCAATCAGTTGTTAGTTACAGCTGGTATATCACCCTCAAGCAGTAACTTTGTGGACAAAGGTATATGGAAAACCTCTATCACTATTTTGTAGAAGCTGATATATGGCAGGCCTCATTCAGTTGTTAATTGAAGCTGGCATATCACCCTCAAGCAGTAATTTTGTGGACATAGGTATATCACCCTCAAGCAGTAATTTTGTGGACGTAGGTATATGGAAAACCTCTATCACTATTTCATGGAAGCTGATATATGGCAGGCCTCAATCAGTTGTTAGTTAAAGCAGGTATATCAAAACCTACAATCTGTATTTTGTGGACACAGGTATATGGAAAACCTCTATCACTATTTTGTAGAAGCTGATATATGGCAGGCCTCAATCAGTTGTTAGCTGAAACTGGTATATCACCCTCAAGCAGTATTTTTGTGGACACAGGTATATGGAAAACCTATATCACTATTTTGTGGCAGCTGATATATGGCAGGCCTCAAGCAGTTGTTAGTTGAAGCTGGTATATCACCCTCAAGCAGCAATTTTGTGGACGTAGGTATATGAAAAACCTCTATCACTATTTTGCGGAAGCTGATATATGGCAGGTCTTAATCAGTTGTTATCTAAAGCTGGTATATCACCCTCAAGCAGTAATTTTGTGGACGTAGGTATATGGAAAACCTCTATCACTATTTTGTAGAAGCTGATATATGGCAGGCCTCAATCAGTTGTAAGTTGAAGCTGGTATATCACCTTCAAGCAGCAATTTTGTGGATGCAGGCATATGGAAAACCTCTATTAGTCAAATCGGGACTTACCCTTGGTAAGGTTTATCAAATAATTTATTTACAAATAAATGCCTATACAGGCGTTGAACCTATCTTGCCCCAGTTGAAAATTTTAATACTTCACTTTTATTATTATTTGAATTAAAGTGCGTGCTTTGAAACTTTATTTTATTTTAATTAACAAACCAAAACATAAAGGTTAAAAATACAGTAACCACTCCTCTGTACAATAGAATATTGCTCATTGATCAAGAGGGAGAGCATGTGCACTAACTCTCCCCCCTGTCACTTACAGGCAGTTCACTGCCTTCATACCGCTTGCAGTGACACCTACAATTGGGCTGAGTTGTGGGAACTAAATTCATTTATCCTACTATATATACAGCACTATTTTGTGGCAGCGGATAGATGGCAGGCCTCAAGCAGTTGTTAGTTGAAGCTGGTATATCACCCTCAAGCAGTCATTTTGTGGACGTAGGTATATGAAAAACCTCTATCACTATTTTGTGGAAGCTGAGATATGGCAGGCCTCAATCAGTTGTTAGTTGAAGTTGGTATATCACCCTCAAGCAGTAATTTTGTGGACGCAGGTATATGGAAAACCTCAATCACTATTTTGTGGAAGCTGATAGATTGCAGCCCTCAATCAGTATTTTCTGGAAGCATACACATGCACTATACTATACTTTCTCTTTTAGAAAGTATATTATAAGTATCACACCCCTCTGTGCATCACACCTATCGATAGCACAATGTCACCAGTCCTTAAAATAACTTTTGTGGCCCTATTAGTTAGCGTTTGGTTTTCCTAAGTTCCTAACAGCCTGTCCCTGCTCCAAAATGCAACCTCTCCCTACACTGGCAAAACACATAATGTAAAATGATTGCCAGACCGGGTTCTTTTATAGGGTTGTGGGTGTGTCCATGTGCTGAAACATCTTAATTGGCTGTCCTGTCCCACCTGATGGATGTGTCATGGGTCAAAGTTTGGCGCAATGCAAAAGTATATGGCGCACGGAGATCGTCATATGTTCGGCAAATCGTGAACGAGCAACGTTCGCCGCAAACGACCGCTGTGTGAACCGCAAGGCCATCTCTCGGCCCAGCCACCATTCCCCATCATTTCACCTGCTACATAAAATGGAAGGTGACTTGTGACAATGTAATTAGGAACAAATAGAATTTATTTGTGAAATTCAAAGAAGCAGCCAAATTGAAATTGTGCTAACTTTGCTCATCTCTAATTATTACCCCCCTCCTACTCCTCTCCAAAACTGCCCAATTGTGGTGCCATTTTTTCAAAATCACTTTAAAAGTTTGCAATGTGAATGTGATATTTTTGTGAAATCATGGCAAAACTGTGATTACTTATAACAGTGTTTCACAAAACTGTAACACAGAACATGCTTTTGCACAACTTTGGAGAATATTGTAGTAACACAGAAATTGACACCAGTGCCAATATGCCTTACAGTACTAACAAATAATGTATTCTTACCGAATAATGTTATAAATAGAGATGAGCGAATCGAAGCTGATGAAGTGGAATTTGTTCCGAATTTCAGGAACAATTCGATTTGCAACGAATTTGAATTACCTTGCGCTTCGTGGTAACAACTCACAATTTTCCTAAAGTGGTGACTAAGCGTGTTAGGACTGAGAACATGGGGCAAGGAACTCTGGGAAGGTGGGATCACCCAGGTTAATATGCTTGCATGCAGCCAATCAGCAGCCAGCCAGTCCTGTGATGTCACAGCCCTTTGAATACGGCATTCATTTTAGAGTCTGCCATTTTCCAGTGTTCAGAGTGCAGGGACAGACATGTGAAGGCACTAGGGTCAGCACTTGGAAAAACTGTTTTAAAACTAAACTGAAAAAATTATTTATAAGTGCAGGGAAAGGATAGGGAGGTATCATTTCACAGCATCTTAGTGCAGGGAGAGAAGTCAGAAGGCACTAGGAAATGACAGCTCTGTCATTCCAGCTTTTTGTTATTGGGTTGCAATGCTTTACAGTATGTTGAAAAGTCTTTAGAGGCTTATATCTTAGTATCTTATTCAGTATGACAAATATATATATATATATATATATATATATATATGTATATATACAGTACATACCAAAAGTTTGGACACACCTTCTCATTCAGAGAGTTTTCTTTATTTTCATGACTATGAAAATTGTAGATTCACACTGAAGGCATCAAAACTATGAATTAACACATGTGGAATTATATACATAACAAAAAAAGTGTGAAACAACTGAAAATATGTCATATTCTAGGCTCTTCAAAGTAGCCACCTTTTGCTTTGATTACTGCTTTGCACACTCTTGGCATTCTTGGTAGTCACCTGAAATGGTTTTGACTTCACAGATGTGCCCTGTCAGGTTTAATAAGTGGGATTTCTTGCCTTATAAATGGGGTTGGGACCATCAGTTGCGTTGTGAAGAAGTCAGGTGGATACACAGCTGATAGTCTTACTGAATAGACTGTTAGAATTTGTATTATGGCAAGAAAAAAGCAGCTAAATAAAGAAAAACGAGTGGCCATCATTACTTTAAGAAATGAAGGTCAGTCAGTCGGAAAAATTGGGAAAACGTTGAACGTGTCCCCAAGTAACATAGTACATAAGTAACATAGTACATAAGGCCGAAAAAAGACATTTGTCCATCCAGTTCGGCCCGTCATCCTGCAAGTTGATCCAGAGGAAGGCAAAAAAAAACTGTGAGGTAGAAGCCAATTTTCCTCACTTTAGGGGAATAAAAAAATCCTTCTCGACTCCAATCAGGCAATCAGAATAACTCCCTGGATCAACGATCCCTCTCTAGTAGCTATAGCCTGTAATATTATTACACTCCAGAAATACATCCAGGCCCCTCTTGAATTCCTTTATTGTACTCACCATCACCACCTCCTCAGGCAGAGAGTTCCATAGTCTCACTGCTCTTACCGTAAAGAATCATCTTCTATGTTTGTGTACAAACCTTTTTTTTTCTTCTAGACGCAGAGGATGTCCCCTCGTCACAGTTCTGGGGATAAACAGATGATGGGATAGATCTCTGTACTGACCCCTGATATATTTATACATAGTAATTAGATCTCCCCTCAGTCATCTTTTTTGTAAAGTGAATAACCCTAATTTTGATAATCTTTCAGGGTACTATAGTTGCCCCATTCCAGTTATTACTTTAGTTGCCCTCCTCTGGACCCTCTCTAGCTCTGCTATGTCTGCCTTGTTCACTGGAGCCCAGAACTGTACATAGTACTCCATGTGTGGTCTGACTAATGATTTGTAAAGTGGTAGGACTATGTTCTCATCATGGGCATCTATGCCCCTTTTGACGCAACCCATTATCTTATTGGCCTTGGCAGCAGCTGCCTGACACTGTTTTTTGCAGCTTAGTTTGCTGTTTATTAAAATTCCTAGATCCTTTTTCCATGTCAGTGTTACCGAGTGTTCTACCATTTAATATGTACGGGTGACTTGCATATTCCTTCCCATGTGCATAACTTTACATTTGTCAGTGTTAAACCTCATCTGCCACTTATCTGCCCAAGCCTCCAATCTATCCAGATCCCTCTGTAGTAGTATACTGGCCTCTTCAGTGTTAATTACTTTACACAGTTTAGTGTCATCTGCGAAAATTTATATTTTACTATGCAAGCCTTCTGCAAGATCATTAATAAATATATTGAAGAGGGTCCAATACTGACCCCTGAGGTACTCCACTCGTGACAGTGACCCAATCTGAGTGTGTACCGTTAATAACCACCCTCTGTTTTCTATCATTGAGCCAGTTACTTACCCACTTTCAGATGTTTTCTCCCAGTCCGAGCATTCTCATTTTATATACTAACCATTTATGTGGTACAGTGTCAAATGCTTTGGAGAAGTCCAGATACACGACATCCATTGATTCGCCGCTGTCAAGTCTAGAACTTACCTCCTCATAGAAACTGATTAAATTAGTTTGACATGACCGATCCCTCACAAAGCCATGCTGATATGGCGTTATTTGCTTATTTCCGTTAAGATGCTCTAAGATAACATCTCTCAGAAAACCTTCAAACTGTTTACCCACAACAGATGTTAAACTTACCGGCCTATAGTTTCCAGGCTCTGTTTTTGGAACCTTTTTGAATATTGGCACCACATTTGCCATGCGCCAATCCTGTGGGACATTCCCTGTCAGTATAGAATCTGCAAAAATCAGAAATAAGGGTCTGGCTATGACATTACTTAATTCCCTTGGGATACGGGGGTGTGTGCCATCCGGTCCTGGCAATTTGTCTATTTTAATTGTTGTACTTCTTCCTGGGTCAGACAGGACACTTTTAATGGGGAATTGATTTCAACATTCAGCATGTCATCTGACAGTTTATTTTTCTCAGTGAATACATTGGAGAAAAAAAATATTTAACAGCTTTGCTTTCTCCTCGTCGCTCTCTGCGACTCCACCCTCATTACTCTTTAAAGGGCCGACACCTTCAGATTTATACTTTTTAACATTTATATAATTGAAGAACATTTCAGGGTTAGTTTTACTCTCTTTGGCAATTAATCTCTCGGTCTCTAGTTTGGCCGCTTTTATTTGTCTTTTACACGTTCTATTTTTTTCCTTCTCTTGTTTTGTGTTTTATATGCTTTCTTTTTGTCATGTATTGCTTTCTTTACAGTTCTGTTTATCCACATTGGTTTCTTTTTGTTTCTTAACCTTTTATTCCCATACGGTATGTACCTCTCACAATGAGATTTTAGGATGCTTTTAAAGATATCCCATTTTGTGGCTGTATTTTTATTTGTGACGACTTTATCCCATTTAGTTAGGCCTATGGCCTTTCTTAGTTGGCTAAATTTAGCTTTTAGCATTATGATTTGCCGCCTCATCTATTTCATTTAGTATTAGATTTTCTGTGGACTCTGGTATATTAAGTGGTTTATAGTAAACTCCTATTAGTAATTTATTATTGTTTTTAGCGTCATGTATCTCTACCCACAGTGACTCCACATGTTCATGTCCCTCACTTATATCTTCACGGAGTGTGGGCTTTACATAAAGGCAGACCCCTCCCCCTCTCCGGTTTTGACGATCCTTTCTAAACAGACTGTAACCCTGTACATTAACTGCCCAGTCATAGCTATCATCCAGCCATGTCTCAGTTATTACCACTATGTCATAGTCCTCCTCACACAAGTGCAGTCACAAAAACCATCAAGCGCTACAAAGAAACTGGCTCACATGTGGATCGCCCCAGGAAAGGAAGACCAAGAGTCACCTCTGCTGCGGAGGATAAGTTCATCCAAGTCACCAGCCTCAGAAATCGCAGGTTAACAGCAGCTCAGATTAGAGACCAGGTCAATGCAACCAGCATGGCTACCACAGCATCTTGCAGCGGCATGATATTCCATCCGGTTTGCATTTAGTTGGACCATCATTTATTTTTCCAACAGGACAATTACCCCAAACACACCTCCAGGCTGTGTAAGGGCTATTTGTCCGTGAAGGAGAGTGATGGGGTGCTGCGCCAGATGACCTAGACTCCACAGTCAACGGACCAGAACCCAATCGAGGTGGTTTGGGGTGAGCTGGACTGCAGAGTGAATGCAAAAGGGCCAACAAGTGCTAAGCATCTCTGGGAACTCCTTCAAGACTGTTGGAAAACCATTTCAGGTGACTACCTTTTGAAGCTCATCAAGAGAATGCCAAGAGTGTGCAAAGCAGTAATAAAGGAAAAGGTGGCTACTTTGAAGACTCTAGAATATGACATATTTTCAGTTGTTTCACACTTATTTGTTATGTATTTAATACCACATGTGTTAATTCATAGTTTTGATGCCTTCAGTGTGAATCTAAAATGTTCATAGTCATGAAAATAAAGAAATCTCTTTGAATTAGAAGGTGTGTCCAAACTTTTGGTCTGTACTGTATACAGGTCCTTCTAAAAAAATTAGCATATTGTGATAAAGTTCATTATTTTCTGTAATGTACTGATAAACATTAGACTTTCATATATTTTAGATTCATTACACACCAACTGAAGTAGTTCAAGCCTTTTATTGTTTTAATATTGATGATTTTGGCATACAGCTCATGAAAACCCAAATTTCCTATCTCAAAAAATTAGCATATTTCATCTAACCAATAAAAGAAAAGTGTTTTTAATACAAAAAAAGTCACCCTTCAAATAATTATGTTCAGTTATGCACTCAATACTTGGTCGGGAATCCTTTTGCAGAAATGACTGCTTCAATGCGGCGTGGCACGGAGGCAATCAGCCTGTGGCACTGCTGAGGTGTTATGGAGGCCCAGGATGCTTCGATAGCGGCCTTAAGCTCATCCAGAGTGTTGGGTCTTGCGTCTCTCAACTTTCTCTTCCCAATATCCCACAGATTCTCTATGGGGTTCAGGTCAGGAGAGTTGGCAGGCCAATTGAGCACAGTAATACTATGGTCAGTAAACCATTTACCAGTGGTTTTGGCACTGTGAGCAGGTGCCAGGTCGTGCTGAAAAATGAAATCTTCATCTCCATAAAGCTTTTCAGCAGATGGAAGCATGAAGTGCTCCAAAATCTCCTGATAGCTAGCTGCATTGACCCTGCCCTTGATAAAACACAGTGGACCAACACCAGCAGCTGACATGGCACCCCAGACCATCACTGACTGTGGGTACTTGACACTGGACTTCAAGCATTTTGGCATTTCCCTCTCCCCAGTCTTCCTTCAGACTCTGGCACCTTGATTTCCGAATGACATGCAAAATTTACTTGTACTTTGGACCACTGAGCAACAGTTCAGTGCTGCTTCTCTGTAGCCCAGGTCAGGCGCTTCTGCCTCTGCTTCTTGTTCAAAAGTGGCTTGACCTGGGGAATGCGGCACCTGTAGCCCATTTCCTGCACACGCCTGTACACGGTGGCTCTGGATGTTTCTACTCCAGACTCAGTCCACTGCTTCCGCAGGTCCCCCAAGGTCTGGAATCAGTCCTTCTCCACAATCTTCCTCAGGGTCCAGTCACCTCTTCTCGTTGTGCAGCGTTTTCTGCCACACTTTTTCCTTCCCACAGACTTCCCACTTAGGTGCCTTGATACAGCACTCTGGGAACAGCCTATTCGTTCAGAAATGTCTTTCTGTGTCTTACCCTCTTGCTTGAGGGTGTCAATGATGGCCTTCTGGACAGCAGTCAGGTCGGCAGTCTTACCCATGATTGCGGTTTTGAGTAATGAACCAGGCTGGGAGTTTTTAAAAGCCTCAGGAATCTTTTGCAGGTGTTTAGAGTTAATTAGTTGATTCAGATGATTAGGTTAATAGCTCGTTTAGAGAACCTTTTCATGATATGCTAATTTTTTGAGACAGGAATTTGGGGGTTTTCATGAGCTGTATGCCAAAATCATCAATATTAAAACAATAAAAGGCTTGAACTACTTCAGTTGGTGTGTAATAAATCTAAAATATATGAAAGTCTAATGTTTATCAGTACATTACAGAAAATAATGAACTTTATCACAATATGCTAATTTTTTGAGAAGGACCTGTATATATATATATATATATATATATATATAAAAATGGAAAAATGTGGCAGCACCAAAGCATAACAAAATGACGGGTGCTATGTCCAGGGTTATCACTGCTTACCCAACTTTTGTATGTAGAAATGGACAGCACATCCAATAGAGAATTATGTTCAAAAAATTTTTATTCAGCCACAGTGGCACAAGAATTATTGTGCCACTGTGGCTGAATAAAAATTTTTTTAACATAATTCTCTATTGGATGTGCTGTCCATTTCTACATATATATATATATATATATATATATATATAAGCACTGCATTGTTGCAGTTATTTCTGGTGAAAACGTATAGGGGTGTATTTCAGAACTACAAGAAAAATATATAAGCACTTCACTCTTTGATTTTTTTCTGGTCAAAGCATATAGGGGCCACTGGCCATTTTCAATCCGACAAGAAAAATAAATATGCACTGCACTGTTGTAGTTATTTCTGGGGAAAGCGTATAGGGGCATAGTTCAGTACAACAAGAAAAATATATACGCACTGCACTGTTGCAGTTATTTCTGTTGAAAGCATATAGGGGTGCACGTTATTAAAAAAAGAAAAATATATACACACTGCACTGTTGCAGTTATTCCTGTTGAAAGCGTATAGGGGCGCACTTCATTAAAAAAAGAAAAATATATTAACACTGCACTGTTGTAGTTGTTTCTGGTGAAAGCTTATAGGGGCGTATTTCAGTAAACAAGACAAATATATACGCACTGCACTGTTGCAGTTATTTCTGGTGAAAGCGCATAGGGGCGTATTTCAGAACTACAAGAAAATATATACGCACTTCACTCTTTGATGGTTTTCTAGTCAAAGCGTATAGTGGCCTATTTCAGTCCAACAAGAAAAATATATACGCACTGCACTGTTTCAGTAATTTCTGTTTAAAGTGTATAGGGGCGTATTACATAAAAAATATACATATATATATATTCACTGCACTGTTGCAGTTATTTCTGGTGAAGCATATAGGGGAGTATTTTTAAGTCCAACAAGAAAAATATATACGCATTTTCCTTCTTGCTGCTATTTCTGTTGAAAGCGTATAGGGGCGTATTACAGTAAAAAAAATATATATATAAGCACTGCACTGTTGCAGTTATTTCTAGTGAAAGCGTACAGTGGCCTATTTCAGTCCAATAAGAAAAATATATATGCACTGCACTGTTGCAGTTATTTCTGTTGAAAGCGTATAGGGGCGCACTTCATTAAAAAAAGAAAACTATATACACACTGTACTGTTGCAGTTATTTCTGGTGAAAACATATAGGGGTGTATTACAGTAAAAAAAAGAAAACTACCGTATATACTGTGGGGTTTTGCTCTGGTAGATAGGGTAAGCGGGCGCAGTACAGAGGCAAAATACAAGTTCTTAACTCAAAATCTCAGTATTCACACTTGAGGCAACAGCACGTAACTTTGCAGTCTTGGTATTAATTCACACACTATTTAAGGACAGCCAGGTGCTGCCAAAACCCGGACCAGCGCGTAAACTCCGGTCCGATATTTGACCTCACCTGGCTGGAAACCAGCCCAGCCGCACATGCTGGGAGGAAAATACCTGCCTTGCCAGACACAACCCCTCACTGTGTCACATACCCCGCCCCTTGTTCAACCCTGAGGGGATGGACACACGTCATGGGAATGCACCCAGGACAGGGCATCCTTGTTTCCCTGCAACCGGCCTGCTCTGTGTTCTACCGAGAACTTAAAGTTCCGCAGAGACAAAAACCATCTGGTGACCCGGGCATTCCTGTCTATGGCCTGGCTCATCCACTTGAGAGGGGAGTGGTCGGTCACCAGGCGGAACTTTCTCCCCAGCAAATAGTAGCGGATAGACTTGAGTGCCCCCTTGATAGCCAGGCACTCTTTCTCCACTATACTCTACCTGGTTTCGGCTGGTGCGAGATTGCAGCTTAGGAAGACAACGGGATGCTCCTCCCCACTGACTTCATCAGACAGTACATCACCGATTCCTATTTCGGAGGCATCCGTTTGTACCATGAACTCCCTTTTGAAGTAGGGCGTCACCAAAAACCGGTGACCCACACAGGGCCGACTTCAAAGCAGCAAAAGCCATTCTGCCCGATCATCCCAGCGAACCATCACTGATTTTCATCCCTTAAAGAGCCTTGTCAAGGGCGCGGCTAGAGTAGCAAAGTGGGGAACAAACCATATGTAATAGCCCACCATTCCCAGGAATGTCTTTATTTGCCTAGTGATGACAGGTCGGGGCTAATTCTGTATCGCCTTTTTTTTGTTCACTTGGAGTTTTATGACTCCGCTCCCAATGACATACCCCAGGTACTTAGTCTCCTCTAACCCTATCAAACATTTTTGGGGGGTTAGCGGTTAGGCCAGCTTTCCAAAGGGATTCCACTACAGCCTGCACTTTGGGTAGGTGACTTTCCCAGTCGGTACTGTGGATGACATTATTGTCCAGGTAAGCCGAAGAGTACCGACGATGTGGATGAAGCACAATGTCAATTAGTCACTGAGAAGTGGCGGGGGTGCAATGCAGTCCAAAAGATAAAGACCTTATATTGATACAGTCCCTCAGGCGTGATGAAGGCAGTTTTCTCTTTGGCAGCCTTTGTGAGAGAGTTTAAACAGAACTTACAAGCGGAGCCCCGAACGCTAATGTGAAAGTAGCCTTAACTGTATTAATTTCCCTGTCATGTATGCAATGCAGGTATACCTCACACAAAATATAGGAATATGTTACCCACTGAACTAACAGATGGATTAACTATATCATTTTCACTGTCACATATGCAGTGCAGGTGCACCTCACACAAAAAATGGGAATATGTCACCCATCGAACTAACAGACAGAATAGTGTGAGGTACACCTGCATTGCATATGTGACAGTGAAATTGATATAGTTAATTAGTCTATTAGTTCGGTGGGTGAAATATACCCAATTTTTGTGTGAGGTATACCTGCATTGCATACGTGGCAGTGAAATTGACAGTTAATTTGTCTGTTAGTTCGGTGGGTGACATATACCAAATTTCTGTCTGAGGTACACCTGCATTGCATACGTGACAGTGAAATTGTATAATTAATTCATCTGTAAGTTCGGTTGGTGAAATATACCCAATTTTTGTGTGAGGTACATCTGCATTGCATACGTGACAGTGAAATTGATATAGTTAATCTGTCTGTTAGATTGGTGGGCGACATATTCCCATTCTTGTTGTGAGGTATACCTGCACTGCATACCTGACAGATAAATAAATACAGTTAATCTGTCTGTTAGTTCAGTGGGGGACATATAACCATTTTTTTGTCTGAGATACACCTGCATTGCATACCTGACAGGGAAATTGACATAGTTAATTTGTCTGTTAGCTCGGTTGGTGACATATACCCAATTTATTGTCTGAGATACACCTGCATTGCATACCTGACAGGGAAATTGACATAGTTAATTTGTCTGTTAGCTCGGTTGGTGACATATACCCAATTTTTTGTCTGAGGTACACCTGCATTGCATACGTGATAGTGAAATTGATATCGTTAATTTATCTGTTAGTTTGTGGGTGAAATATACCTAATTTTTGTGTGAGGTACACCTGTAGTGCGAACGTGATAGTGAAATTGATATAGTTAATCTATCTCTTAGTTCTGTGGGTGAAATATACCCAATTTTTGTTTGAGGAACATCTGCATTGCATACGTGACAGGCAGATTAATACAGTTAATTCGTCTGTTAGACTACTTTTCCCATTTTGTTATACAAAGTTGTCATTTGACAGAGATATTTCTTTCACCCAGCATGGACATATGTAAAAACACACCCCAAAACACATTGCCCTACTTTTCTCGAGTACGGCGATACCACATGTGTGACACTTTTTTGCAGCCAAGATGCGCAAAGGGGCCCAAATTCCAATGAGTACCTTTTAGGAGGGCATTTTTAGGCATTTGGATTCCAGACTTCTACTCACGCTTTAGGGCCCCTAAAATTCCAGGGCAGTATAAATACCCCACAAGTGACCCCATTTTGGAAAGAAGACACCCCAAGGTATTCTGTGAGGGGCATGGCGAGTTCCTAGAATATATATTTTTCTTTTGGCACAAGTTAGCGGAAAATGCTCTTGTAAGAGGAAAAAAAAACAAAAACATTTTCCCCTAACTTGTGCCCAAAAAAATATTCTAGGAATTCGCCATGCCCCTCACGGAATACCTTGGGGTGTCTTCTTTCCAAAATGGGGTCACTTTGGGGTATTTATACTGCCCTGGCATGCTCGGAAGCCATCAAACCTGAATGAACTAAAGATGTTTTGTAAAGAGGAATGGTCCAAAATACCTTCAACCAGAATCCAGACTCTCATTGGAACCTACAGGTAGCGTTTAGAGGCTGTAATTTCTGCAAAAGGAGGATCTACTAAATATTGATTTCATTTATTTTTTGTGGTGCCCAAATTTATGCACCTGCCTAATTTTCTTTAAACAATTATAGCGCACTTTCTGTAAATCCAATAAACTTCATTTCACTTCTTAAATATCACTGTGTGTGTCTCCTATATGATATATTTAACTGACATTTTTTATCATAACAACCAACGATTTATACAGGAAAATCATGAAGATTAACAAGGTTGCCCAAACTTTCGCATCCCACTGTATACCCAAAATTTTTTCTCAGGTATACCTGCATTGCATATGTGACAGTGAAATTTACATAGTTAATTCATCTGTTAGTTCAGTGGGTGAAATATACCCAATTTTTGTGTGAGGTATACCTGCATTGCATACGTGACAGTGAAATTGACATAGTTAATTTGTCTGTTAGTTCAGTGGGTGACATATACCAAATTTCTGTCTGAGGTACACCTGCATTGCATACGTGACAGTGAAATTGTATAATTAATTCATCTGTAAGTTCGGTGGGTGAAATATACCCAATTTTTGTGTGAGGTACACCTGCATTGCATACGTGACAGGGAAATTAATATAGTTAATCCGTCTGTTTGTTCAGTGGGTGACCTCAAAGAATGAGGAGAGCATCAAATAAATGACGTGGCCCTGGTCGTGGTGCTACTAGTGTTTGTGGAGCTCCTGTTGTAGGGAGAGGACGTGGTCGATCTGTGCCAGCTACAAGCCCAAATGATACACCTTCCTCAGGTGCATGTGCATTTTGTAGGCCCGAATACCGGTGTACAAATGGTGAGGCCAGAACAAGTAGAGGCAATAGTACAGGGTGGGCCATTTATATGGATACACCTTAATAAAATGGGAATGGTTGGTGATATTAACTTCCTGTTTGTGGCACATTAGTATATGTAAGGGGGGAAACTTTTCAAGATGGGTGGTGACCATGGTGGTCATTTTGAAGTCGGCCATTTTGAAACTAACTTTTGTTTTTTCAATAGGAAGAGGGTAATGGGACACATCAAACTTATTGGGAATTTCTCAAGACAAACAATGGTGTGCTTGGTTTTAACGTAACGTTATTCTTTCATGAGTTATTTACAAGTTTCTCTTTGTTTACAGCCATTGACAAGTCACAGAGGTTAACACGTGCAGAGCGGATAGAAATTGTGTTGCTGTCTGGTGAACGCAGTAACCGGGTCATTGCAGCAGATTTCAATGCAAGACAGCCTACGAGACCACCCATCTCCCATGCTACAGTTAGCAAACTGCTTGCTAAGTTTCGTGAAACTGGTTCAGTGTTGGATTTGCCAAAATGTGGACGCATGAAATCTGTCACTAATGAAGAAACATCAGTGGCTGTTCTAGCTTTATTCAGCAAGAGCCCACAGTGTAGCACTCGCCGCATGTCACTGGAGAGTGGCATTAGTCGAACATCCCTTCGGCGGATATTAGCTACTCACAAATGGCACCCTTACAAACTCCAGCTACTGCAGCATCTCAACGAGGATGACCCAGATCGGCGCACTGAATTTGCAGAATGGGCAAAACAAAAATTGGAACAGGACCCTCAGTTTACGCAGAAGATTTTGTTCAGTGATGAGGCAAACTTTTATGTGAATGGTGAAGTTAACAAACAAAACCACCGCTATTGGTATGACACTAACCCACATTGGATAGATCCCTCCAAGACTGTTGGAACAAAAAAATGTATGGTATGGTGTGGTATATGGGGTACAAAGATAGTGGGGTCATTCTTCATCAATGGAAACCTCAAGGCCACTGGATATGCAAAATTGCTACATGATGATGTGTTTCCCTCTTTATGCATTGAAGCTGGCATGTTCCCTGAGTTTTTCCAGCAAGATGGTGCACCACCACATTATGGGTGTCAGGTCCGAGCATTCCTAGATGAACAGTTTTCTGGAAAGTGGATTGGTCATCGTGGGCCAGTTGAATGGCCCCCAAGGTCTCCCGATCTGACCCCCTTAGACTTTTATCTTTGGGGTAATCTGAAGGCAATTGTCTATGCTGTGAAGATACGAGATGTGCAGCACCTGAAACTATGGATACTGGAAGCCTGTGCTAGCATTTCTCCTGCGGTGTTGCTATCAGTGTGTGAAGAGTGGGAGAAGAGGGTTGCATTGACAATCCAACACAATGGGCAGCACATTGAACACATTTTATAAGTGGTCAGAAACTTGTAAATAACTCGTGAAAAAATAAAGTTACGTTAAAACCAAGCACACCATTGTTTTTCTTGTGAAATTCCCAATACATTTGATGTGTCACATGACCCTCTTCCTATTGAAAAAACAAAAGTTGGATTCAAAATGGCCGACTTTAAAATGGCCGCCATGGTCACCACCCATCTTGAAAAGTTTCCCCCCTCACATATACTAATGTGCCACAAACAGGAAGTTAATATCACCAACCATTCCCATTTTATTAAGGTGTATCCATATAAATGGCCCACCCTGTAGATTGGGTGGCTGACAGTGCCTCAAGTTTCTTCACATTGTCTCTCACCCAGTCTCCTGCTGAAAGTGCAGAGTTGGCACCTGAAGCCCATGGGCATCTTTCTTTCACCTCACCCCCTTTAAAATCAGCCAAGCCGTCTGAGCCCCAAGTCATGCAGCAGTCTCTTATGCTTTTTGATGACTCTGCTGGCAGGGTTTCCCGTGGGCCATCCACCTAGCACTGCCCAGAAGTGGAAGAGATTAAGTGCACCGATGCCCAACCACTTACACCGAAAAAAAATATAAACGCAACACCTTTCGGTTTTGCTCCCATTTTGCATGAGCTAAACTGAAAGATATGTAACATTTTCTACATACACAAAAGACCAATTACTCTCAAATATTGTTCACAAATCTGTCTTAATCTGTGTTAGTAAGCACTTCTCCTTTGCCGAGATAATCCATCCCACCTCACAGGTGTGGCATATCAGGGTGCTGATTAGACAGCATGAATATTGCAAAGGTGTGCCTTAGACAGCCCACAATAAAGGACACTCTGAAATGTGCACAGTTTTGCCTTACTGGGGGGGTAATCCGAAAACCAGTCAGTATCTGGTGTGGCCACCATTTGCCTCACGCAGTGCAACACATATCCGTCGCATAGAGTTGATCAGGTTGTTGATTGTGGCCTGTGGAATGCTGGTCCACTCCTCTTTAATAGCTGTGCGAAGTTGCAGAATATTAGCAGGAACTGGAACACGCTGTCGTATACGCCGATACAAAACATCCCAAACATGCTCAATGGGTGACATGTCCGGTGGGTATGCTGGCCATGCAAGAACTGGGATGCTTTCAGCTTCCAAGAATTGTGTAGAGATCCTTGCAATATGGGGCCATGCATTGTCATAAGGTGATGGTCGTGGATGAATGGCACAACAATGGGCCTCAGCATCTTGTCACGGTATCTCTGTGCATTTAAAATGCCATCAATAAAATGCACCTGTGTTCATTGTTCATAACATACGCCTGCCCATACCATAATCCCACCGCCACCATGGGCCACTCAATCCACAACGTTGACAACAGGTTATGAGGCCGGTTGGCTGTCCTGCCAAATTCTCTGAAACACCTTTGGAGACGGTTTATGGTAGAGAAATGAACATGCTTTGCATGGGCAACAGCTCTGGTAGACATTCCTGCAGTCAGCATGCCAATTGCACACTTATTGTGGGAAGTCTAAGGCACACATGTGCAATATTCATGCTGTCTAATCAACACCTTACTATGCCATATGTGTGCAGTGGGATGGGTTATCATTATTATTTTTATTTTTTTCAATATACCAGTTTAATATCAAAAGCAGTACAATATAGCATATTCTCATCATATATTAAATCTCCCTCTTGTTTTATACCCTCCCACCTCTCCCTCCAACCCCCCTTTTCTTCCGTGGAGCTACCGTCATCGCACCTAGTGTTATTATTTCCAGTTACCCCATATCCGCTGCAAGGCTGCTTTTTTCCCACTGTATGGGCAAGACTTTGTTCTTACAGCTTTACCCTGTTCATATACTCTATCCATTCCTGAAAATTGGGATATTTAGTGGAGCCCCAGTGTTTAACTATTATTTTGGCCAAGGCAATGCCCCGAAACCAAAGTAGTTGCTCAGTTTTATTTTTATCTGTCTCTGGGAGAGTACCCAGAATCGCATAGTCAATGCGCACTTCGTATTTCATGGGGGAACTATTCTGCAATTTTCGAAATATTTTAGTCCCATACTCCAATTTATCTTAGCAAAGGAGTGCTCACTAACACAGATTTAGACAGATTTGTGAACAATATTTGAGAGTAATGGGTCTTTGTGTATGTAGAAAATGGTTCAGATCTTTGAGTTCACCTCATGCAAAATGGGAGCAAAACCGAAAGTGTTGTGTTTATATTTTTGTTAAGTGTATGTTTCAGGATGTAGACATGGGAGGACCACCGCAGCACTTCTCTGATGATGATGAAACACAGGTGCCAACTGCTGCGGCTTTCTGCAGTGTGCAGACTGGCAAGGAGGGCAGAGGTGAATGGCAAGAAGAAGGGCAGGGGTGAAAAGTGGGTGGAAGATGATGTGGAGGATGATGAGGTCCTAGACCCCACATGAAATCAAGGTCATGCGAGTAACGTGTGCAGTTCGGGAGGGACGCATGGATTCCACTCAGTATCAGCAGATTCTGGAGACCAATGTCCATGAATCAGTGACAAAGCTGAAGCTGCCCCGGGCTGGATCTTTCAACAAGACAACAACCCTAAACACTGCTCAAAATCAACTAAGGCATTTATGCAGAGGAACAAGTACAACGTTCTGGAATGGCCATCTCAGCCCCCAGACCTGAATATAATTGAAAATCTGTGGTGTGACTTAAAGTGAGCTGTCCATGCTCGGAAGCCATCAAACCTGAATGAACTAAAGATGTTTTGTAAAGAGGAATGGTCCAAAATACCTTCAGCCAGAATCCAGACTCTCATTGGAACCTACAGGAAGCGTTTAGAGGCTGTAATTTCTGCAAAAGGAGGATCTACTAAATATTGATTTCATTTATTTTTTGTGGTGCCCAAATTTATGCACCTGCCTAATTTTCTTTAAACAATTATAGTGCACTTTCTGTAAATTCAATAAGCTTCATTTCACTTCTTAAATATCACTGTGTGTGTCTCCTATATGATATATTTAACTGACATTTTTTATCGTAACAACCGATTTATACAGGAAAATCATGAAGATTAACAAGGTTGCCCAAACTTTCGCATCCCACTGTATACCCAAATTTTTATTTGACCTTTCTTGTGATCTGACAAAAGGAAGGAAAAATGAGACGCACAACGGTTCCTGTCTGTGTAGCAGCTGTAAGGCCTGTATGGTCCCATCAGAATTGGCTTATTATTTGGTAGCCAAAAGCAGGAGTGGGTACAAAACAGAGAAGACATGCAAATATTCCATTCACGTGTCATCTCTGTTTTACATCAACTCCTGTTTTTTTTTGGCATTAGCAATACTGATGGATTATTGAGCAAATGCTGACCTAGTGAAGGCGTATGCTCCACAGACAGGATCCATTTTTTGTGGGTTATTGTTTTGATGGATCAGAGGAAGGGCAAATAAATCAGTGACTTCCACACAAACTTACTGCTGAAAGTCTCTCCACTCTGTCAGGGGGGCTCTACTTGTATAAGCGTTTAATAGAAACAGGGTCTGTAGACATCTATGTGGAATCAGCTTCCGACAGTGTAAAAGGAGTGCGCTTCTTCTTGGCGCTAACATCGACCTGTAAGGCTCAGTTCACACTTGAGTTATTTGGTCCGTTTTGGCCCTGTGACTGCCCAAATAAGTGAAGTGTGCAGTGATTCTGAGAGCGACGCCATGTCATACTGACTCAAAGTATTATTTTACTACCAGTGTTCTTTACCCCTATAAAGGCTCTCTGCAGTCCGGAAATAGCAGTTTTTTTACGCAATTCGCCGCAAATAAATTTGTATCGAAGCTAGTTTTTCCCAAAAATTCGGCGAACCACCCGAATCACATTTTTGAAAAATTCACTCATCTTTAGTAATAATATATATGATATTGATTGTTTCTCAGCATCTTTGAGTTAGGCTCACACTGCTGGAGTTATGTGCCCAGCCAGTTTGTGTCTATAGCGCCTGATTGACCCGCTGAATGCCAAAAAAAAGAGTTTTCTTTTGGCATACTGTACATTAATATGGTATGTGCAGGTATACCTTTGCTATAAAATTGAATTGTGCAGTTGACTAATTCCATATGCTATTCAATCCAGAGGCTTATGTCAACAACTTTTTACTGGGTGGTGTGTTATTTTTTTTAAAATAATGGATGGCAAAGGGAGACATATGCCACTGTATGTCATGCGTGGTATATATTAGTGTCTTCCCAATGTATACATCCAACATACTGTACACTGCAAACTCAGTGTGAACAGAGCTATAGTTACTCATTAGTACTACTACCCCTCTATGAATTCTCTAAAACTCACAGAAGCAGAGCAGGAGCAGTAGTAGCACTATACTGAACCTCCATGAACACATTGACTTATTTGGTGTGGAATAAAAGAAATGCAAGCAATGTTCATGACACCTTTATGCCCAAACCAGCATGACAGTTTAGCCTGATATATTATACTGCTTGCATCGTTTGTCACATACTCAGGTACCTGGAAGCTCTGGATAAGGCATAACTTTATGACATGGGACTAACCATGGGTAACATAAAATACCAAGATTCTTTACAGTGATTCATTACAGTTTTGTGGTATATAAACATATTTTTATTGCAGAAGATGGCATAAATGATTAAGTAAATCTACTCCTAATTATGGTACGACTGTCAATAAAGGTGTACGAAAGACAGAAATTTAAACTACAGTTGCTATGAGCAGCAGTAGTTTTGTCTTAAGTAATGATCAATTTGTTGGGCAGATGGAGACCATGTCACTACCCACTTTTTATGCAATTTTTCTAAATTGTGACTCAGCCCCCATTACCCCCATAAAAAGAAAAAAAAAATGAGCACAGGTGTCCACTGGGTGTCTGGTTTACTTCTGCCCTTACAGCTCATCTCTGCAAATAGGAAGAGACTTGTCAATCATGCCGAGAGAGGTGGAACTAGAGAGGAGCTCTTTTAAAACAATATTTTTCAAGAATTCCATTGTAAATTATAACTTTTGGTAATAAGGAAGCCTGTCTATATAATATTTGGCTTGTGCATGAAACTGATGCTAGGTTCCCCTTAACGAAGGAACTGCTTTGGTCTGATTAAAAATCCATACACAACATTTCTTTGCAGTTTAATTACTATATGTCACTTAATATCATCTTCAGGGTCATATTAAGAATATATAGATGGGTTGGCGATACATAAAGATTATTAATTATTATTAACTGTAAATGTATATTGTATGTAAAATGCAAAGTAGATTTTATGCAATAGTGACTAGTAGAGCCATACCTGGCAGAGAATTTCTGAGGAAGTTTGAGGTTCTTTTTTGTTCTCGTGAACCCCTGGAACACACTGTGTAAATCATTGATATGTGGGCCCCATTGCTCTGCTTGGGCTCATAGCCAACAGGCTGATCGCATAAAATATTATTTGTGTTTAAAAATTCCAGTAATTGACATGCACCAGCTTTTTCCAAGAACTTTGCCAAGACCTGTAAAACTGAGACCTGCTTAGCTCTACCCACAGCACCCTAAGAGAGACCTGTTTAAAGGAGCAGTTTACGTTAACAAATGAGTGAAGCATTATGTGACCCCTCTATCTCAAAGGGAAAGTTTATTTTTAATATATCTTTACTTTTCATATTGGGTATATTTTATACAGTGCAAATAAACTTCACTCTGAAAGTATGCTAAGGGTTTCTCTCTGTCGGCTCATTAGTTTCAAATCCCTCTTTCCAGATGCAGTTCATATGCCGTTCTTTCCTCTATATCTAAACCATAGCTACAACCTGAACCTGCTATGATAAATCAACAAATATATTAATATAAAGAATCAAATGTAACAGTTACCATTTCAATCTTACAATCAGTACAATTCATAGTATTGCTCTCATCTGTAAATTTCACACACGAGAAGAGTGAAAGGGTCTAAAACTTACTGTAAGTAGTTATTGTGTTTATATGGTGGTGTGGGACTAAAGTAACCTTCATTTGGAAACATAGGACAATTCACAATAGAAAATTATCTGAATAATATTGTATTATTTACAAGTTATAATGACGTATCAAATTTATAAGATCTTTATCCATTTTGTGAGAATAACCACACGAATTGTGGTGAATATCCTTCACACAATGATTCTGCATAATGTCTTCTAAAAGTATTTGTTCAATTTGCTTAATACAATGTAAAGAAAATTGCAGTTCTGAATGGCTTTCTTCACACTGCTCACATGAAGAATGAGACAAAGTTACTAATCTTGTACACTGCATAAACTTGGATAGGCGGTCCTGCAAACGCTCTCTCCCGACAATCTGTCCATCTAAACATGCCATCCATCACGCAATGAACGAGCAAAATGCTCGTTCATTGGGTGACTCTGTTGTTCAGGCAGACCAATTATCGTTTATGGGCAGCAGATGTGCGGTCTAAACATTGATGTGCTGCCCAGAAACAATGATTCTGTATGGGGAAGAGGGACTGCAATAGCTTGTAAAAAAGTAACCGATTGTCGGGAAGAAATGCTTCCTTCCCGACAATCGCCTGTAAGGCCCCTTGCATTCGAGCATTCCTCCTGCAGCGAGTCCGCATCGCAGCTCTCGGCATGAACTCCCATCCCTGCCTGGGGTCATATAGCATTATATTGATTTATGATGCTATGTAACCCTTACAGTTCTGGAATGTAGTGGATAACACTGGCATAATGCTGCCAGTGTTATCCAATACATTCCAGAACTGTAAGGGTTACATAGCATCATAAATCAATATAATGCTATGTGAATCCCGTCAGTGCTGGGAGGTCAGGCCGGGAGCTGCGATGCGGACTCTCTGCGGGAGGAACGCTCGTCTGCAAGGGGCCTAACAGCATGCTGTGTAAACCCGCCTTTGAAATGTACCAAATTTATTACAGTGGCTTAGGCTGGTATATGGTTAGACACCTTTGTTGAAAGGGACTGTGTGATCAGAAAATAGTGCTTAAAGCAATTTTTCATGTTAAACATACTTTTCAAGAGCTTTTGTTCATACTATTTTTTTTTTCCATGTCACTAGATATCTTTTGAAAAAAATAAAAATAAATTCTGCAGTTTTCACATAGCCCGCTAAGACTTATAATGGTCTGCTTCAGTCAGTTTTCAGCATTTATTATTAACACAAGCAGGATTACAATGACAGATATCACCTACAAACAGGTTCCTTCAGTCACAATAGGTGATGTCACAGCTTATCTACTCCTTCCTTGTACAATGGTATCTGCACGGGTCACAGAAAATACCTAGAAAACTCTGCCATAAAAGACTATGTAGACTATTGTGTCTATGGCTCATGGAGGACTGAAGCTGCCGCACAATGCACCCGGCTCCCTGTTCCTTGCCGGGGGGACCTGGAGCACATTTTAGAGCATTCAGATGCCGTGGACACATTTGACTATGCATTTGAAGGTTTAAAAGTCTGCAACCGGTGGTGATGCATAAATGTATGGAACAGTTGTTCTGTGAAGGCCTCAGAGGTTTGTTACAGAACACTAGTGGTTAAACGGCATCATGAAAACTAGAGATGAATTTATTGAAAATTCGATTTGGCTGCTTCGACGAACTTTGCAAAAAAATGTGTTTTGTGTCGAATTACTTGTCATGAAGCATATTTTTTTGTAAGTAGTGGGTGGATTGACAGGGAGCTGCGATAGCACCGCCCCTGTCATTGTACCCCTCAGATGCCGTGTTCATGCATCGGAGTGTAAAATTAACAATACTTGAAACTTACAAAATCAAACTTACCCGTGCGGGAGATTACTTCATCACGCCGGCTGGTGATGTATGACGTCATAACACTGATCGGAGTGATGATGTAATCTTGCGCCGCACAGGATTTCGGCTAAGATCTTCAAGCAAGATGGAGGCTGGCGGCCCATCGCGAGCAAATGGAGGAGGTAAGTTTGATTTTTTTAGTTTTTTACACTATTTCAGATTAAATCGATTCGCTGACAGGAAGCACAAGTAAATTTGGCTTCTAGGCGAATTTAATTTATCCTTAAATTCGGATCCAATTGTGATTCGATTCGCTCATCTCTAATGTAAACCAAGGAACATACCAGACAGGTCAGGGATAAAGTCGTGGAAAAGTGTACAGCAGGGTTAGGTTATAACAAAATATCCCAAACTCTGAACATCTCACAGAGCACTGTTCAATCCATTACCCGAAAATGGAAGGAGTATGGCACAACTGCAAACCTACCAAGGCATGGCTGTGCGCCTAAACTGACAGCCCAGTTAAAGGAGCAGCCAAAAGGCCCATATTCACTCTGGAGGGGCTGCAGAGATCCGAAACTCAGGTAGGAGAATCTATCCACAGGACAACTATTAGTTGCATATTCCACGGCCACGGCCTTTATGAAAGAGTGACAAGAAGAAAGACATTTTTTAAAGCAAGCCATAAGACGTCCCTTTTTCAGTTTGCTTTAAGCCATGTAGGGGGACACGGAAAACATGTGGAAGAAGGTGGTATGGTCAGATGCGACCAAAGTTGAACTTTTTGGCATAAATGCAAAACGCTATTTGCAGCAGAGAGCTAACCGTGCACATCACCCTGTATAAACTTTCCTTATCCCCATGCTTTTCTTTAGCAGGGACAGGAAAGCTGGTCAGAGTTGATGGGAAGATGGATGGGAGTAAATACAGGGCAATCCTAGAGGAAGGCCTGGTAGAGGCTGCATAAGACTTGAGACTGGGGTGGAGGTTCAACTTCAAGCAGGACAACGACCCTAAACATACAGCAAGAGCTTCAAGAGCTTCAATAGAATGGTTTAGATCAAAGCATGTTCATGTGTTAGAATGGCCTAGTCAAAGTTCAGACCTAAATCCCATTTTGAATCTGTGGCAAGACGTGAAAATTGATGTTCACAGACGCTCTCCATCCAATCAACCTCTAGGTGTGCAAAGCTGGTAGAGACATACAGTACCCCAAAAGACTTGCAGCTTTAATTGCAACAAACGGTGCTCCTACAAAGTATTGACTCAGGTGGACTTTATTTACTAATTAGGTGAATTCTGAAGGCAATTGCTCACACTGTGTATTATTTAGGGGTATCAGGAGTACAGGGAGGGGGGTGAATACAAACACACAACAAAGTTTTAATATTTTTTTATTTATTAAATATTTTGAAAACCATGTATAATTTTCTTTTCACTTCACACATACTTTCTACTTTGTGTTCGTCTATCACATTAAATCTCAATAAAATACATACAAGTCTGTGGGTGTAACATGAAAAGATGTGGAAAATGCAAGGGATATTAATACTTTTTCAAGGCACTGTATTAGTAATTTTATACAATAAAAAGTATGTTTTATGGAAAAATGTGGATAATGTGTTACTGTAATTGTTGTCTCCAACTTTCCTGATGCACTATTTCTGATGCACAATATGTGGTATAACACATTCACTCTAAATGTAAATTATAGAAGAGACTTTTTAACCACTGTAGGAAGGTGCAAGGGTCCATCATTGACGGAAGGTACGTGTCACCGAGGTTCCTGGCCTCGGTGAGATAAGAACCGGTTATTTTATGTGTCAGCCGCAGCTAATGCTCGCTGACACAGTTTTTTCTTAGTGTGGCTGAAAAGCCGATCCGGGCCGGTTCTTATTGGGAGCAGCCAAAGAGCAGGGTGGGTGGCTGTTCCCCGCGTCCAGGCCAGGTTTTGGGCTGGGGTTTAAAAACCCAGCCAGCAGCTCAGCTGGGGGTGGCATGTTCCTCCAAGTGAGAGTGGAGCTGTGAAGGCTCTGTGTCTGTGGGAGCTGCATGAGAGCCACCAGCTGGAAGCCAGGCACCCTAAAGCCTGCTGTGGATATTCAGGTGACGTGGTTGGTTTGAGTTCTGTGGACTTTGGCAGTGTGAAAATAACATGAGGAATTTCTGTGGTGTGAATTAACACCAGGACTCAGCCAAGTGTTTGTGTTATTTTTTTCCTTGTTGTGTGAATAAACACAGACTTTTGCTTTACTACCGTGTTGTTGCCTCTGTACTGCGTCCGCTTAACCTGCCTACCAGAGCGAATCCCTACAATTGGTGGCTTGGAGCGGGCAAGCGCAGTGAGGCTGGCGTGAACGCCGAAATATATATATTTTTTCTCACGGTTGCATGTCATTTATCAAACCGGCTAGATTCAAACCGGGGTCAAGAGACAAAATGGAGGCTGTTATTAAGGCCCTCGTAGAAGCTAACCTGCAGCAACGCGAGGCTAATAAGCAGCAGCAGGAGACCAATCAGTTGCTGCTACAACATGTAATGGCATTACAGTCAGCAGGAGCAACCCCAAGCTTACACGATGCCCGGAAAGCAGTACGTGCAGCGATCCCTAAAATGACCCCCGCAGACGACGTCGAGACCTACCTGGCGATGTATGAAAAAGTGGCCACCAGGGAAAAGCTGCCCCAAGACCAGTGGGCTGAGATCGTCGCTCCGTTTCTGACGTCAGAATCCCAGCGGGTGTTTTTTGACTTGCCTGACGATCAAGCGGCCGACTACCCAAAGGTAAACGGGGAGATTTTGGCAAGACTGGGGGTGAATGTGCTGGTCCGGGCTCAGCGGGTGCATCAGTGGGGGTTCAACCCGGCAGAGCCTGTGAGACCCCAGTATTATGACTTACTTAACCTGTTACAAAAGTGGCTACAACCTGACGTGTTGAGCCCCACTGCTATGTTGGACCGGTTATTAGCAGACAGGTTCTGGAGGGCTCTGCCACCCCCTCTCCAGCAATGGATTGGCCAGGTCTCCCCAGGGAATGCGCTGGAGATGGTCGACCTGGTGGAGCGCTATGAGGCTACCCGGAACTTACAGGGGGGGTCTGTTGGGAGGGGGGCAGTCAGATCCCGTAACTCTCCACCCCGGACCCAACAACCGGTGCCCATCAAACCTTCCCGGGATATAACCCCTGTGGACCCCGCTCCAATAATCTGCTGGCGGTGGCGGGAGCCAGGTCATGTTCGAGCGGACTGTCCACGTCAGGGGGAACCCATGGACACAAACTGTGGTTTCCGTCAATCGTTATATGCCAGGAAACTGTGTGCAGTGGGTGCTTCGGAGTCTCTGAACCACCTGTGCCAGGTTGAGGTGGGAGACACTCCAGCGGAGGCTCTGTTGGACTCAGGAAGTCTGGTGACCCTGGTAAGGGCTTCCCTGGTACGCTCCGCTGAGTACACCGGCCGTAAGGTTGGAGTCATGTGTATCCATGGGGACTTAAAAGACTATCCTACTGCTATGGTGTCTCTGTCTACGGTTTCCGGCCGGTGGATCCACGAGGTGGCTGTTGCAACCCACCTCCACTATGAACTTATAGTAGGGAGAGACTTCCCGGGTTTCACGGCACTGTGGCCGGTTCCGAGAGTGACTGATATGCATGATACAGGGGTAACCCTAGCAGAATGGCCTGGCTCAGGGGGGAGACCAGAACCCTGGGAACCTGAGTCTAAAGGTCCCGCGGTAGGGGTGACCGCCACTTCGGTGGAAGAGGAGGAGACAACCCCACTGAGTGTAATGGTGGGAGACATGGAGGACTTGCCACCGGGGCCTGAGCTGGCAGACCTCAATGTCTCCGGGGATAATTTTGGTACCGCGCAACACCGGGATCCAACCTTGTCCCGAGCCTGGGAAAATGTGCTAGTAATAGATGGTGAACCACAACAACCAGGGGCAGAGTCGGTGTTCCCCCGTTTTGTGGTCCATCAGGATATGTTGTATCGGGTAAACCAGCTGCGAGGTGAATCCATTGAACAGTTAGTGGTGCCTCAGGCTTATCGCAAACTCGTGTTAGAGTTAGCACACCAGCATGTTCTCGGGGTTCATCTGGGAATGCAGAAAACACAGGACCGGATACTACAACGGTTTTACTGGCCCAGTGTGTTTAAAGAGGTGGACGACTTCTGTAAGTCTTGCCCGACCTGCCAGGCAACTAGCCCCCAGCACCTTTTTCGCAGTCCCTTGGTACCCCTTCCGATCATTGAGGTACCGTTTGAGCGAATCGCTATGGACCTAGTAGGTCCTGTACCAAAGTCCGCCAGGGGACACCAACACATCTTGGTTGTCCTTGATTACGCTACTCGGTACCCGGAGGCAGTGCCACTGCGACATACTTCTGCGAAACTTATAGCTAAAGAGCTAATGGAGATGTTCTCCCGAGTGGGGCTACCTAAAGAGGTCCTGACTGACCAGGGGACCCCTTTTATGTCCAAGGTCATGGGGGAACTCTGCAAGTTGCTGCGTATAAAACAGTTACGGACGTCCGTTTACCATCCACAAACGGATGGACTAGTGGAAAGGTTTAATAAAACTCTAAAAACCATGTTAAAAAGGGTGGTGACCAAAGATGGAAAGGATTGGGACCTTCTTCTGCCTTATCTCATGTTCGCAGTGCGAGAGGTGCCCCAGGCCTCTACTGGGTTCTCGCCCTTCGAATTGCTATATGGCAGACATCCTCGTGGCTTGTTGGACGTAGCCAAAGAGGCATGGGAAGAACAACCCACTCCGCATAAAAGCGTCCTGGAATATGTTACCAAGATGCAACAGCGGATAGAGACCGTTTTGCCTCTTGTCAGGGAACATATGGAGGCCGCTCAGCGAGCCCAGAGTCGGATCTATAATCGGCAGGCTCGGGTCCGGAACTTTAACCCGGGTGATCGGGTTTTGGTTCTGGTGCCGACAGTGGACAGTAAGTTCCTAGCCAGGTGGCAGGGGCCCTACGAGGTACGTGAAAAAATAGGAGAGGTAAATTACAAAGTACACCAGCCGGGGAGGCGAAAGCCGGAGCAGGTTTACCATGTTAATTTGCTAAAACCCTGGAAGGATAGGGAAACCTGTACGGAAGACAGCCCGCGACCGGGCTTTCTTGGACAAGAGGTTCCGGCTCCTGAGTCTGATGCAAGAGAAGCGGTTGCCACAATAAAAATTGTCAGCCTCTCCTCTAAACAGGCTCAGGAAACCAGGGAGTTTGTTAGTCGGAACACTGATGTGTTCTCAGACCTCCCTGGACGCACTTCCGTAGTCCAACATGACATTGTCACCGAGCCTCAGGCAAAAGTCCGGTTAAAAGCATATCGAGTACCCGAGGCTCGGCGAAAAGCCATCTCGGAGGAAGTGCAACTTATGTTGCGGCTGGATGTCATTGAGGAGTCTAAAAGTGAGTGGGCCAGTCCGATAGTATTAATACCTAAGCCAGATGGGACATTGAGGTTCTGTAATGACTTCTGCAAGCTTAATGAGGTGTCCAAATTTGACGCGTATCCCATGCCCCGAGTGGATGAGCTTATTGAAAAGTTGGGCCAAGCCCGGTATTTTTCTGTGTTAGACCTCACCAAAGGGTACTGGCAGGTACCCTTGACAGAGGCTGCCAAAGAAAAAACGGCTTTTGTCACGCCAGAGGGGCTTTATCAGTACAAGGTACTACCCTTTGGTCTACATGGCGCTCCCGCCACGTTTCAAAGGCTAATGGATATTATACTCCGTCCACATCGTCGATACGCTTCGGCGTACCTGGACGATATCGTTGTCCACAGCACCGACTGGGAAAGTCACCTACCTAAAGTACAGGCTGTAGTGGACTCCCTTAGAAAGGCGGGACTAACAGCTAACCCAAAGAAATGTGCAATAGGGTTAGAGGAGACTAAATACCTTGGGTATGTCATTGGACGTGGAGTCATTAAACCCCAAGTGAGCAAAATGGAGGCGATACGGAATTGGCCCCGACCTGCTACCTCTAGATAAGTAAGGTCATTCCTGGGAATGGTGGGCTATTACATGAGGTTCGTTCCCCATTTTGCCACTTTAGCGGCTCCATTGACAGGGCTTTTAAAGGGACGGAAGTCCGTGATAGTCCGCTGGAATGACCAGGCGGAAGAGGCTTTCTCCGCTTTGAAGTCGGCCCTGTGTGGGTCCCCGGTTTTGGTGACGCCCGACTTCAAGAGGGAATTTGTGGTCCAGACTGATGCCTCCGAAGTAGGCCTCGGTGCTGTACTGTCTCAGGAAGTCAACGGGGAGGAGCATCCCGTTGTCTTCCTCAGCCGTAAGCTCACTCCAGCGGAGACCCGGTACAGTATAGTGGAGAGAGAGTGCCTGGCCATCAAGTGGGCACTCGAGTCTCTCCGCTATTATCTGTTGGGGAGGAAATTCCGTCTGGTGACCGATCACTCGCCTCTCAAGTGGATGAGCCAGGCCAAAGAGAGGAATGCTCGGGTCACCAGGTGGTTCTTATCGCTGCAAAACTTTAAATTCACAGTAGAACACAGGGCAGGCCGCTTACAGGGAAACGCGGATGCCCTGTCCCGAGTACACTGTCTGGCGTGTGTTCACCCCCTCAGGGTTGAACAAAGGGGGGAGGTATGTAGGAAGGTGCAAGGGTCCGTCATTGACGGAAGGTACGTGTCACCGAGGTTCCTGGCCTTGGTGAGATAAGAACCGGTTATTTTATGTGTCAGCCGCAGCTAGTGCTCGCTGACACTGTTTTTTCTTAGTGTGGCTGAAAAGCCGATCCGGGCCGGTTCTTATTGGGAGCAGCCAAAGAGCAGGGTGGGTGGCTGTTCCCCGCGTCCAGGCCAGGTTTTGGGCTGGGGTTTAAAAACCCAGCCAGCAGCTCAGCTGGGGGTGGCATGTTCCTCCAAGTGAGAGTGGAGCTGTGAAGGCTCTGTGTCTGTGGGAGCTGCATGAGAGCCACCAGCTGGAAGCCAGGCACCCTAAAGCCTGCTGTGGATATTCAGGTGACGTGGTTGGTTTGAGTTCTGTGGACTTTGGCAGTGTGAAAATAACATGAGGAATTTCTGTGGTGTGAATTAACACCAGGACTCAGCCAAGTGTTTGTGTTATTTTTTTCCTTGTTGTGTGAATAAACACAGACTTTTGCTTTACTACCGTGTTGTTGCCTCTGTACTGCGTCCGCTTAACCTGCCTACCAGAGCGAATCCCTACACCACCTACCGTCACACTAACGCCGATAGGCGTCAGGACGGCGGCACCCTCAGGTCTCAATGACGCCTATTGGCGTCATCTCGTGAGACCCGGGATTTTGCGCGCATGCGCGCACGTTCACATCGGCGTGCAGCTCTGAAATTAAACTGCAGCCTGCCAGCGCTGATCATTCGCTGGCAGGCTGTAGATGTTAAAAAAATCACATCAGAAAGGTATATTAGACGCTGTTTTGTTAACAGTGTCTGGTATACCTGCTACCTGGTCCTCTGGTGGTCCCTTTTGCTTGGATCCACCACCAGAGGACACAGACAGCTCTGTAAGTAGCACCAAACACCACACTACACTACACCCCCCAAAGTCTGTCCCCATAGAAATGAATGGGTCTGCAATTCCATTCCGCAAAATGCGGAACAGAATTGCGGACATGTGAATTGGGCCTAAGGGTCCCTTATCACCGCCAGTTACTTAGCTACTTGTTAGGTAGTTAGCGCTCAGCCCACCGCACCGTAGTCACTGATTAGCGTCATCGCTGTCGCTAATCAGCACTAGTACTATATAGTATCTGTAAGTGATCAAGACTGATCGCAATCAGATCTATATCAGTACATTAGGGTCACCTTAGGCTCTACAAAAAACGCAGTGTTCGCCCGATCAGGCCTGATCTTGTGCGCACACTTGCGTTCAGTCCACCCCATCGCAGTGACAGAATTTTTTCTTTTCTGATCACTGCAAAAACACTGTACAATCGTTGCGGCGCTATAAAGATCAATTTTGAGCTTTTTGGATCTTTATTAGCGATCGCAGCTTTACTTCGCAAGCACTCCTATGTCCTTTCCCCTCTTTTTTTTTTTGCACATATTTTCGCAGAAATGTTTTCATCCACATTGATCGATGCGAATGAAGAAATCTGTGCTGTTCATTTTTTTTTTCAGCCCAGAGGCTGAACGGAAAAAAAATATCTCATTACCCGTATGCTCAATATAAGGAGAATAGCAGAAACTCTTAATGCTGGCCATACATGTAATGATTGCGGAGACCCTCAAATGCCAGGGCAGTACAAACACCCCACAAATTACCCCATTTTGGAAAGAAGACACCCCAAGGTATTCGCTGATGGCCATATTGAGTCCATGAAAGATTGAACTTTTTGTCACAAGTTAGCGGAAAGGGAGACTTTGTGAGAAAAAAAAAAACAATTTCCGCTAACTTGTGGCAAAAAAATAAATAAATCTTCTATGAACTCGCCATGCCCCTAACGGAATACCTTCGGGTGTCTTCTTTCCAAAATGGGGTCACATGTGGGGTATTTATACTGCCCTGGCATTTTAGGGGCCCTAAAGCGTGAGAAGAATGGAATCCAAATGCCTAAAAATGCCCTCTTAGAAAGTACTCATTGGTCCCCCTTGGGGACGCTTCAAGTTAGAATATACTAAGAACTGTGTACATGACTGCATCATGCTGCCTGGCAGCACCCGATTTCTTACAGGGGGCTGTGATCCGCACAATTAACCCCTCAAGTGCTGCACCTGAGGGGTTAATTGTGTGTATCATAGCCCCCTGTAAGAGATCAGGTGCTGCCAGGCAGCAGGAGGCAGACCCCCTCCCTCCCCAGTTTTAAATTCATTGTTGGCCAGTGCGGCCCCCCCTCCCTCCCCTTTATTAAATTCATTGGTGGCCAGTGCGGCCCCCCCTCCCTCCCCTGTATTGAATGCTGTGCTATAAGCAATGCGCCGCACAGACCTTTCACTTACCAGTAGGAGGAGCGCCCGGGCCGATCACAGACAACGCAGATAAGTATAATGCTTCTAAAATTGCTAAGTAACCATGGCAGCCAAGACATCAGTAGCGTCCTGGTTGCCATGGTTACCGATCGGAGCCCCAGTGATTAAACTGGGACTCTGATCGGAACTCTCCGCTGCCACCAATGATCGGGGGGGGGGGGGATTTTTATTAGGGGAAGAGAGGGGGGCCTCACTGGCCACCAATGAATTTAATACAGGGTAGGGAGGGGGTCTGCCCCCTGCTGTCTGGCAGCACCTGATTTCTTACAGGGGGCTATGATACGCACAATTAACCCCTCAGGTGCGGCACCTGAGAGGTTAATTGTGCGGATCACAGCCCCCTGTAAGAAATCGGGTGCTGCCAGGCAGCAGGGGGCAGTCATGTACCCAGTCCTTTGTATATTCTAACTTGAAGCGTCCCCATCACTATGGGAACGCCTCTGTGTTAGAATATGCTGTCGGATCTGAGTTTTCACGATGTAACTCAAATCCGATGGTATATTCTAACATAGAGGCGTTCCCATGGTGATGGGGACGCTTCAAGTTAAAATATACCATCGGATTGGAGAAAACTGCGATAGGGACTCCTGACTTTACATTGAAAGTCAATCGGGGACGGATCCGTCTCCATTGACTTGCATTGTAAGTCAGGACGGATCCGTTTGGCTCCGCACGGCCAGGCGGACACCAAAACGACTTTTTTTTTTAACTTTCCTTCATGTCTGGTGATCCTCCAAAAATCACGGAAGACACACAGAAGAAAAAACTGACACGGATCACGGAACAACGGAACCCCGTTTTGCGGACCGTGAAAAAATACTGTCGTGTGCATGAGGCCTTACAGAGATATTTCTCTCACCCAACATGAGTATATGCCTCAATGAATACTTCTGTTCAGTCTTTACGAAGGAAAATGAAGGAAAAGGACCTCAGTTAGGAAAGAAGACTAATGAATCTTTTGATGCATGTGTCTTTACAGAGGAAGAGGTTCTAAGTCAGCTGTCTAAAATCAATACAAATAAGTTACAGGGGCCTGATGGGATACACCCAAAGCTATTAAAAGAGCTCAGCGGTGAACTAGCAAAACCATTAACAGATTTATTTAACCAATCACTGGCAACAGGAGTCGTCCCAGAAGATTGGAAATTAGCAAATGTTGTGCCGATTCACAAGAAAGGTAGTAGGGAGGAATCGGGCAACTATAGGCCAGTAAGCCTGACATCAATAGTGGGGAAATTAATGGAAACCATACTTAAGGAGAGGATTGTGGAACCTCTAAAATCCCATGGATTAAAAGATGAAAAACAGCATGGGTTTACTTCAGGGAGATCATGTCAAACTAATCTTATTGATTTTTTTTTGATTGGGTGACTAAAACAATAGATGGCGAAGGTGCAGTAGACATCGCTTATCTAGACTTCAGTAAGGCTTTTGATACTGTCCCACACAGAAGGCTTATCAATAAATTGCAGTCTTTGGGCTTGGATTCCCATATTGTTGAATGGATTAGGCAGTGACTGAGGGACAGGCAACAGAGGGTTGTAGTCAATGGAGTATATTCAGACCAAGGTCTTGTTACCAGTGGAGTACCTCAGGGATCTGTTCTGGGACCCATATTGTTTAATATCTTTTTCAGCGAAATTGCAGAAGGCCTCAATGGTAAGGTGTGTCTTTTTGCTGATGACACAAAGATTTGTAACATGGCTGATGTTCCTGGAGGGATACACCAAATGGAAAAGGATTTAGGAAAACTAGAGGAATGGTCAAAAATCTGGCAACTAAAATGTAATGTGGATAAGTGCAAAATAATGCACCTGGGGTGTAAAAACCCAAGAGCAGAATATAAAATCAGTGATACAGTCCTAACCTCAGTATCTGAGGAAAGGGATTTAGGGGTCATTATTTCAGAAGACTTAAAGGTAGGCAGACAATGTCATAGAGCTGCAGGAAATGCTAGCAGAATGCTTGGGTGTATAGGGAGAGGCATTACTAGTAGAAAGAGGGAGGTGCTCATGCCGCTCTACAGAGCACTAGTGAGACCTCATTTGGAGTATTGTGCTCAGTACTGGAGACCATATCTCCAGAAGGATATTGATACTTTGGAGAGAGTTCAGAGAAGAGCTACTAAACTGGTACATGGATTGCAGGATAAAACTTACCAGGAAATATTAAAGGACCTTAACATGTATAGCTTGGAAGAAAGACGAGACAGAGGGGATATGATAGAAACTTTCAAATACATAAAGGGAATCAACAAGGTAAAAGAGGAGAGAAGAGGACATAGTTTTAAATTAGCGGGGCAAAGGTTTAAAAGTAATATCAGGAAGTATTACTTTACTGAGAGAGTAGTGGATGCATGGAATAGCCTTCCTGCAGAAGTGGTAGCTGCAAATACAGTGAAGGAGTTTAAGCATGCATGGGATAGGCATAAGGCCATCCTTCATATAAGATAGGGCCAGGGGCTATCCATAGTACTTAGTATATTGGGCAAACTAGATGGGCCAAATGGTTCTTATCTGCCGACACATTCTATGTTTCTATATGTAAAAATACACCCCAAAACACATTGCCCTACTTCTTCGGCGATACCACAGGCTTTTTTGCAGCCTAGGTGCCTAAAGGGGCCGAAAGTCCAACGAATACCTTTAGGCTTGACAGGGTTGCTCACAATTTTGCCCTGCCCAAAATGCCAGAACAGTAAACACACCCCACAAATGACCCCATTTCGGAAAGTAGACCCCCCCCAGGGATTCACTAAGGGACATCGTGAGTCCGTGGGAGTTTTTTTTTCCCCCCAGAAGTTAGCAGAAATGGAAAATGTATTTTTTATTTTTTTCATTTATTATATAAAAATACGTCTATGTTAGGCGTTTTTTTGACACAAATTGTGGCGCAAAGGTCCTTAGCACCGCAATCTGCATATTTTTCCCGCTCATTTAAGGTCCAAAAAAGGATGGCGTGGGGAGGGAAAGGGATACAGTTATCTCCATCCAGTTATTGGATACCACCGCCATACATTGACCGGATAACACCTCTGTACAGTAACAGGATAACACTGCCATACCGTGACCAGAAAAAAGGGTATAAGAGGGCACAGTACAGGGAATGACTAGGGGCACTGCACAGTGTGTGGAAAGAGAGCACAATGCAGGTGATAAGGGGGCACATTACGGATTCTGTGGATGGAGTTGCATTAGGCGGTCACAGAATAAATATGTAACTTTTGGCCAGTACAGGCCCCAAAAATGAGGCAATAGGCATTCACCTGACAGCAAAGAACTTTGGATTCTGTGGATGGAGGTACATTAGGTGGTCACAGGATAAAAATCGAACTGTTGGCCAGTACAGGCCCCCAAAAAAAACAACAATAGGCATTCACCTGACAGCAAAAATCTTTGGATTCTTTGGCTGGAGTACCATTAGGTGGTCACAATATAAATATGAAACTGTCGGCCATTACAGGCCCCAAAAAATAGCCAATAGGCATTCACCTGACAGCAAAGAACTTTGGATTCTGTGGCTTAAGGTACATTAGGCAGTCACAGGATAAATATGTAACTATTGGCCAGTACAGGCCCCAAAAATTAGCCAATAGGCATTGACCAGACAGCAAAGAACTTTGGATTCTGTGGCTGGAGGTACATTGGGAGGTCACAGTATAAATATGTAACTGTCGGCCAGTACAGGCCCCAAAAATTTGCCAATACGCATTCACCTGACAGCAAAGAACTTTGGATTCTGTGGCTGGAGGTACATTAGGCATTCACAGGATAAATATGTAACTGTCGGCCAGTACAGGCCCCAGAAAATAGGCAATAGGTATTCACATGATAGCAAAAAACTTTGGATTCTGTGGCTGGAGTTGCATTAGGTGGTTAAATGATAATTATGTAACTGTCGGCCAGTACATGCCCCAAAAATTAGTCATTAACCTGATATAAAAGGCCTTTTATGCCGCTGTATATACATTATGGAAGGACCATTCTTTGATCTGGGGGGTGGCGGATATGTGTGGGCTGGCATGAGGAAATTTAATTACACGTGATTATCAAAGGTGTTCAATTCCTCCGAGATCCATGCCTCATTCATTTTTAAAAATGTGCACAATTTTGTCAAGGGGTCCCTCCCTTCTCAGAGCGTCCACATCGGCTGTTAACCCAATGTAGTCGGACACCTGTCGGTCTAGGCCAGTGCTTCTCAATTATTTTCTGTCATGCCCCCCCTAGGAAGAAGAAAACATTTCGCGTCCCCCGCGCGACTGTAAATAGTATAATTTGTCTATAAAATTGTTATAATTAATAAGTACACCTCTGCATAACACTGTATCCTTATTAACGTATAAGAGAATAAAGAAAGAAATGTGGATCAATTTACAACAAAAATATTTTTAACCAAAAAGGTGTGCTTTTTTGGAACTAATGGTGGTCTGTGGGTGGCACTATTACTGGGGATCTGTGGATGACGGACACTGTTATGGGGGGATCTGTGGATGACGGACACTGTTATGGGGGGATCTGTGGATGACGGACACTGTTATGGGGGGGATCTGTGGATGACGGACACTGTTATGGGGGGGATCTGTGGATGACGGACACTGTTATGGGGGGGATCTGTGAATGACGGACACTGTTATGGGGGATCTGTGGATGACGGACACTGTTACGGGGGGGGATCTGTGGATGACGGACACTGTTACAGGGGGGATCTGTAGATGACGGACACTGTTACAGGGGGATCTGTGGATGGCACTGTTACAGGGGGGATCTGTGGATGGCACTGTTACAGGGGGGATCTGTGGATGGCACTGTTACAGGGGGGATCTGTGGATGGCACTGTTATGGGGTGGGGGATCTGTGGCTGGCACTGTTATATATGTGCCATCCACAGACCCCCCACCCCATAACAGTGGCATCCACAGACCCCCCACCCCATAACAGTGGCATCCACAGATCCCCAACCCCATAACAGTGGCATCCACAGCCCCCCCCTTAACTGTGGATGCCACTGCCCCTTATTCAAATATAAAATGTCTTATTCAATTAAAATGTATTAGATATGCCCCCTCACTCCTAAATTCCTAATAGTACCTTACATCCTATTCCTAGGTTCTGTACAATGCCGGCAGGCAGGCAGGCCGGGCGGGCGGGCGGCCGGCGCATCACTCACTGACGTCACTTGCCTGCGCCGCCTGCTTCATTCATAAAGTAGGCGGCGCAGGCACGTGACACCAGGGAGTTACGCTGCCGCCTGCCCGACCTGCCGGCATTACAGAACTTAGGAATAGGATGTAAGGTACTAGGAATTTAGGAGTGAGGGGGCATATCTAATACATTTTAATTGAATAAGATATTTTATATTGCTATACCGGAGCGGCGGGGCGGGGCTATAGTACACTGACTGCACCGCCCCGCCGCTATTCCCGGCCCCCAGCTCCTCCTCCCAGTCCCTCAGCGCCTGCACCGGCCTCTGATCAGAGGAAGGGAGATGAGCGCTTCCACAATGGAAGCGCTCATCTCCCTGCCACATATTTCATTGCGCGCCCCCCTTTATGGAGCTGGGGGGCGCGCCCCACCATTTGAGAAACATTGGTCTAGGCGTTCCCTGATGTTGGATCCAGAGTGCGGCTGTTGATGGGTTGGCTGCAAGAATTATCTCATATCCAAAGTGACCAACACATCTTCAAACCGCCCTCTTTTTGCAAACGCGGTAGGATTGGTACCCGCATCTGTTTCGCTGTGGGTGGAAATTCCTGACAGCCCTCTGTGATTCTGGTAACATGTCTGCCATTTTGTGTTTGTAACGGGGGTCTAAGTATGTTGCCACCCAGTACAGGTCCTTGACCTTTATGCTTTTTATACGGGGGTCCCACTTCAAACCTTCAAACACTGAATCAAGAAGGCCCCCATTTGCACTAAATTGGAAGCGGTGGAGTGCTCTGCATTCAGGAGAATATAATCCTCTGACTCCTCCCCCAAGCCATGTACAACAACATGAATCCCTAAAAAGTTTAAAGCCTGCTCTTCTTGCTCCTCCTCCCCCTAGCCAGCATCCTCCTCTGACTCCTTTTTCAGACTCCTGCTTTCTTGTCTCAGATGGAGTAGCCCCCCCTTGGAATTTATTCAGCATTGCGACTTCCTCATCTTCCAGCTCCTCGACGGCTTGATCAATGACATGACGCAATGCACGCTCCAGAAAGAAGGCGTAATGTACGATGTCACTGATGGCATGCTGGATGCGACCGACTAGTTTGTAAATCTCATCAAATGGACGCAGAAGTCTGCATGCGTCGTGCATGAGTAGCCACTGGTGTGGTGAAAAGAAAACAAGCTCCCCAAAACCTATCCTGCCCCAGAGTTCGTACAGGTAGTCGTTAATGGCACGTTTCTGCTGGAGCAGCCTATCAAGCATATGCAAGGTGGAGTTCGGGCAATCACAAATAAGACATCTGACGGGCAAGTGGTGTCGCCGCTGAACATTAGCAGGGGCGAGCCATGGCCGTGTAAGATCATCTAAAATGAGCAGAGACTTTCCTGCCGCTAAACGTCCTGGACCCTGGGGTATTTGGCAATGAATCGCTGCACGACTAAGTTCATGCCATGCACGGCACGTGTGTCATTTTGCCCTGTGTCAGCACGCTCAGCAAATTGGCACCGTTGTCGCACATCACTTTGCCAACTGTCAAATTGAGCGGTTTTAGCCACTGATCGGCCTGTGACCGCAGAGTTGAAAGCATTGCAGGATCGGTGTGGCTCTTGGCTTCCAGGCACAACAGCCACAGCACAGCATGGCAATGTCTCACCCGGTACATCAAATAGGTTCTGGGCAGCATTGGGGGTGCAGTGGAAGAGGCGGTAGCAGTGGAAAAGGAGGAGTCAGCCAAGGAGGAGATAGAGGATGGAGTAGAAGGAGGAAGAAGAGGCAGGCATGCATACAAATACACACAGGTGCCATTGGTTACATGCTTGATGCACTTTTCACATTTTACATGCTTGATAGCCATCATAAGGTTCACCCATTGGGCATTAAAAGTTATGTACGTTCCCTGCCCATCTTTGCTAGACGTGTCTAGCAAACCTGCCGCTGAACATGTCTTTGGTCAGATGTATCTTAGCATCGACACTGTCTGCCAGAGATATATTAACTTGCCACTGAACGTGGCCATTTAGTTCAGGGATGCCCTTCTGGGAGAAATATTTCCTTCTGGGGACCATTGTGGTGTGCCAATGACCACAAATTTTCTAAAGACCTCCGAGTCCACCAATTTCTATGGCAGTAGTTTACGGGCTAGCAGTTCCGACAAGCCAGCGGTCAGCTGTTGGGCAAGAGGATTATCCAGCGTCATAATTTTTTTAATCTCGAACATTTGGGTCACGGAAGCCTGCCTTGTGCCAGATGAACAGGACAGCGGCATGGTGGAAGGTGGAGTGGAGGACAAATGGGAGGAGAGAAGAGGAGAGACAGGATGTGGAGGGCCGGGAGTGTGGGTTGTGATGGCGTTAATTCCACTGGGCTTGGTGATGGGAGGCCAGGTGCCTTCATAAGGCGGTCGTCCCTAGGTGAGTGTTGGGCTTACCGCGACTTATGAGTTGACAGCACAGGCTGCAGATGGCAACACTATTATCAGCAGCTGACACGTTAAAAAAAGCCCACACTGTGGAGCCATGTGACAGTGTCCTGGGAGCGCAAATTGTGACCGTGCATGGTGGATGGCTCAATCTAGATACATTTGCAGTCTGCTTTTTGCCTCCTGTGCACTGCGAGTTCTGCCTGCTTCTCCTCTTTCTCCTCCCTATCTGCTGCTCCATCTCTCCCTCTGAAATCCCCTCCTCTTCCTCTCTTGTGGCCACCCACTTGACGTCCAATGACACGTTATCACCTTCACCGCCACTGACATTAGAGATCTTGGAGTAGGCAGCAACAGCAGGGACCACCCTCCTTGGGATGATCTGGGTACTGTCATCAGACCGCTGGGTGGCGGCTGTTGCTACCTCCTCTTCCTCATCCGATGCCAAGAATGTCTGTGCATGGGTAAGGTCTGGGAATGGAAGGGTAAATAATTTCTCTGACTCGAGTGGAGGGGCTATGGTGGTGTTGGTGCTGGTTTCTTTGGGGGTGCACACAGTAGAGAGTAAGAAGGATGCAGATACAGAGGATAAGGAGGGTGCAGAAGCTTGGTCAATAAAGCCCAAAACAGGCTGGTCATTAGGGGTTAAACTAAGTATCTGAAAATTGAGGTCAGAAATGAGGACAGAATCTTTTGTTAGCTAAGGCAGAACATCTTACCTCACAAACCATATGCAGAATATGGCATATTCAAAAAATACTTAATACTTAATCTGATTAAAGAGAAAAATCAGCATTACAGTGAAGTGTAGGATATTTGCCAAAAGGAATGTTGATTTACACAAACCTCTAGGCTGCAGACTGTGAAATCTGCCAAAATTCTTAACTGACTGGAAGGCATAATAAAATATTAGAGACTTACCTGTCTACAATATTATTTTGATGCTTCTCACCCAAATAATATTATTTGTAATAAAATATTTGTGTGAATTATCTTAGCTAATCTCCTATAATTTTGAAATACTGAAATGTTTTTCTTTGGTTTTAGCATGCACCATTAGTAGGAGTCAGCTTGTAATCTGTTGAGAGCCTAATGTAGAACAACTGTGAAAATTTGAAGCAATCTAATATAATTCTCAGATGGATACTTTAAAGGAGTTGGCCAATTTACAATGGCATTTGTAATCTTGCCATAAACTGAGATATGCTCCATAAAACCATACATGACTTTTTACTGTCCTCTAGATGTCATAATGAATGTCCCGATATCAGCACAGTAAACATACTTATCAGACATCCTCCATGTCCATGGGCTGTAAGTGGCAGCTAGAAATGAGCGAAGTTTTGAAAAATTTGAAAAGAAATTAAATTCATTTCGAGTTACTTCGTCACAAATCGTTTTCCATTTAACCCCTCAGATGCCGATGCTGATCACGCGATCCGTGACTCACATTCAATCTTTCAGGGGTTAATTAGGGGTTAAAAAAAAAATATAATAATAATAATACTCACCTCATCCACTGGAGCGTTTTGGTTGAAGAAAACCCACCAAAGGACCTGCAGCGTCATCATGCTTGGTGCAGGTCCTTGGCGTGTTTTCTTCAATCAAGATGGAAGCGGACGGCCTCTCCGCGAGCAAGTTGATAAGGTGATCAAATTATTTTTTCAGACAATTCAATAATCCGCAGCACTGAGTTGGGCATGAGTTGGGCCCCCCAGCTGCGCGCACCATTTGGCTTGTAAGCCATTTCCTGGTCAGTACCCAAATGAGTGGGATGAGTAGTGCTGCCAACCCCTGAATTTTCCAAATTATTTTTTCAGCCATGTGCATCACGTTCTAGTGCACCCACATTCAGAGTATATAAGGCAGGTGTAATCGCCATGTGCATCACGTTCTAGTGCACCCACATTCAGAGTTAATTCCTTATTTTAGTGATACAGCTATGTTGCGTCCGTATTCCAGGACAGTGTAATTTTTTGCCCTGCACATGTGTGCAGTGGAGCAAAATTGATTATAGTGAATGCCTTCGGTTAGCTGTTGCATTACATAGCATCAGTATTAGGCCACAGTTAAATCTTTCGCCCTGTACATGTGTGTACTGGAACAAAATGGATTATAGTGAATGCCTTCTGTAAGCTGGTGCATTACATAGCGGCAGTATTAGGCCATGGTTAAATACTTTGACCTGTACATGCGTACAGTAAAACTAAAATTAATTATAGTGAATGTCTTCTGTTAGCTGTTTCGTAACATAGTCAATATGATGCCAAAGTAATACTTTGCCCTGTACATGTGTGCAGTAAAACTAAATTGATTAAATTGAATGACTTCTGTTAGCTGTTGTGTTACACAGCATCAGTATTAAGTTAAATTTTTCGTCATGTCTATGTGTGAAGTGGGGCGAAATTTATCATAGCCAATTCCTTCCATTAGCGATATAGTTGTTATACACTATGGCCAATAGACAGTTGCCTGGGCCCTCCAAAGGAAAGGGCAGTGGCAAAAATGATGTTGAAGCTGGCTTAAGAAGCAGTAAAAGGAGTAGGGGGGTTGGCAGCAGCAGCCGCAGCAACAAACCAGAGGTGCCACTGCCATCTGGCGTTTTGACCAACAATCCAGTTGTACTAGAATGGTTGACTTGCTCTTCATAATCATCTCAAATTACAGCAGATACACACAGCCAGCAATTGGTGAGTTCCTCTGACACCATGCTTAGTTGGCATGGCCCAGGAACTGCCTCTATGCACTCAAGGTGTCCTGAACCTGCATCTTGCTGCTGTTATCCAAGTATGTTCTACTTTTCAGCAATGATGACCTTTGTGGGGACAGTCAGCAGTTACAGGTCAGCAGAGACTTGGAGGACAGGTCTGCTGCGGACTCCTTTAGGTATGCATCTACTGATGATGGGATCATATGTGGGAGTACATATTGCAAGAGATCAGGAACGTGTGCAAGAGACAAGTGAGGGTGTCACAAGTGACCCGCATACATTTGTAGATGATGATGTAACCTATCGCACATGAGAGTGAAGAGGGGGCATTGTCATCATGAGGGTGTGAGGGTGGCAGCGTGCCCGACAGACAACAGTGTGGAACCATGCCCATGAGACAGCAGGGTAAAAGCAGTAGGAGATCTGAAGCTAAACACGGGAGGGATATACCGTCTGCTACTCGGGAGACTACCTGTGAGGAACACACTAGCAGTGCATAGGTTCGTAAAAGCAGCGGAAGGCATCACACAATGATGGGGGGAAATGCCAAACTCGCCATTGTGGGAATAGTTCACAAAGTCACTGGGGAACGTTAGCGTGGTGATATGCAGGATGTGTGGGCAGAAGTGAGGCGCAGCCAGGGTACTAATGTTGGCATGACGGCCCTGCATTAACAAATGGAGTGTCACCATAAAGTGTCATTGGAAAAAGTGCCACTCACTTAGTGTTGCAGCCTGATGCATCTCCCATTGGCCTGCACCCCTTTTCCAGCAGTCAGCAGTCACCAGCTTCCTCTCCAGCAGAAGGAAGCTATGTCATCTATTGCTCCTGATGCTCCTCCTTTTCCTCATCACTTGTTTCGACAGTAATCTATCACCAACAGTGCAGAAGCTGAACGTGCACCTGGCCAGTCCCTCCCTTTCCATGTAGTTGACTATGGAAGTACAGGGTGGGCTATTTATATGAATATGCTCAACAATGTCCGTGGGATCCAGGGCCGGAAGGCTGACTCTGTGACCACACACTGTGGACAGGATAGCACCTCTTATATGCACTGATTGTACTATCCCATATATAATTCTGCACTTGCATTTTATATGTATGAATTGTAATTGCCATACACCCGATGTCTGATAAGGATTTTTAAATGTTCTTAACTTATGTGAGGCCAGAATCTATGTAACTCCATAAGTACTAATAAAATTGATGATTATTTAAATGCAATTGTTGATGGAGTTATTATTTATGATTACATTTGATCTATGTATCTAAGTATTGGTTCCAAAATTATTATAATGGATCGCTGATATAGTAAGTTAAAGGGAAACACTTGTTGGTTGTTCATTTATATGGATACACCTTAATAAAATGGGAATGGTTGGTGATATTAACTTCCTGTTTGTGGCACATTAGTATATGTGAGGGGGGAAACTTTTCAAGATGGGTGGTGACCATGGCGGCCATTTTGAAGTTGGCCATTTTGAATCCAACTTTTGTTTTTTCAATAGGAAGAGGGTCATGTGACACATCAAACTTATTGGGAATTTCACAAGAAAAACAATGGTGTGCTTGGTTTTAACTTAACTTTATTCTTCCATGAGTTATTTGCAAGTTTCTGACCACTTATAAAATGTGTTCAATGTGCTGCCCATTGTGTTGGATTGTCAATGCAACCCTCTTCTCCCACTCTTCAAACGCTGATAGCAACACCGCAGGAGAAATGCTAGCACAGGCTTCCAGTATCCGCGGTTTCAGGTGCTGCACATCATATTGAAAAAATAAAAGTTGGATTCAAAATGGCCGACTTCAAAATGGCCGCCATGGTCACCACTCATCTTGAAAAGTTTCCCCCCTCACATATAGTAATGTGCCACAAACAGGAAGTTAATATCACCAACCATTTCCATTTTATTAAGGTGTCTCCATATAAATGGCCCACCCTGTAGTATATAGTAGAAATCATCCTTTTTAATGCACCCCTTAGGGCTGCCAGGTTTTAATGATGACCATCCACATCTTTTGCTGGCTTTACTTCTTCCAAATCATCCTTTGCGGTCTCCATAGTAACATAGTTTATAATCCATTTCTGAGAAACTTCAGCAAGATGCAGAGAGAGGAGAAGCTGGATTTTCCTGATGACATTATCATCAGTATTAGATCATGTGGACAAGGAGGAAAAGAAGATGCCAAAAGAAGGGTCTTCCACCTGTAAGGCAGAAGATCTGTTGAGGTTGAAGAAGTGGGTTCGCAATTAGGGAAGGCAGGGTTTCTTCTTCTGTAACCCCGGGAATGCCCCATGACCGTTTTTCTCTCCTCAGTTCATTGGATCCAACTGCCAGTCGCTTGCTGCATCACGAGGGTGCAAGGGTTAGAGGTAAGTGTAACTTTAATTATTAGTTAAAGTGTATAAAGTAGTCAACTATTGGCCCCATGTAACCCCTTTATGTAACTCTCATACAAAAGTGGAATTTTTAGGAGATTGCAGGCCACAGCAGCAATAATTTGCATACTGTGCCTCGCACCTAACCAGTCAACCCCCATACCAGCAACACCCCCTGTTTGTTACGTTATGTTAGCCAAACCCTGTTTGGTTAACATATTATATGGCAGCTACTAGTTTTCAGGATCCAGCCCCTCATGGCAATAACCGTTGGCCATGTTTGATCCATCCACCATGTTAGGCCCATTTGTTTTTAACTCTAATATATTTTAAAGTGAAATACCATCTGGTTGTATAGTTTTCAATTTTACACTTGGAATATAGATTTTATTCTTTTTTTTAAGGGATTTAAAAAAAAAATTGGGTTTTTTCAGTAGTTTTCCATTTGACAGAACAGAGCATTTACAATATTAATGTGTACATTTTTATATTTATTCTAGAATGTTCTTCATTGTTTGTATTGTTTTTAGAGCATATAGTACGGGCCAATATTTGGTTTTGCATTTTTGTTTTTTTTCCTCCCAACAATCCAATAGCTATAACATTTTTAATTTTCCATTCATATAGCCATATAAGAGCTTATTTTGAGGGGGATAAGTTGTACTATTTAACAGCACCATTTAATTTATCATGTCTGTTATTGGAAAATGGGAAAATAATTATTTGTGGGGTTAAAAATTACATAACATCCTTATTCTGTGGGTCAATACATATGCGGCGATACTAAAAAAAAAAGAATAACCTTTGAAAAAAATCAAAATTTTCTTTGCATTACCATTTACTGACAGCCACAACTTTTTTTATATCTCGGTCTACAGAGCTATATGAGGGCTTATTTTTTGCACAACAAAGTTTAAATTTTGTTGGTATCATTTTTGTGGTATATAAGGAATTTATTATTCCATTTTTTAGCAGGTAAAGGTGACAAAAAACTGAGAATCGTTTGTTTTTTATTTGCTTTTTTCCATTAGAGTGATCAGCACAACATACATTTTTAATAATATTATAATAGTTCATACGTTTTTTTTGTTCATATATTTGTATATGTAACATTGGGAAAGGAGGGTGATTTAAACATTTAATTAGCTTTAAAAAGCTTGCCTGGCAAAAATTCAGGCAGAATAAAGATATCTGAATTTGCCTCTATTTTTTGGTCTCCCTGATGATCAAGAGTATTCCCCAAGGGCAGTCAGTTAAGCAAGGAAAGTTTTAGTTGAGACTTTCTGGTTCGTGGGATATTCTAGTTGTTTTGCTTTAGTTTGCATCACTCACTTTCAGTCAAATATAAGAAGTGTGTCTTTTTTTTTTTTAAACTCATGTTAATTTGGTGAGGTTTATTTAGAGAACATGGGGCACATTTATTAAGACCAATATTTTTGGTGCCGGTCTTAATAAAGCCCTGCACTGGCAGTGGATCCACTGCAGTTATGCTCTGGCTTCTACATAACTTCGGCCCACCGCCAGCTTCCTAGCTGTCTTTCAGTTAGACCATTTTCTACGTCTAAAACAGAAAATGGTAAATGAGATGGGTCTGTTGACCTGTCCCCTTCCCCGCCCATGCCACGCCCACTTTTTTAGACCTGGCGTGAGCAGGGAAAAGTCACAGATTGATCTGTTTAATAAATGACCTAATATGAGTCTAATATTTAGCTTTCTGATCTATCAAGAGAACATAAAAAAATAGGAAACCTGATCGGTAAATTTGAGAACTAGTTATAATCAGTTAAGGCTAGTTTCACACAAACGTTAAAGAGATCCACAGGCTGTTCCTGCAAGGAACAGCCTGCCAGAGCTCTCTGGATCTGACATTGTCAGACGTTACCTGATGCCTACCAACCCATTTACTGCCTGTGTTGGCACCACAAAAACTGCTCCATCATGTTCCTGATGTCCATCATATTGTGGTAGCAGAGATGGCTAGTGGGGGACCTCCTGGTCAGACATGTGGGCGGCTCCCTGAAAGCTTCAGCAATCTGTGTACACAGTGTATCCTGTTCTTTTGGCAACATGAATACATTTCCCTATTGTCTTTTCATGGTGAGGGTCTAAAAGCATGGCTATCCAGTAATTATCTCATTGCTTGATGTTAATGATATATCTGTCAGTATGCAAGCAAGCAGGCAAGCATACAGCTTGCCATTCTCACCAGCATGCCCGAGGACCCAGTTCTTTCTGTCTCTTTCACCTGCTGTGATAATTGGTTGTCATGGCCAGTGTAGTCAAGTTTTGCACCACAAAATGTATCATGTGCACTATGTAGGCAGAATGTGATATTTTCTCCAAATACAGCACAGCCACAATATTTCTGCCATTGTCGGTAACCAGATTTTCCTGTTGAAGTTGGCAATGAGTCAGCCAGTGGGATGTTTGATGCTTGATGCACTTTTGCAACTGATCCACTGTGTGGCTACTCTTGTCAAAGTTGATTAGCTCCAATGCAACATGGCAATGCTTCTCTTTGCGCATATCATAGAAGGGTGGGTGGATGTAAGGGAAGCCCTGTTTCTGTTGGTGATGGGGGGATGTCCATTGAGGAGGACAGGGAGGAGGTGGATAGGTTGATTGTGTAAGACCAACATATGTGGTGGTATCAATAGGACCTGACCTTGTTGCTGCAATGTTGCATCGCCATTGCCTCCAAAAACATTGACCTAGTGGGCCATGAAAGACATGTACTGTATAGTCCATACCAATAACAGCTACTCCAAGTGTCCATGGTGTTGTGCACATTGTTGCACAGTAGAAATTGCAATGAGCTGTGAACATTCTTTGACATGTGACAGGACAAGGCAGTGATGGATTTATTTATTTTTTAATAATGGAGGCTAGGTATCTTGCAGAAATGGTGTACACCATCAGCTCCCTAGAGACCTCACAATCCACTAAGTGGCATTGCAGTGACTGCACTATGAGCAACTTGGCCAGGTGGAAATTAAGCTTACAGACCGGCAGATTCCTAAGTGAGTAGAGATATTTCCTGAACACACATTCCATAACTAAGGACTGGCAATGGAGTGAAGAAGGTGGTGGAGAAGCAGTCTGAGTGGCAGAAGCAATAACCGATGATGACTATGACAAGGACAATACATTGCATGTGCATGTAGCATGGCTGCCACAAAAGAGACCAGGAAAAGGAGTACACTGTAGTTCCAATAGCTTGTAGCTATTTCTATTCTCCCAAAGGCTTTCGCATCATGTGCTACAATAGTGCAGTGGTGCCTACATTTGGGTTTGAACACCCACAGCTTATTTTCATCCTGTGAATCTTTCAGCGTCTGGGGTATCCCTTGTCCCTTGGGAGGTTTCTACCAAATCTGTCCCTCTTATAGAGCAAGTAAACTTGACGCCAGCTGCGGTTAAGCAGAGAAAGCTCAAGGCTCCCTTTGTAGATAGTAATGTTGTTACTCAGAGGTAGGATTGCCAGAGTCATGCAGGGTGGCCTAGATGTTATGTACACATGTCACCGTGTTCCTACCTGGATATCCGTGGATCCCAGACATGATGCGGTCCGAAGCAGTGCAAAAGGGGTAGTTGAACTTGGATGGGGGATGAGTAGAATAAATGGAATCCAGACTTGGTAGTAACGTTGAACAGTTGCTTTTACTTAGCATAAATTGGTAATCCAAACAACTTCCAAACGGTATTGGCATTAACTTTGGCAGGCAAATACTTCTCTGCAGCTATCTCAGCTCTGCTATGCTTGGTCAGATAAATAGGAACTCTTCCTCTTCTGCTGGAATTTAAGTTAGCTGTAATCTGTAGTCTTACTTATAGTCCTAGGAACTTCTTGTCCTGGCTTTAGAGTACCTCAAACTTTGGCTCAGCTTGGAAGTGCACAACCTCCGGTAAGGTTGGCAAAGGCCTAACAGAAACTGTCCAGACAGGACCAGGCCTGCTGCCTTCCCCTTGCAGGGGCTAAGCTAGACTCTCCCTCTCTAACTAAAACTCCTCCCTCTAGCTACAGAGGGCTGGAAAGAACCAAAAGGTTCCTCTCCAGGGAAGCTAATACTGCTAAAATTACTGCCACCTGCTGCTGGACCAGGTTATTACAATTGAACACAATAATTTTATAATAGATATGCACATTATAGGAAACACATTGGGTGATATAGCCTAGCACATGGAAATGATAGCAAGGCACCAAAAAGAAGTGGTAATGGCACTCCGGGTCTTTACATTACTACCACAAACACAGCTATGCATGCAGTCCGCACCTTTCCTGAACCTCCTTCTCATATAAGTCCAACCTTGACGTCATCATGCTGTGACTAAGAGGAGAAGGGAACCATCCAGTTCACAGTGTCATTCTTTTTGTCCTCATTAATAATGTGGCACCTATTGAAATTGAGGGAGAACTGTGGCCTGCTGGTACTACTACTATTGCTTCTTTTCTCGAGCACTACTACAGACTCCCATATTCTGACTCTCTGGCTTTCTTTTTCCACTCTTCCATTGTCATGCTTCGGTGTGGGAGGGAAACACCACACCGAGCATAGGAGGGAAGGTGGAAACAGGGAATCAGGCCTGAGAACTAGGGAAGGAACTAAAGAAGGAAGATGGATACATCCTAGTAAAACCCTAATCAAAACCCTGACTGACTAACAGTATGAACAGACCCCAGAGGTAGGTGTGATCATACACAGGAATACCTAGAGTCCTATGACCACATTAGCAACACCTTAGGCAAGGGGTGCAGCCATTACCAGAAACAACACAGACACCTATTGATCCACAAGAAAAACCTGTCAGATCAAATCACGTGTTGCCAGTCTCAGTGATCTCCTGCAACCTGTTGCGGGAACGTCCGTAACAGTACACCCCCTTCTACGGGTGACCTCCGGACACACAGGACCGACCTTATCCGGCGAGACCTGTGAAAAGCTTTCACCAAACGACAGGCATTCACGCTAGATGCCGATACCCACATCCTCTACTCTGATCCTTAATCCTTCCAATAAACAAGATACTAAAGAGATCTAAGGAGAACTGGAGAGTCAATTATCTTGGTGATCTGAAATTTCAAACTATCATCCACCATGACAGGAGCGGGTGGCAAGGAAGACGACGCCAAAGGTTTAACATATCTCTTTATGAAACATATTATGAATTTTCAGGGCCTGAGGAAGTTCAAGACGAAAAGCTACAGGATTAATAATGTCAGTGATCTTATATGGACAAAAAAATAAATAAATGCTGAGCGAACCCAAACTGTAAAGTTCGGGTTTGTACCGAACTTTAGGATTTTGAAACCCCGAACCCGAACATTTTAGTGAAAGTTCGGGTTCGGTGTTCGCCGCTTTCTTAACGCTTTTTGAAAGGCTGCTCAGCAGCTAATCAACAAGCGTCATACTACTTGCCCCAAGAGGCCATCACAGCCATGCCTACTAACGGCATGGCTGTGATTGGCCAGAACAGCATGTGACCCAGTCTCTATATTAGCTTGAGTCACGTAGCGCTGCACGTCACTCTGCTGTTACAAGTGTAGGGAGAGGATGCTGCTGGACTTGTGATTTCAGGGAGAGCATAGGAGAGAATCTAACTCAGCGATCTATAGACAAATAGTTGTGTGGGTGCAGGGCCCTATCGTTTTACCCTGCCCTGAGCTCGATGACCAAAAAATACAAACTTTTAGAATTCTGTTAGGTGGGTGGCGGTGGCCATTTTATGCATGCTCAGTGCACCAGCACTGCATCTGAGCTTTTGGGACATTGCAAATCCCCATTTTTTGGGGGAAAACTACAACATCTGTATTAGTCACTGTGCAATTTAAGGTAGAAATACACCCATTTCTCGGGTTTGAAAAACACACTTTTTTTTTCAAAAAACAGTATTTTCCAGATCTGCAAGTGATAAATTCAAATTTAATATATACAGTTTTTATTATCTGTTAGCAAAAAAAGACTTTTTTGGCAATCTACAACATCTGTATTATTCAGTGTGTAATTTAAGGAAGAAATACACCCATCATTTTCTGGGGTTGGAAAAACACACCTTTTGTTTTTTCAAAAAACTGTATTTTCCAGATCTGCAAGTGTCAAATTCAAGTTTAATATATACAGCTTTCATATTCTGTTAGCAAACAAAGACTTTTTTTGGGCAATCTACAGCATCTGTTTTAGTCTATGTGTAATTTAGGGTAGACATACACCCATCATTTTCTGGGGTTTGAAAACACACTTTTTTTCTTCAAAAAACAGTATTTTCCAGATCTGCAAGTGTTAAATTCAAGTTTAATATATACAGTTTTCATATTATGTTAGCAAAAAAAGACATTTTGGCAATCTACAACATCTGTATTAGTCATTGTGTAATTTAAGGTAGAAATACACCCATCATTTTTTGGGGTTTGAAAAACACACTTTTTTTTTCAAAAAATAGTATTTTCCAGATCTGCAAGTGTTAAATTCAAATTTAATATATACTGTTTTCATTATCTGTTAGCAAAAAAATACTTTTTGGGCAATCTATAACATAATGTATTATTCAGTGTGTAATTTAAGGTAGACATACACCCATCATTTTCTGGGGTTTGAAAAACACACTCTTTTGACAAAAAACACTATTTTCAGGCCTTGCAGCATCAGCACGTGTGAAATTACAGGTTTATATACTGCTGTCAAATTCAGTTTTTAAACAAACACTTATTTGGGCACAACATTTTTTGTTGGCAGCCTTTGATGCAGATGTCATTATGAGATACACCCTTACTTAATACATTTGGGTTACATTCAGAGATTTTAAATACCGCCATTTGGTGCACCAATATTGAATTCAGGCCTACACTGGTTCAGGCCCTGTGAGATACCCCCTCTATATACAGGGGTTTGAATTAGGCATTTGAAATACAGCCATTTGAAATACAGCCTTTTTGTGCAAAGATATATTTACTGCAGGCCTACACTGGTTAAGGGCGTGTGTGATCCTCCCTATACATACAGGGGTTTGAATCAGGCATTTTAAATACAGCTATTTGAAATGCAGCCTTTTTGTGCAAAGATATATTTACTGCAGGCCTACACTGGTTCAGGGCATGTGTGATCCCCCCTATACATACAGGGGTTCTAATTAGGCATTTGAAATACAGCCATTTGAAATACAGCCATTTTGTGCAAAGATATATTTACTTCAGGTCTACACTGGTTCAGGGCGTGAGTGATCCCCCCTATACATACAGGGGTTTGAATCAGCCATTTGAAATACAGCCTTTTTGTGCAAATATATATTTACTGCAGGCCTACAATGGTTCAGGGCGTGTGTGATCCCCCCTATACACACAGGGGTTTGAATTAGGCATTTGAAATACAGCCATTTGAAATACAGCGTTTTTGTGCAAATAAATCTTTAATTGAGGCCTAGTCTGGTTCAGGCCGTGTGAGATACACCTTTTACATACTGTTGTTATTTTCTACTATTAATTAAACACCCATTTAGGGCAAGATCCTAAATTAAAAAAATATGAGGAGAGCGTGGCCTAGGTCGTGGTGCTGCTGGTGGAGCTCCTGTTGCAGGGAGAGGACGTGGTCGATCTGTGCAAGCTACACGCAACCCCTTCCTCAGGTGCGAGTAGGCAACAAAGCCTGCAGCGTTATTTGGTCGGGCCTAATGCTGCTCTACGAATGGTGAGGCCTGAACAAGTACAGGCGATAGTAGATTGGGTTGCTGACAGTGGATCCAGTTCCTTCACATTGTCTCCCACCCAGTCTCCTGCTGAAAGACCACAGTTGGCACCTGTAGCCGATGTCCATCAGTTTCTCAACTCACCCCCTTGCAAATCAGCCAAACAGTCTGAGCCCCAAGTCATGCAGCAGTCTCCTCTGCTTTTTGATGACTCTGTTTGCAGGGTTTCCCAGGGCCATCCACCTAGCCCTGCCCCAAAAGTGGAATAGATTGAGTGCACCGATGCCCAGCCACTTATTTTTCAAGATGATTACATGGGAGGACCATTGCAGAATGTCTCGGATGATGACGAAACACAGGTGCCAAGTGCTGGGGCTTTCGAAAGTGTGCAGACCGACAAGGAAGTCAGGGGTGAAGACTGGGTGGAAGATGATGTGGAGGACGATGAGGTCCTCGACCCCACATGGAATCAAGGTCATGCGAGTGACCGATGTAGTTCGGAGAAAGAGGCGGTGGTCACACAGAGCCACCAGCACAGCAGAAGAGCGAGCAGGGTGCAAAAACGGAGCGGCCATCCTCTAGCCAGTATGCCTCCTACTGACAACCGCAGCAAGGGACCAAGCACACCAAAGCAAGCTACAAGGAGTTCCCTGGCGTGGCAGTTCTTCAGACAATGTGCTGACGACAAGACACGAGTGGTTTGCACGCTGTGCAATCAGAGCCTGAAGCAAGGCATAAACGTTCTCAACCTGAGCACAAACTGCATGACCAGGCATTTAAGTGCAAAGCACGAGCTGCAGTGGAATAGACACCTCAAAAACCAAGAAAGGTCTCTGGCTCCTCCTGCTTCCTCTTCTGCTGCAGTCGCAGCCTCTTCATCCACCTCTGGAGTGACAGTGCCACCTGGCACCCCAAAAACAGAGGATCTGCCAGCAACACCAACAAATGAGTCACCAACCATCTTCACAATGTCCTACTGAAGTGTTCAGCTCTCCATATCCCAAACGCTGGACAGGAAGAGGAAGTAACCCCCTACCCACCCTCGATCCGTAGCACTGAATGCCAGCTTTTCTAAATTACTTGCCTTTGAAATGCTGTCAAGCCATCTGGTGGAGACGGATAGTTTTAAAGGCCTTATGGTGGTGGCTGTCCCACAAAATGTCATGCCCAGCCGCCACTACTTTTCAAGGCGAGCCATCCCTTCCCTTTACAACCAATTCAGGTGTGCACTGCGCAATGCCATATGTGGCAAGGTGCACCTCACTACGGATACATGGACCAGTAAGCACTGTCAGTGCCGTTATATCTCCATAACAGAACACTGGGTAAATGCAGTGGCGGCTGTGCCTGAGGCGGATAGCAGTTTGGCGCATGTCCTTCCACCACCAAGGATTTCAGGGCCCTTCAGTTTGCCTCCTGTTGCTTCCTCCTCCTAATCTGCTTCCTCATCCTCTACCAGCTCCTCATTCGGTCAGCGTAACATCTTTACCACCAACTTCAGCACAGTCAGGGGTAAACGACAGCAGGGAGTTTTAAAATGTATCTGTGTGGAAAACAAACACCACACCGCGCAAGAGCTGTGGACGGGCCTTGAACAACAGACCGATGAGTGGTTTGTGCCAGTCAGCCTCAAGCCCGGCCTGATGTTGTGCGATAAGGGGCAAAATCTTGTAGCAGCTCTGGGACTAGCCGTTTTGACGCACATCTCTTGTCTGGCGCATGTGTGGAATTTGGTGGTGCAGAGATTCCATAAAAATTACCCCGACATGTCACAGCTGCTGCATAAAGTGCGGGCCATCTGTGCCCGTTTTCGGCATTCTCACTCTGCTGTTGCTCGCCTGTCAGCGCTGCAGCGTAACTTCGCCCTTCCTGCTCACCGCCTCAAATGCGACGTGCCCACAAGGTGGAATTCCACCTTGCACATGCTGGCCAGACTGTGCGAGCAGCAGCAGGTGATAGTGGAGTTTCAGCTGCAGCACGCACGGGTGAGTTGCTCGGCGGAACAGCACCACTTCACCACCAATGACTGGGCCTTCATGCGAGACCTGTGTTCCTTGTTGCGCTGTTCCCACTTCTATGCCTCCTTGAAATAATGCTCCTGGCGATGATGGAAGAGGATGTGGCACAGGAGAAGAGGGATCATTTCGTAGGGTTTCCGGCCAGTCATTCCCAAGTGGTTCCAAGGGTGGGTTCCTGCACCCACAAACCCAAGGTACACAATTGTCCAGCCAGGGCACAGTTCTGGAGGATGAGGAGGTGGAGGAGGTGGAGGAGGAGGAGGAGATGCAGGAGGAAGAACCATGTTCACAGCAGGGTGGCACCCAGACCAGCTCATGACCATCACTGGTCACCATCACTGGTGCGTGGATGTGGGGATACAGAGGACACAGACGATACACATCCCACAGAGGACAGCTTTTTGTTGCCTCTGGGCAGCCTGGCACACATGAGCGATTCCATGCTGCAGTGTCTCCACAGCGACCGTCGAGTTGGCCACATTCTAACTTGTGCTGATTACTGTGTGGCAATGCTGCTGAATCCCCGTTATAAGGACAACGTACCGTCCTTAATTCCGTCACTGGAGCGTGATCGTAAGATGCACGAGTACAAGCGCCATCTGGTAGACGCGCTGCTGGTGGCATTCCCACCTGACAGCGGGGGCACAGTAAAAGCACAAGGCGAAGGCAGAGGACGAGGAAGAGGTCGCCAACACAGCTGGGGCCCCGCTAGCACTACAGAAGGCAGGGTTAGCATGGCCGACATGTGGAAAAGCTTTGTCAGCATGCCACAACTCCCAGCACCACCAGCTGATATGGAACGTCTTAGCAGGAGGCAGCATTTCACCAACATGGTGGAGCAGTATGTGTGCACACGCCTACACATACTGAATGACGGGTCTGCCCCCTTCAACTTCTGGGTCTCCAAATTGGGCACATGGCCTGAGGTTGCCCTTTACGCTTAAACTATGCTTAAACTTTGAAAAGTTGTCACACTTTTATGTTTTAATAATTTCTCTCATATTTCAACTCTAATTTTAAATTTGAAAAAATGAATCCTCCCTTGGATGTGGTCTTTCTTTCTCACGCTCCCTTTCTGGCCTGGAACCCTGATTCCCCTCCACCCGTGATCACCATGGTAGGAGCATAAAAGAACATTGAAAGTTGATAGAGCAGATATCAAATTGGATCGTGAACATCACAGGGACGTGTGTCATGGTGTGCACACGCCTACACGAACTGACTGACAGGAGTCAGCCCCTGCAACTTCTGGGTCTCCAAATTGGGCACATGGCCTGAGATTGCCCTTTACCCCTTGGAGGTGCTGGCCTGCTCTGCAGCCAGTGTATTGTCTGAACGTGTGTTTAGCATGACTGGTATCTTTCCCAAAGTTTTGGGGTGTACCCTAATTTTAAAAATAAAATTTAAAACCAAAAACCAGTGTAGGCTACCTCTTCCTCCACCGCCGCTTCCACCGCCACCGCCACATCCACCGCCTCCTCAACCTCCTACTCCATATGAACCTGGTCCTCCTAGATCAAGATTATTATTATTATTTATTATGTATTTTATGTTATTTAATGTAATTTTCCTATCCACATTTGTTTGCAGAGCACTTGCCATGCTCTTAACTACATTTTGATGCCATTTGCAGTCTTCTAGCCCTTTCCATGACATTTTTACAGCCATTTTAGTGCTCAAAAGTTCCGGTCCCCATTGTCTTCAATGAGGTTTGGTTCGGGGTCAAGTTCAGTTCGAGTTCGGCTCCCGAACTCGAACTTTTTTCTGAAGTTCGGCCGAACCTGTCGAACCCGAACATCCCGCTCAACTCTACCAATAAACCTTGGACCCAACTTCCAAGAAGGTACCTTCAACTTAGATTGTAAGCCCTCACGGGCAGGGCCCTCTCTCCTTCTGTACCAGTTTGTAACTCATCTTGTTTATGATTAGTGCAATTGTCTGTATTATGTATGTGCACCCCTTATCATATGTATGAAATGAATGGCGCTTTAATAATAAATAATAATAATAACTTAAGGTTTCTTGTGGAAAGCCACACAGAATCATCCACCCAGGTCAGGATCATTCTTACGTTTCCTGTCAGCCACAAGTTTATACTTGTTGCCCATATTCATCAAGTTACTTTTAATTTTCCGCCACATAGATGACAATGATGACGAAAAACGTTCCTCCTCGGGGATACCAGAAGTATCAGAACCAGAAAATGTGCCAAATTGCGGGTGAAACCCAATGCCCCAAAAACGGCGACTTACCAGTGGACTCCTGTCTATGATTCTTTATGGCAAACTCTGCCAAAGACAAAAACGAAGACCACTCCTCCTCGTTCTCAAAGACAAAACATCTCAAGTAAGTCTCCAGACTTTGATTAGTGCGTTCTGTCCGTCCATTTGACTGAGGATGAAAAGACAAAGAAAAGAACAGTTGTACCCCAGTCGAGTACAGAACGCCTTTCAGAATCTGGAAACAGAGGGAATGCCATGGAGTTTCACAATGTTGTCAACAAACACTTGTGCAAGTGTTTTAGCATTAGATAGGCCCAGCAACGCTAAAAAGTGCACCCTTTTACTAAAGTGATCAACTACCACCAGAATAACTGTCTTTCCTGAAGAACCAGGTAGATCAGTTATAAAATCCATGGATAAGTGATTCCATGGTCTGGACAGGATGTAGAGATCCAGAAGGCCGAGTATGTGTCACCTTAGCACGTGCACCGGTACTACAGGCCAATACATAGTGCTCAACACACTTATGCAACCCCAGGCACCAGAATCTACGAGAGATGTGGTCGGCAGTGGATCTACTTTCTGGGTGTCCTGTAAGAACCGTACAGTGATGTTCCTCAAACACCTTGTGACGCAATTCTGATGACAGTTTCCCAGAGGGACAAGAATCCGGTGCGTCTCCCTGGGCCTCTATCACCTTCACCTCTAGATCAGGGTAAAGAGCGGCTATCACCACCTCTTCCAACAGTTTAGGATTCGGATTTTCAAAATCACCACCTCCTGGAACACTACGTGACAAGGCATCTGCCTTGACGTTCTTAACTCCTGTTACCCACATCATAATTTCTCTCTGCGAAAGAGTTTTTTAGAGAAAAATGCACATGGATGCCATTTACCAGGTGACTGCTCCTACCCCCATCTCAGATGTGTCCACTTCCACAATGAAAGGTTGTGATACATTCGGCCGCACCAATATAGGGGCAGAAGAGAAGCATTCCTTAATCGCGGAAAAGGCTAGCAAATGCCAAATCAGACCACACTGAGATATCTGTCCCTTTCTTAGTCATTTCAGTTAAGAGTTTTTCTATTGTCAAATCATTCTGAATACATTTTCGGTAATAGTTGGTGAACCCCAAAAACCGCATAAGAGCCTTCAGATTTTTGGGTTGATCCCAGTCCAATAGAGCACGGACTGTCTCTGGATCCATTCGAAAACCTGAAGATAACAGCAGGTCACCCAAAAACTGCACCTTGTGTACAGCAAAAACACACTTCTCTAATTTTGTGTACAATTTATTGGTCCTTTAGGATCTGTAACACCTGTCTAATGTGATCCTGATGTGTTTCCACATCTGGAGAATAAATTAGAATGTCATCCAAATACATGACTACAAACCTCCCCACGGGGTGATGAAAAATGTAATTCACAAAATGCGGGAAAACCGCAGGAGCATTGGTCAACCTCAGAATATTAAAAGCTGTCTTCCATTTATCCCCTTCCTTGAACCTAACCAGATGATGTGCCCCCCTTAAGTCCAACTTGGAGAACACCTTGGCACCAATAATCTGGTTAAACAAATTGGGAATCAAAGGAATAGGGTAAGGATGACGGATAGTTGTCCGATTGAGTTCACAGAAATCCAGACATGGCCGAAGACCTCCGTCCTTTTTTTTTTTTTTTTTTTACTAAAAAGAAGCTTGCTGCCACTGGAGACTTGGAAGGTCTTATCTGTCCTTTAGCCAAACTCTCAACAATATACTCTCTCATGGCCAGTAACCTAGATTTTGGCAACTTAGCTCTGGGAATAAGATTGATAGGACAATCATATTCCTGATGCGGAGGTAAATCCTGGCATCTACTCTCAGAAAACAGGTTGACAAAATCAGATATAAAAGAGGGTAATGTCTTAGTATTTAAAACAGAAAAAGATGTATTCAGGCAATTATCAATGCAATAATCACCCCAGTCCAGAATCTGTCTACAGTAGCTTGCCAATCGATGGTTGGATTGTGCTTGCTTAAACACGGTAAACCCAGAACCACCAGTGCAGGGAGACCCTCCAACACAAAACAAGAGATAAATTCTTGATGAAAGTCACCCACTCTTTATCTGATATCATGCACCACTTGAGATAAACACTTCAGAGCTAGAGGTGCAGAATCAATAGCAAAAATGGAAAGGTTTTTTTCTAATGCACTCGTAGACAACTAGTGTTGAGCGAACCCGAACTGTAAAGTTCAGGTTCGTACCGAACTTTAGGATTTTTGGACCCCGGACCCGAACATTTCAGTAAAAGTTCGGGTTTGGTGTTCAGCGCTTTCTTGGCACTTTTTGAAAGGCTGCAGGGCAGCCAATCAACAAGCGTTTAACTGTCTGACCTTAGAAGCCATCACAGCCATGCCAACTAATGGCATGGCTGTGATTGGCCAGTGTAGCATGTGACCCAGCCTCTATATAAGCTGGAGTCACGTAGCGCTGCACATCACTCTGCTGTGCTTAGTGTAGGGAGAGGATGCTGATGGTCCTATCAGGGAGAGAATAGGACTGAATCTTTGCTCAAAACCTGAATCTAACTCAGCGATCTACATACATTGTGTTTTGTGGGTCCAGGGCAAACATTTTTTTATCCTGCCCTGACCCTTATCCAGATTCCACTATTTTTCTGGCCTTGCAGTATCAGCATGTGTGAAATCCCAGGGTTATATACTGCTGTCAAATTCAGTTATTAAACAAACACCCATTTGGGCAAAAAAAAAAATGTTTTGCCAGCCTTTGCTGCAGATGTCATTGTGAGATACCACCTTTACATACTGTCTTTCTATTCAGTTGTTCGAAAAAAAGCCATTCTTTGATAGCGTGGATCAGGGTGTGTGAGATACACCCTTTAAATACAGGGGTTCTATTCAGGTATTTGAAATATAGCCATTTTTGGCCAACAAATTTAATTGCGGCCTAGTGTGGATCAGGGCGTGTGAGATACACCCTGTATATACAGGGGTTCTATTCAGGTATTTGAAAGACAACCATTTTGGGCAAACAAAATTAAAATAAGTCCTAGTCTGGTTCAGGGTGTGTGAGATATACCCTTTAAATACAGGGGTTTCATTATTTTATTAATAAAACACCTTTTTTGTGCAAAATACACAATTTTTCAGTCCTTGCAGAATCTTGACGTTTGAAATACAAGGGTTATGTATTTATTTGGCAGCCTTTGCTGCATATGTCATTGTGAGATACACCCTTTATATATTTGGGTTATATTCAGATATTTTAAATACAGCCATTTGGTGCACAAATCTTTAATTGAGGCCTAGTGTGGGTCAGGCCATGTGAGATACACCCTGTATATACAGGGCTTATATTCTTCAATTAATAAAACACCCTTTTTGGGGCAAAATACACAATATTTCAGGCCTTGCAGCATCTTGACGTTTGAAATTCCAGGGATATATACTGCTGCCATATTCAGTTATTAAACAAACACCCGTTTAGCCAAAAAAAGGTCATTTGACAGCCTTTGCTGCATATGTCATTGTGAGATGCACCCTTTATATATTTGGGTTCTATTCAAATATTTGAAATACCGCCATTTGGGCAAACAAAATTAAAAGAAGGCCTAGTCTGATTCAGGGCATATAAGATACACCCTTTAAATACAGGGGTTTGATTATTTTATTAATAAAACACCTTTTTTTGTGCAAATTAAAGATTTGTTTGCCCAAAATGGCTGTATTTCAAATACCTGAATCAAACCCCTGTATTTAAAGGGCGTATCTCACACGGCCTGAACCAAACAAGGCCTCAATTAAAGATTTGTGCACCAAATGGCGGTATCTTAAATATCTGAATAGAACCCAAATATATAAAGGGTGTATCTCACAATGACATATGCAACAAAGGCTGCCAAATAACCTTTTTTTGCCTAAACGGGTGTTAAGGTTACCTGCACAATTGCTTGTAGAGGTTACTCGAAGAGGGGAAGGAGTCCAATGGCAGCGACACAGGAACAGAGGAGCGTGGAAACGGAATGGATGAATGATCCCGATATGCAGGAATGGCGGTGGCTCAATGGACCCGATAAGGTGCACGTGGTAGATGAGTGCCGAAGAACGAGGAAGGCAAGAGAGTAGTCAGGCAGTCCTGGGTCGGTACACAGGATGGCAGGTACAAGGATTCAGGATGAGGCAGGAGAGTAGTCAATGGAGGCAGAGTTCGGTACACGAGATGGCAGGTGCAAGGATTCAGGATGAGGCAGGAGAGTAGTCGATGGAGGCAGAGTTCGGTACACGAGCAGGTTAGCAGACAAAATACTGAGAGGCTGAAGCAAGACTACGGCTGAGATAGCTCAATAATCTGGCAAGGGAGGAAGTGACATGGTCTTCCTTAAATAGGGCGTACACAGATCTGATTGGTCAAACCAAAAGCAGGAACATTCAGGTCAAGGAGGTGGTTCAAAAAAGTAACAGAAACTGTCCAGGAAGCTCTGTGGTCTAGTGAGCAAGGCTACAGCCTAGGATGCTGGAGTCTCCCGGTTCGATCCCTGACAACGGGTGTTTGTTTAATAACTGAATATGGCAGCAGTAAATAACCCTGGAATTTCAAATGGCAAGATACTGCTGAATGTAACTCAAATATATAAAGGGTGTATCTCACAATGACATATGCAGCAAAGGCTGCCAAATAAACTTTTTTTTGCCCAAACGGGTGTTTAATAACTGAATATGGCAGCAGTATATAACCCTGGAATTTCAAACATCAAGATGCTGCAAGGCCTGAAAAATGGTGTATTTTGCCCCAAATAGAATGTTTCATTAATAGAAGAATATAAGCCATGTATATACAGGGTGTATCTCACACGGCCTGACCCACACTAGGCCTCAATTAAAGATTTGTGCACCAAATGGTGGTATTTCAAATTCCTGAATAGAACCACACTATGTAAAGGCTGTATCTCACAATGACATATGCAGCAAAGGCTGCAAAATCACCTTTTTTTTTTGCCTAAACGGGTGTTAGTTTAATAACTGAATATGACAGCAGTATATAACCCTGGAATTTCAAACGTGCTGATGGTGCAAGGCCTGACAAATTTTGTATTTTGCCTCAAAAAGGGTGTTTTATTAATAGAAGAATATAAGCCTTGTATATACAGGGTGTATCTCACACGGCCTGAACCACATTAGGCCTCAATTAAATTTGTTTGCCCAAAATGGCTGTATTTCAAATACCTGACTAGAAGCCCTGTATTTAAAGGGTGCATCTCACACGCCCTGAACCAGACTAGGCCTCAATTAAAGATTTGTGCACCAAATGGCGGTATTTCAAATATCTGAATATAACCCAAATATATAAAGGGTGTATCTCACAATGACATCTGCAGCAAAGGCTGCCAACAATTTTTTTTTGTTGCCCAAACGGGTGTTTGTTTAATAACTGAATTTGACAGCAGTATATAACCCTGGAATTTCACACGTGCTGATGCTGCAAGGCCAGAAAAATTGTGGAACCTGTCAAAAAAGTGTGTTTTTAAAAATCAAGAAAATGATGGCTGTATTTCTAGCTTAAATTGCACACTAACTAATCCAGATGTTGTATATTGCCCAAAAAAGTGTTTTTTTGGTAATAGAATATGAAAGCTGTATATATTAAACTTGAATGTAACACTTGCAGATCTGGAAAATAGTGTTTTTTGGAAAAAGTGTGTTTTTAAAAACCCAGAAAATGATAGCTGTTTTCTAGCTTAAATTGCACACTGACTAATCCAGATGTTGTATATTGCCAAAAAGGTGTTTTTTTGGTAACCGAATATGAAAGCTGTATATATTAAACTTGAGTTTAACACTTGCAGATCAGGATTAAAAACACGGAAAATGGCTGTATTTCTAGCTTAAATTGCACACTGACTAATCCAGATGTTGTATATTGGTAAAAAAGTGTGGCTTTTTTTGGTAACAGAATATGAAGGCTGTATATATTAAACTTGAATTTAACACTTGCAGATCTGGAAAATAGTGTTTTTGGGCAAAAAAAAGTGTGTTTTTAAAAACCCAGAAAATGATAGCTGTATTTCTAGCTTAAATTGCACACTGACTAGACCTGCAAATGCACCAGATGTTGTAACTTACCCCCCAAAAAATTGAAAGCTTGGATTTCAATGTCCCAAAAGCTCTGATGCAGTGCTGGTGCACTGAGCTTGCATAAAATGGCCGTTGCTGCCGCCCACCTAGCTGACTTATAAAAGTTATTTTTTTTCCGTCACTTGGCTCACGGTAGGACAAACAAAATTGCGCCCTGCACCCACGCAACACAATGTATGTAGATCACTGAGTTAGATTCACGTTTTGAGCAAAGATTTTCTCCTATTCTCTCCCTGAAATCACCAGTAGCATCCTCTCCCTACACTAAGCACAGCAGAGTGATGCACAGTGCTACGTGACTCCAGCTTATATAGAGGCTGGGTCACATGCTACACTGGCTAATCACAGCCATGGCTGTGATGGCATCTAAGGGCGCAGAGTTAAACGCTTGTTGATTGGCTGCTCTGCAGCCTTTCAAAAAGTGCCGAGAAATCACGAACCCCGAACCCGAACTTTTACTGAAATGTTCGGGTTCGGGTCCGGGTTCCAAAAATCTTAAAGTATGGTACGTACCTGAATTTTACAGTTCGGGTTCGCTCAACCTTAGTCAGGAATTTTTGCGGATGGAGGAGGAGGGGGTACACCCAGTCAATACCCCAGACCATACCTTCCAACTGGTGTGAGTGGTTTCAGCCACAGAGTCCCCAAACCTAGTCAGACCCAGGCATTAGCGAGGGGACATCGGAGACAGTTCAGTGGCTCCAAGTCTGCTGTTCCCCTCAGTCAACCACTGGTCGACCTTGGGTCTGACATTACAGGCGATGAAGAGGAGGGTGATTTAGAATGGGTGCCACCTCTCTTGTCAGGTGACAGCAGCACTGATGAGGAGTTTAGGCACCCGAGACAAGCGGTGCGCCAGGTCACCAGTGAGCCTAGTGTCAGGGGCTCTACTGGTAATGGCAACAGGAGGAGGCAGCAGCAGCAGCAGTGGCCAGCTCCACCTGTGCGCACCGAGCCCGAACAGGCACAAGTCAGCACCACCCCATCTGACAGGAGGTCGGTGCATAAGTCACCTGTTTAGGCTTCACCATGGCAGCAGACGATGTAACAATTGCCGTCTGTCAGCTGTGCCATGCCATGGTGAGGAGAGGGAGGTATTTTGCTCGGCTGGGTACTATTGCCCTTACCCAGCACATGAGAAAAAACCACTGGTGGGAGTGGGAACAGATGCAGGGAGGTCATAACAGCGCCACCAGTAGTGATGAGCGGGAGGTGCCATATTCGATTTCGCGATATTTCGCGAATATTCGAATGAATATTCGTGTTATATTCGTCGAAATCGAATATTCGTAATTATTCCAATTATCTCGAATAATATATGAATTTTTTTTTTCCGCGTATTGCGATTATTTATCTTGATAGTATAAGGCAACGTTCCTATGCTAATTGACTATGGCTAGGCTAATATGTGTATTTTACGAAATTTCGTGATTTGCTCTAACTTCGTCTCTTAGAATATTACGAATATTCTAAAAGACGAAGTTAGAGCAATATTACGAAATTTCGTAAAATACACATATAGATTGTAATTTAGCTAACATAGTGCTATAATCCCTTTTTTTGCCTCTAAATTTTTTTTGCCTCTTCTGAACTTAAGTTTTGTAAAATATGTACACTATTAAAAAATATTACTATAGCAGTATATTAGCTTAAATACAATCTATGTGTATTTTACGAAATTTCGTAATATTGCTCTAACTTCGTCTTTTAGAATATTCGTAATATCCTAAAAGACGAAGTTAGAGCAATTTTAAGAACATTTGCAAAAGCCGAAATTGCGATGCGAGTTATATAATACGAAATAATCGCATGAAGATTTCAACTTAGCACTGCTATATTCCATATTCTAGCCTAGTATGGAATATAGCTGTGCTAAGTTAGCACTGCTATATTCCATACTAGGCTAGAATATGGAATATAGCAGTGCTAAGTTGAAATCTTCATGCGATTATTTCGTATTATATTACTCGCATCGCAATTTCGGCTTTTGCAAATGTTCTTAATATTGCTCTAACTTCGTCTTTTAGAATATTACGAATATTCTAAAAGACGAAGTTAGAGCAATATTACGAAATTTCTAAAAGACGAAGTTAGAGCAATATTACGAAATTTCGTAAAATACACATAGATTGTATTTAAGCTAATATACTGCTATAGTAATATTTTTTAACAGTGTACATATTTTACAAAACTTAAGTTCAGAAGAGGCAAAAAAATTTAGAGGCAAAAAAAGGGATTATAGCACTATATTAGCTAAATTACAATCTATATGTGTATTTTACGAAATTTCGTAATATTGCTCTAACTTCGTCTTTTAGAATATTCGTAATATTCTAAAAGACGAAGTTAGAGCAATATTAAGAACATTTGCAAAAGTCGAAATTGCGATGCGAGTAATATAACACGAAATAATCGCATGAAGATTTCAACTTAGCACTGCTATATTCCATATTCTAGCCTAGTATGGAATATAGCAGTGCTAACTTAGCACAGCTATAGTCCATATTAGGCTAGAATATGGAATATAGCAGTGCTAAATTGAAATCTTCATGCGATTATTTCGTGTTATATTATTCGCATCGCAATTTGCGAAATTTCGTAAAATACACGTATAGATTAGATTGTAATTTAGCTAATATGGAATATAGCAGTAAGTTGAAAACGCCACTGACTGGAGCAGCCAGGAAGCCAGGAATCCAAAGGACAGGTAAGAACAACTTTAGAGAAGTGGGAAAGAAAAAAATATAATAATAAAAAAAAAAAAAACGAATATTCGAATTCGCGAATATATAGAACGATATTCTAAATATTCACGAAATCTCGAAATTGCGATATTCGAGAAAAAAATTCGCAATTCGAATATTCGCGCTCAACACTAGCCACCAGCAGTGCGCAGGGGACAGCTGCTCCTGCCACTGTACTGCAGCCACCCCAACCCCTTCCAGCAATAATGCATACCCTCTCCCCCATTCCCTCTCCTAGAGGTACTGGTACTAGCAGTCAGACCTCTTCTTCCTCCACTGCACACTTGTCTATCGCCTCCACTGCCGTCCGGTGCCAGCTTTCGGTTGCCGACGCATTTGAAAGCACCGCGCCCTACGCCCCCGGGGACCGACGCATGCGTTCACTCAATGGGCTCTGGGCAAGGCTTATTGCCCAACATCTGCTGCCCTTCAATATTGTGGACAGCAATCCATTCCGGCAGATGTTGGAGCAGGCCCAACCCAGAGGGCGTGTCCCCAGCCGCCATTTCTTTGCCAGGACTGGCGTCCCTGCCTTACACCAGCAGATTGTCCAGAATGTATCCCTGTCACTGGATCATGCTGTCAGCGACAGGGTGCATATGACAATGGATGCATGGACCAACAGACATGGGCAGGGATGATACATCAGCTTTACTGCCCATTGGGTGTCCCTCCGAGGCTCTGGGGAGGGATCATCACATGTGGCGGCATCTGAGGTTGTGGTGCCGCCCCGGGGTGTCCAGGGGAGAACTGCTGCGGGGTATATAGTGTGTGTGATTATATATATATATATATATATAGTGTGTGGCAGGAAAATAAATGTGCACTGTGCATGTGAGAGAGATTTCTCTGCTGTCCCTACATACATGCCACACAAATAGTGCTGTGATGTCCCAACAATACTAAGTTCAACAATCAGTATTATGTTGTCAGACCTGATTAAAGGTGAAGTTGTATGCATTGCGCTAAAATATTATATTATACAATATTAATAGTGGTGATTTGCACGATCTCGAATATTTTGAAAAACTCTATCTGCATATAAAGCTATTGTTATGACATGCATGGAATTTAAATCTAAAACAGTGCTGTAATGTACAATGACTTACCGTGATCAGTTCTTCCTCAACATCTCGAAAGTTGCTGCCAACCATTTTCATCACTTATGTAGCTAATAATGCATGCGTAGTGCAATCGAAAAGAATTTCACAAATATCACAAAATCAGGAATATTTGGCGAATATTTGCCTAAATAAAACCCTAACCAAAATCCTGACTGACTACCAGTATGAACAGACCCCAGAGGTAGATGTGTTCATACACAGGAATACCTAGAGTCCTATCTAGCCCTATAGAACACTAGTACAAATGGCAGGGACGAGACTACCTGTTCCTACAAAAGGAAGGATGAACAGGAGTCTCCTTCAGGCCTAATACAAACAATAGGGAAATGCAACACACAGAACACAAACAAAATACAAAAAGGGAAATGAAAAGCGTACGCCATCAGCTCCCCAAAGACAGCAGAATCCACTAAGTGGCATTGCAGTGACTGCACTATCAGCAACTTGGCCAAGTGGAAATTAAGCTTACAGACCGGAAGATTGCTAAGTAAGTAGAGTTAGACCCCTTTCACACGAGCAAGTTTTCTGCGCATGTGCATGCGTGACGTGAACGCATAGCACCCGCACTGAATCCTGACCCATTCATTTCAATGGGTCTGTGTACATGAGCATTTTTTTTCACGCATCAGTTCTACGTCGCGTGAAAATCGCAGCATGTTCTATATTCAGCGTTTTTCACGCTGCGTGAATGAGGCTGTGCAAGCAAGTGCGGATGCGATGCATTTTTCACTGATGGTTGCTAGGAGATGTTGTTTGTAAACCTTTCATTTTTTATCACGCGTGTGAAAAACGCATCAAAATGCATTGCACCCGCGCAGAAAAAAAACTAAACAACGGAACGCAATAGCAGATAAAACTGACTGAACTTGCTTGCAAAATGGTGCGAGTTACACTGAACGCACCCTGAACGCATCCGGACCTAATCCGTCACGCTCGTGTGAAAGAGGCCTAATTTCCTGGATACACATTCCGTAGCTAATGACTGGCAATGGAGTGCAGAAGGTGGAGAAGCAGTCTGAGTGGCAGAAGCAATAACCAATGATGACTATGACAAGGACACTGCATTGCATGTGCATGTAGCCTGGCTGCCACAAAAGAAACCAGAAATAGTAGTACACTCTAGTTCCAATAGCTTGTAGCCATTTCTGTTCTCCCACAGGCATCATGTGCTACAATAGTGCAGTGGTGCCTACATTTGTGTTTGAACACCCACAGCTTATTTTCATCCTGCAGATCTTGCACATAGCAATGGTTTTGTTTGTCTGTGGGTGCTGTGGAGAAAAACAGACAGACAGGAGATATTTGTAGCAGCAAACCATGGTTTAGGTCTTGCATGTTTTGAGCCTGCAATTTATTTATTTATTTTTTATTTTTTTGCACTTATATAGCGCTACTACACTGCCTGTCCACAAATAAACGTCGCCACCTGGATATTTAACTAAGCAAATTGTTATGAGCCTCCTATTGTATATTTACTGCATGAGCGATTATCTTTCAGCTGGAAATAAGTCATCTTACCCCAACTGATGCAATAAGTTGCTTTTCATTTCTTAAACAACAATGTCGAAAGACACATCTCGTGGTCGTGGAAAATATGTTAGTGTGTTTGACTAGGGTCTATTCATTGGCATGCATGCAGAGAAAACATCTAAGGAGATTGCAGAAAAGACTAAAATTGGGTTAAGATCTGTCCAACACATTATTAAAAACTGGAAGGATAGTGGGGACTAGTGATGAGCAGCAGGGGTCATATTCGAATTCGCGATATTTCGCGAATATTTTTTAGAATATTCGCGAATATTCGAAAATTCGAAAATTCGCGATTATTTTTTTACTTGAAAAATCGGCAAGGTAATGATTGTATAATATGCGAATTTTCGTAATTCGAATTTTCGAATTCGAATTTTTATTGCGAATTTTTCAACTTACAACTACTAGACAAAGAAGATTATAGCACTATATTAGCTAAATTGCTCTATATTCGATTTTTTTTCGAATATTCGCTATATTGCTATAACTTCGTTTTTTCGAATATTCGTAATATTCTAAAAATAATATATAGCTATATAGCGAATATTCGAAAAAACGAATATAGAGCAAAATTCGCAAACACTACTACTCCTAAAGTCAAGTATATTGCAGCCTTCTTATTGGCCCACAAGCTAGAAGCAGGGAGGGATCATGTGTACTGATTTAAAAAAAAAAATAATAATAAAAAAAAAAAAAAATGAAAAAAAAAAAAAATCGAATATTCGAAATTACGAATATATATAACTATATTCGAAATTTTCGCGAATTTTCGAAGTACCTATATTCGCGATAAAAATTCGAAATTCGAATATTCGTGATCAACACTAGTGGGGACCCATTGTATTTGAGGAAGAAATGAGGCAAACCAGAAAAAAGGCTTCAATTTTCTAGGGAGCATAAAGATTGGACTCTGGAGCAATGGAAGAAGGTCATGTGGTCTGATGAGTCCAGATTTACCCTTTTCCAGAGTGATGGGCGCATCAGGGTAAGAAGAGAGGCAGATGAAGTGATGCACCCATTATGCCTAGTGCCTACTGTACAAGCCTGTGGGGGCAGTGCTATGATCTGGGGTTGCTGCAGTTGGTCAGGTCTTGGTTCAGCAACAGTATGTGCTCCAAGAATGAGGTCAGCTGACTACCTTAACATACTGGATGACCAGGTTATTCCATCAATGGATTTTTTCTTCCCCGATGGCAAGGGCATATCCAAGATGACAATGCCAGGATTCATCGGGCTCAAATTGTGAAAGAGTAGTTCAGGGAGCATGAGACATAATTTTCACACATGAAATGGCCACCACAGTGTCCAGACCTTAACCCTATTGAGAATCTTTGGAATGTGCTGGAGAAGGCTTTGCGCAGTAGTCAGACTCTACCATCATTAATGCAAGATCTTGGTGAAAAATGAATGCAACACTGGATGGAAATAAATCTTGTGACATTGCAGAAGCTTACCGAAACAATGCTGCAGCGAATGCATGCTGTAATCAAAGCTAAAGGCTCTTTTTTTTGTAGTGACTTTCTTTTTGGACAGGCAGTATATATTCCGCAGCACTTTACAGACATTAGCATTCAACTGTCATCAATGGGGCTCACAATTTAAGTTCCCTATCAGTATGTTTTTTTTTTTCTTTTTGGAGTGTGGGAGGAAACCGGAGTACCCGGAGGAAACCCAAGCAAACACAGGGAGAACATACAAACACAATATGAGCAGATGTGGTGCTGCTAGTTTTTAGGATGTTCTGGCTGTACGATGTTTCTGCTCTTTATTGCTGCCACCGTGGCTACCACCCTCTTTCTCTGATGTCACCTCCTCCTTAGCTCCAATCTGGCTTCCAGGTCCTGTCCAACACACAGTCAAAATCTTCACCACTTTTAGCAGACTGTACTATGTACTTGTGGGCTTCTTGACCCCCAGTCTGGATTCCCTCCTCTTTATTTGCCCCAAGTGCCACTGTTACCATGGTTACCACTGCTCCTACCACCACTACCTTTGTGGATACAAGTGCCACTACTACCACAACTACCACAAACACAGCTATGCATGCAGTCCCCCACCTTCCCCTGAACCTCCTTCTCATAGAAGTCCAACCTCAACGTCATCATGATGTGACTGAGAGGAGAATAGAGCCATCCAGTTCACAGTTTCATTCTCTTTGTCCTCAGTAATAATGTGGCACCTATTGAAAGTGAGGCAGAAATATGGCCTGCTGGTACTACTACTATTACTTATTTTCTAGAGCACTACTACAAACTCCCATATTCTAACTCTCGGATGACGAGACATGGGGCTTTCTTTTTCCACTACTCCATTGTCACGCTTCAGTGTGGGAGGAAAACACCACACCGAGCATAGGAGGGAAGGGGGAAACAGGGAATCAGGCCTGAGAACTAGGGAAGGAACTAGGAAAGGAAGATGAACACTTATGTAACAGTCACGTACACACACACAGGGGGGAGGATAGTGACCACTGCGTTCCACCCTCACCCCTGGCCCTGCCTACTTGCCTCACGAGTCCTGATGACAGGGAACAACTGGACGGCAGTCCCTAACTTAGGATACGTGCGGGAAAGACAGACAAGACAAATAACGGATAGTGAACGGACCCGGTCAAAACCAAGAGGACAACGCAGTACAGAGGGATAAGCAAAGAATGGTCAGGAGAAGTTGGGGTCATAAATACCAGGAGAGTCGAGAAGTACCAAAGGTGTCCGCAAAGAATAGTCAGGTGGAAGCCGAGGTCAATATACCAGGAAGGATGTGCAGTACAGGAGGAGCAGGCAAAGGATCGTCAGGGAACAGAATCAGGTAAGTACATAGGTATCCAACAATTGCCAGGAACCTAAATTAACAGGCAACCTGTGGCCAGCAGGCTGCCTGTATTTATAGAGGGGAGTTAGGGTCATGTGACGTGGCCAGCGTCACATGACCAACAGACCGACCAGTCGAGCACCGAGCAGACCTAGGAGCAGGGAGCCTCCCAGCTAGCAAAGCCGCCCTGGGAACGAGGTCAAACACAGATCCTCGCTCCCGAAGCTAAGCAGCAGGTCTGCGGCTGATGGGAGACCGAGTGTGCCTTCGGCACCCCGTTACAACTTCATAGTAAAACCCTAACCAAAATCCTGACTGACTACTAGTATGAACAGACCCCCTAGCCCTATAGGAACCAGGTACTAATGGCAGGGACGAGACTACCTGTTCCTCCAAAAGGAAGGACGAACAGGAGTCTCCTTTAGGCCTAATACAAAAAATAGGGAAATGCAACACACAGAACCCAAACAAAATACAAAAAGGGAGAGGAAAGACTTAACTTCAAAGGAATGAAAGCTCCAGAAACTCCACCGAGATCCACACACCAGCTATCCCCCACTGAAACTGAAGCTATAAACCACACAGCATTGTGGGAGAAGCTACAATAAATAAGGAAGGTTAAATGACCACATTAGCAACACCTAAGGCAAGGGGTGTTGCCATTACCAGAAACAACACAGACGCCTATTGATCCACACGGAAAACCTGTCAGATCAAACCACGTGTTGCCAGTCTCACCGATCTCCTGCCGCCTGTCAAGGGAACGTCCGTGACATCCATTTACCAGACATTATAAGGCCTATAAATGAACAGATGTGGCACACAGATTATTAAACAGCACTAGCAAAATTGCAAGTGTTGTTTCTGTAATTTAACCACCTCCCGACCGCTGTACGCACCGATGCGTCCGGGAGGTGGTTGATTTGTTCCTCCTGGACGCATCGGCGCGTCATCTCGCGAGACGCGAGATTACGTCACAGCCGGCCCGCGCATGCGCATCGCGGGCCGGCATTTCGCAGCAGAGTATTTCGTCAGCAGCCTGCCGGCCACGATCATTGGCTGGCAGGCTGCTGATTTTTAAAAAATCCAATCAGCAGCCATTTAACCCCACATATTAGTAAATATGATGGGGTTATATGGCTGCTGTGCTCCTCTGCTCCTTCTTTTGGTCGGTTGGTTCCAGCAGAGGAGCAGAGGAGCACATCATCACTGTGAGTACCCACTACACCACACTTAGCCCCCAGATCACCCCAATTAACCCTTTGATCACCCCTTTGATCGCCCCTGTCAATCACTAGTGAAAGGAAAAAAGTGATCAGTGCAAACTGTCACTTTTTTTTTTCACTGGTATTGACCGTTAGGTTTCAGTATAGTTTAGGCCCCTTGGTTAGGTAGTTTAGGGATCGGTTAGCGCCCAGCCCACCGCACCGCAGTCCGTTATTCGCTGATTAGCGTATCGCTAATCAGCATTTGTACTTTTATAGTATCTGGAAGTGATCAAAACTGATCACGGTCAGATCTATAATAGTATTAGTGTCACTTTAGTTCTCCCTCCACCCAAAACGCAGTGTTTGCCCGATCAGGCCTGATCGCTCGCCCACACGTGCGTTCGCCCACACCCGCCCCACCGCAGTGACAAAAAAAAAATTTTTTTTGATCGCTGCACATTCAATTTACACGCACTGCGGCGATAAAAAAAATCAGTTTGGATATTTTTTATCAACCGCAGCGGCCTCCGGTACTTCGCTAGCCTCCCATTTGTAAGACAGGCTTGCTTTTTTTTTCTTGGGTAGTCTCAGGGAATACCCCTAAATTTAGTTGCCCACATGTCTAACAGGGGGTATTCCTCTGAAGAGGCCTACAGGCTTCTGACCCAGTCGGATGAGGAGTGGGAACCCTCATCTGATGAATCCAGCGGGTCAGAATACGAACCTGTAGAAAGCAGTGGCTCTCTGACCCAAAGTTCGGACGAGGAGGCTGAGGTCCCTGATACCACCAGGCGTACCCGGCCCCGTGTCGCTAGACCGCAGGTTGCGCAGGATCCGCTTCAAGAGCAGCAGAGTGGGGCTGGTGCTGTCGGATTACGTGGTGAGGCATACACCAGCAGCCCAGCCCTTCCTGGACCTAGTACCAGCACTGCCGTACAACCTGGTGAAGTAGCGAGCACCAGAAGGGCAGTTGAAGCTGGTACGGTGGCACGTGCAGTAGTGACCCCGTCGCAGCCACCGCAAAGACGTGCCCGTAGAGCCCCTAGAGTCCCTGAGGTGCTGGCAAACCCTGATTGGCAGTCCCCAACTTCAGCCGCACCTGTAGTTTTCCCTTTCACCGCCCAGTCTGGAGTTCGGGTTGAGACAGCTCAGATCGATTCGGCCCTGGGATTTTTTGAGCTGTTCTTGACTGCGGAGCTTTTAGACTTAGTCGTGGCAGAGACAAACCGGTATGCCACACAATTTATCACCGCTAACCCGGGAAGCTTTTATGCCCAGCCTTTCCGGTGGAAACCAGTCCAAGTTTCCGAACTTAAAACTTTTCTGGGCCTCCTCCTCAACATGGGCCTGACAAAAAAGCATGAATTGCGGTCATATTGGTCCACGAACCCGATTCATCATATGCCCATGTTCTCTGCTGCTATGTCCAGGACACAATTTGAGACCATCCTGCGTTTCCTGCACTTTAGTGACAACACCGCCTCCCGTCCCAGGGGCCACCCTGCTTTTGACCGGCTCCACAAAATTCGGCCCCTCATAGACCATTTCAACCTGAAATTTGCAGATTTGTATACCCCTGAGCAAAACATCTGCATAGACGAGTCCCTGATACATTTTACCGGGCGCCTTGGCTTCAAACAATACATCCCAAGCAAGCGCGCCCGGTATGGGGTCAAATTGTATAAGCTCTGTGAAAGGGCCACAGGCTATACCCACAAATTTCGGGTCTATGAGGGAAAAGATCAGACCCTGGAGCCGGTCGGTTGCCCTGACTACCTGGGGAGCAGTGGGAAGACAGTTTGGGACTTGGTGTCACCCTTATTCGGCAAGGGGTACCATCTTTATGTGGACAATTTCTACACAAGTGTGGCCCTCTTTAGGCATTTGTTTCTAGAACGGATTGGCGCCTGTGGTACCGCACGAACTAGTCGCGCGGGCTTCCCCCAACGGCTCGTTAGCACCCGTCTTGCAAGGGGGCAGAGGGCTGCACTGTGTAACGAAGAACTGCTCGCGGTGAAATGGAGAGACAAGCGTGACGTTTACATGCTCTCCTCCATTCACGCAGACACGACAATCCAAATTGAGCGAGCAACCCGTGTCATTGAAAAGCCCCTCTCAGTCCACGACTATAACCTCCACATGGGAGGGGTCGACTTCAATGACCAGATGTTGTCTCCGTATTTAGTTTCCTGCAGAACCAGACGCTGGTATAAGAAGGTGTCTGTATATTTGATTCAATTGGCTCTGTACAATAGTTTTGTTCTCTACAGTAAGGCTGGGAGAACTGGATCCTTCCTCAAATTTCAGGAAGAGATCATCGCGAACCTCCTGTATCCAGGAGGTTCCGTGGCCCCATCCACCAGTGTAGTTAGCCGTCTACACGAGCGACACTTCCCCAGTGTCGTTGCTGGTACCTCAAACCGACTGCCACCCCGAAAAAAATGTTGTGTCTGTAGCAGGAGTGGAATAAGGCGTGACACCCGCTATTTCTGTCCTGACTGTCCGGACCACCCTGCCCTATGCTTAGGGGAGTGTTTCCGAAAGTACCACACACAGGTACGCCTAGCATAGGGATCATCTCACCAGGATAGGCACACAGGGCTATTAGGGCCCATTCACTCACAGCTGCTGCAAACGTCTCCTTTCACATGGGACAAAGTGCCTAACGCACTTCGCCACATCTTTGGGCGATTTGCGCTTTGCACATTGACCCATGGGGAAGGAGAGGTTTGTTCTATAAAGGTAAAAAAACAAAAAAAAAACAAAAAAAACACCAGTAAGCAAACAGGTTAATGTTTAGTTCCAAAAGTTAAAGTTTACAGGTTCTGTTCCAAAGTTAATAAAATTATTGCGTTGTGGCCTGGTTTTTTCTTTTTTTTTTTTTTTCTTTTTTTACCTTCCAGGTGGACCAACCGATCTACTAGCTGCAGCACCGATGTGCATTCTGACAGAAGCATTGCGCTGCTGTCAGATTACACGCAAGTCGGTGTATGCGGCGCTGCAAGACGGGATTTTCTCCTCTGCAGTGACAGATACGTTTGCCGAGGCATACGAGCTGAGGAGGAGGCGGCGTTCCTATGCTTTTGTAAACACTTTGTATATATATATATATAAAAAAAAAAATCCCGGCAATGATTTATTCATCCACATCGATTGATGCGAATGGAGAAATCTGGTTTGCCAGGGCATATGAGCTAAGTGGGTATGGATGTAGGGCGGAGCTCCTATGTCCTGGCAGACGCCTTTCCCCTCCATTTTTTTTTTTGGCAGAGATTTTTTCATCCACATTGATCGATGCGAATGAAGAAATCTGTGCCGTTCATTTTTTTCTTTCAGCCCAGAGGCTGAACGGAAAAAAAAATCTCATTAATTGTATGCTCAATATAAGGAGAATAGCAGAAACTCCTAATGCTGGCCATACATGTAATGATTGCGGAGACCCTCAAATGCCAGGGCAGTACAAACACCCCACAACTGACCCCATTTTGGAAAGAAGACACCCCAAGGTATTTGCTGAGGGGCATATTGAGTCCATGAAAGATTTAAATTTTTGTCCTAAGTTAGCGGAAAGTGAGACTTTGTGAGAAAAAACAAAAAAAAATCAATTTCCGCTAACTTATGCGAAAAAAAAAAAATTCTATGAACTTGCCAGGCCCCTCATTGGATACCTTGGGGTGTCTTCTTTCCAAAGTGGGGTCACATGTGGGGTATTTATACTGCCCTGGCTTTTTAGGGGCCCTAAAGCGTGAGAAGAAGTCTGGGATCCAAATGTCTAAAAATGCCCTCCTAAAAGGAATTTGGGCACCTTTGCGCATCTAGGCTGCAAAAAAGTGTGACACATCTGGTATCGCCGTACTCAGAAGAAGTTGGGGAATGTGTTTTGGGGTGTCATTTTACATATACCCATGCTGGGTGAGATAAATATCTTGGTCAAATGCCAACTTTGTATAAAAAAATGGGAAAAGTTGTCTTTTGCCAACATATTTCTCTCACCCAGCATGGGTATATGTAAAATGACACCCCAAAACACATTCCCCAAATTCTCCTGAGTACGGCGATACCAGATGTGTGACACTTTTTTGATGCCAAGGTGGGCAAAGGGGCGCATATTCCAAAGTGCACCTTTCGGATTTTGCAGGCCATTTTTTACACATTTTGATTGCAAAGTACTTCTCACACATTTGGGCCCCTAAATTGCCAGGGCAGTATAACTACGCCACAAGTGACCCCATTTTGGAAAGAATACACCCAAAGGTATTCCGAGAGGGGCATGGCGAGTTCCTAGAATTTTTTATTTTTTGTCGCAAGTTAGTGGAATATAAGACTTTGTAAGTAAAAAAGAGAAAAAAAAAAATCATCATTTTCCGCTAACTTGTGACAAAAAAAAAAAAAATCTAGGAACTCGCAGTGCCCCTCACGGAATACCTTGGGGTGTCTTATTTCCAAAATGGGGTCACTTGTGGCGTAGTTATACTGCCCTGGCAATTTAGGGGCCCAAATGTGTGAGAAGTACCTTGCAATCAAAATGTGTAAAAAATGACCGGCGAAACCCGAAAGGTGCACTTTGGAATATGTGCCCCTTTGCCCACCTAGGCTGCAATAAAGTGTCACACATGTGGTATCGCCGTACTCAGGAGCAGTTGGGGAATGTGTTTTGGGGTGTCATTTTACATATACCCATGCTGGGTGAGAAAAATATCTTGGTCAAATGCCAACTTTGTATAAAAAAATGGGAAAAGTTGTCTTTTGCCAAGATATTTCTCTCACCCAGCATGGGTATATGTAAAATGACACCCCAAAACACATTCCCCAACTTGTCCTGAGTACGGCGATACCACATGTGTGACACTTTTTTGCAGCCAAGGTGGGCAAAGGGGCACATATTCCAAAGTGCACCTTTCGGATTTCACCGGTCATTTTTTACACATTTTGATTGCAAAGTTCTTCTCACACATTTGGGCCCCTAAATTGCCAGGGCAGTATAACTACCCCACAAGTGACCCCATTTTGGAAAGAAGACACCCCAAGGTATTCTGTGAGGGGCATGGTGAGTTCCTAGAATTTTTTATTTTTTGTCGCAAGTTAGTGCAATATGAGACTTTGTAAGAAAAAAATAAAAAAATAAAATCATCATCATTTTCCGCTAACTTGTGACAAAAAATAAAAAGTTCTATGAACTCACTATGCCCATCAGCGAATACCTTAGGGTGTCTACTTTCCGAAATGGGGTCATTTGTGGGGTGTTTGTACTCTCTGGGCATTGTAGAACCTCAGGAAACATGACAGGTGCTCAGAAAATCAGAGCCGTTTCAAAAAAATTTTTTATCAAAGACATGTAGAACTATAAATTTAGCGAAAAATTTATATATGGATGTCGTTTTTTTTGCAAAATTTCACAGCTGAAAGTGAAAAATGTCATTTTTTTTGCAAAAAAATCGTTACATTTTGATTAATAACAAAAAAAGTAAAAATGTCAGCAGCAATAAAATACCACCAAATGAAAGCTCTATTAGTGAGAAGAAAAGGAGGTAAAATTCATTTGGGTGGTAAGTTGCATGACCGAGCGATAAACGGTGAAAGGAGTGTAGTGCCGAAGTGTAAAAAGTGGCCTGGTCATGAAGGGGGTTTCACCTAGCAGGGCTGAAGTGGTTAAAGAGAGAGGCTCAATTAAATGTCCTCCCTCTTCTACAAACACACTGCACACTGGTATTGACAGTTTACGTGGTAATATACTGTGTTAAATGCAACTGCTAAACTAATGCAGTACAATGTGTTAACTAAAACTTCTCAGTATCTTGACACAATGCAATATGCAGAATAAAATTGCTGTTACAGCAAAACCCTGAGGAGCCAGTGCAGAGGATGTGAGGGCTAGTGGCCCTGATGAGATGTTGTCTCAGGATCTACTCCCTCAGGCCATTGCCTCCTGGGGATCGGAGCAGTGGAAAGGTGATTTGAAGAATCAAGCCAGAAGTAAACATATAAAAATCTCTCTTTACATGCAAAATACAACTTGTGGCACATCCAGAGGTAATAAGTATAAAGTTCAGTTTCTGGGACCAGATGATGACCTATGGTGGCTAGTTGTGTGAAAATTTAATGGCACTTGAATGTACTTGTGGACATAGGTGTCTATTGTGATACAGGCCTTATGTTACTCTGGCCTAGTGTTTTTTTATGTGATGGGTATCTGAGCTGTAGTTCCTTATATGCGGCATTGTCTTTCGCTGATCATTCTGCTGTATTTTTACACTGATGCTTTCTGGAAGCAGTATTCTTGATTCTTCAGATCTTTCTGAAGTGTTGAACTCATAGGAGATTTAGCTATGGTTCCTAGTAGAAGTTCTGACATGCGCTTCCCCTCCTTCACGCTGTGGACTGGAACTCCTGGCAGGAAGCAGGACCAGCTCACTCCTACTAAGAGGGGAGGAACATGGTGGTTAGCCTGTTCCTGCCAACCACTGCCAACAATACCTTCCCTAGCTGGAACACACGACCAATACAGTAAAATACATAACAATAAGAATACATAACTATTTACAATTAGTGTTGAGCGCGAATATGGGAATAACAAATTTTTATCTCGAATATTGCATATTCGAGAATTAGCAAATATTTTGAATATAGTGCTATATATTCAACAGAAAGAGAGAATACCCAGCTTCTTGTGGAGTAAAAAATTGTTCTTTATTGGCTCATCATATAAAATCCACCAAAATCACAGGAAAAAGGTGTAGTAACATGTTTCGGGCTACAGAATCCAGCCCTTCATCGTGTCTGGATTTTGTAGCCCGAAACATGTTACTACACCTTTTTCCTGTGATTTTGGTGGATTTTATATGATGAGCCAATAAAGAACTATTTTTTACCCCACAAGAAGCTGGATATTCTCTCTTTCTGTTGGATATTCTATTGGGCCCTGTTCTGGCCTTTTTTCTGTGCTTTGTGGATTCAAGTCAGAGGTGAGAGCTGCAGCCATTTCTATCATTGTTTTAGTGCTATATATTCGTTATAGCGAATATTCGTCATTTTTTCCCATCTGAACACATGAGTCGTCCCTGCTTCTTGCTTGTGGGCCAATGACTGATTGCTTGTGGGCCAATGACTTTCAATGGGTCCGTTGAAAACTCGGAAAATGCACCGTTTGTCATCCACGTCCGTGATCCCTGTTTCCTGTCCGTCAAAAAAATATGACCTGTCATATTTTTTTTACGGACAACGGTTCACGGACCCATTCAAGTCAATGGGTCCGTGAAAAAACACGGAGGCACACAAGATTGCCATCCGCGTCCGTGATCTGTGTCCGTAGGCTACTTTAGCACAGACGGATCCGCAGATCCGTCTTCATACAGCTTTTTCAGAGCTGAGTTTTCACATCGTGAAAACTCTGATCCGACAGTGTATTCTAACACAGAGGCGTTCCCATAGTGATGGGGACTCTTCAAGTTAAAATATACTAAGAACTGTGTACATGACTGCCCCCTGCTGCCTGGCAGCACCCGATCTCTTACAGGGGGCTGCGATCCGCACAATTAACCCCTGGTGAGCCTCCAAAAATCACGGAAGACACACGGAAGAAAAAACGGACACGGATCACGGAACACCGTTTTGCGGACCGTGAAAAAATACTGTCGTGTGCATGAGGCCTAAGATGTATGTTTTAACATGAAAAATCTTTGTAAAAAATCCCTGAATCCACAGTCAGAGAGGCCTTAGAAGCACTAGACCTTCTCTGCACTCTTCTTTAATAATCGGGCAGAGAACTCAAAAAGTGCTCTTAAATTGTAGTCCTAAACTGGTTATCCCATCTGGATATGTGGGGCTTATCCACAGGATATGCCATAAATGTCTGACATGTGTGGGTTCTCTGGGATCTACTCCTGTCTCAAGAATGGGGGCTTTTCTCATACTAATGGGAATGGAGAGGTGGCAATGCATAACACTATCCATCAACTTCTGAAACAGGCAAGGCTTTATTAGATCAACTTTCTCATTTTGATGAAGGCTGCCCAGATATGCTCCCCGATTTCTCCCTGATGCCTGCAAGGATCATAATGATGGAGATATCTATCAGTCAAGTACTATATTGTGTGTTATCGCCAATGTTCTCTATGGGGAAGGGCATCAAGTTGCACATGTACTGTATGTGTTGCATTATGCATGCCCTATATGTAAAAATTAGTAGTGATTATGTACACTACAGCACTAAAATTGCCTTGGGGTGCAAGTCTTAGACATTTATTTAAGGGTCCATTCACATGTCTGTGTGTGTTTTGCGGATCTACGAATCCGCGAATCCGCAAAACACAGACATAGGCGGTGTGCGTTCCGCATTTTGCGGCCCGCACATCGCCGGCACTTAATAGAAAATGCCTAATCTTTTCCGCAATTGCGGACAAGAATAGGACATGTTCTATTTTTTTTTAAGGAACAGAATTGTGGACCCGGAAGTGCAGATCCGCAATTCCGGATCCGGGCAGCACATCGTGCTGCCTCATAGAAATGAATGGGTCCGGATTCAGTGCGGGTGCAATGCGTTCACCTCACGCATTGCACCCACGCGGATATCTCGCCCGTGTGAAAGGGGCCTTAGGGCTGTTTCACACGAGCGGATGCCGTGCGTGACATCCGCTCCGTGAATGACAGCCAAGACCCGATGCAGACTGCAGAAGCACGGAGCATTAACATGATTGATAATGCTCCGTGCCTCTCTGTGGTCTCTTAACTACGAAATCACAGTGACATCGGGTCTTGGCTGTCATTCATGGAGCGGATGTCACGCACGGCATCCGCTCGTGTGAAACAGCCCTTAGAATCACTCCCCACTTCACTTATTTCGGCAGTCACAGGGCCAAAACTGACAGAATAACTCAACTATGAACTCTGCCTTACAGGTCGATGTTAGCGCCAAGAAGAAGTGCACTCCTTTTACACCGTCGTCAGCTGATTCGACATAGATGTCTACAGAATTGTAACCATGGAAATGAGCAGTGTATATTGTGAAGGAAAAATTAATCCAGCCAGCAAAGGAAGCAATATGGATAATAAAAATACATTAGTAAGTGGCTTGAAATAACCTTTTCTAAATAATAAATGCTATTTGCTGAAGTGAGACAACCCCTTTAATGTTAGAAAGTCCCTTTAACCCCTTCACGCATTACATAACTGTAGGTCATAATGTGTGAGGGGATGTATAAAGCGGTTCTCTGCAGCGGGCCGGCTCCATACACGGCGCGTGTCGCCTGTATCATACATCCGGCAGCCGTCCACACTCACAGCGAGTGGCGATCAACGCTGATCATGGCACATGTGAGTGAAGGCAGAGGGATGCGGCTTCCTCTGCCTTCTGATTGGAATCCCCGCAGTAAAATCATAGGGTTCCATCCGGTTGCTATGGCAGCCTGGACGCTGCTGAAGCTCTCGAGGCCTGCCGTGGCATTCTCTATAATGAGCCATGCACAAGGTATAGCTCATAATGGAGACTGTAAATCCTAATAACCCTAATAGAGATCTATTAAGGTGAATAGAAGAGGGGATTAAAAGATCCCATGTACTAGGCCCTTATAGGGTCTAATATTTTTTTTTTAAAAAGATGAAAAAAAATAAACATATTAGGTATTGCTGTATCAGAAAATGTCCTATACTGTAAACACCATAATGGTTCGCCATATTTTTGTCATCTTGCCCCCTTGAAAAAATGTAATAACAATGATCAAAAACACGTACATATCACAAAAATGCTATTGATAAAAAATGCAATTCGTTGCGCAAAAAACAAGCCTTCATACTGTCAGGATATGGCAATGCAAAGAAAATTTAGATTTTTTTCAAAGGTTTTAATTTTTTTAAACGCAGTAAAACAAACAAAAAAATGATACAAGTTTTATATTGCCGCATTCATATAAGGAATAAGGACGTTAGGTCATTTTTAGTGCACAGTGAACGCTGTGATATCAAATACCCAAAAACCTAGGCGGAATTCTGTTTTGTTTTGTTTTTTTCAATTTTGCCACACAAAGAATTTTCCTTCCCGTTTTCGATTACAAGATATGGTAAATTAAATGGTGGCATTATTATAAATAAGCCATCATATTGCTATGTGAATGGAAAAATAAAAAAGTTATGGTTATTGTAGCATGAGGAGGAAAAATCCAAAATGCTAAAATTTAAATTGGGCTCTACTCCAAAGGGCTAAACTTGGTTCTGTAATCGTGTTATGCAGCCACCAAATTCTGGTGTTCTATTACAACTAGTGATGATCACGAATATTCTAATTGCAAATTTTTATCATGAATATCGGCGCTTCGAGAATTCGAGAATATTTAGAATATAGTGATATATATTCGTTATTCCGAATATTTGATTTTTTTTTTATCAGTACACACGATCCCTCCCTGCTTCTAGTTTGTGGGCCAATGAGAAGGCTGCATAATCTTTGACTTTAGGAGTAGTGTTGATTGCGAATTTTGGTAATGCAAATTTTTATCGCAAATTTTTCAATTGCCGATTTCCGCAATCAAGAAAATAATGACTGGAGATAACAAATTCTCAAATTTGCAAATATATGGCAAATATTTGCCCAAATATTCGTGAAATATCACAAATTTGAATATTTCCCCTGCCGCTTATCACTAATTACAAATATTGTTCGTATCCATGAGTATGAACGGAGGAGAAATAGAGTCAGGACAGGAGGCGCATGAGCGACATTCACACTAAAAATGGACAGACGCCTGCCATCTTACTAAAGGAAAGACCAGACCATAGCCAAATGTCCATGTCTGACCTGCGCATAAGAACTTAAGAAGCTAACTCTTGGAGGAAGACTTGTGAAGCACTGTGATCGTCTGTTTATATAATTTCCTACACTTGCTTGAGAAAGGCTCTATTGTTGAGCTGAAACATTGCAATCACATCTGTGAATAAAATACCTTTTGATTAATTTGGCATTGCTGATGTTGGCTAGTCTTCGCTAGGTCCATCATATTACTGCAGCTTTCTGTCTGCCTACTGTCATGTTCAATTACTGTATGGCAGGGATGTGCCGTAATAGCGTGGTAGCCGCTGCTGTGGCGGGGACCCAATGCGACACAAGGCAGTCCGATGCCATGCAGAGGCTGACCAATGCCTTGCACAGCATCGGGAACTGCCTTCTACGGGAACTGCCTTCACATGATCCACCCTGTCTAAAAAACACCATAAAAAAATATATATAAAAACAATGTAAAAAAAAAGCCATTTTTGTCACCTTACATCACAAAAGGTGCAACACCAAGCGATCAAAAAGGAGTATGCCCCCCAAAATGGTATCAATAAAACCATCACCTCATCCCACAAAAAATGAGCCCCTACCCTAAGACAATCGCCCCAAAAATAAAAATAAATATAGCTGTTGCAATTTTTGTGATGTAATGTGACAAAAATTGTTCTTTTTTTACATTTTTTTTTTTTTTTTACGGTGTGAACCTGAGTGGTTAGGTCATGTAATATTTTCATAGAGCTGGTTGTTACGGATGTGGCGATACCTCAGAACATGGAGACACTAAAACATTTTTTTTTTCAAAACTGCTATTATTGTGCTAAAATGAAATACATAAAAAAAATATACATATTAGGTATTGCCACATCCGTAACAACCAGCTCTATAAAAATATTACATGACCTAACCAATCAGGTTCACACCATAAAAAAAAAAAAATGTAAAAAAAAGCCATTTTTGTCACATTACATCACAAAAATTGCAACAGCAAGTGATCAAAAAGGCGTATGCCCCCCAAAATAGAACCAATCAGACCGTAACCTCATTCCTCAAAAAATGAGACCATACCTAAGAGAATCGGTCAAAAAATTTAAAAGCTATGACTCTCAGACTATGGAGACACTAAAATATGATTATTTTTTGCTTCAAAACTGCTATTATTGTGCTAAAGTGAAAAAAATAAAATAAGGTATACATATTAGGTATCGCCACATCCGTAACAAACAGCTCTATAAAAATGTCACATGACCTAACCACTCAGATGAACACCGTAAAAAAAAAAAAAAACTGTAAAAAAAGGCCATTTTTGTCACAAAAATTGCAACAGCTAGTAATCAAAAAGGTGTATGCCCCCCAAAATAGTACCAATCAGACTTTCACCAAATCCCACAAAAAATGAGACCCTACCTGAGAGAATCGGTCAAAAAATAAAAAAGCTATGGCTCTCAGACTATGAGACACTATGAGACACTAAAATATCATTATTTCGGTTTCAAAAATGCTATTATTATGTAAAAATTTTCAAAATAAGAAAAAGTTGACATATTAGGTATTGCCACGTGCGTAACGATCTTCTCTATAAAAAAGTCACATGACCTAATCCCTCCGGTAAAGGCCTCATGCACACGACCGTTGTGTGCATCCGTGGCCGCTGTGCCGTTTTCCGTTTTTTTTCCGCTGTGATCCGTACAATTAACCCCTCAGGTGCTGCACCTGAAGGGGTCAATTGTGCGTATTATAGCCCCCTGTAAGAGATCCGGGGCTGCCAGGCAGCAGGGGGCAGACCCCCCTCCCTCCCTAGTTTAAATTTCATTGGTGGCCAGTGCGGCCCCCCCTCCCTCCCTCTATTGTATTAATAACATTGGTGGCACAATGTGCGCCCCCCCTCCCTCTATTGTGATAATAACATTGGTGGCACAGTGTGCGCCCCCCCTTCCTCCCTCTATTGTATTAATACGTTGGTGGCAGTGTGCGGCCTCCCCCGCCCTCCCTCCCTTCCTCTATTGCATTAATAATATTCGTGACAGTGTGCAGCCTCCCCTCTACCCCCCCCCATCATTGGTGGCAGCGGAGTTCCGATCGAAGTCCCAGTTTAATCGCTGGGGCTCCGATCGGTAACCATGGCAACCAGGACGCTACTGCAGTCCTGGTTGCCATAGTTACTTAGCAATAGTAGAAGCATCATACTTACCTGCTGGCTGCTGAGATGTCTGTGTCCGGCCGGGAGCTCCTCCTACTGGTAAGTGACAGCAATGCGCCGCATAGACCTGTCACTTACCAGTAGGAGGAGCTCCCGGCTGGACACAGACATCGCAGCAGCCAGCAGGTAAGTATGATGCTTCTACTATTGCTAAGTAACCATGGCAACCAGGACTGTAGTAGCATCCTGGTTGCCATGGTTACCGATCGGGGCCCCAGCGATTAAACTGGGACTCCAATCGGGGGGGGAGAGGGGAGGCCACACACTGCCACCAATGTTATTAATGCAATATAGGGAGGGAGGGGGGGGGGCGGGGAGGTCGCACACTGTCACCAATGTTATTAATGCAAAAGAGGGAGGGAGGGGGCCGGGGGAGGCCGCACACCGGCCACCAATGATATTTAAACTGGGGAGGGGGGGGGTCTGATCTCTTACAGGGGGCTATGATACGGGTTAATTGTGCTGATGATCACGGCCCCCTGTAAGAGATCGGGTGCTGCCAGGCAGCAGGGGGCAGTCATGTACACAGTTTGTAGTATATTCTAACTAGAAGCGTCCCCATCACCATGGGAACGCCTCTGTGTTAGAATATACTGTCGGATATGAGTTTTCACAATGTAACTCATATCCGACAGTATATTCTAACATAGAGGCGTTCCCATGGTGATGGGGACGCTTCAAGTTAAAATATACCATCGGATTGGAGAAAACTCCGATCCGATGGTATAAAAGAGACTCCAGACTTTACATTGAAAGTCAATGGGGACGGATTTGTTTGCAATTGCACCATATTGTGTCAACGTCAAACGGATCCGTCCCCATTGACTTGCATTGTAATTCAGAACGGATCCGTTTGGCTCCGCGCGGCCAGGCGGACACCAAAACGACTTTTTTTTCATGTCCATGGATCCTCCAAAAATCAAGGAAGACCCACAGATGAAAAAACGGTCACGGATCACGGACCTACGGACCCCGTTACAAGACCTTAAAAAAAATACGGTCGTGTGCATGAGGCCTAACGCTGTAAAAATAAAAAATTTAAACGGTGCCAATCCATTTTTTGTTACCTTACCTCACAAAAAACGCAATATAGAGCAATAAAAAATTATATGTACCCCAAAAAAGTACCGATAAAACTGGCACCTTATCCCTTAGTTTCCAAAATGTGGTCACTTTTCTGAGTTTCTACTGTAGGGGTGCATCAGGGAGGCTTCAAATGGGACATGGCATCTAAAAACCAGTTCAGCTAAATTTGCCTTCCAAAAACTATATGGCGTTCCTTTCCTTCTGCACCCTGCCGTGTGCCCGTATAGCAGTTTACGATCACATATGGGGTGTTTCTGTAAACCGCAGAATCAGGGTAATAAATATTGAGTTTTATTCGGCTGTTAACCCTTGCTGTGCTACTGGAAAAAATCAATTAAAATGTAAAATCTGCCAAAAAAGTTAAATTCTGAAATTTCATCTCCATTTTCCATGAATTCTTGTGGAACACCTAAAGGGTTAACAAAGTTTGTAAAATCTGTTTTGTATACCTTGAGGGGTGTAGTTTCTAAAATGGGGTTATTTTGGGTTGGTTTCTGTGACGGTAGTAGAAAATATCCCCGTCAAGCATTCCCTTCTTCCCATGAAAGAAAGTCACCCAATATTCCACGAGTAGGAATATCCCTGGAATCGCCGAGTAATCCACACATGAGTCAAAACTTAATGTTGGAAACACGAGACTAACTTTACTGGGGCACAGAACTCACAATTTATGCAGCATAAAACTCCTCCTCTGGGCCCGGCTAGATAATTGAGTTTTAACAATACACACAGCTCAATTGTCTGCTGGCCAGAACATTTACAACTTTTAACACTTTCAGAATACACACAGCTCAATTGTCTGCTAGCCAGAACATTTACAACTTTTAACACTTTCAGAAAAGTACTTTCCATCCCACATACAAACATAATTTCAGCCTCCCTGTTCGGTACACGAATACATTCATTCTTGACATTTGGAACCGAACAATATAGACCTTAAAATAGCAGGGAGAGAATTAAACTGAAGCATATAGGCAATTGCATCAAAGTCCTTCACAATGGCCCCCCTTTTTCTCCCTGCTCCGGCAACTCGGTTGGACCTTTCCTGGTCCAGTAGGGTTGACGGGTTCAGAGCTTTTAGTCCGAGGTTAAATCCGTTTGGCGTGACAATCCATCGGCATTCCCGTTTTGCTTGCCTGGGCGATAATAAATCGTAAAGTCATAGGGCTGTAAGGCCAAGCTCCAGCGTAGCAAACGGGCGTTGTCCCCTGAAACCCGGTTAAGCCACACCAAGGGGTTGTGATCGGTGATGAGAGTGAACGCCCGGCCATAAAGGTAAGGTGTGAGCTTTTTGAGTGCCCACACCAAGGCCAAACACTCTTTTTCAATGGTGGCATAGCTGACCTCCCTTGGCAACAGCTTCCGACTCAGGTATGCCACCGGGTGCTCACCTCCATCCTCCCCGATCTGGCTCAGTACTGCCCCCAGTCCATACATTGAAGCGTCTGTGTGGACAATAAATCTTTTGTTAGGATCTGGGGTAACCAACACCGGAGCATTAACCAGAGCAGTCTTTAGTGCTTGGAAAGCCACCTCGCATTCCGGGGACCACAGGACTTGTCGGGGTAGCTTCTTTTTGGTCAAGTCGGTCAGGGGTTTGGCCAGGGCGCTATAGTCGGGTACAAAGCGTCTGTAATAGCCGGCTGTGCCTAAGAAAGCCATGACTTGTGTCTTGGTGTGGGGAGTGGGCCAATTGGCAACAGCCTCGATCTTAGCCGGCTCCGGCCGTTGCTTACCACATCCTACTCGGTGGCCCAAATATTGTACCTCCGCCATACCCAAGTGACATTTGTCGGGTTTCAGGGTCAGCCCGGCCCCCCTGATCCTATCTAATACTACCCCTATGTGCTCTAGGTGCGCTTCCCAGGTATCGCTGTGGATGGCGATGTCATCCAGGTAAGCGCATGCAAAGCTCTGGAGACCCCCAAGTAACTGATCCACCATCCGTTGGAAGGTGGCCGGGGCATTCTTCATCCCGAACGGCATAACCCGGAATTGGTATAGGCCGAACGGGGTGATGAAGGCCGACTTGGGTATGGCATCTTCTGCTAGGGGAATCTGCCAATATCCCTTGCATAGGTCTATTGTGGTCAGATACTTCCCTGCAGAGATACGGTCAAGCAGCTCGTCCATCCGTGGCATCGGATAGGCGTCCGTAACTGTCTTGTCGTTGAGGCGCCGGTAATCTACACAGAAGCGGGTTGTCCCATCCTTCTTTGGCACTAAGACTACCGGCGAGGCCCAAGGACCTTCTGAGGGCTCGATTACGCCTAGCCTAAGCATCTCATCTATTTCCTTCCGCATCCCTTCCCGGACTGCTTCGGGGATACGGTAAGGGGGCTGTCTCAGGGGTGCCTGTCCTGGAGTCTCTACCTTGTGTATGGCTAGGAGTGTGTATCCAGGCTCCTGAGAGAATGTGGCCTGTTTTGTTTCTAGTAAGCGGACAGCTTGAGCCCGCTCTTGCGGCTCCAGCTGTTCACCTAGCTGGACTTTCTTTATCTGGGTCATCCCGTCGTTACTGCCCAATAGGTCGGGAAGGGGTAGGGTCTCTGTGTCTTCTCCTGCTGGTGCACAGATAGCGGCTACCTCCTCTGCATGTTCCTGATAGGCCTTGAGCATGTTGATGTGAAAGGTTCGTTTCACATCTTCATCCTCGCAGCTGGCTATCGTGTAGGTCGTGTCGCATATCTGTCCTATAACTTTATAGGGGCCCTGCCAGGCGGCCTGGAGCTTGTCTGTTCGGACCGGTCTTAATACCATGACCTTTTGGCCTATCTGAAAGCTCCGGTGCCTAGCCCGTCGGTCATACCATACCCTCTGGCGCTGCTGGGCCGCCCGGAGGTTCTCTCGCACTGTCTGGGCTAATTCCTCCATGCGGTCCCTCAGCTCCAGGACATAAGGTACAACCGGGGTCCCCTCAATCTCTGTCTGCCCCTCCCAGTGATCCTCGATGAGATCTAAGGGCCCCCTCACCCGCCTCCCATAGAGAAGTTCGAAGGGTGAGAATCCGGTTGATTCCTGCGGCACCTCTCGGTAGGCAAAGAGAAGGTGTGGCAGGAATCGCTCCCAATCCTTGTATGCCCCCGTGAACGACTTCAACATTTGCTTTAGCGTTCCGTTGAAGCGCTCGCACAGGCCGTTAGTCTGGGGATGGTATGGGGAGCTAGTCAGGGATTTAACTCCACAGGTTTTCCATATCTGCTGGGTTACCTCGGCCGTGAATTGGGTACCTTGGTCGGACAGAACCTCCTTGGGAAAGCCTACTCGGGAAAATACTTTAACTAGGGCCTCTGCTACGGTCTCAGCCTGTATGTTAGAGAGAGCTACCGCTTCGGGGTAACGGGTGGCGTAGTCTACTATGGTGAGTATATACCGCTTGCCGGAACGGCTAGGTTGGGCCAGGGGCCCTATAATGTCCACGGCTACCCTTGTGAACGGTTCTTCAATAATGGGCATGGAAACTAGTTTAGCCTTTGGGTGGTCTCCCTTTTTACCTATACGTTGGCATACCTCGCACGTTTGACAATACGCCCTGACGTCGTCAGATACCCCAGGCCAGAAGAAGTTCTGGGTTACCCGATACCCTGTCTTCTTGCGTATTCCCAAATGGCCTGCCAAGGGTACGTCGTGCCCAATCCTCAATAACTCCTGCCGGTATTTCCGGGGAACTACCAGCTGGCGTTTTTGCTTAGGCCCTGGTGCATTACCCCGGGTCTCGGTGAGCCTGTACAAGCGGCCGTTCTCCCAGATAAATTGCTCCTTCTCTAATCCCCCTTGGCCCCTCCTGGCTTTCTCTCGATACTTTCTGAGGGAAGGGTCTCCGGTCACCTCCCGCCCAAAGTCCTCTGGGGTGTCCCAGGGTAGGGGTTCTACAGTCAAGGGTAGGTTGGGTTGGCTTACCTGGGTCTCAGTAGGAAGAGGATGGCTCTCGGCAGCGCGACTTTGTGCTCTGGTGGTTACTGCGTGGGCCTCCTGAGCGGGGGTAGAGGCGAACGCCGAAGTCAGGGGGCCAATGTCGTTGCCCAAGATGACTTCAGAAGGTAAGTCTTTCATGACGCCCACATGAACATTGCCAGCTCCCGCCCCCCAGTCTAGGTGTACCTGTGCAGTAGGGATACGGTATACTGCCCCCCCTGCCACTCTCACAGCAATTGATTTCCCCGTTTTCTCTGATGCCTTAATAAGGTGTCTTTGTACCAACGTGATGGTTGCCCCACTGTCTCTTAATCCCCGGGCGGTTTTTCCCTTAACCATGACCAGCTGACAATGGTGTTTCCTGTTGTCCGTAATAACAGATTGTACCATGAGGGCTCCGTAAAGGGTGCCCAATGGTTCTTCCTGACCCAATTCCTGGGGATCCCAAGCCGAGTCTACACAATGGGCTGCTGCTGGGGGGCGGTACCCAGGTCGAGACCAATTTGACCTGGTGTTGTTGTCCATGGGGCAATTCTGCTTGTAGTGACCCAGCTGTTTGCACCGGAAGCAGCGTTGTTCATTGCCCTCCTGGCGTGGATAGCGAGGGCTAGATGTCACCGGTCTGTTAGGAGGTTGGTATCTAGTGGCGGGTGGGTATGAGGGCACCTTTGGTCGTGGAGGTTGTACCCGTGGTGTGACCGGGTTCGTCTTGCGAGTATCCGCATATTCATCCGCCAACTTAGCGGCCTCTGGTAGAGTCATGGGCCGGCGATCTCTCACCCAGTCTTTGACATCCGTCTGGATGTGCTCGTAAAATTGTTCCAGGAGCATTAGTTGCAAAATGTCCTCTGCGGTGGTGGCCTGGCTGCTGTTGACCCAGTTAGAGGCCGACAGGGATAACTGGCATGCCCATTCCACGTAAGAGTCTTTCGTGGTTTTGCGTGAGTCCCTGAATTTTTGTCGGTAGGACTCCGGGGTTACTGCATAACGAGCCAGGAGCACTTCTTTAACCCTGGCGTAGCTATGGATCTCCTGCTCTGGCACGGTCCGGCAAGCATCAGAAGCTTTGCCTGACAGTTTGCCTGACAATATTGCGACCCACTCTCCTCTATCTATTCGGTGCAGGTTACATTGTCGCTCAAAATCTGCCAGGTAATTATCAATTTCACAGTCTTTTTCATCAAAAGCTTAAAAAAGCGCTAAACGGAATCTTCCTTGTGTCTGCTGTACTGTACTCACTGTTTGGAGAATGTGCGGCTGCTTGTTGGACTGCTGCCAGTTTTAACTGTAGCTCTGCGTCTCTTATTTGTTTAGCCTCCTCCGCTAACAGGTTCATCACTTTCAGCACCACATCTGCCGTTGGGTTCGGACCGAACCATGCTAGCTTCTCTCTCATTGCCTTGTTGGCTGGTGATTCCTCCTCCTGAATCTCTGGTGTCCCCATCTCTTGTACTGCTGGCGTTGCTGCAACCAAGTTCTCCTGGTCTAGCTCCATTAATTCTGCTATAATGACCCGCTTGGTTTTGTTGCTAGCAATCCTTCCACGGACTTCCAGTAGTTCTTTCAGTGTATTTATTTCAAGCAGGGTGTACCGGCCTGTGACTGTAGTAGAAAATATCCCCGTCAAGCATTCCCTTCTTCCCATGAAAGAAAGTCACCCAATATTCCACGAGTAGGAATATCCCTGGAATCGCCGAGTAATCCACACATGAGTCAAAACTTAATGTTGGAAACACGAGACTAACTTTACTGGCGCACAGAACTCACAATTTATGCAGCATAAAACTCCTCCTCTGGGCCCGGCTAGATAATTGAGTTTTAACAATACACACAGCTCAATTGTCTGCTGGCCAGAACATTTACAACTTTTAACACTTTCAGAATACACACAGCTCAATTGTCTGCTGGCCAGAACATTTACAACTTTTAACACTTTCAGAAAAGTACTTTCCATCCCACATACAAACATAATTTCAGCCTCCCTGTTCGGTACACGAATACATTCATTCTTGACATTTGGAACCGAACAATATAGACCTTAAAATAGCAGGGAGAGAATTAAACTGAAGCATATAGGCAATTGCATCAAAGTCCTTCACAGTTTCTATTATGTAAGCCTCACAAAGTGACTTTAGACCTGAACTGGTCCTTAAAAAGTGAGTTTTGGAAATTTTCCGAAAAATTTCAAGATTTGCTTCCATACTTCTAAGCCTTTTAACGTCCCCAAAAATAAAATGTCATTTTCAAAATGATCCAAACATGAAGTAGACATATGGGGAATGTAAAGTAATTACTATTTTTCAAGGAATTACTATCTATTATAAAAGTAGAGAAATTGAAACTTGCAAATTTTGGTAAATTTTGGTAAATTTTGTATTTTTTATGAATAAAAATGTTTTTTTTTAAACTTATTTTTACCACTGTCATGAAGTACATTATGTGACAAGAAAACAATCTCAGAATGGCCTGTATAAGTAAAAGTGTTTTAAAGTTATCACCAGATAACACATGTCAGATTTGCAAAAAATGGCCTGGGCAGGAAGGTGAAAACACGCCTGGGTTTGAAGGGGTTAAACATCTCCCCCAGTTTTTGGAAGGTTTCTAATATTAAAAAGCATAACAAGTGATGGTGCAATGTGTTTTTAAACACTTTGGTGGTCATTTATAAAGCTGAAATATGCCTATATTAGGTGTATTTTCGGCACAGATTGCAGCACAACGGTTAGTTGCACCGCAATCTGCGACTTCTCCCTGCTCATGCCAGGTCTAAAATTGTAGGCGCGGCATGGGAGGGCAAGGGGACGGGGAGGCAGGCCCACCTCATTCATCATTTTCTACATCTGTTTCAGGCGTAGAAAAAAAGGTCTAAATGTAAGACAGCTAGGAAGCTGTCTTACATTTGGAACTGGTGGAGGATCCACCAAAGTTATGAAGAGGCCAGCGCCTCTTTATAACTCCAGCAGATCTACCACCAGCTTAGGGGTTTATTAAGACCACCGTCTAAAATGCTGGTCTTTATAAATATGCCCCTTTGTTTGTTAATACAGCTTTGCATTTACCCATAGCTATGTATGTAAGTGTCACTCTGAAATGATTTGCTACCACTGTCATTGACTTAAAAACCTAAACGGGGGGAGGTGTAAGAGAGAGAACAAAATTACATAATACAAAAATATGTTGCCTAGCATACAATAGTCATCACATATACTAAGTGGACTCCATAAAAGAAATAGAGCCCAGGCAAAGGTCCCCCCAATGCCTCTCAACAAAAAAAAAAAAATGTATTTGCTCTGATACTGAACTTTGTGTCAGTGCAGGGCAAGGGAGAGCATGGAAGCATGTCCAGGTTCATAATGACACATACAAGGGTGCAAGTGTTATTTTTAGCCAAGGCAGTGTGGTAGCTTATCAGGGAGGCATTTTGCGTACTCAGCCCTTTTTCCAGTTCATACCTTGTTCTCCCTGGCCCATTGATTTCTAGGCAGGCAGATTGAAACAGTGGCTAGACCAGTCCCAGTTTTCTCTCACTATTCTGTCTTGTCCAGCTTCAACTGTTATCTCAGAAAGGGTTACCAGCACCACAGATGGCATTATCACAGCCAAATGGACAAGTGTAGTCTCCACAAGTTTACAATACAGTACATTACATTTGTCAAAATGAATGAGGTATCTATGAGAATTTCCACATGCCTATGGCTAAGGCCAATGAATAGATTTGCCTTCTCTGACAGTTTGCTCAATCATGCCACTGCTGTTGTCTGCCTAATACCCGGTTCTATTCTGTTTGACTGCTGCCACCACCACAGTTTCTACTCCCTCTACCACCACTACCATTACCCCTAAACAGTGTGGGGTTTCGCTCTGGTAGATTGGGTAAGCGGGCACAGTACAGAGGCAAAATATAAGTTCTTAACTCAAAATGTCAGTGTTTATTCACACTTAAGGCAATTGCACAAAACAGCACATAACTTTGCAGTCTTGGTGTTAATTCACACACATTGGAAAGTCCATATAACACAAGTCACCTTGCTGGCAGCAGGTTTTAAGGGGCCTGTTTCCCGAGCGTGCTGCTTACAGCCCTCCAGCATGGCACAAAGCCTCGGATCCCAAAAAAAGAGACATCTCTGCTGAGCCCAGCTGCCTATTTAAGGACAGCCAGGTGCTGCCAAATGCGGACCAACACTAAAACTCCAGTATTTGACCTCACCTGGCTGGAAACCAGCCCAGCCACACATGCTGGGAGGAAAATTCCTGCCTTGCCAGACACAACCCCTCACTGTGTCACATACCCCCCCCCTTTATTCAACCTTGAGGGGGTGGACAAATGCCAGACAATGCACCCAGGACAGGGCATCCTTGTTTCCCTGCAACCGGGCTGCTCGGCGTTCTACCGAGAACTTAAAGTTCTGCAGAGACAAAAAACATCTAGTGACCCGGGCATTTCTTTCTTTGTCCTGGCTCATAAACTTGAGAGGGGAGTGGTTGGTCAACAGGCAGAACTTTCTCCCCAACAAATAGTAGCAGAGAGCCCACTTTATAGCCAGGCACTCTCTCTCCACTATACTGTGCCTGAATTTGGCTGGGGTGAGCTTGCGATCTAGGAAGACAACGGGATGCTCCTCCCTGTTTACTTCCTGAGACAGTACAGCACCGAGGCCTTCTTCAGAGGCATCCATTTGTACCACAAACTCCCTCTTGAAGTCGGGCATCACCAAAAACGGTGACCCACACATGGCCGACTTCAAAGCGGCAAAAGCCTCTTCTGCCCGATTATCCCAGCGAACCATCACTGATTTTCGTCCCTTCAAGAGCCCTGTCAAGGGTGCGGCTAGAGTAGCAAAGTGGGGAACAAACCTCATGTAATAGCCCACTATTCCCAGGAATTACTTTATTTGCCTAGTGGTGACAGGTTGGGGCCAATTCCGTATCGCCTCTATTTTGTTCACTTGGTATTTGATGACTCCGCGCCCAATGACATACCCCAGGTACTTAGTCTCTTCTAACCCTATTGCACCTTTTTTTGGGGTTAGCCCAGCTTTCCGAAGGGAGTCCACTACAGACTGCACTTTGGGTAGGTGACTTTCCCAGTCGGTACTGTGGATGACAATATCGTCCTGGTAAGCCAAAACGTAGCGACAATGTGGACGAAGCACAATGTCCATTAGTCGCTGAAAAGTGGTGGGGGCACCATGCAGACCAAAGGGTAAGACCAGCCCCTCAGGCGTGATGAAAGCAATTTTTTCTTTGGCAGCCTACGTTAAGAGCACCTGCAAGTACCCTTTCGTGAGGTCCAAAACAGAAAAATACCAAGCTTGTCCTAACCTCTCGATGAGCTCATCAACTCGAGGCATGGGATATGCACTGAATTTGGAAACCTCATTAAGTTTTTGAAAGTCGTTACAAAACCACAACGTCCCTTCCGGCTAGGGTACCAATACTATAGGACTGTCCCACTCACTTTTTGACTCCTCAATTACATCTAGCTGCAGCTTTAGCTCTACCTCCTCCCTTATGGCTTGTCGCCGAGCCTCAGGTACCTGGTATGATTTTAATTGGACTTTGGCCTGAGGCTCAGTGACAATGTGATGCTGGATTATGGAAGTGCATCCAAGGAGGTCCGAGAACACATCTGTGTTCCGACTAACAAACTCCCTGGCCTTCTGAGTCTGTATAATGGAGAGGCTGTCATCAATTTCTCTTGCATCAGACAGAGGGGCCGGTAGCTCTTCTCCTAGAAAACCGGATTTTGTCGCCCTGGCTGGTGTACCTGGTAGTTTACATCTCCAATTTTCTCAAGTACCTCGTAGGGCACCTGCAGCTAGCCAGAAACTTTCTGTCAACGGTCGGCACCAGAACCAAAACCTGATCACCCAGGTTAAAGATCCTGACCCGAGCCTACCGATTATAGACCCGACTCTGGGCTCGCTGAGCTGACTCCATATGCTCCCTAACAAGAGGCAACACTGTCTCTATCTGATCTTGCATCTGGGTAACGTACACAACAACACTTTTATGTGGAGTGGGTTATTCCCATGCCTCTTTGGCCACGTCCAAGAAACTACGAGGGTGTCTGTCAGATAGCAGTTGAAAGGACGAGAGCCCTTTAGAGGCCTGTGGTACCTCTCACACTGCGAACATGAGATAGGACAGAAGGAGGTCCCAGTCCTTCCCATCTTTAGACACTACCTTTTTCTAAATATTTTTTAATGTTTGGTTAAACCACTCTACCAGACCGTCCGTTTGCGGATGGTAAACGGATGTCCGTAGTTGTTTTATGTGCAGCAACTTACAGAGTTCCCTCATCACCTTGGACATAAAAGGGGTCCCTTGGTCGGTCAGAACCTGTTTAGGTAGTCCTACTCAGGAAAACATCTCCATTAACTCCTTAGCTATGAGTTTGTCCGAGGTATGTTGCAGTGGCACAGCCTCCGGGTACCGAGTGGCATAGTCTAGAATGACTAAGATGTGTTGATGCCTTCTAGCAAACTTCGGTACTGGGCCTATGAGGTCCATAGCTATTCAGTCAAACGGTACTTCGATAATGGGGAGAGGCACTAGGGGACTATGGATATGTGGCTGGGGGCTAGTTATCTGGAAGGCGCAGCCAGCTTAAACCCCCACTGATGTACCCGCTGGGCCCAGACCAACGTATTAACCCCCAATCTTGCCAAAATCTCACCCTTTACTTTTTGGTAGTCAGCCGCTCGATCGTCCAGCAAATCGAAATACACCTACTGGGAATCGTAAACCAGGAATGGAGAGACCACCTCAGCCCACTGGTCACAGGGTAGCTTTTCCCTAATGGCCACTTTCTCGTACATTGCCAGGTAGGTTTCAATGTTGTCTGCGGGGTTCATCTTAGGAATTGTGGCACAGATTGCTTTCTTGGCATCGTGGATGCTCGGGGTTGCTCCTGCTGTCTGAAAAGCCATCACGTGTTGTAGCAGCAACTGGTTAGTCTTCTGCTGCTGCTTATTAGCCTCACATTGCTACAGGTTTGTCTCTCGCTGCTGCATATTAGCTTCCATGGGCGCCTTCACAACAGCCTCTATTTTGTCATGGGGCACTGGTTGCAATACAGCTAGTTTAATGTACCACATACAACCGTGCCTGAAAAATGCAGAAACCAAAAATATTGGCATTCACTCCAGCCTCACTGCTCTTGCCCGCATCCTCCACCAATTGTGGGGTTTCACTCTGGTAAATAAGGTAAGGTGGCAAAGTACAGAGGCAAAATCCAAGTTCTTAACTCAAAACGTCAATGTTTATTCACACTTGAGGCAATTGCACAAAACAGCATGTAACTTTGCAGTCTTGGTGCTAATTCACACAAAATGGAAAGTTCATATAACACAAGTCACCTTGCTGGCAGTTCTGCCTCCAGTAGTCCACAACAGGCTTTAGGGGGCCAGTTTCCCCAGTGTGCAGCTCTTATCCCTTCAGCACTGCACAAAGCCTCAGATCCTAAAAACAGAGACATCTCTGCTGAGCCCAACTACCTATTTACGGACAGTCAGGTGCTGCCAAAACCCAGACCGGCACTTAAACTCTGGTCCGGTATTTGACCTCACCTGGCTGGAAACCAGCCCAGCCACATATGCTGGGAGGAAAATACCTGCCTTGCCAGACACAACCCCTCACTGTGTCACAACATCTACATATCTACTGCCTTGCCATTACTACCCCTTCACAGATGCATATTTACTGCCTTGTCTGTTAGTTTCCATTCTTTACTACTACTGAAGCCACTACTATGGCTGTTACCCTTACCCTTACACAGCGACACATCTCCTGTCATGTCCATGAGGTTCCACATCCACATCATACTACTGTTGCTCCCAAAAGAAAGAATACATTTTAGGTGCTTGTTTAGAACAAGGCACTGTTTTTTTAAAAACCACCAGGCGGCATCTACTTCCATTAATGCATAATGTTTATACTACCTGTTCAAATCAAGCCAGTGTTTATTTCCTGATAACACCATGTGCATTTAAACATCATCTGCCTACAATAAGAGACACATTTTTGAACATTTTTAAGTATAAATAGCATAACAAATTCAACTGCACAAGTTGCTTCTAACCATCAACTATGTGTTTACCCATATTTACGTTTGTCAGTGTCACTCTGACATTATTTACTATTGCTGTCATTGCACTAAACAGCTTAAAAGGTGAGACTGAAAGAAAGAAAGTAGAAAAAAATATGAATCCTAGGAGACCTCACAGTGCCATATATCTGGCCAATTGGAGCACTTTAAAAAGGGGTAGAATCGGTTTGGACCCAAATAAGAAAATTTAAGGCTACTTTCACACTTGTGGCAGAGTGCTCAGGCAGGCAGTTCCGTCACATACAAACTGATTGCATTTTAAGACTGATAAGGATCCTGATCTGTCTTAAAGAGGACCTTTTACCTGGAAAAACATTGTAAACTAAGTATCCTGACATATACAGCGGCGCCCAGGGAGCTCACTTGACTTACTATTATCCCTGGGCGCCGCTCCGTTCTCCCGTTATGTCCTCCGGTATCTTCGCTCACTAAGTTATAGTAGGCGGAGACTGCCCTTGTTCTGATGGGCGTCTCCTCCTCCTAGGCCAGGGGTAGGCAACCTCCGGCTCCCAGCTGTTGTGAAACTACAACTCCCAGTATGCATACTTGCTCTGCTCTTCTAAGAACTCTCGCAGAAATGAATAGAGCATGCTGGGAATTGCAGTTTCACAACATCTGGGAGCTGGAGGTTGCCTACCCCTGTCCTAGGCTGTAGCGCTGGCCAATCACAGCGCAGAGCTCACAGCCTGGGAGTTTTTTTTCTCCCAGGCTGTGAGCTGTGAGCTGCAATTGGCCAGCGCTAATGCCTAGGAGGAGGAGACGCCCAGCAGAACATGTGCAGTCTCCGCCTACTATAACTTTATCTTTAAAAATAACTCCTCTTTAAAAATGCATTGGAAGAATGGATCCGTCTGTCCGTTTGTCATATGGACAAACTGATCCGTTTTGATTTTTTTCCACATTTTTACTGGTCTTCGCATGCGCAGACTGGAAGGACGGATACGGCATTCCGGTATTTTGATTGAACTGAAGACATCCTGATGCATCATGAACGGATTGCTCTCCATTTAGAATGCATGGGGATATGCCTGATCAGTTCTTTTCCGGTATAGAGCCCCTGTGACGGAACTCAATGCCGGAAAAGAAAAATGCAAATGTGAAAGTACCCTTACCCTAACCTCAAATTAATTTCAAGAAATCTTCTCATCTTTACTATCATATCATTCCTGCATCTCAAGGTGATAATCTGTAGAAAAACTACATTGCTTTGCATGATAAAATAGTGAATGTGCACTTCATTGTTGAATATGCATTACGTCCTAATTTACCTTTAATAATGTAAATTACACTTTGTAGCTGAGTTCATGGTAGGATCAAAAAGTATGTCCCAAAGAAAAAGAAAGCTTGTTGAATGTTAATGTGAGCCAAAAGAGAATGTATCCTGTGTAGTAAAGCAATATGTGCTGTTTAGTAACAGAGGAGTCCTTGTCAGAGTAGAAACCTGCTTAGAAAAGAATTCATTTTTTCAAAGCGGTAAGGTCAGGGGTTTAACAGGTTCCTGCTGTGCTTCATGTGCTCATTCCATACAGGAGAAATATGCGTTGACAGAAAAGAATGTGGAAAGATATAGCTAAGCTTTTTCTAGATACATATCTACATTTAGTGACAATGTGCAGGAAAGTTTGGCATTTTGCATATATGTAATATCAATAGATGTAGGTTCTATAGTTTAATTTATGCATTATGCATATATATAATGGATCGAGATGAGCCGAATTTTAGAAAAAAATTTATTTGCACCGAATCTGAATTTCCTCATGCTTCGTTGTAAATAATCTAATTTTTTCCTAAAATGGCTGCTGCACGTGTGAGGACATGGAGAAAGAAACTCTGTGAAGGCAGAATCACCCATAATGCCATGCATACAGCCAATGAGCAGCCAGCCATGTGATGTCACAGCCCTTTAAATAGCCTAAGCCATCTTGAATTCTGCCATTTTCCAGTGTACTTAGTGCAGGGAGAGACATCAGCAGGCTCTAGGAAAAGTGCTAGAAAAAACTTAATTGTGCAAAAAAAATATTTACAAGTGCAGGGAAAGATTATTCAAGGTGTACGGAAAGGATAGGGAGAAATCATTCCATAGCATTTATGTTGAACAGGGGTCAGTAGGGGAGGTTACAGCCTGGGTAAAAGGAACAATCCTATTACACCTTGCTGCACTGACTGGGCACCCAAATTGAAATTGTAAAGATCTGTAATTCCAGCAATCCGTTCATGTTATTGGGGTGTTACAGCTATTAACAGGGTTTATTGCAAGGAAATATTTATATGTCTTATTTGCCCTTATGCGGTGCAGTTATGTGTTCTAAAGCATTTTTGGCTTGTATTAGTGGGGAAAAAGGACTTATTAGTGAAGTGCTAAAATTACAGCACTTTTTGTCATGTATTAGTGGCAAAAGAAAAATATATTTGCCGTTCAACGGTGCAGTTATATGTTCTAAAGCCTTTTGTGGCGTGTATTAGTGGCAAAATAAAAATATATTTGTCGTTCAGCAGTGCAGCTATATGTTCTAAAGACTTTTGTGGAGTGTATACGTGGAAAAATAAAAATATATTTGCCGTTCAGCGGTGCAGTTATATGTTCTAAAGCCTTTTGTGCCGTGTATTAGTGGCAAAATAAATATATATTTGCCGTTCAGTGGTGCAGTTATATGTTCTAAAGCCTTTTGTGGTGTGTATTAGTGGCAAAATAAAATTATATTTGCAGTTCAGCGGTGCAGTTATATGTTCTAAAGTCCTTTTTGTTGCGTAATAGTCGCAAAAAAAATATATTTGCCGTTCAGTGGTGCAAAACCAGCAGTTCGCCAGAGCATGCACAGTAGTTAAAGCGATGCTGTGCCAACAATGGGCATCGCAGTGTGCATGCCCCTGGCACGGCGAGGGATCTCAACCAGACCTTAGGATGATGCAAGAGAATAGAAGGGCGGGCATATGCAAAGGCTGGGGCGGGGGAACAATGAAAATAGGCAGGGCAGCCTGGGCACCAACATAGTGAACGCAGCCCCTGGGCACTTGCGAGTGCCAATTTGCATATTAATCAAAGTTTGTTTTTCCAGCTTCGGCAAGTGTAAAGACAAAGGTACCATAACATTCATGTATAGGTGTGCTATAGGGCAATGTAAGTATTGTATATGGCCATATGGAGGTGACAGACTCCCTTTAAGTGCAAAACACGAGCTGCAGTGAAGTAGACACCTCAAAAACCAAGAAAGGTCTCTGGCTCCTCCTGCTTCCTCTTCTGCTGCAGTCTCGGCCTCTTCATCCACCTCTGGAGTGACAGCCAGCCTGCAAACAGAGGTTCTGCCAGCAACACCACCACCTGGGTCACCAAGCATCTCCAAAATGACCGAAGGAAGCGTTCAGCTCTCCATCTCCAAAACACTAGAGCGGAAGAGGAAGTACCCCCCTACCCACCCGCGATCACTAGCCCTGAATGCCAGCATTTCTAAATTACTGGCCTTTGAAATGCTGTCATTCCGTCTGGTGGAGACGGAGAACTTTAAAGGCCTTATGGCGGTGGCTGTCCCACAGTACGTCATGCCCAGCCGCCACTACTTTTCCAGCTGAGCCATCCTTTCCTTGCACGACCAAGTCGGGGACAAAATCAGGTGTGCACTGCGCAACGCCATCTGTGGCAAGGTGCACCTCACTACGGATACGTGGACCAGTAAGCGCGGTCAGGGACGTTATATCTCCATAACAGCACACTGGGTAAATGCAGTGGCGGCTGGGCCTGAGGCGGATAGCAGTTTGGCGCATGTCATTCTATCACTGAGCATTGCAGGGCGCTTCAGTTTGCCTCCTGTTGCTTCCTCCTACAATGCTACGTCCACCGCCTCCATATGGACCTACTCCATATGGACCTCCACCTCATAAATCACTTTTTTTTTTATTTGTACATATTTTATTTTATGTCATTTCACTACTTCGCCTGTTACATTTTTTGGTGAAATTCACAAATTATTGGGTGTGATGTACCACTGCTATACCTATCCTCATCCATGGTTGAGGATTCAGTTTGGGCAGCTTTGCCAGGGATGGCCGTTTGTTGTCTGGTTACTATGGCCACCCTGTTATAGAACAGCAGCAGCTTTTGCTGATCATGTGGTCAGGTGTGCTTTCCGATCATGTGACCAGTCTGATCACGTGAGCGCAAGTAACTCATGTGAGATGTTCCCTCCCAGGCCTGGCATGGAGCGGATGTGATGTCATCAGCGAATTTACACAGGACACAGCAGGACGTGAGTGGCTAGATTCACTAGCTGCAGGGCTATTAAGAGTACTAGGAAAGCAAGTTAGACACGTTCTTTGAAGAAGCCGAGCGAAACGCTCGTCGGGGTGCGCTCTCCAGAGGTACAAGGTTTTGTCCCTCCATTACATATTATCAGGTATTGATTTGTCAGTTGTTGCTATTGGGCTCCATATGGTTCGCTTGATGTAAGTGATTTTCCCATGCAAACATTTTTGCTACCCTTTTTGGCTGCCTCAACTTTTGTGACTTTTGTCCGCATTTGTTTACCTGTACTATTGCAATATACTCCCTCCTTTGGCTTGCTGAGGAGGTTCTGCCATCTCCTCATACATGTTGCTGCTAAGCCATAAGGAGTGGTGTTTTAGGGGGTACAGTTATCTTGTGTACCTATGGGTGAGCTGCTGATTCGCAGCGTTAACTGCATTACTGCTATTTAATACCCATACTAACTATTAATTATTCATATGTTGTCTTTTATGATGCCATCCAATAAAATTTATCATTATCATATATGTGTGTTTCTGTTTTTTGGTATTATTGAGTATATTCTCACACATAGCCTCTCATCTTTCTGATGATTGTGTCAGTTATAACACTGCTATACCTAGTAGACAGGTTAAAAAAATTCACAAATTTGTCTGTTACATTTTCGGGTGAAATTCACCAATTTTTGGGTGATGTACCCCTCCTCTACCTAGTTGACAGCTTCAAATATTTCACTAATATTTATTTTCCATTTTCGGGTGACATTAAACTATTTTTTTCTGTCATAGACCCCTGCTCTACCAAGTAGACAGGTTAATAAATTTCACTAATTTTTCTGTTACATTCTTGGGTTGACATTCTACAATTTTGGACGTGAATAAACCTTTGCTCTGCATAGGTGACAGGAAATACAATTTCAGAAATTCTTCTTTAATTGATGCGCGCCACCTCCTTTCAGTCAATGCTTAAACTTTAACAAGTTGTCCCACATTTGTGCTTCAATCATTTGTCCCATATTTGCTCTTCAATAATTTGTCCGACATTTGCGCTTCAATAATTTGTCCCACATTTGCGCTTCAATAATTTGTCCCACAGTTGCGCCTCAATAACTTTTCCCATATTTCTGCTCGATCAAAATAAAATGTAATCCATTTATCTCCTTTGGATTTGGTCTCTCTTTCTCACGCTCCCTCTCTCGCGTGGAACCCTGATTCGCCGATAATCGTGATCAACATGGTAGGCTCAGAAAAGAACATCAAAAGTTGAGAGAGAAGATATCCAAATGGATGGTGGACGTCACAGGGATGTGCGATCAGGCAGAAGTTAACTAGAGTCAACAAAGCAGCAGCAGGGCCTCTCCTGGCTAATGTTTCCAAATCCAAAATACCACAGTGACATTCGCTATAATTTTTTATTAATCATTCCAATAACAGGGCATCTTAGGAGTCTTGTATTGTTATTTATCGTCATTACCTTCCCGAGTCGGGAGAGGGTGATTGCCGCGCGCCCCCTCCTTAACTTGGGAGCTTATGCTTTAATACTTTGTCCCACATTTCCACTCGATTACATTTAATTTCATCCATTGACCTCCCTTGGATGTGGTATCCCTTTCTCAGGCTCCCTCTCCGGCCTGGAACCCTGAATCCCCGCCACCCGTGATCACCATGGTAGGCGCATAAAAGAACATAGAAAGTTGATAGAGAAGATATCCAATTGGATCTTGGATATCACCGGGATGTGCAAAATGGTGGAGCAGTATGTATGCACACACCTACATGTACTGAATGATGGGTCTGCCCCCTTCAACTTCTGGGTCTCCAAATTGGGCACATGGCCTGAGCTTGCCCTTTACGCCCTGGAGGTGCTGGCCTGCCCTGCAGCAAGTATATTGTCTGAACGTGTGTTTAGCACGACTGGAGGGGGTTATTACAGGTTATATTTCCAAATTTTTTGGGGTGTACCGTAATTTAAAAGAATATAAATAAATTTAAAACCAAAAAACTGTGTAGGCTACCTACTCCTCCACCGCCGCTTCCACCTACACCGCCACATCCACCGCCTCCTCAACCTCCTACTCCATATGGACCTCGTCCTCCTAGATCAAGATTTTTTTTATATTTACGTATTTTATGTTATTTAATGTCATTTCCCTATCCAGTTTTGTTTGCAGAGCACTTGCCATGCTCTTAACCACATTTTGCTGGCATTTGCCCTCTAGCCCTTTCCATGCAATTTTTACAGCCATTTTAGTGCTCAAAAGTAGGGATGAGCAAACCCGAACTGTATAGTTCGGGTTCGTACCGAATTTTGGGGTGACATGGACCCGAACCCGAACATTTTCGTAAAAGTCCGGGTTCGGTGTTCGGCGCTTTCTTGGCGCTTTTTGAAAGGCTGCAAAGCAGCTAATCAACAAGCGTCATAGTACTTGCCCCAAGAGGCCATCACAGCCATGCCTACTATTGGCATGGCTGTGATTGGCCAGTGCAGCATGTGACCCAGCCTCTATTTAAGCTGGAGTCACGTAGCGCCGCACGTCACTCTGCTCTGATCAGTGTAGGAAGAGGATGCAGCTGCTGCTGTTAGGGCGAGATTAGGCAGTGCAGGGATTTACTCAGCAAAAACACTTAATGAAGTGATCGATCTACAGCTGTGAATCATTCAACTTCTGCTATTCAATTGCTCACTGTTTTTAGGCTGCCCAGAGCGTTTTTCAGTCACTTTTTTCTGGGGTGATCGGCGGCCATTTTGACGTCATCCGCCTGCGCGCGGTGGTGTCATGCGTGCGACGGGGCCGGAGGCGTGCGCATGACGCCCGCCCACACCGGCGGCACACTTTAAATCAGATACGAGCGCCGCTCACACCAGCGCATCCCAACGCAGGCAACATGCAGCCCGGACAAAGGTAATACTGAGCGACATGCTCATTCACTCTCTCCATCCACGGCAGCTTCTACTAAGATGTCCCCAAGGGATGTGACCCTGACCCTTACCTATTATTATACCAGAGGCCTCCCTTCTATCTGATGTATTCTTATATGCCTATTTGCCCAGCCTCACTACAGCATGTTATTAAGCCTTATGACAATTGATTTAACCTCTAAAACTTTACAGGTCTCACCATCCCATAGAAGCACCGCTACCCTGCATGACTTTGCCTATTGTTGCCCTTGACAATTATGAACTTTTGTGAGAAATATCACTATTTTATCATGTTGTGGACTTTGCCTACCATTGCCCTTGACAATTATGATTTTTTTGCGAGAGATATCACTATTTTCACTTATTGTGGATTCCAGCCTTGCTCCCTCTGCTTTTTCCTGTGTTCTCTCCTATTCTTGCCACTCAATGTTGTACGTTGTTGCACCTAATTGTACCTTACTATGTTTATGCAACTCCATAATTGAGAATATCTGTATTAATTATATCTGAAATGATAGTACGTTTACCTGTTACCCTCTGCGACACTAGCAAATCGCCAGTAGACAACATGGCATGCTATATATACTATGAATTATAAATGTAATATATACTATGAATTATACTTCAATTTACTTTAATCATGTATAAAATTTTCTGACACATTACATTGTATCTTACTCCAGGCCGTGATCAAGGTCCCATACAAGGACCGAAACGTTAAACGTTGGCCAAGTCTATGCATTCCTGGATGCTTACAAATAATGAAATTATGAAAAATTATGAATAATGAAATAAGATATAAATATCATGGAATGAAAATTATGAAAATTGAAAATATAAAATAATTTTCATATATACAAAAAACGAGTGCCGTGGTCTCTTTTACTATATATCCTCAATAACTTCACACGCTACCATGCATTTCCAAGTCTAATTTTGTCCGTAAAAATATACCTGTCATCCAGCGCCTAAATAATAGGCCTACAATTTATATTCAGCTAAATCTGTTGTTACTGCTGTGGCTGGTCAAGTTATTTAGTGTATGCCAAAGCACAGTTTTTGTTCTGGGTTGAAATACAATTCCCAACTTAGCAATTCCCTAAATCAGTGGTTTCTGCCGCCCAGCAAACAGAGGATGTACCACCAACACCACCACCTCCGTCACCAAGCATCTCAACCATGTCACACGGCAGCGTTCAGCTCTCCATCTCACAAACATTTGAGAGAAAGCGTAAATTGACACCTAGCCACCCTCGATCCCTGGCCCTGAATGCCAGCATTTCTAAACTACTGGCCTATGAAATGCTGTCGTTCAGGCTGGTGGACACAGACATCTTCAAACAGCTCATGTCGCTTGCTGTACCACAGTATGTTGTTCCCAGCTGCCTCTACTTGTCCAAGAGAGCCGTGCCTTTCCTGCACAACCAAGTATCCGATAAAATCAAGTGTTCACTGCGTAACGCCATCTGTGGCAAGGTCCACCTAACCACAGATACGTGAACCAGTAAGTACGGCCAGGGACGCTATATCTCCCTAACTGCACACTGGGTAAATGTAGTGGCGGCTGGGCCCCAGGCGGAGAGCTGTTTGCCGCACGTCCTTCCGCCGCCAAGGATCACAGGGCAACATTCTTGCCTCCTTTTGCCTCCTCCCCTACTCGGCTTCCTCCTCCTCTTCTTCCACCTGCTCATCCAGTCAGCCACACACCTTCACCACCAACTTCAGCACAGCCCGGGGTAAACGTCAGCAGGCCATTCTGAAACTCATATGTTTGGGGGACAGGCCCCACACCGCACAGGAGTTGTGGCGGGGTATAGAACAACAGACTGATGAGTGGTTGCTGCCGGTGAGCCTCAAGCCCGGCCTGGTGGTGTGCGATAATGGGCGAAATCTCGTTGCAGCTCTGGGACTAGCCGGAACGTGTTAGCAGGAGGCAACATTTCACTAACATGGTGGAACAGTACGTGTGCACACCCCTCCACGTACTGACTGATGGTTCGGCCCCATTCAACTTCTGGGTCTCCAAATTGTCCACGTGGCCAGAGCTAGCCTTTTATGCCTTGGAGGTGCTGGCCTGCCCGGCGGCCAGCGTTTTGTCTGAACGTGTATTCAGCACGGCAGGGGGCGTCATTACAGACAAACACAGCTGCCTGTCTACAGCCAATGTGGACAAGCTGACATTCATAAAAATGAACCAGGCATGGATCCCACAGGACCTGTCCATCCCTTGTGCAGAGTAGACATTTATAGCTACCTCCCCTTAACCATATATTATTGTACTCCAGGGCACTTCCTCATTCAATCCTCTTTATTTTAATTTTACCATTATATTGCGGGGCAACCCAAAGTTGAATGAACCTCTCCTCTGTCTGGGTGCCGGGGCCTAAAAATATCTGACAGTGGCCTGTTCCAGTGTTGGGTGACATGAAGCATGATTCTCTGCTATGACATGAAGCCTGAATCTCTGCTATAGGACCTCTCTCCTCTGTCTGGGTGCCGGGGCCTAAAAATATCTGACAGTGGCCTGTTCCAGTGTTGGGTGACATGAAGCCTGATTCTCTGCTATGACATGAAGCCTGATTCTCTGCTATGGGACCTCTCTCCTCTGTCTGGGTGCCGGGGACTAAAAATTTCAGACAGTGGCCTGTTCCAGTGGTGGGTAACATGAAGCCTGATTCTCTGCCATGAGACCTCTCTCCAATTGATATTGGTTAATTTTAATTTATTTTCTTTTTATTTTAATTTACCTACATTTTGCTACATTTTGCTGCCTTTTGCAGCCATCTAGCCCTTTCCTGGGCTATTTTACAACCTTTTTAGTGCCGAAAAGTTTGGGTCCCCATTGACTTCAATGGGGTTCGGGGCGAAGTTCGGGTCGAGTTCGGATCCCGAACCCGAACATTTCCGGGAAGTTCGGCCGAACTTCTTGAACCCAAACATCCAGGTGTTCGCTCAACTGTACTCAAAAGTTCAGGTCCCCATTGACTCAATGGGGTTCGGGTTCGGGGTCAAGTTGGTCTAGACTCCTGCCCAGCAACAACAGTTTAACTCTATGCTTTCTGTTATTTATGTTGTTTGTGCTGTTTCATTGAGCTTACCTCACATTAATATAATGAATCTTAAAGGCATATTATATTTTCTTTTTCTGTGAACACAATATATAACAGTTATATGACATCCAAACATGAAGTCACTGTAAATAACTCTGCTTTTGTCTTTAACACACAAACATAGGAACTGTATTAAGGTTATTGGCAGGTTTAGCTGTATAAACATATAAGCTATATTAGCAACCCAGGACAGGTATAACTGGTCAGTTACATGCCGCATACTGAGCAGGGTCACTGCAGCAGCCTGTTCCATACATTACCTCAACCACCATGACATATGGGTATACCTGATTTGTAGCAATGCTAATCAGCCAAATCTTATTTTTTTAAACTTTGCTCATCTCTAGTCATCAGTATAAAAATCTCAGAAAACTTTTTTAATGCTCTTTTATGTGACCAATGAAGCTGACAGTTGTTGGGATGGAACAATTGCCCAACAATTGCCTGCTCATCAGTTGCAGTGGCCACTGAATTTGCAACATGTTCCATGGGAGCAGGTGTAGAGGATGGGAGTAAAGGTGGTCCTGATGTAGTGTAGTAATTGTGCCATGGTGTCCTACCTCAGGCTCCCTGGGGTCCAATCCAGTGAATTGGTTGATGTCCAGACTTGAAACATAATAAAGTTATTTTACTAAGTGTAACTTAACCTTGATGATACAGATGCTTTAAGCAGGCTTTAGTGCTAATTATCTTTCTGGCACTAGCAGAAGAGGTATGGTGGCAGGCTGACTTGATGCTGATAACTGTTGCACTCTCGTGATGGTGTCTTACCTTGTTTCCCACCACTTTGCTGCAGAGTCTTAATAGCTCAGATGCTTGACCACTCTGCTACATAATATGCCGGAGCTTGCTAATCTTCTGTGACCTAGGACCCTGTAGACTCCCTGGAGAAGTGGACCTCACAGATGTCATGCCTATGGGGTCCCATGGCCTAGAGGAGCGGGAGATGGATCACATCTTTAGACTCACTCTCCCTAGCGGCAGTACTCAGGCACCTGTGACTGCAGGTGTCCACTGTATGATGCACGCCTCTAGCTGTGCCTGTCCTGACTCTAGTGATGGTGCCTTAACGTGTTTCCCACCACTTTTGGCATCGGGGTCTTGATAGCTCAGATGCTTGATCACTCTGTTGACTAATATGCTATAGCTTGCTATTCTTTTGTGGCCTAGGACCCTGCAGACTCACTGTAGTAGTGGTCCTCACAGATGAGCTGCCTCTGGGGTCCTCATGACCCAGAGGAGCGTGAGATGGATCACATCCCCTCTTACTCCTCACTCCATGTTTAGACTGACCCTCCCTAGCTCTCAGCCCTTACCTTTGGCAGGAAGTCAGTGTAACCCACCTATCCCAAAGGGGGAGGAATAGAATGGAAAGTTCCATTCCTAATGCAGAACACTGCCAGCCATACTCCACCTGCTGGTAAATCAGGTACATAGCATGTCAAAGATTAAGATTACATCCAAATTATGTGAAATGCCATAAATTACTGCAACAATAGTATTTTCCTTTCTCTGAGTTATTACACATACATGCAGCAATCTCCTCCACAGCATCGGGAGGAGCGGTCTCTAATGTCATCGCTCAACCCATACAGAATCATTGTTTGTGGGCTGATTATATCACACAATCTTCTGTCCACAAATAATAATTTAGGTGACTGCACCAATAATTCTCTTACCTGATGAATAGACATTTAGCACATTCATCAGGTAATTGGCGGCACCTTTTAATAGGCCGATTAACGCTAATGTGCATTCGTTCGAATGCTCATTAGTGATAATCAGCCCAAATATCGGTCAGTGTAAAGGGGCCTTTAGCAATGAGGACAGACTAAAATAATTTAATGTATTTAGTCTTTACAAAAGGTGTCTAAGGGGGGGAATTATTAAGTTATATATACAATTATATAAATAGCTGGTATAAACAAATTAATGAAAAACTTTTCCATGTAAAATTTTCTTAAAAGACAAGGGGGGCACTGTCTACATCTGGAGAACAAAATGTTCAGTGTCCAAAAGCGAAAAGGCTTCTTCACCATAAGAATTGTGAATCTGTGGAATAGTCTACCTCCAGAGCTGGTCACAGCAGGAAAAGTGGATGGTTTAAAAAAAGGCTTTGATGATTTCCTAGACCTAAATAATATTAATACTTATGTAAATGTATAGAAGTCTGGGTCTCACTCTCCATCCCTTAATTCTCATCTCCAGCTATCCTTTGTTTAAACTATGCTATGCTCCTCTATCCATGGCAGCAGAGAATAGTGAGTGGAGAATTCATTCCAAGGTACCAATTGTACCCAGTTGTCATGTTGGGCTGAAACAAATTGCTGGAGATAGTTCTCTAATATTTGATTGACCCGCTCTACTTGCCCGTTGGTCTGTGGATGGTAACCGGAAGAGAAGTCCAGCTCAATTTCGAGCAGCCGCCAAAGAGCTCTCCAGAGCTTAGAGATAAACTGGACTCCGCGATCTGAAACAATATTCCAAGGCAGACCATGCAAGCGGAATATGTGTCTCACGAACAGTTTAGCAAGTTTAGCAGCCGAGGGCAGACCAGCCACAGGAACGAGATGCGCCATCTTGGAGAAGCGGTCCACAACCACCCAGATAGCTGTACATCCGGCAGAAGAGGACAGATCAGTAACAAAGTCCATGGCAATGTGTTGCCATAGGGCTTCATAAACTGAAAGGGGTAACAACAACCCGGGTGGTTTGGTCCTGGAGACTTTATTCTGAGCACAGACAGTGCAGGCAGACAGGTAATCACACGCATCCTTAGACAGTGTGGGCCACTAGTAGTGGCAAAACAAAAGTTCTGTGGTCTTGCGGATCCCTGGGTGACCAGTCAGTTTGGAGTTGTGCCCCCAAGCAAAAATAAATTTTCTCTTGGCAAATGGCACAAATGTCCTCCCGGGAGTGATGCCTTTTACCAGGACAGGAGCCACTGAAATCAAGTGAGCAGGATCTACAATGTACTGGGGCTCCTCCTGCTGGTCGGAGAAGTCAAATGACCGAGACAGAGCATCCGCCTTGATGTTCTTCTCGTCCAGCCGAAAGTGAAGCTCAAGATCAAAATGGGAGAAGAAGAGTGCCCAACTGGCTTGCCAAGGGTTCAGACACTGGGCCGTCTGCAGATATGTAAGGTTCTTGTGGTCGGTGAAGATTATCACTGGATGCTGGGCCCCGTCCAATAGATAACGCAACTTGTCCAAGGCAAGTTTTATGGCCAAAAGCTCTCTGTCTCCTATACAGTAATTCCTCTCAGCAGGGAAGAAGAGCTTGGAGAAAAATCCACATGTAAACATCTTGCCCTTGGAACCTTTCTGTAGTAAAACAGCACTGGCTCCTATGGAGGAGGAGTCCACTTCTAAAAGGAAATGGCAGGAGACATCGGGATGATGCAGAACAGGTGTAGAAGCAGAGAACCTTTTTAATTGGATTAAGGCGGCCTCCGAGTACAGAGTCTGGCTTTCTCCCCTTTCTTAGTAAGAGCGTAGATTGGAGATGTAAGAGATGAAAAATTCAGGATTAACTGATGATAGAAATGAGCAAATCCAAGTAAGCACTGTATAGCATGAAGACCCTGTGGGCTGGGACAGTCCATTAGTTCTTTAAATGTTTCAGGATCCATCTGCAACCCGGCATCCGAAATTATGTATCCGAGGAACGGTACGGTAGATCTTTCAAAGATGCATTTCTCGAGTTTGGCATAAAGTTGATTCTCTCTCAACCGCTGTAAAACCAAACATATATGCTTCTGGTGAGTGGTCAAATCTGGAAAACAGATCAGTATATCGTCCAGGTAAACTATCATGCAGACATAGAGCAGGTCCCGGAAGATATCTTGTACCAACTCCTGGAATACTGCGGGAGCATTGCACAGACCAAAGGGCATGATGAGATACTCGCAGTGTCCATCAGTCTTCCACTCATCGCCCTTTTGAATGCCGATAAGCTTGCATGTGCTGCACAGGTTGAATTTTGTGAAGACCATAGCTCCCCAGATACTGTCAAAGAGTTTGGAGATTAGCGGAAGATGGTATAGATTCTTGACCGTGACCTTATTCAGACCTCGATATTCGATACAGGGCCATAAGGATCCATCTTTTTTCTGCACAAAGAACTCGGCACTGGCTGATGAAGTAGATTTCCGGATAAACCCCCATCCTCCTTGATGTAATCAGACATCGCTTGGGTCTCAGGAAGTGAGAGTGGGTCGACTCGACCACGCGAAGGAGTGTCACCAGGCAGAAGGTCAATCGGACAATCATAAGGACAATGAGAAGGCAGGGACTCAGCCTCTTTCTTACTGAAGACATTCACAAAACTGGCATACTGCTGCGGAAGTCCAGGCAGGCCTTCATGTACAGTATGCGAGGGAGCAGGTCAGGCCTCTGATCAGCAGGTAGACTGGCAGGAAGAACCCCAATGCAGAATCTGACCGGAGTACCAGTCCAGAACTGGAGTGTGCTGATGCAGCCAGGGAAGACCAAGGATAACCGCTACGCTGGTAGCACATAGAAGGAGACCATCTCTGAATGCAGAACCCCTATTTGCAACTTAAGGGGCATAGTAACTGAGAGCACAGGTTCAGGGAGTGGCAGTCTGTTTATGGAAGCCACTGACAGAGGCCCTTCTAGACGGATTATAGGAAGCCGGAACTAATGGGCCAGAGCTTGCTGAATGAAGTTAACGGCTGACCCAGAGTCTAAGAATGCAGGCACAGACAGTGTGACTCCCTTGTGAGAGAGAGTCACCGGAACTGAAAGTTTCGGAGAGGACTTTTCCTTGTCTAGGACCACCTCTCCAACTAATCCTAGACATTGGAGTTTCCCGGCTTCTGTGGACAATTACACACAAAGTGGGCCTTGTCTCCACAATACAGACACAGGTTCTCTGCTTTGCGGCATAAGTGTTCCTGGTCAGACAATCGAAGGCACTCTATTTGCATGGGCTTTTCAGATGGGCTGGACACTAGAGGAAGAACTGGCCTCTGGAAGGATGGAGCTAAACGAAGTGGTCTTCTGGTGCATGAGACCTCATTAAAACATTCCTTGAAACGCATAACTATCCTTGTGGCCAAGGTGATCAGGTCACTCAGAGTAAGCGGACAGTCAGGACCAGCTAATCCATCCTTAAAGGGACACTGACAGGCCGAATAAGCATAATTAGCTGTATATATGTATGCACAGGTCTTCTATTGTGTATTAAAAACATATAAGTCTAACCCCTGTCCATCTTATGAAGACTGTAAAATGATGTTTTATAACCTGATAGAATTGCTCGCCTTTCTGCCCAAGGGGCGGCGTTTAAGCTTTACTTCTGCCCAGGCAGCCTCCCCCTACACAATAGAATACCTGTGCATACATATATACAGCTAATTATGCTTATTCGGCCTGTCAGTGTCCCTTTAATCTGGTCAGAAAGGATCTCCCAGAACACTGCCAGTTGATCCTCATTGTTCCATGCAAGTTCAGCAGCCAGGGTACGAAACTTAATGGCGTACTGGCCCACAGACGAGGAACCCTGTTGTAGATGCAGCAGAGCTGATGCAGCGGAGGACATGTGGCCGGGCTCTTCAAAGACCAGCCAGAAGGTAGCCAGGAAAGTCTGCAGATTAGTGTTATCTGGACCTTCATGTTCTCAAATAGGATTTTCCCAAGCAAGAGCCTCATCAGACAGCAGGGACAGAATGAAGGCAACTTTGTACCGCTCAGTGGGAAACTTCTGCCCATGCAACTCAAAGTGGATCAGACACTGGTTCAGGAATCCATGACAGGTTTTTGGATCTCCACCATAGCGGGATGGCAGAGGGAGTTGCAAAACAGCTGCACACAAATCCAGATTCACCGGTGTGGGTATTGCAGGAGTTGCCGTGACTGGCGACCTTGCAGTAGCTGAAGAAGAAATGGCATCCAGATGAGCAGCAACATTTTGCATGAACTGCAGCATGACATCCTGACGTTCGCTCTAACACCTCACTTCATGTTTGCTCTGAACGACAGGCTTGGGGTGACCAGCGGGGTCCATGGCCTCAGCGTACTGTCACAAATCCCACTGTGCCACGTGTCCTACCTCCTCTAAGGGCATTGTCTAAGTAAACCCCTTGATTCTTCATAGTATCCCTGATGGTGAGGATAGCCTATCCCGAGGGGAACACCTGGCCACTACCTCTTGAGGAGGACAGGCACACGAGGCAGCTGATATCTTCTTGATTGCGAAAATTGGCAATGTAATATGTGCATATTGAGCACGCAATACAGGCGTGGGTCACTGTTGCTACATTTTTCAAGCTGCTAGAAGTTTCCTGAGACTGGAGAAAATAAACATCACAATAGCTTTATATGCAGATAGAGTGCTCCAATATAAGTATTTTCTATTGCACAATTATATGGGTCACTTTGGTAATTACATTTTCTTGCAATATATTGAGGGTAGCGCCTCTTTTAGACTGAACACGCCCATCTACCTAGGACTTCTGAGCAGAGTATGTTTGTAGCTGGTTCCTACACTGCCCTGAATATTGTAGGCTTATGTAAGTCCAAAGTGAGGCAGTATATTTAGTGTTAGGGACCTATCTGCGGAAGCCACCTTGACGCCTGGTAGATGGGCCCGACACGTATGTGCGCTAAGAGCTTCTATTACTCATTTATAGTCGGAATTGTACCACTTTTATCTAGAATGGCCCCCATTTCTTAGCTCTATTGTTTGTATATATAACGGTGTCCAGCCATCTTGTTTTTTGTAATTTTGTCACTTTGGTGATTAAATATAATTTTATGAATTCATAATTTTTTATATATTTATACATATATTATTTTTAAAATATTTAATTTTGAATTATGAATTTATTTATTCAGGTTCTGGGTAGCAATAATCATGTATTATTCAGTGTAATGTGTACATTGATAATCACCTATGTCCATTTATGAATCACAAATTTATCTATCCATGTTTTTTGTATCAATAAGTATGTATTTCTTAGTATATTTACGAATTATGTACAAACCGGATTCCAAAAAAGTTGGGACACTATACAAATCGTGAATAAAAACTGAATGCAATGATGTGGAGGTGCCAACTTCTAATATTTTATTCAGAATAGAACATAAATCATGGAACAAAAGTTTAAACTGAGAAAATGTATCATTTTAAGGGAAAAATATGTTAAATCAGAATTTCATGGTGTCAACAAATCCCCAAAAAGTTGGGACAAGGCCATTTTCACCACTGTGTGGCATCTCCCCTTCTTCTTACAACACTCAACAGACGTCTGGGGACCGAGGAGACCAGTTTCTCAAGTTTAGAAATAGGAATGCTCTCCCATTCTTGTCTAATACAGGCCTCTAACTGTTCAATCGTCTTGGGCCTTCTTTGTTGCACCTTCCTCTTTATGATGCGCCAAATGTTCTCTATAGGTGAAAGATATGGACTGCAGACTGGCCATTTCAGTACCCGGATCCTTCTCCTACGCAGCCATGATGTTGTGATTGATGCAGAATGTGGTCTGGCATTATCTTGTTGAAAAATGCAGGGTCTTCCCTGAAAGAGATGATGTCTGGATGGGAGCATATGTTGTTCTAGAACCTGAATATATTTTTCTGCATTGATGGTGCCTTTCCAGACATGCAAGCTGCCCATGCCAGACGCACTCATGCAACCCCATACCATCAGAGATGCAGGCTTCTGAACTGAGCGCTGATAACAACTTGGGTTGTCCTTGTCCTCTTTGGTCCGGATGACATGGCATCCCAGATTTCCAAAAAGAACTTCAAATCGTGACTCGTCTGACCACAGAACAGTCTTCCATTTTGCCACACTCCATTTTAAATGATTCCTGGCCCAGTGAAAACGCCTGAGCTTGTGGATCTTGCTTAGAAATGGCTTCTTCTTTGCACTGTAGAGTTTCAGCTGGCAACGGCGGATGGCACGGTGGATTGTGCTCACTGACAATGGTTTCTGGAAGTATTCCTGAGCCCATTCTGTGATTTCCTTTACAGTAGCATTCCTTTTTGTGGTGCAGAGTCGTTTAAGGGCCCGGAGATCACGGGCATCCAGTATGGTTTTACGGCCTTGACCCTAACGCACAGAGATTGTTCCAGATTCTCTGAATCTTCAGATGATGTTATGCACAGTTGATGATGATAGATGCAAAGTCTTTGCAATTTTTCGCTGGGTAACACCTTTCTGATATTGCTCCACTATCTTTCTGCGCAACATTGTGGGAATTGGTGATCCTCTACCCATCTTGGCTTCTGAGAGACACTGCCACTCTGAGAAGCTCTTTTTATACACAATCATGTTGCCAATTGACCTAATTAGTGTTAATTGGTCTTCCAGCTCTTCGTTATGCTCAAATTTACTTTTTCCAGCCTCTTATTGCTACTTGTCCCAACTTTTTGGGGATTTGTTGACACCGTGAAAATTTTAATCAACGTATTTTTCCTTTAAAATGATACATTTACTCAGATTAAACGTTTGATCTGTCTTCTACGTTCTATTACAAATAAAATATTGACATTTGCCATCTCCACATCATTGCATTCAGTTTTTATTCACAATTTGTTTAGTGTCCCAACTTTTGTGGAATTCGGTTTGTATTTCATTTAGCTATGTCTCGTGTATTAATTATCATGAATCATTCATTAATGTTCATATTTATTTGATTGTATGTACGATCATGGGCAATTTATGTTTGAATAATGAATTTTGCATATTATTTTATTATGTGGTTATATATGCGCATATATACCTTAATACATATTTCAATATGATTGATACATTATGATATATATTTTCTATAGATTTTTTTAAATTAATTGTTAAAATTCTCTTGCACTTTATAGGACACTCTATCACTGCCCTATCTATATATGTTTTTACATATTATTTTCACCCTAATATATCATTTAAGAATAATGTAACAGATCAGGCAAGACACTTCCCACATTTGTAACACATAATGGAACGCAGTCTTGACGGTTAGTGCATGCGCACATCAATGTATAGGACAATCCCAATACATATCCGGTCTGTGGAACGTATTGTAAGTCCACTTCCGGTTAGGAGCCATCTTGCGCATACGTGTTGTTGCTTCCACAACATCAATACGTATAGGGTGGTGCCATTATATGGGGATGTGAGCTCTGCACCGGGGCTGTCAATATACTCCAACGACTGCCCCTCTACTTCCTCTAATTTATTCCTCAGCAGGTGACTTTTATTTTGTATTCTATTTATGTATGTATATTTACCTCAGTGCCCTGACCTTTAGACCCCTGAAGGAAGCTGGCTTGATCCGGCAATACGCGCGGGGCGTTTCTCACCTACAAATCATTAGTGATGAGCGGGAGGTGCCATATTCGATTTCGCGATATTTCGCGAATATTCGAATGAATATTCGTGTTATATTCGTCGAAATCGAATATTCGTAATTATTCCAATTATCGCGAATAATATACGAATTTTTTTTCGCGTATTGCGATTATTTATCTTGATAGTATAAGGCAACGTTCCTATGCTAATTGACTATGGCTAGGCTAATATGTGTATTTTACGAAATTTCGTGATTTGCTCTAACTTCGTCTCTTAGAATATTACGAATATTCTAAAAGACGAAGTTAGAGCAATATTACGAAATTTCGTAAAATACACATATAGATTGTAATTTAGCTAATATACTGCTATAATCCCTTTTTTTGCCTCTAATTTTTTTTTTGCCTCTTCTGAACTTAAGTTTTGTAAATTATGTACACTATTAAAAAATAATACTATAGCAGTATATTAGCTTAAATACAATCTATGTGTATTTTACGAAATTTCGTAATATTGCTCTAACTTCGTCTTTTAGAATATTCGTAATATTCTAAAAGACGAAGTTAGAGCAATATTAAGAACATTTGCAAAAGCCGAAATTGCGATGCGAGTAATATAATACGAAATAATCGCATGAAGATTTCAACTTAGCACTGCTATATTCCATATTCTAGCCTAATATGGAATATAGCTGTGCTAAGTTAGCACTGCTATATTCCATACTAGGCTAGAATATGGAATATAGCAGTGCTAAGTTGAAATCTTCATGCGATTATTTCGTATTATATTACTCGCATCGCAATTTCGGCTTTTGCAAATGTTCTTAATATTGCTCTAACTTCGTCTTTTAGAATATTACGAATATTCTAAAAGACGAAGTTAGAGCAATATTACGAAATTTCTAAAAGACGAAGTTAGAGCAATATTACGAAATTTCGTAAAATACACATAGATTGTATTTAAGCTAATATACTGCTATAGTAATATTTTTTAACAGTGTACATATTTTACAAAACTTAAGTTCAGAAGAGGCAAAAAAAATTAGAGGAAAAAAAAGGGATTATAGCACTATATAAGCTAAATTACAATCTATATGTGTATTTTACGAAATTTCGTAATATTGCTCTAACTTCGTCTTTTAGAATATTCGTAATATTCTAAAAGACGAAGTTAGAGCAATATTAAGAACATTTGCAAATTTCGCAAGTTGCGATGCGAGTAATATAACACGAAATAATCGCATGAAGATTTCAACTTAGCACTGCTATATTCCATATTCTAGCCTAGTATGGAATACAGCAGTGCTAACTTAGCACAGCTATATTCCATATTAGGCTAGAATATGGAATATAGCAGTGCTAAATTGAAATCTTCATGCGATTATTTCGTGTTATATTACTCGCATCGCAACTTGCGAAATTTCGTAAAATACACATATAGATTAGATTGTAATTTAGCTAATATGGAATATAGCAGTAAGTTGAAAACGCCACTGACTGGAGCAGCCAGGAAGCCAGGAATCCAAAGGACAGGTAAGAACAACTTTAGAGAAGTGGGAAAGAAAAAAAATATTATAATAAAAAAAAAAAAATACGAATATTCGAATTCGCGAATATATAGAACGATATTCTAAATATTCGCGAAATCTCGAAATTGCGATATTCGAGAAAAAAATTCGTAATTCGAATATTCGCGCTCAACACTACAAATCATGTCCGCTGACCTGTTTATTTTGATAAGTATCCACAATTTTTTACGCTATTTGTATATTGCTATATTTATGTATTACTGCTCTGGCAGTGTTCATGTGTTTCCATTTAAGAAACTGGTGGTTGTAAGTATGTGTGTCCACACACAGTTCTGTAATTGTATACAATGATTTTATTTTGTGGGTTTTGTATTTTCTAATAAATCATATATTATTTATAACAAGAGGTGTATCCTTGTATGCGATATTTCTTTTTGCTTATTCCACATAAAAGGTTAGTATATAAAATGAGAATGCTTGGACTGGGAGAAAATGTCTGTATGTGGGTAAGTAACTGGCTCAGTGATAGAAAACAGAGGGTGGTTATTAGTGGTACACACTCAGATTGGGTCACTGTCACTAGTGGGGGACCACAGAGGTCAGTATTGGGCCCTATTCTCTTCAATGTTTTTTTATTAATGATCTCGTAGAAGGCTTGCACAGTAAAATATCAATTTTTGCAGATGACGCTAAACTGTGTAAAGTAATTGACATGGAAGAGGACAATATACTGCTACAGATGGATCTGGATAGATTGGAGGCTTGGGTAGAGAAGTGGCAGATGAGGTTTAACACTGAGAAATGTAAGGTTATACACATGGGAAGGAAGAATGCAAGTCACCCGTACATACTAAATGGTAAAACACTGGATAACACTGACATGGAAAAGGACCTAGGAATTTTAGTGAACAGCTGCTGTAGAAACCAGTGCCAGGCAGCTGCTGCCAAGGCCAATAATATAATGGGTTGCATCAAAAGGGGGCATAGATGCCCATGATGAGAACATAGTCCTACCACTTTACAAATCATTAGTCAGACCACACATGGAGTACTGTGTACAGTTCTAGGCTCTTGTGAACAAGGCAGACCAGGGGCGTCGTTAGGTCAAAACATTCGGGGCTGGAGCCCCAAATGTTTTTTCCAGTGCCCCGAATGTTTATGCTGGCCGGGAAGAGCTATACTCACATTTTACTTCCTGGTCCTCGGCGCTCCACTATCAAGGCTGCACAGCAGACTATACAAGAGGAATACCGAGTGGTGAAGAGCAGCAGCAACCGGAGCAGGAACTGTAAGGCCTCTTTCACACGGGCGTCATGTCTTTTGCCCGGATAAGAGGCGGGTGCGTTGCGGGAAAATGCGCGATTTTTCCGCGCGAGTGCAAAACATTGTCATGCGTTTTGCACTCGCCTGAGAAAAATCACGCATGTTTGGTACCCAGACCCGAACTTCTTCACAGAAGTTCGGGCTTGGGATTAATGTTCTGAAGATTGTATTATTTTCCCTTATAACATGGTTATAAGGGAAAATAATAGCATTCTGACTACAGAATGCTTAGTATAATAGTGCTGGAAGGGTTAAAAATAATAAAAAAGTTAACTCACCTTCTCCTCTTGTTAGCGTAGATCCCGGTCTGTTCTTTAGCTGTGGACTGAATGACCTGAGGTGATGTCAGATCACATGCTCCAATCACATGGTCCATCACCATGGTGATGGAGCATGTGATCTGACGTCATCAAAGGTCCTTCAGCCACAGCTAAAGAACAGACCGGCCTCTACGCGAACAAGAGGAGAAGGTGAGTTAACTTTTTTATTATTTTTAACCCTTCCAGCACTATTATACTAAGCATTCTGTAGTCAGAATGCTATTATTTTCCCTTATAACCATGTTATAAGGGAAAATAATACAGTGAATAGACTGTCACCTAGAACCCATGCGTGAAAATCGCACCGCATCCGCACTTGCTTGCGGATGCATGCGATTTTCACGCAACCCCATTCATTTCTATAGGGCCTGCGTTACGTGAAAAACGCACAAAGAGGAGCATGCTGCGATTTTCACGCAACGCATAAGTGATGCGTGAAAATCACCGCTCGTGTGCACAGCCCCATAGAAATGAATGGGTCAGGATTCAGTGCGGGTGCAGTGCGTTCACCGCACGCATCGCACCCGCACGGAAAACTCGCCCGTGTGAAAGGGGCCTAAGTGTTTTATTTTATTTTATTTTATTTTATTTAGGGGCTGATGGAGGCACTGGGGCTGAAAAGAGGCTGCTGGGGGGCTTATATGGGGCATTGGGGGGCTGATATGGGGCACTGTGCGGCTGATGTGAGGCACTGGGTGGCTGATGTGAGGCACTGGGGGACTGATATGAGACTCTGGGGGGCTGATATGAGGCACTAGGGGGCTGAAGAGGGGCATTGGAGGCTGATGTGAGGCACTGGGGGTCCGAAGAGAGGCTGCTGGTGGTCTGAAATGAGGCACTGGGGGTCTGAAGAGGGACACTGGGGGGCTGATATGAGGCACTGGGGGGCTGATTTGAGGCTGCTGGGGGTCTGAAGAGGGGCACTGGGGGGCTGATATGAGGCACTGGGGGGGCTGATATGAGGCACTGGGGGGGCTGAAGAGGGGCACTGGGGGCTGATATGAGGCATTGGGACCTTATATGAGGCACTGGGGGGCTGAAGATGGACACTGGGGGGCTGAAGAGGGACACTGGGGGCTGAAATGAGGCACTGGGGCTCTTATCTGAGGTCTGATTGGGGGTCATTCACATTGGGGTCTGATCTGAGGTCTTATTGGGGTCTTATTAACATTGGGGGTCTTATTGGGGCTGTAAGCTGAGGTCTGATTAACAGTGGGGGTCTGATTGGGGGTCTGACCTCGGGTGTAATGCAAATATTTTTTTCTTATTGTCCCCCTCTTAAACCTAGGTGCGTCTTATGGGCCGGAGCGTCTTATAGGGAGAAAAATACGGGTAAGTTTGAAAATGATTTTTTCTCACTTCATTATATTGATGCGCGTCTGTATGTATGTATGCAGAGTGTATTTGTGTATATTATATATATATATATATATATATATATATATGTGTATATAATATATACATACATACACGCGCGGCGTGTGTGTTTGCGCTTTAGGGTGCACACCCTAATGCAATAGGCTGCGCACGCCTATGCTGGTGGGATTTTATTTATTAGGCTATTCCTAGCCGTCTGGGCAATCCCACAGATCATCCCCTAACCCCTCTTGTACTTGTTCTGCTACTTGCAGGTTGCACGGGCATGAGTTCAAAACTTCAGCCACTTCGGTCCGAAGTTCTGAACTCATGCCTGCGCAGCCTGCAAGTAGCGAAACAAGTACAAGGGGGGTTGATGGGTTCTGTGATTAGTTTATAGTTGGGGGGGTTTGCTTCATTTTAAATTAGGCTGACCATAGGTTAGGATGATCTGTGGGGTTGCCCAGATGGCTAGGCCTTTCACTGTAGTTATTAACCCCTTTCAGCAGTCCCCCATTCACTGAAAGGGGTTAATAACTACTGTGAAGGCCCCCGATGCCAATGAGGGCGTGGCTTCATGGGATGAGGGTGTGGCTTCATGGGTGTGGGCGTGGCTTCACGTGGGCTCGTGCCCCGGATGTCTTCAGACCCTAGCAACGCCCCTGATGGCAGACATAGCAGAGCTGGAGAGGGTTAAGAGAATGGCAACTAAAGTAATAACTAGAAAGAATGGGTGGACTACAGTACCTAGAAGGATTGTCAAAATGAGGGTTATACACTTTAGCAAAAATACAACTAAGAGGAGGTCTAATAACTATAAATATATCATGGGTCAATACAAAGATCTCTCCCATCATGTATTTGTTCCCAGGACTGTGACAAGGGGACATCCTCTGCATCTAGAGGAAAGTAGGTTAGTACACAAACATAGAAGAGGATTCTTTACAGTAAGAGCAGTGAGGCTATGGAACTCTCTTCCTGAGGAGGTGGTTATGGTGAATTCACTAAAAGAGTTCAGGGGCCTGGGTGTATTTATGGAGTGTAATATTACAGGTATAGTTACTAGAGATGGGTCGTTGATCCAGGGAGTTATTCTGATTGCCTGATTGGAGTTGGGAAGGAATTTCTTTTTCCCTAAAATGAGGAAAATTGGCTTCTACCTCACAGGGTTTTTTGCCTTCCTCTGGATCAACTTCCAGGATAACAGGCCGGACTGGATGGACAGATGTCTTTTTTCAGCCTTATAAACCATGTTACTATGTTACACTGTGTAAAGCCATGCTTAACCTGCAGGTGTGATTGACTTATTATTGATCTTGTTGCAACAATGTATGTATCAATTGTTATACAAAAAGGTAAATAACAGTTGAACATGTCAGTATTTATGTAGAGGACCTCTTCATGATTACCTTCTTACTACCTCCTTAGTAATACAGGGAGTGCAGAATTATTAGGCAAGTTGTATTTTTGAGGATTAATTTTATTATTGAACAACAACCATGTTCTCAATGAACCCAAAAAACTCATTAATATAAAAGCTGAATATTTTTGGAAGTAGTTTTTAGTTTGTTTTTAGTTTTAGCTATTTTAGGGGGATATCTGTGTGTGCAGGTGACTATTACTGTGCATAATTATTAGGCAACTTAACAAAAAAACAAATATATACCCATTCCAATTATTTATTTTTACCAGTGAAACCAATATAACATCTCAACATTCACAAATATACATTTCTGACATTCAAAAACAAAACAAAAACAAATCAGTGACCAATATAGCCACCTTTCTTTGCAAGGACACTCAAAAGCCTGCCATCCATGGATTCTGTCAGTGTTTTGATCTGTTCACCATCAAAATTGCATGCAGCAGCAACCACAGCCTCCCAGACACTGTTCAGAGAGGTGTACTGTTTTCCCTCCTTGTAAATCTCACATTTGATGATGGACCACAGGTTCTCAATGGGGTTCAGATCTGGTGAACAAGGAGGCCATGTCATTAGATTTTATACTTTTATACCCTTTCTTGCCAGCCACGCTGTGGAGTACTTGGACGCGTGTGATGGAGCATTGTCCTGCATGAAAATCATGTTTTTCTTGAAGGATGCAGACTTCTTCCTGTACCACTGCTTGAATAAGGTGTCTTCCAGAAACTGGCAGTAGGACTGGGAGTTGAGCTTGACTCCATCCTCAACCCGAAAAGGCCCCACAAGCTCATCTTTGATGATACCAGCCCAAACCAGTACTCCACCTCCACCTTGCTGGTGTCTGAGTCGGACTGGAGCTCTCTGCCCTTTACCAATCCAGCCACGGGCCCATCCATCTGGCCCATCAAGACTCACTCTTATTTCATCAGTCCATAAAACCTTAGAAAAATCAGTCTTGAGATATTTCTTGGCCCAGTATTGACTTTTTAGCTTGTGTGTCTTGTTCAGTGGTGGTCGTCTTTCAGCCTTTCTTACCTTGGCCATATCTCTGAGTATTGCACACCTTGTGCTTTTGGGCACTCCAGTGATGTTGCAGCTCTGAAATATGGCCAAACTGGTGGCAAGTGGCATCTTGGCAGCTGCACACTTGACTTTTCTCAGTTCATGGGCAGTTATTTTGCGCCTTGGTTTTTCCACACGCTTCTTGCGACCCTGTTGACTATTTTGAATGAAACGCTTGATTGTTCGATGAACACGCTTCAGAAGCTTTGCAATTTTAAGAGTGCTGCATCCCTCTGCAAGATATCTCACTATTTTTGCCTTTTCTGAGCCTGTCAAGTCCTTCTTTTGACCCATTTTGCCAAAGGAAAGGACGTTGCCTAATAATTATGCACACCTGATATAGGGTGTTGATGTCATTAGACCACACCCCTTCTCATTACAGAGATGCACATCACCTAATATGCTTAATTGGTAGTAGGCTTTCGAGCCTATACAGCTTGGAGTAAGACAACATGCATAAAGAGGATGATGTGGTCAAAATACTCATTTGCCTAATAATTCTTCACTCCCTGTAGTTATATGAATGTAGCAAAATTACCAATTTTACTTAAAATGTATGTTGTCCACCATTAATATGGAAAAGTTGCTGCTTTAGTTCACTATCTCCATTTTATAAAAACTTGATAAAATTGAAAAATTAAAAGAAATATAGGAAATAACAACATAATATGGGAGATATGGTGTTTGACTGACATTCAGGTGGTAGCTGATATAATGGAAAGTTGTGTTACTACTAAAAGTCTTCATTAGTACATGGCTAATCTCCTATTTAAGGCTTTGTTGTATATATGTTTGGCTGTCGAAGTCTAAGTACCTTCTGCTCAACTCTAACATCTATTAGCCATTATCAGGATGGAATTGTGTTCAGTCTCTGATCAGCTTTGTGTATGGTCCACTCTTAGCTGATTTCAAAGAACTGACAACTGCAGTGGTACTCCTTTTGCACTCACTGTGTGAACCATAATCATCCTTTGAAGTTCCTGCGATCACATTGCCCTTAAAGGGACTCTGTCACCAGTTTCTAACCCCCCCTTTTATAACTATGGTTCTCTCCATGGTCCCCTTCTCATTACAAAGCTGTTGTTATAAGTTAAATCCGCCGTGTAGTTTTCATAAAAATCGCTTTTATCTAACCTGTCAATCTTCAGGATAAGGTGCCCAGGGCGTTTCTGATGGTCTGAATCTGCCGCTCTTCGCCGCCGCCGTTGGTGCCCAGCTCCTCCCATGATCCTTTCAGCGCCACCTCGATGTAATGCAATCCGCCTCCGGCTCTCCTCAGTGCCCCCTCCTCCTTTTCAAAGATCTCGCGCGTGCGCACAGGCCTGTGCCTGATGCGCCCGTGCGGACGTTTAGATTCTGCCTCGTGGAGCGAAGTGCGCATGCGCGCGCACGCGCGCGAATGCGCGAACACGCGCGAATATGCGCGAACGCGCGCGTGCGCGCGCATGCGCACTTCGCTCCACGAGGCAGAATCTAAACGTCCGCACGGGCGCATCAGGCACAGGCCTGTGCGCACGCGCGAGATCTTTGAAAAGGAGGAGGGGGCACTGAGGAGAGCCGGAGGCGGATTGCATTACATCGAGGTGGCGCTGAAAGGATCATGGGAGGAGCTGGGCACCAACGGCGGCGGCGAAGAGCGGCAGATTCAGACCATCAGAAACGCCCTGGGCACCTTATCCTGAAGATTGACAGGTTAGATAAAAGCGATTTTTATGAAAACTACACGGCGGATTTAACTTATAACAACAGCTTTGTAATGAGAAGGGGACCATGGAGAGAACCATAGTTATAAAAGGGGGGGTTAGAAACTGGTGACAGAGTCCCTTTAAGCTAAACACCCTGCTAGTTATTGAATGTGTTCACTTTTATATTCCTTCCAGCTATGTGAACAAGTATAGTTTCTTGTGTGAACAATTTTCTTTAATTTACAACTGGTTTCCTATATAAAAAGAGCATGTTAAAATGTCCTATGGTCCCTGTCAGGGGCAGACATAGATAGCAGCTGGACATATGCAAGAACAGTGTATGTTGAAAAGTCCAGAAAAGACTATTCCCTTACATCTCTTTATCTAGTCTGCATTCTCCTTAGGATTGTTAGCTATGATATTCATTGTTTCAGTCCCTTGCATGCAATCTAATAGACAGAAGAATGTTGTTTTTGGGCAACAGTGGGCCCTCCTATCTGCATCTTACACATGTGGTATATCCCCCTGTAATGTGGGGTGTCTCTACCCACTGTGTTTATTCATATTGTATGGTTTTCTTACAATTTATGGTGGGTTGGCTGATTTCTTTAGGCCTCTTTCACACGGGTGTCCGGGATTTGCTCCGGATGCGTCCCGGGTGCATTGCGGGAAACCTGCGTGAGTGTGCACACAATTTCAGTCAGTTTTGACTGCGATTGCATTGCGTTGTTCAATTTTTATCGCGCGAGTGCAATGCGTTTTGCACGTGCGTGATAAAAAACTGAATGTGGTACCCAGACCCGAACCCGGACTTCTTCACTGAAGTTCGGGTTTGGGTTAAGTGTTCTATAGATTTTATGGTGAGCGCGGTGACGTCAGCGCAGGTCCTGCCGAATGAAGATAGAAGATCCTTCCATCTTCTATCTTTATATAGCAGGACCTGCACTGATGTCACCGCGCTCACCACGTGGTGAGCACAATTATGTCATCAAAGGTCCTTTTGCAGGTCCTGAAAGAAGAAGAAAGAAGACGATGCCGGCTGCGCGAACAAGAGGATGAGGCAAATTAATATATATATTTTTTTTAACCCCTCAAGACACATTTTACTAAGCATTCTGTATTTAGAATGCTATTATTTTCTGTTATAACCATGTTATAAGGGAAAATAATACAGTGATTAGACTTTAATGGGGTTGCTCATCCCTATCATTACCTAGCAACCATGCGTGAAAATCGCACCGCATCCGCACTTGCTTGCGGATGCCTACGATTTTCACGCAGATCCATTCATTTCATCAGCGTGAAAAATGCTGAATATAGAACGTGTGATTTTCACGCAAACGCATAAGTGATGCGTGAAAATCATCGCTCATCTGAACAGCCCCTTTTAAGTGAATGGTTCCGGATTCAGTGCGGGTGCAATGCGTTCAACTTACGCATTGCACCCGTGCAGAATTCTCGCCTGTGCGAAAGGGACCTTAGGGATTTGCACAGTATTTTAATGCCTTTGTCTGGGACAGAGTGTTTGGAGGGGCATGGCCTGTTGGTGAGATGGGAGACCATGTGATAACAGTTCCCTTTTTTTTAGTGGATAGTGCCATAGGCTATAAAAAGTGGCAGTTTCTTCATTAGCTGCAAAGTATGTAATGGGCAAGCTACAGCTGGGTGAGAAAACTGAAGGAATTAGTTTCCTGCTAGGAAGTGATCTTCCAATGCTACAACTGAAGTTTCTTCATTCAAAACTTCGGATTAATGCACCCACCAATGGAACAGTCCATTCTCAGATATTTAGGCCCCGGCACCCAGGCAGAGGAGAGAGGTCCCGTAACAGAGAATCTGGCTTCATGTCAGCAGAGAATCAGTCTGCATGTCATAGCAGAGAATCAGGCTTCACGTCAGCCACCCCTGCAACAGTCCATTGTCATATATTTAGGCCCAGCACCCAGGCAGAGGAGAGAGGTCCCGTAACAGAGAATCTGTCTTCATGTTAGCAGAGAATCAGTCTGCATGTCATAGCAGAGAATCAGGCTTCACGTCAGCCACCACTGCAACAGTCCATTGGCATATATTTAGGCCCAGCACCCAGGCAGAGGAGAGAGGTCCCGTAACAGAGAATATGGCTTCATGTCAGCAGAGAATCAGTCTGCATGTCATAGCAGAAAATCAGGCTTCACGTCAACCACCACTGCAACAGTCCATTGTCAGATATTTAGGCCCAGCACACAGGCAGAGGAGAGAGGTCCCGTAACAGAGAATCTGGCTTCATGTCAGCAGAGAATCAGTCTTCATGTCATAGCAGAGAATCAGGCTTCACGTCACCCAACATTGGAACAGTCCATTGGCATATATTTAGGCCCCGGCACCCAGACAGAGGAGAGGTTCATTCAACTTTGGGTAGCCTCGCAATATGATGGTAAAATGAAAATAAAAATAGGATTGTATGAGGAAGTGCCCTGGAGTACAATAATATATGTTTAAGGGGAGGTAGTTAATGTCTAATCTGCACAAGGGATGGACAGGTCCTGTGGGATCCATGCCTGGTTCATTTTTATGAACGTCAGCTTGTCCACATTGGCTGTAGACAGGCGGCTGCTTTTGTCTGTAATGACACCCCCTGCCATGCTGAATACACGTTCAGACAAAACGCTGGCCGCCGGGCAGGCCAGCACCTCCAAGGCATAAAAGGCTAGCTCTGGCCACGTGGACAATTTAGAGACCCAGAAGTTGAGTGGGGCCGAACCATCAGTCAGTACGTGGAGGGGTGTGCACACGTACTGTTCCACCATGTTAGTGAAATGTTGCCTCCTGCTAACACGTTTCGTATCAGGTGGTGGTGCAGTTAGCTGTGGCGTGTTGACAAAACTTTTCCACATCTCTGCCATGCTAACCCTGCCCTCAGAGGAGCTGGCCGTGACACAGCTGCATTGGCGACCTCTTGCTCCTCCTCTGCCTTGGCCTTGGGCTTCCACTTGTTCCCCTGTGACATTTGGGAATGCTCTCAGTAGCGCGTCTACCAACGTGCGCTTGTACTCGCGCATCTTCCTATCACGCTCCAGTGCAGGAAGTAAGGTGGGCACATTGTCTTTGTATCGTGGATCCAGCAGGGTGGCAACCCAGTAGTCCGCACACGTTAAAATGTGGGCAACTCTGCTGTCGTTGCGCAGGCACTGCAGCATGTAGTCGCTCATGTGTGCCAGGCTGCCCAGGGGTAAGGACAAGCTGTCCTTTGTGGGAGGCGTATCGTCATCGTCCTGCCTTTCCCCCCAGCCACGCACCAGTGATGGGCCCGAGCTACGTTGGGTGCCACCCCGCTGTGACCATGCTTCAATCTCATCTTCCTCCACCTCCTCCTCATCCTCGTCCTCCTCGTCCTCCAGTAGTGGGCCCTGGCTGGCCACATTTGTACCTGGCCTCTGCTGTTGCCAAAAACCTCCCTCTGAGTCACTTCGAAGAGACTGGCCTGAAAGTGATAAAAATGACCCCTCTTCCTCCTCCTCCTCCTCCTCCTGGGCCACCTCCTCTTCCATCATCGCCCTAAGTGTTTTCTCAAGGAGACATAGAAGTGGTATTGTAACGCTGATAACGGCGTCTTCGCCACTAACCATGTTGGTGGAGTACTCGAAACAGCGCAACAGGGCACACAGGTCTCGCATGGAGGCCCAGTCATTGGTGGTGAAGTGGTGCTGTTCCGTAGTGCGACTGACCCGTGCGTGCTGCAGCTGAAACTCCACTATGGCCTGCTGCTGCTCGCACAGTCTGTCCAGCATGTGCAAGGTGGAGTTCCACCTGGTGGGCACGTCGCATATGAGGCGGTGAGCGGGAAGGCCGAAGTTACGCTGTAGAGCAGACAGGCGAGCAGCAGCAGGATGTGAACGCCGGAAGCGCGAACAGACGGCCCGCACTTTATGCAGCAGCTCTGACATGTCGGGGTATTTGTGAATGAACTTCTGCACCACCAAATTCAGCACATGCGCCAAGCAAGGGATGTGCGTCAAACGGCTAGTCCCAGAGCTGCAACGAGATTTCCCCCATTATCGCACACCACCAGGCTGGGCTTGAGGCTCACCGGCAGCAACCACTCGTCGGTCTGTTGTTCTATACCCAGCCACAACTCCTGTGCGGTGTGGGGCCTGTCCCCCAAACATATGAGTTTCAGAATGGCCTGCTGACGTTTACCCCGGGCTGTGCTGAAGTTGGTGGTGAAGGTGTGTGGCTGACTGGATGAGCAGGTGGAAGAAGAGGAGGAGGAAGCCGAGTAGGAGGAGGTGGCAACAGGAGGCAAAGAATGTTGCCCTGCGATCCTTGGCGGCGGAAGGACGTGCGCCAAACAGCTCTCCGCCTGGGGCCCAGCTGCCACTACATTTACCCAGTGTGCAGTTAGGGAGATATAGCGTCCCTGGCCGTGCTTACTGGTCCACGTATTTGTGGTTAGGTGGACCTTGCCACAGATGGCGTTGCGCAGTGCACACTTGATTTTATCGGATACTTGGTTGTGCAGGGAAGGCACGGCTCTCTTGGAGAAGTAGTGGCGGCTGGGAACAACATACTGTGGGACAGCAAGCGACATGAGCTGTTTGAAGCTGTCTGTGTCCACCAGCCTAAATTACAGCATTTCATAGGCCAGTAGTTTAGAAATGCTGGCATTCAGGGCCAGGGATCGAGGGTGGCTAGGTGGGAATTTACGCTTTCTCTCAAATGTTTGTTTGGAGAGCTGAACGCTGCCGTGTGACATGGTTGAGATGCTTGGTGACGGAGGTGGTGTTGGTGTTGGTGGTACATCCCCTGTTTGCTGGGCGGCAGGTGCCAACGTTCCTCCAGAGGCGGAGGAAGAGGCCGAGGCGGCAGCAGCAGAAGAGGTAGCAGGGGGACCCTAAGTGACTTCCTTGGTTTTAAGGTGTTTACTCCACTGCAGTTCGTGCTTTGCATGCAGGTGCCTGGTCATGCAGGTTGTGCTAAGGTTCAGAACGTTAATGCCTCGCTTAAGGCTCTGATGGCATAGCGTGCAAACCACTCGGGTCTTGTCGTCAGCACATTGTTTGAAGAAGTGCCATGCCAGGGAACTCCTTGAAGCTGCCTTTGGGGTGTTCGGTCCCAGATGGCGGCGGTCAGTAGCAGGCGGAGTCTCTTGGCGGCGGGTGTTCTGCTTTTGCCCACTGCTCCCTCTTTTGCTACGCTGTTGGCTCGGTCTCACCACTGCCTCTTCCTCCGAACTGTGAAAGTCAGTGGCACGACCTTCATTCCATGTGGGGTCTAGGACCTCATCGTCCCCTGCATCGTCTTCCACCCAGTCTTGAACCCTGACCTCCTGTTCAGTCTGCACACTGCAGAAAGACGCAGCAGTTGGCACCGGTGTTTCGTCATCATCAGAGACATGCTGAGGTGGTATTCCCATGTCCTCATCATTAGGATACATAAGTGGTTGTGCGTCAGTGCATTCTATGTCTTCCACCGCTGGGGAAGGGCTGGGTGGATGCCCTTAGGAAACCCTGCCAGCGGAGTCTTCAAACAGCATAAGAGACTGCTGCATAACTTGAGGCTCAGACAGTTTCCCTGGTATGCATGGGGGTGATGTGACAGACTGATGGGCTTGGTTTTCAGGCTCCATCTGTGCGCTTTCTGCAGAAGACTGGGTGGGAGATAATTTGAACGTGCTGGATCCACTGTCGGCCACCCAATTGACTAATGCCTGTACCTGCTCAGGCCTTACCATCCTTAGAACGGCATTGGGCCCCACCAAATATCGCTGTAAATTATGGCGGCTACTGGGACCTGAGGTAGTTGGTACACTAGGACGTGTGCCTGTGGCAGAACGGCCACATCCTCTCCCAGCACGAGAGGGTCCACTAACACCACCACGACCATGTCCGCGTCCGCGTCCTTTACTAGATGTTTTCCTCATTGTTATTGTTCACCACAACAACAAAAATATTATTTGGCCCAATGTATTGAATTCAAATTCAGGCCTTTTTTTACAGACACCTAACACTATCTGGCTATCTATTTAGGTACCATATTACACTACTACAGGCACAGCAGTAACCACAGATTTAGCTGAATATAAATTTGAGGCCTAGTATTTAGGCGCTGGGTGACAGGTATAGGTTTACTGACAGAATTAGACTTGGAAATGCACAGTAGCGTGTGTGTGAAGTTATTCAGAATGACCCTATGTGCACCTTGAATCTGATATACCCTTTTAGGGATAGATTTAAAATAGCTCTGATACAGCAGAAACCACTAAATTAGGAAATTGCTAAATTGGGAATTGTATTTCAACCCAGAACAAAAAATGTGCTTTGACGGACACTAAATAACTTGACCAGCCACAACAGTACAGCAGTAACGACAGATTTAGCTGGATATAAATTTGAGGCCTGGTATTAGGCGCTGGGTGACAGGTATAGGTTTACTGACAGAATTAGACTTGGAAATGCACAGTAGCGTGTGTGTGAAGTTATTCAGAATGACCCTATGTGCACCTTGAATCTGATATACCCTTTTAGGGATAGATTTAAAATAGCTCTGATAAGGCAGAAACCACTAAATTAGGAAATTGCTAAATTGGGAATTGTATTTCAACCCAGAACAAAAAATGTGCTTTGACGGACACTAAATAACTTGACCAGCCACACCAGTAACGACAGATTAAGCTAACTATAAATTTGAGGCCTATTATTTAGGCGCTGGGTGACAGGTATAGGTTTACTGACAGAATTAGACTTGGAAATGCACAGTAGCATGTGTGTGAAGTTATTCAGAATGACCCTATGTGCACCTTGAATCTGATATACCCTTTTAGGGATAGATTTAAAATAGCTCTGATACAGCAGAAACCACTAAATTAGGAAATTGCTAAATTGGGAATTGTATTTCAACCCAGAACAAAAACTGTGCTTTGACGGACACTAAATAACTTGACCAGTCACAACAGTACAGCAGTAACGACATATTTAGCTGGATATAAATTTGAGGCCTAGTATTTAGGCGCTGGGTGACAGGTATAGGTTTACTGACAGAATTAGTCTTGGAAGTGCACAGTAGCGTGTGTGTGAAGTTATTCAGAATTACCCTATGTGCACCTTGAATCTGATATACCCTTTTAGGGATAGATTTAAAATAGCTCTGATACAGCAGAAACCATTAAATTAGGAAATTGCTAAATTGGGAATTGCATTTCAACCCAGAACAAAAACTGTGCTTTGACGGAAACTAAATAACTTGACCAGCCACAACAGTACAGCAGTAACGACAGATTTAGCTGGATATAAATTTGAGGCCTAGTATTTAGGCGCTGGGTGACAGGTATAGGTTTACTGGCAGAATTAGACTTGGAAATGCACAGTAGCGTGTGTGTGAAGTTATTCAGAATGACCCTATGTGCACCTTGAATCTTATATACCCTTTTAGGGATAGATTTAAAATAGCTCTGATACAGCTGAAACCACTAAATTAGGAAATTGCTAAATTGGGAATTGTATTTCAACCCAGAACAAAAACTGTGCTTTGACGGACACTAAATAACTTGACCAGCCACACCAGTAACGACAGATTTAGCTGGATATAAACTTGAGGCCTAGTATTTAGGCGCTGGGTGACAGGTATACGTTTACTGACAGAATTAGACTGGGATATGGCCAAAAAATAACCACACTATTGATGGTTAAATGCACTTGGTGTGACAGCTTGACCAACCACACTACTGAGGGTTAAATGCACTTGGTGACAGGCGCAGCTTGCCCCTGATGTAGTATATGGCCAAAAAATAAACAGACTATTGCTGGTTAAATGCACTTGGTGTGACAGCTTCACCCTGATGTAGGATTTAGCCAAAAAACAACCACACCATTGAGGGTTAAATGCACTTGGTGACAGCTTGCCCCTGATGTGGTATATGGCCAAAAAATAAACAGACTATTGCTGGTTAAATGCACTTGGTGTGACAGCTTGACCAACCACACTACTGAGGGTTAAATGCACTTGGTGACAGGCGCAGCTTGCCCCTGATGTAGTATATGGCCAAAAAATAAACAGACTATTGCTGGTTAAATGCACTTGGTGTGACAGCTTCACCCTGATGTAGGATTTAGCCAAAAAACAACCACACCATTGAAGGTTAAATGCACTTGGTGACAGCTTTCCCCTGATGTAGTATATGGCCAAAAAATAAACAGACTATTGCTGGTTAAATGCACTTGGTGTGACAGCTTCACCCTGATGTAGGATTTAGCCAAAAAACAACCACACCATTGAGGGTTAAATGCACTTGGTGACAGGCTCAGCTTGCCCCTGATGTAGTATATGGCCAAAAAATAACCAGACTATTGCTGGTTAAATGCACTTGGTGTGACAGCTTCACCCTGATGTAGGATTTAGCCAAAAAAACAACCACACCATTGAGGGTTAAATGCACTTGGTGGCAGCTTGTGCTGGCACACCACAAGACACAAAATGGCCGCCGATCACCCTAGAAAAAAGTGACTGAAAAACGCTCTGGGCAGCCTAAAAACAGTGAGCAATTCAATAGCAGCAGTTCAATCCTCCACAGCTGCAGATCGATCTCTGAATGAAGTCCTTTGGAGGAGTTAATCACTGCCTAATCTCGCCCTAACGTCGTGGCTGCAACCTCTCCCTATGCTGATCAGAGCAGAGTGACGTGCGGCGCTACGTGACTCCAGCTTAAATAGAGGATGGGTCACATAGTGCTCTGGCCAATCACAGCCATGCCAATAGTAGGCATGGCTGTGACGGCCTCTTGGGGCAAGTAGCATGACGCTTGTTGATTGGCTGCTTTGCAGCCTTTCAAAAAGCGCCAAGAAAGCGACAAACACCGAACCCGAACCCAGACTTTTACCAAAATGGCCGGGTTCGGGTCCGTGTCACGGACACCCCAAAATTCGGTACGAACCCGAACTACACAGTTCGGGTTCGCTCATCCCTATTTAAAATGCTTTTACTTGTCTAGGCCATTCTGAGATTGTTTTCTCGTCACATATTGTACTTCATGACAGTGGTTAAATTGAGTACAAAAAAAAATCATTTTTATTTAAGAAAAATTACCAAATTTACCCAAAAGTTTTACAAATTAGCAAATTTCAATTTCTATACTTTTATAATAGCAATACCTCAAAAAATTGTTATTACTTTACATTCCCTATATGTCTACTTCATGTTTGGATAATTTTGTGAATGTCATTTTATTTTTTGGGGACGTTAGAAGGCTTAGAAGTTTAGAAGCAAATCTTGACATATTTCAGAAAATTTTCCAAACCTACTTTTTAAGGGCCAGTTCAATAGTAAAGAAATGCTATATGGTTTTTGGAAGGCAGATTTCACTGGGATAATTTTAATCTGCCATGTCACATTTGAAGACCACCTGATGCACTCCTAGAGTAGAAACTCCCCAAAAGTTACCTTATTTTAAAAACGACACCCTCAAGGTATTCAAAACTGATTTTACAAACTTTGTTAACCCTTTAAGTGTTCCACAAGAATTAATGGAAAATGGAGAGGAAATTTCAGAATTTCACTTTTTTTGGCAGACTTTTAATCAGTTTTTTACAAGCAACAAAGCAAAGGTTAACAGCCAAACAAAACTACATTTTTATTGCCCTGATTCTGTAGTTTACAGAAACACCCTATTTGAGATTGTAAACTGCTGTACGGACACACGGCAGGGCCTAGAAGGAAAGGAATGCCATATGGTTTTTGGAAGGCAGATTTTGCTGGACTGGTTTTTTGACACCATGTCCCATTTGAAGCCTCCCTGATGCACCCCTAGAGTAGAAACTCCAAAAAAGTTACCCCATTTGGAAACTACTGGATAAGGTTGCAGTTTTGTTGGTACAATTTTAGGGTACATATGATTTTTGGTTGCTCTATATTACACTTTTTGTGAGGCAAAGTAACAATAAATAGCTGTTTTGGCACAGTTTTTATTTTTCGTTATTTACAACGTTTATCCGACAAGTTAGATCATGTGGTATTTTTATAGATGTGCGACAATACCCCAAACATTTTTTTGGGTTGTTTGTTTCAGTTTTACATAATAAAGCATTTTTTGTTTTAATGTTTTTTTTTGTGGCTCCACATTCTGAAAGCTGTAGTTTTTTTTTGAGGGGATGTTTTATATAGGGGCAAATTTTGATTTTGAGATGAAAGTTTGGTGATTGGTACTATTGTGGGGTGCGTATGACTTTTTCAGCGCTTGGGATTACACTTTTTGTGATGTAAGGTGGCAAAAGATGGCTTTTTTATCACCGTTTTAATAAAAAAATTTAACGGTGTTCACCTGCGAGGTTAGGTGATGTGATATTTTTATACAGCAGGTTGTTACAGACGGTTAGATTTGCACTATTTTGGTGTGCATACGCCTTTTTGATAGCTTGGTGTTGCACTTTTAGTGATGTAAGGTGACATAAAAAAGTTTTTTTAGCACAGTTTTTATTGAAAAATAATTACGTTGTTCATTTGAGGGGTAAGGTCATGTGATATTTTTATAGAGCCAGTCGATACGGACGCAACAATATCTAATATGTCTTTTTTTCCCCTATTTTCTTACAAATTGTATTTGCTTAATTTTTGGAAAAGGACGCTTTTTTTTCTTACTTGAAACTTTTAATTTGTGTTTGTAAAACTTTTTTTTTTATCTTTTTTTTACTTTATTTTTGTCCTACTGATCCATTTTACAATGCATCACAATACTATTGTGATGCATTGACTGTAAGTGTATTACAGAATGTAATTTCACAGGCTGTCACAGAAGGCAGCCACGATGCCTAAGGAAGGCATCGGGCTGCCTTCCCTGCCATTGGGTTCCCGTCACAGCAGCGCGGAATCCCGATGGCTGCTCTCTCCCTCCCTCCACACATCAGCGCTGATCACGGTACATCAAGGGTTAATGCGTCGGCATTGGTGATTTCACCAATGCCGATGCATGCCGCAGGGTCGGGCTATCAGTGACTGCTGGACCCCGCCACTGATCGTGAGGGCGCAGCTCCTGCACTGCTCCTTAAGTCACGGACATCTGCGCCGTACATGTACGGCGCAGATCCTTAAGGGGTTAAAGTAACAGAATAGAAAAAATATATAATCTTGAAATAGGAGGCAGAGGTCAAAGTAGAGTAGGAGGTCGATGAGGCGATGGACATGGCAGTGTAGGTTGAAGCGGTGGTGGAGGAGGTAGCCAACACTGTTTTTGTTGTTTTTAATTTTTTTACTTTATTTGTTCATTTATTTATTTTAGAAATTTGGGAAGGCCCAAAAACATTGGGAAATGGAAAACACAAAGACAAAGTTCGCTGGAGTATAACAATGACTGGGTGCCACCGGTATAATTAGTTCTTTGGGTTCCATGCCTGGCTCATTTTAATGAACGTGAACTTTTCCACATTGGCTGTGGACAGGCGACTACACTTGTTTGTGATCACCCCCACCCACCGATCTAACAGACAGATTAACTATATTAATTTCCCTGTCATGTATGCAGTGCAGGTGTTCCTCACACCAAAAATGGGTAAATGTCACCTACTGATCTAACAGACAGATTAACTATATTAATTTTCCTGTCATGTATAAAATGCACGTGTACATCACTCACAAAATGGGTATATGTCACCCATCGAACTAACAGACAGATTAACTATTATATTTTTGTGTCAGGGGTGCAAAGATGGAGCATTGGACCCACAAAAGATCGCTATAGGTCACCCACAGAATTGACAGCCAGATTAATTATTATATTTCTGTCAGGGGTGCAAAGCTGCTTTATTGCACCAACAAAAAAATCACTATAGGTCACCCACAGAATAAATAACCATATGAGATTCCTAACACTCTCCCTCACTTCAGTTGCCTGCTTCCTGTCCCTGCACTACTCAGAGCTGATGGGCAGTGCTACACGTGATCCAGCTTGTATAAAGGCTGGGTCACATGATGCACCAGCCAATCACAGCCATGCCATTACTAGGCATGGCTGTGATGGCTTCTAAGTGCCCACAGCTTAAAAGCGTGTTGATTGTCTTCCCTGCAGCCTTTCAACAAGCTTTATTAAATGCCCAAACACCAAACTTGAACCTTGAACCTGAACTTTTGCCGCAAAGTTTGGGTTCAGGTCCGGGTACCTGAACTCGCAAGGTTCGTTATGGACCAGAACTTTGCAGTTTGGGTTTGCTCAACACTAGTCATGTGCCTTGCTGCACCTTTACATGTTCTATATGTAGTTCATTCAGCTGTCACATCGTGTACCATATGCATCTTTATTATACATGTACACTGCTGTGTTCATTTTATGCACGTTTAGTGTATCCTGTTTGTTTCATGTCCAGAGTAGTTTATTTCATATTTTGTGGAATACTCATCTAATTGTAAAATATATGTCTTGTGCTTTCTGCACCTCTCGAAGCAGTCCCTTACTCCTTGAAGAGCAGTTGACTGTGTAAATGACGTGTACAGCTGAAGGATCAGTGCAGTGTTAAGTTTTTATAAAGGTCTGGATCCCACATGTGCTAGAGATTCACATATGAAAGGATTCTTTTGTCTTCATTTTAATAATGCGGCAAGCTTTTAACCTTTGACTTTGGTCAGGAAAGAGGGAGGATTCCCTAAATGCTCAGCCTGCCAGTCAAGACTTGTGAAGTAAACTCTGTTTCAGTTGTGCACAACCCAGTTTACAACACATCAAATAAAGGAACATATCTGTGGAAGGATCTGGCCTTGAAAATGGTGTCAAACCCTTTTGAGCTCTGTGGGGCAGGTATTTCTTTTGTCTATGAACAGGGTTTGGTCGTGCAACTAATGTACCTCAAAGGGAAAGCAAGGATTCATATTTCTAAGGTTTCTTTGACCTTGGGTAAATGGCTTCAAATCATTTTTTGTTAAATTTTGGGTACTAGACATGGCTGACATTTATAATGTGGTACAACAATTTCCAACAATAAATATGACGTAGATTCTTTAGCAATAAAGAGCATTTGCATCAATAACCTAGAAATCCACTTGGACAATAGAAATGTATGCAGTCACCACTCATAAAGCACTTGGCTGAAATGAATACAGAGTTTCTGTTTAGAAAATTGCAAATGTTAATCTGGAGTAATTTCTATGATGTGAAAATATTTTTACATGATTTCAAGATGAATACTTCAATATTGGATATGTTAATGTAATTTTATCATGAAAATCTTTGTGTTTATAGCCAGCCTTATTAGGAATACTGTTATGTATTTTAATGTATTGAAATGAGCTCCATGCACTAGGATGACAGTCCTGAAATTTCACCAATAAGTGGTTCTGCAGGGGTTAATGAAGGCCTAGGAATGCCTGAGTTGAGCCGGAGGCGTCGGCTGGTCACCTGTGAGGGATTAGCTGGCCCTGCAGACAGTTGTTGTTTGAGAACTGTCTGAGGCCACAGAGGGGGATATTTTAGCATTGAGAGAGGGAATGGGCAAAGAATGCCCCCACCAGGGACCTTCCTGTCCTGCAGAGATTATTATACAAGTGTCAGATGTGTCTGAAAGGCCTGCTCTGACCCACAGGTCCTGTCTGCTGAGAGGCTAAATCCACCCTGCTTTGGGAAGAAAACTTCTACATCAAGGGATCCTACTTGACCCCAATAGGACAATGCTCTTATCTTTACAACGCATAAATAGCAATAATAGATTTTTTTATATTTGACATATTCTGAAATCCTTTTTTAGGCTTTGTTGTATTGTGTACATCTTTGAATGTTAGTATAATTTTAATTTGAAACAGTGCAAAATGATTCAGTACTAAATTAAATTAAATTAAAGATATCAAACTTTAGGTAAAACATGAGATTCTCCCATAAATGATATTTAGACATATTTTTGGAACTTCTGGTGAAGTATTTAATCGTCTGAACAATAGTTTGTGTCTTTAACAGTAATCAAATGGTTCATAAACTACCACATAGAACTGCTATATAACTATTTATGGAACCAATGGTTTGAAGTAAGGAGTGCTTATGTTAAAAGGCATCTGTCAGCAGATTTGTACCTGTGACACTGGCTGACGTGTTGCATGTGTGCTTGGTAGCTGAAGGCATCTGTGTTGGTCCCATGTTCATATGTGCTGCATTGCTGAGAAAAATTATGTTTCAATATATACATATGAACCTCTAGGAGCAACTGGGGCATTGCCATTACACCTATAGGCTCAGCTCTCTCTGCAACTGCCGTGCCCTCTGCACTTTAATTTAGAGGCCCAAGGATGATGAAGCTTTCCCTACTTGGTCCTGTCAATCAAAGTGCAAAGAGTGCAGCAGTTGCAAAGAGAGCAGAGCCTCTAGGAGTAATTGAAACGCCTCCATTGCTCCTAGAGGCTCATTTACATATATTAAAACTTCATTTTTCTGAGAAATGCAGGCACATATGAACATGTGACCAACACAGATGCCTTCAGCTGCAAAGTCCACATGTAACAGGTCAGCCAGGACAAACCTCTTATACACATTGTAACCATAATCAGTCCAGCACCAGTATCTTCATCTGACCAGGACAAAATTGTATCCCCTGGAAGTAACCAATAATGTTCCAATCAAATGACTGCACGTGACATCCACATGGAATTGATGCAGAAAGTACAGTATACTGAAATATTGTATAACTTTTCATTATGCTAAGAATAACATTTATATGGGAAACAGTAATACCTCTTTAAATACATGATGAACTTTAGCTGAGGTTTACCACATGACATCTGAGTACAACCTGCCAATCAGCGTGCGTTCTTATGTGTTGTAAACGGTAGCTTGTGCTCAGATGCTGACCTTACAATTTTTAATGTGAAAGTGGTGCTACAAACAAGCCAATTTTAATCTTTTAATTAATTATGAACTGAACATTATACTGTAGCTGTCCCCCAGTCAGATCAGCTGCATCCAGACAGAGAAGGAACGGACCTGTGTGTGGCTCTCTCCATTAACTTCTATGGGAGTTATAGAAGCAGCCAAGCACACAAGTCAAGGTCCTAGACATTTAACCCATTTAACTTAAGAAGCAGTCCAAGAATTGTCTTTCTTTGCATCCAGACAGTCATTTTACGGGCCGCCTTATTGCAGAAATATGAGCTCCATATGGGTCCTGCACTCTGACTTCCAGAACCCTAAAGCATCTGCGGATCGGAAGTCGGTCTCATGGTACAAAAGGTTCATGATATTACTTCAGATGTATTTTTGCAGATGGTTTCTCCTCAGAGTTGAAATCTTAAGTAAGGAAAGGGTATTACCAACATTTCACACATCCCCATATTCAGAATGGGGAACAATGCTAGCCTTGAACTCCTGGCTAGGGTTTAAAGGATGTAGAATATTATTGTCAGTCATCTGCCTGTAAAAAGTTGTTTCAATTTCTGATTAAATGTTTTTCTAAGTTTAAGGTGCTTTGTCGGTCATTGGGAGAGAGCAAACTGATTGAGGAAATGGAGTGTAAGCATTGGGAGTCATTTGGATGGTTGAACAGTTATCATTAGATAAAAGACACTCTTCAGCAGCGCATTTTTAAGTGATGGACAGAAGGAAAAAAAAAAGAATGAACTTGGAAGACAAACAGAGGAACACCTGTGGAAATGTGATCCCCAGAAAGCAGCCCCCACCCCCCACAAGTCATAGCCAAGGGCATGCTATAATTCATAGAAATATTTTGGTGCAGTTTCCCCTCCTCCTGCTCTCTGGGCTGCATCTTATTTCAAAGGCAGACAAACAACACACTCTTCTGTGTGGCATCTCCAGCCCTAAATCTCTTTTTCTTCACATTCTTGTAACTTGACACGGCAGTCCTGTATCTGACCCCTGTATGGGGCTTGAGGGGGTACGCAGCTTTCAAGAGCTGTCGAATTTTAACTCTCACCTTGCCACGTCATTACTTTGCCACGTCAAACATGTACTTGGCCTGTATTAATAAAGTGTGTCTTACAGGTGGGAGTGTGCCGAATAAACTAATATTGATCCCCAGGGATAATGTGATAATGGTTCAAAAAATGGACTTGCACAGTTAATAAGTGTATTAGTAATATACTTGTTTTCTGACCTTTCCCAATTATTTCATATTTCTAATCATTTGCATTTATTAACTGATATAGTATACCAATATAGTGTGCAGCCTTATGCAGAACATATAGTAGGACCATATTAATTTCCAAGTAACTTGTGAATTCCAGAATGAAATAATAAATCCCTTATGAAAATAGGGAGCACATACAAGGAAAAAGCAAATTGTGTGCTCCTGATTTGTGTCTGTAGACATTCTAGTCCTTTTATTATCAGAATGTCAAGGGCCCCCCATAGCAAATAGCTTGGGAGACACATGGTGGCCTAGTCATTCATGTTAAGAAAGGTGTAATGGTTCGTTCCATATGACTCAGTGTTCTATATGGCTGGTGCTGTCTCTCCCCCCTTTTTCTGTGTGTTCCCCCCTCTTGTGTTTAAGTGGTACTTACTGGCCTGGTCATCTTGAGGTCAACTGTGCTTGGCACAAGTGGTTATTTCTGGTCCTGTCCAGTTCTGAGGTTCTCTGATCTTGATTGGTCCAGGTGGTAGACGGTGGGAAGATTCCCCTTTATATTGGAGTGCTCCACTGTGGTCTGTGCCTGTAAGAAGAAAGAAGACCTGGTCAGCGCCCCACCCGCCCTCCCTTAATTTTGTCTGTCGCAATGTTTATTAGTGGGAGTTTGTCGCCCAGCTAATGCTGGGTGGACTAGTGGTTATGGGTTTCTGGAGTTTAATAGCTGATATTATTGGATTAATTGTAAGTAATTTATGCTAATTTATTATATATTATGCTAATGTGTGTATTTATTATAAGGTTGTCCTTAATAAAGATTGCGGCCATATAATTCCACATAGAAAAGGTGTATGTGTATTTATTTATTTTATGTTGGATAATGACTATGTGACTTGGGCCACCATGTCTTGTACTAAAAATAGTGTTGAAAAACAGTGCTGCTTGTACAATGATGGGTATCACAGTAATGGTTACTTCCTATGGGCTTCTCCATCTCCAAGTACCTGTACATACATCCAAACTTGTCATATCTCCTATATTATCATAGAAATCTGTCCTTAATGTAAACCTGTGACACTGATTCAATCTGCAGCATGTTATAGAGCAGGATAAGCTAAGTAGAGATGGATAGATAGACAGACAGACAGACAGATACTGTGATAGAGATAGGTAGATAGATAGATAGACAGACAGAGAGACAGATAGAGAGATAGAAAAAACACTATGATTGATAGATAGATAGATAGATAGATAGATAGATAGATAGACAACTACTATGATTGATAGATAGATAGTGTAAGACAGTGAGAGGTTTGGTCTGGGAAAACAGGTATTTTCCTCCCAGCATGTGCTGCTGGACTGATTTACAGCCAGGTGAGGTCAAATACCGGACCAGATTCTAAGTGCCAGTCCGGGTTTTGGCAGCACCTGGCAGTCCTTAAATAGGCAGCTGGGCTCAAAAGCGATGTCTCTGTGTTGGGATCTGGGAGCCTTGTGTCTGGGTGAAGACTTGCTACCTGTTTGGCGTGAAAACAGGTTGGTGCTGCTATCAGCAAGGACTCTTTGAGGCAGAATTGCCGCATGGTGTGAATTACCACCAACACCGCAAGGTGACTTTTTGTTTGAATATGACTGCTTGTTTTATCACTTGCCTGAAGTGTGAATAAAACACTCTTTTATCCAAAAGAACTTGTTGTTGCCTCTATACTGTGTCCGCTAATCCTGTCTACCAAACCCCACAATAGATAGATAGATATATAGATAGATATTGTGATATATAGTGAGATAGATAGCTAGACAAATACTGTGATAGATAGATACTGTGATAGAGATATATAGATGGATAGATAGATAGATAGATATTGTGATAGATAGCATGATGATAGATAGATAAACACTGTGATTTGATTGATCGATATTAGATATAATTTATAGAAATGAGATACATTTATTTCTATGATGAGAACAGGAGCTTCGTCAGTGGCTTATATACAGTAGCATACAGTGTACCAGAAAAATTAAGTGCAGCCATCCTCACCAGACAACTAAAGGAGCAGTCCATCCTGGTACAGAGATGGCAGTACAGAACATTTAGTACTGCACTGTACTGTAAAGAAGAGCTACTAGACAACCAGTACAGATCTTTACTATAGGAAATCTATATTTTAATTTTAGAAATCTAAGAAATGCTCTGATTTCAGGATTTGGCAGAAGATACTCCAATCAACAATCTTATTGTTTGATTTTTCTTTCCCTTGTGATGCCTAGACTAATCACACAGACTGATACTTTTCAAAACTGGAGCAATTAATCCAGAAACAACAAAAGTCTTATTTTTAATTTGTTGAAGACAGAATTCTGGAGGCAAGGCCAAATACATTTCCCCATACTGCCCTGCTCTGTGCTCCAAAAAACCTATCCAGACTGCCAAAATATAATATAAAATATAAAAAAAATTTGAGTCTTTAGTAGTTGACACCGTTTAATAGCTAACTTAAAACGATGATGACTAAATTACAAGGTTTCCAGACTACTCAGGTATCTTCATCAGGCATTGTATAACACAGTATCTGAAGATGCACATATTTATACATAAAAGTACATTGAACGTTAGTAAGTGTCATGGCCTGCTCGGATGGTGTGCGGAGGTCTGTCAGATTGGCAGCACGTGTCTAACCTTTTGTTTGTTTTGGAATCATGCTGGATCCGCCTTCCTTCAGGTGCTCTGGGTGGGGTCATTGGCTTAAATTTCCTTTAATCCCAGAGGGCTGTGTGGGTTATGCAATTCATTCTGGTTTTGGATTGTCTGTTCCAGCTCTGCCCCTTCTCCCCTTTCACCATCTCAGGGATTCTAGGGTGTTTTGCAGTACAGGCATGAGGACACTTCATACCTACCATCAAGGTCTGAATGTGGGCTTAGCAGCATAGGGAGAGAAGTCAGGGATGTGCAAGGAGGTGACCTGTCCCCAGCATCTAGCCTAGACACTTGTGTATTTGGTTGTCTGTGTATCTGAGTTCCTGTCCGCCGTGACATTATAACCCGCCATACTGTGACTGCCATTACTCAGCGGTTTTGTGATGGCGTCAATTGATGCACTGGTTGACCGCATGCAGGGATTATCCCTAGAGGTTGCGAATCTGCGTAGTTCGGTAACACAGTGTCAGAGTGTTCTGGCATCAGGTGCACGTCAAATTGGTGGGGAGCCTAAAGTCACTCTTCCTGAGAAATTTACATGGGGTGCAGATGATTTTATCCGCTTTAAAGAGTCATGCAAACTGTATTTTTGACTGCGTCCAATTTTGCCAGATGATGAAAGTCAGAGGGTTGGTATCATCATGTCTCTGCTTAAAGGGGACACGCAATCCTGGGGTTTTTCTCTGCCGCCCGGTTCTCTGGCCCCCCGGTCAGTGGAGGAATTTTTCAAAGCCCTAGGATTGATTTATGATGACCCAGATCGGGTCTCGATGGCAGAATCTAAATTGTGTAACTTATTACAGGGTGAACATACTGCAGAGGTTTACTGCGTAGAGTTTTGTTAAACCGCATGATGATATGAAAGAAAAAAAAAAAACGTCCTGACTCCTGGTAGCGTGAATGGAGTAGTGGAACAAGGTATGCAAGCTCCCTGTAATTCTCATTTTCTCCTTCCAGCTATGGTGGCGCTAGACTCAAGAAAATCTTCTGTGGAGGTATTCATTGACTGTGGTGTTGGGTTAAACCTCATTGACTTTCATTTTCTTCAAAATCTGGGTCTAAGTACGTGCACTTTAGAAAGGAAGATTCCGGTGTTTGCAATAGATTCTTTACCGCTCTCTCAAAGGAGTCTCACTCATATTGCACATGGTATTCAGTTGAGGGTGGGTGATTCACATGTAGAGTTTATATCTTGTTTTGTCATGAGGGATTTGCCTGCTCCTATAGTCCTAGGTTTACCGTGGTTGACAAAACATAATCCAATTATTGATTGGCAAGCAAGACAAATTATTGGTTGGGGAGAATTTTGTTCGGAGAATTGTCTTGGCACATCTATCTCTGGGGTGTCCACTATGGTTCTACCTCAATATCTCTCAGACTTTGCGGATGTCTTTTCGGAGGGTGGGACCCAGTAATTGCCCCCTCATCGTGACTATGATTGTCCAGTTAATCTCATCCTAGGAGCTAAGTTGCCAAAGTCTCGCCTTTGCAATCTTTCCCAACCTGAAAGAGAGGTCATGCGAAAGTATATCGCCGAGAGTTTGGCAAAAGGTCATATTAGGCCATCTAAGTCTCCGGTGGCAGTGTTTTTTTCTTTTTGTCAAGAAAAAGGATGGATCACTGAGACCGTGCTTGGATTTTCGGGAATTGAACCGTATTACGGTCCGGGATCCGTATCCCCTTCCTTTGATCTCCGACCTTTTTGATCAGATTGTTGGTGCCAGGGTGTTCTCCAAGTTGGATTTGAGAGCGGCCTACAATCTGATCGGAATCAAGGAAGGGGATGAGTGTAAAACGGCCTTCAATACGCACGAGGGTCATTTTGAGAATCTGGTTATGCCTTTTGGGTTGACGAACGCGCCAGCGGTATTTCAGCGATTCGTCAATGAAATTTTTCATCACTTGGTGGGGAGGTTCGTGGTAGTTTACTTAGATGACATTTTAATTTACTCTTCTGATCTGAAGACCCATCAGGATCATGTGAGACAGGTTTTGATGATCCTTCAGGAGAATAAGTTATATGCCAAATTGGAAAAATGTGCAGGAGCTTCCGTTTTTAGGATATCTGCTTTCCAACTCTGGTTTTCGTATGGACCCCGAAAAAGTCCGGGCTGTTCTGGTATGGGACCAACCGGAGAATCAGAAAGCTTTGATGCGGTTTTTGGGGTTTACTAACTATTATAAAAAATGTATTCTAAACTATTCCACCATTGTTAAACCTCTGACTGATATGATAGAGAAGGGCACTGACATCTCTGTTTGGTCGGAGGAGGCATTGTAGGTCTTTTTGACTATTAAGGAGTGTTTTGCATCTGCTCCCATTCTGGTGCAGCCCGATGTGTCTCAACTATTCATGGTGGAGGTGGGTGCATCAGAAGTGGGGGTGGGAGCGTTACTGTCGCAGGGTTCTTCTCCTGGCAAATGGGTCCCATGTGCTTTCTTTTCCAAGAAACTCTCGGTCGCCGAGAGGAACTATGATGTGGGAGATAGAGAGTTGCTGGCTATAAAGTTGGCCTTTGAGGAATGGCATCACTGGTTGGAGGGGGTTTCTCACCCCATTACTGTTTATACGGATCATAAGAATTTGGCTTACCTGCAATCTGCCAAGCGTCTGAACCCTAGACGGGCCAGATGGTCACTGTTTTTACCAGGTTTAATTTTGTTGTTACTTTTCGTCCGGGGGTCAAAAACATCAAGGCAGATGTGTTGTCTCGCAGTTTTCCTGGGGGAGGTGAGTCAGAGGATCCTGCTCCGATTTTGGCTGACGGGGATGTGGTTTCCGCTCTGTATCCCGAATTGGAGATGAAGGTGTTGGGAGCCCAGGAGGTTCCTGTCCCCCAGGGAAGTTGTTTGTTCCTGAAGAACTGCGATACAAGGTTTTCAAGGAACATCACGATACTGTCCTTGCTGGACATCCTGGTGGTAAATTCAACTGTGACCTTGTGTCTCGGAGGTTCTGGTGGCCCGGGTTACGTAGGAGCATTGAGGATTACGTGGCAGCGTGTGAGACCTGTGCACCATCTAAGGTTGCTCATACTCGACCGGCTGGTTCACTCCTTCCTTTATCTATTCTGTCTCGTCCTTGGACGCACTTGTCCATGGACTTTATTACGGATCTGCCGAGCTCCTCGGGGAAAACTTAAATTTTGGTGGTAGTTGATCGTTTTAGCAAGATGACTCATTTTATATCATTCACTAGTTTGCCTAATGCCAAGACTCTTGCGCAAATTTTTGTTGACAATATCGTGAGATTGCATGGCATTCTTTTGGATGTGGTTTCTGATAGGGGCACGCAGTTTGTCTCCAGGTTCTGGAGTGCGTTCTGCTCTCGGCTTGGCATTCAACTTTCGTTCTCTTCAGCTTTCCATCCGCAGTCGAATGGACAGACGGAGCGTACTAATCAGAACCTGGAGACCTACTTGAGGTGCTTTGTGGCGGAGAATCAGGAGGACTGGTCCTCATTCCTGCTCTTAGCAGAGTTTGCTTTGAATAACCGTAGACAGGAATCCACGGGTAAGTCGCCATTTTTTGGCACATATGGTTTTTATCCTCAGTTTGGTACCTTTTCTGGGACTAGTTCCTCTGGGATGCCAGAGGAGGAAAGGTTTTATTCTACCTTATCCTCTATCTGGCAGAGGATACAAGTGAATTTGGAGACGATGGGTGAGAGATATAAGCGAATGGCTGACAGGAGACGCGTGACTGGTCCGGACCTGTGTGTGGGTGATCTGGTGTGGTTGTCCACTAAAAACATTACATTGAGAGTGCCATCTTGGAAACTGGGTCCAAGATTTATCGGCCCGTACAAAATATCTGCCCTGATCAATCCAGTAGCGTTTCGACTGGATCTTCCGCAGACTTGGAGGATCCATGATGTGTTCCATAGATCTTTATTGAAAAAATATGTGAGACCAGTGGAACCATCGCCATTGCCCCCTCCTCCTGTTCTGGTCGATGGGAATTTAGAGTTCGATATTTCCAGGATTCTTGATTCTAGAGTTCTTCGGGGTTCCCTTCAGTACCTGGTACACTGGAGGGGATACGACCCCGAGGAGAGGATGTGGGTTCCGGCACTGGAGGTCAATGCCAGCCGACTGGTTATGGCTTTTCACAGTGCCCACCCGGATAAGGTTGGTCCGGGGTGCCCGGAGGTCACCCGTAGAAGGGGGGGGTACTGTCATGCCCTGCTCAGATGGTGTGCGGAGGTCTGTCAGATTGACAGCACGTGTCTAACCTTTTGTTTGTTTTGGAATCATGCTGGATCTGCCTTCCTTTAGGTGCTCTGGGTGGGGTCATTGGCTTAAAATGCCTTCAATCCCAGAGGGGTGTGCAGGTTATACAATTCATTCTGGTCTTGGATTCAGGAAGGAAGGATTGTCTGTTCCAGCTCAGATAAGTTTTGTTTCTGTTTGTGTTGTTTGCGGTCTAGACTATTTGTGTGTCTTCTGCCCCTTCTCCCCTTTCACCATCTCAGGGATTCTAGGGTGTTTTGCAGTCCAGGCATGAGGACACTTCATACCTACCATCAAGGTCTGAATGTGGGCTTAGCAGCATAGGGAGAGAAGTCAGGGATGTGCTAGGAGGTGACCTGTCCCCAGCATCTAGCCTAGACACTTGTGTATTTGGTTGTCTGTGTATCTGAGTTCCTGTCCGCCGTGACAGTGAGGCAAATGAGACAAGTGAAATAAGCAGATCAATATGTGTGGAGGAAAAAGCAAGTAGTTGTAACGGTAAATTGTTGCACTTAAAAAATAACAAGAAAAAATGATCTCTTCTGTGTCACTGCAAATTTTACCAAGGAGACTGAACAATAAGCTATCAATATTAGATTGTGGAGGTTTGACTTTTGGCTCCCCCGACGAGCAGCTGTTTGAAAGAATGGCCACTATGAAGACTCTGGTGTTGTTCACAGGCCACAATCCTCAAAGGAGCACCGTGGTCCATTCAAACAGCTGATTGTCGGACCTTCACTGATCTTCAACAGCCTATTATAAGGATAGTTCAGTTACTTTTAAAACGTAAGTAACCCATTTATCAAGATTTTCCAAGACAACAACATTAAAGGCCAATCCCTATCGTAGTCCAATAATATAAGATCGATGAGGTTTGACATCTTAGCACCCCCAATCAGCTGCTTGAGGAGGCCACAATGCTTGAGGTGTCACTGAATTTCTTCATTGTTTTCATTACTCCATAACTGAAAAACAACATGCACTTAGTATCTGCTGTTCTGACTACCTGGAGCTTGTAAATATTCAGAAGTTCTAGGTTAAAATACATGTTAACTGCTATATATATATATATATATATATATATATATATATATATATATATATAGTACAGACAAGCCATTAGGTTATGCAAATCAAGAGGAATTTGCAGATGTTTCAGATCTGAAGATGATCACATTTTCAAGCACCTAACTTTAATCTGTTGGATGCAGAAGGGGCATAAAAGACAGACAGAAAGCAATGTTTTTATAGCCACATGAAACCTCACAAATTGGATCAAGTTGTGTGGAATGATTGTATGATGCCTCCTGTTAGTTGGTGTGCCAGTTATCGCCATATGTCACAAACTGAGAGGAGCATAATCCTTGAATTTTGAGACCTTGGTTTATCACTTCGGCAGATTGCTACACACCTAGGCCGAGATGTTAGCACTGTTCAACATTGCATGTCACAATGGTTGGGAGAACATCATTGAATTGGAATGCTAGCAGGAGGTGCACATAGGTGAACCTCTGCACGGATGCATTGTCTTATTAGAAGTATGGCATGTAGTGATCATGGCATAATTAGTGCAAGCATAATAGCACATCATATCCCAAGCCTAGGGTGGCAAACAGTGTCTACACAAACCATCAGAAGATATTTGCATGATAATGGACTACAAGCCAGATGTCCTGCAACAGGTTTTCCATTAACCTCATGCCACTGTTCTTAAAGGCTACCATGGTGCACAGCAAAATGGCTATAGAGAATAGAATGTAGGTCTGTCCAGCTTTTGTCTCAGACAAAATGATAGCTAGAGACTGGTATGGAGACTATGTGGGCAACACCATGAAAAGGCTTTCACAAGGGAACATCACACTGGTCTTACTCCCGGGATTATGGTGTGGGTGGCATATTTTTGGGTATCTGGACCCTTCTAGTCTTCATGTGAGGTACACTAACGGCTTAGCATTACATTGATTTTGGCATAGAACCAGTACCTGCCCTGGATTCAGTCTGTGTGGCTACCGGGCTGGCACTTCTGCTCCCCTCTGTGCCACTATCAACGTCCATCGATGGGGGGCACGTGACTGCTGCAGGCAATCACAGGCCACAGAGATGACTGCCTCCCTTGCATCACAGATAGATAGATAGATAGATAAAAATCAGTTAATCACTAACATTGAATTAACGTGGAATTTCAGAACATTTATAAGCCTCACAAAGATAGATAGATAGATAGATAGATCGCATTAACATTGGATTTCTTGCTAAGCTAATAGATATTATCTCTAGGATTTTTCAATCAGTAAATCAGGGGAAAGAATCTGAGTTAAAATTTTCCCATTGGAGTCTCACCTATGCATTCTCAGACTTCTCATAAAAGCTACTTTATGTAAACCTGCTTCCCATTTACTCTGTGCTCTGCTGCTGCTTGTTTATTTTGTCTCCGCTGATACATGGCAGGCTCAGAGCATGTGTTCTTTGAGTCATTTATCTGCCTGTGTCAACTTCAGAAAGAACTTGCCAAACTTTAAGATGCATTCCACAAGGAAAAAAATCCCTTCTATAGTGTAGGGGGTTGCAGAGATACAGGGGTGGAGAATGTAACATAAAGTAAACAGGTTCCAGCAAATGTATTGCAACTTTGTCCTTCTATGGCAGAAAGAGATCTTTAAAGGAAAATCCATTCAGTCAGTTGTGTATTGTTATACTTATATTTTATGTAATTAATTTCATCACAGTCTTTTTTTGTATGAGAAATTTACATGGTTTCTTTTTTTTTATTTAAAGATTTTCTGTTAATGCCAGACAAATTGTCGATGGGCTTCTAGTTTATAAATCTTAAAAAAAATTCTGTTAACTGAACTAAACAATAAATATTTAAAGGGTTTGTGCAACTTTGGAGAAGCGTGATTTGACAAATGCCCCCCTCTGGGCAGATCTGAGAAGGGAAGCATACTTACCTGCTTTCCGATGCTGATTCTCCAGCAATGCTCGGCTCCCAAGATGTAAACTTTCAGTTTGACACCACTGCAGACAATTGCTGGCTGCAGCGGTGACCTGTTCCCCTTACGTCATGTGAAATGGTCAAGTGATGCAAGGGGAGCAATTCACCACTGTGGCTAACAATTGGCTGCAGCCCCATCAAACCAGAAGTTTACATTCAGAAACCCGAGTAGAGCAGCTGAGGCCAGAGTGGGAAGCCAGGTAAAAAAAATTGTGATTATGTGGCTCGAGGTACATTATGCGGTCACTAAATAACTATTTTACTGTAGCCCACTAGAGTACAGGCCCCAAACATTAGGCATTCACGGTAGAGAAAAGATCAAGTAGTTATGTGGCTGGAGGTATATTAGACGGTCATTGGATATCAATTTTACTGCAGGCCAGTACAAATACATGTCAAATACATATGTTTAATAGAACTAAAAATATAAAATTGGATTTAAAACATGGCTAAAGAAACCCCCCCTCTTGAATAAACCCCAAATGATAATAGGTGAAATTAGATAACACGTGGTCATCACAGGTGTTGAATTCCTCTGAGGCCCCAACAATTAGGCATTCACCGTACAGAAAAGATCAAGTGATTATGTGGCTGGAGGTATATCAGATGGTCATTGGATAACAATTTTACTGCAGGCCAGTGGAATACAGGCCCCAAACATTAGGCATTCACCGGACAGAAAAGATCAAGTGATTGTGTGGCTAGAGGTATATTAGACGGTCATTGGATAACAATTTTACTGCAGGCCAGTGGAGTACAGGGCCCAAACATTAGGCATTTACCTTACAGAAAAGAACAAGTGATTATGTGGCTGGAGGTACATTAGGCGGTCACCTATAACAATTTTACTGTTGGCCAGTTAGATTACAGGACCAAAAAAATTATGCATTCATCGTACAGAAAAGATCAAGTGATTATGTGGCTGGAGGTATATTAGACGGTCAATGGATATCAATTTTACTGCAGGCCAGTGAGTACAGGCGGCAAACATTAGGCATTTACAGGACAGAAAACATAAAGTGATTATGTGGCTGGAGATATATTAGACGGTAGAAATGACCTTGCGGTTCGCCCGGCAATAGTTTTGCGGTGAACTTTGCTCATTCACGATTCGCCGAACATGCAAACATATGGCAATATTCGCACACACCATATTTTTTTGCATAGCGCCAAACTTTGACCCATGACTCATTCATCAGGTGGGACAGGACAGCCAATTGAGACGTTTCAGCACATGGACACACCCCCATTCTATAAATAAACCCGATCTGGCAGTCATTTTACATTCAGTTTTTTGCCAGTGTAAGGAGTAGTTGCTGTATACAGCAGGAAGAGACTGTTAGGGACACCAAATGCTAGCTAATAGGGACACAAAAGTCCTTTCAAGGTCTGGTATAGGTGTGCTATCGATAGGTGTGATATACTTATAATATATTTTCTGACATAGAAAGTATGTTATAGTGCATTTGAATTGTGCAGCAGTTGTGTGCAGTTCTGCTGAGATACCGCAGCTAGATAGAGGGACAAACGCTATTGGAATAACTAATTGCAACTGGTGTGATATACAGTACCTGTTGCCCAAAAAAATAAATGATTGAGGGGTGTGATATACCTATAATATACATTCTAACATAGAAACTATATTATAGTGCATTTGTATTGTGCAGCAGTTGTGTGCGGTTCTGTTGAGATACCGCAGCTAGATAGAGAAACAAATGCTATTGGAATAACTAATTGCAACTGGTGTGATATACCTGCTTCCACAAAATACTGATTGAGGGGTGTTATACACCAGCTTCCACAAAATATTGATTGAAGGCTGTGATACACCGGCTTCCACCAAATATTGATTAAGGGGTTTGATTTACATTCTTCCAGCGAATACTCATTAAGGGGTTCTATATACCTGTTTCCACAAAATACTGATAGAGGGGATTGATATACCAGCTTCCACCAAATATTGATTGAGGCCTGCGATACACCGGCTTCCACCAAATATTGATTAAGGGTTTTGACTTACCGGCTTCCAACTAATACTTATTAGGGGGTTCTCTATACCTGTTTCCACAAAATACTGATAGAGGGGATTGAAAAACCGGCTTCCACCAAATATTGATTGAGGCATACAATACACCGGCTTCCACCAAATATTGATTAAGGGGTTTAATATGCCCGCTTCCAACAAATACTCATTAAGGGGTTCTATATACCTGTTTCCACAAAATACTGTTAGAGGGGATTGATATGCCAGCTTCCACCAAATATTAATTGAGGCTTGCGATACACCAGCTTCCACCAAATATTGATTAAGGGATTTAATATAATGGTTTCCAGCAAATACTCATTAAGGGGTTCTATATACCTGTTCCACAAAATACTGATACAGGGGATTGATATACTGGCTTCCACCAAATATTGATTGAGGCCTACAATACACCGGCTTCCACCAAATATTGATTAAGGGGTTTAATATGCCTGCTTCCAACAAATACTCATTAAGGGGTTCTATATACCTGTTTCCACAAAATACTGATAGAGGGGATTGATATACCGGCTTCCACCAAATATTGATTGAGGCCTGCAATACACGACTTCCACCAAATATTGATTAAGGGCTTTGATATACCAACTTCCAGCAAATACTCATTAAGGGTTTCTATATACCTGTTTCCACAAAATACTGATACAGGTGATTGATTTACCGGCTTCCACCAAATATTGATTAAGGGGTTTGATTTATCGCTTCCAGCAAATGCTCATTAATGGGTTCTATATACCTGTTTCCACAAAATACTGATGGGGGGGATTGATAAGCCAGCTTCCACCAAATATTGATTAAGGCCTGCAATACACAAGCTTCCACCAAATATTGATCAAAAGGTTTGATTTACTGGCTTCCAGCAAATACTTATTAAGGGGTTCTATATACCTGTTTCTACAAAATAATGATAGAGGGGATTGATATACCGGCTTCCACCAAATATTCATTGAGGCCTGCAATATACCTGCTTCCACAAATACTGCTCTTCTATAGGGAACTTGTTACAGGGTCATTTTGAAAATGACAGGCAAAAGAATAGGCAGGCCATTCCGCAGGGGTGGTACGGGTCGGGCAGGTGCACCAGGCCGGAGCCTAAGTGGGAAGTTGGAGAAGGTGCGTGCGATAACGTCAAAGGACGCACCAGAGTTGGTTGAGTGGCTCACTCAGCCTTCCGCTTCTGCACCCTCCTTATCTTCTGTATCTGCACCCTCCTCACTATATGCTATATGCACCCCCCCAAAGACACCACCACCACAACCACCATAGCCCCTCCACTCGAGTCAGAGGAATTATTTTACCATACATCCCCAGACGTTAACAATGCGTAGCCATTCTTGGCATCGGATCAGGAAGAGGAGATAGCAATGGCCGTCACACAGCAGTCTGACGACAATACCCAGATCAACCCAAGGATGGAGGTCCCCACTGTTGCTGCCTACTCCGAGATCTCTAATGTCAGTGGTGGTGAAGGTGACAATGATGACATGTCGATGGATGTCACGTGGGTGCCCACAAGAGTGGAAGAGGAGGAAAGTTCAGAGGGAGAGACAGAGCAGCAGTTAGGTGGTAGAAGGAGGAGAAGCAGGCAGAACTTGCAGTGCACAGGAGGCAAAAAGCAGACTGCAATTGTATCTGGAGCGAACCTTCCACTGTGCACAGTCATATCGGGCGCTTCCAGGAGGCCTGCACGTGGCTCCGCAGTGAGGGCTTTTTTTAAACGTGTCTGCTGCTGACAATAATGTTGCCATCTGCATCCTGTGCTGTCAATGCATAAGTTGCGGTAAGCCGAACACTTACCTAGGGACGACCGCCTTAAGAAGGCACCTGGTGTCACGAGTTGGAGGTCCCAGGAGAGACCTCTGTGTCGTCAAGCAAAAACATACAGCAATACGGTACAGTCACAACAGAGTTTATTGCACAAACAGAATCCAAGGAGGGAAACACAGGGAAATTGAGAGCTCTATGTACCCTCCGCATAGTGGGAGAGTTAGGCTTTGCCGCAGGGAGTTGCCAGGGTCCACTCTGGAGCGTGAACTAGACAGTGACAACAGGAGCAAATGGACAACAGGTACCAGAAGGTACCGACGGTACATAAGCAACAAGCAAGGACGGAAGGTCACAGCCAGAGATAGTGGCTGTGACACCTGGCCTACTATTATCGAGCCCAGTGGGAGCAACACCGTCAGAACACACAAAGCCACACTCCCGAAGTTCTACTTCCTGAATCTATGCCACGGATTGCATGCAGGCCTGCCTCTTCTTCTCCTCCTCCTAGTCCATCCTCCGTCTCCTCCTTGGCTGACTCCTCCTTTTCCACTGCTACCGCCTCTTCCGCTGCACATCCCAAGTACCCCAGAACCTATTCGACGTGCCAGATGAGACGTTGCCATGCTGTGCTGCGGCTGTTGTGCCTGGAATCAAAGAGCCACACCAGTCCTGCAATGCTTTCAGCTCTGCGGTCACAGGCTGATCAGTGACTAACCCCGCTTAATTTGACAGTTGGTAAAGTGGTGTGCAACAACAATCTGCTGAGCGCGCTGAAACAGGGCAAAATAACACACGTGCCGTGCGTGGCACACGTCATGAACATAGTCGTGCAGCGATTCGTTGCCAAATAACCTGGGGTCCAGGACTAGTGATGGAGGAACAACGGCCGGGACAGTCCGCGCACGAGATCAAATGTTCATGAAACGCAAGTTCGCGACGGGCCCCATTTAATTTAATGGCAGGAAGTGTACAAATAGTCCCACAACATGGACAGTGACATACTGGAGGGGGATCAATGCCAAAAATTGCCCAAAATATGTATCTTAATAAGGGGACATATTTATGCGTCTGAAAGGGAAATTATCTGAAATGTGTCCTGTTGAAGCCTGGAAAAAAAAAAATTTAGGTCACAGGAGTACGGCCTTCAAAATTAGGCATTCACCTGACATAATAGAAATTCAGATTATATGGCTCGAGGTACATTATGCTGTCAATGGATAAAAATTTTACTGTAGGCCACTGGACTACAGGCCCCAAACATTAGGCATTCACCGGACAGAAAAGATCAAGTGATTATGTGGCTGGAGGTATATTAGACGGTCATTGGATAACAATTTTACTGCAGGCCAGTACAAATACATATGTTTAAAAGAACTAAAAATATAAAATTGGTTTAAAAACATGGTTAATGAAATCCCCTCTCTTGAATAAACCCCAAATGATAATAGGTGAAATTCGATAACACGTGGTCGTCGCAGGTGTTGAATTCCTCCGAGGCCCCAACAATTAGGCATTCACCGTACAGAAAAGATTATGTGGCTGGATATATATTAGGTGGTCAGTGGATAACAATTTTACTGCAGGCCAGTGATGTACAGGCCCCAAACATTAAGAATTCACCGGACAGAATAGATCAAGTGATTATGTGGCTGGAGTATATAATTGTATAACAATTTTACTGCAGGCCAGTGGAGTACAGGTTAATAACATTTGCAAAGACAGGTGCACTCTGCAGTCTTACTTAACCCTCATACTGATGGTAAAATTGAGAGATTTGCCAACATATCCTACTGTGGAGGACATGTCTGAGCCCTAGCACCGCTACAAAGTTTCCCAAGTAGCTCGGGACCTAACACTCACCTACCTGTGCCGTATGGGCAATAGCAGGAGCAAGTGGGTGAATTACAGGAGCGTAAGGTCTGACTCATAGCCAACTCACTAGTTACCTCCAGAATGTAGCCATGCTTCTAATGGGATGAGGGAGAAGTCTGTGAGTCCCACTCAAGACTATCTGATATGGCCCAGGCCGCACAGGTGCACCTAAATGTAGCCTGTGGATGGAAAACAGGCACATTTAAATTAGGGTTTATACACCTCCAAGCATCTCTATATAAAAACCAACAGAAAAAATGGCATGGTGTTAAACAGGCATACCCATATGCAGTTGTGCATGTGTATACAGAGTGCAACTGTCTTTGCAAATGTTATTCTATTGTTATATTGGTCATCACGTCCACATAATTACTATCTTGTGTAGGATGTCTATTGTGGTACTTGTGGTCCGCTGTAGGCATCCTCCACTGTATGCATTTTTGCTGGGGATCAGCATTAGAAAAGTGCTACAAGTGCAGGATTTGCTCCCCTGTATACACATGTACAACTGCATATGGGTTTGAGCACTCCCTGCCTGTTAAACACCACACCATTTTTTTCTCTTAATGTGTGTACAATGGAGTACAGGGGACAACCATTAAGCATTCACCGTACAGAAAAGAACAAGTGATTATGTGGCTGGAGGTACAATAGGCAGTAACCGTATAACAATTTTACTGTTGGCCAGTTAGATTATAGGTCCCAAAAATTGTCCATTCATAGAACAGAAAAAAATCAAGTGATTATGTGGCTGGAGGTATATTAGATGATCACTGGATATCAATTTTACTGCAGCCCAGTGGAGTACAGGCCCCAAACATTAGGCATTCAAGTGATCAAGTGATTATGTGGCTGGAGGTATATTAGACAGTCAATGGATATCAATTTTACTGTAGGCCTGTGGAGTATAGGCCTCAAACATTAGGTATTCACTGGACAGAAAACATCAAGTGATTATGTGGCTGGAGGTATATTAGACGGTCAATGGATATCAATTTTACTGCAGGTCAGTATTGTACAGACCCCAAACATTAGGCATTCACCGGACAGAAAAGATCAAGTGATTATGTGGCTGGAGGTATATTAGACGGTCATTGGATAACAATTTTACTGTATGCCAGTACAAATACATGTCAAATACATATATTTAAAAGAACTGAAAATATAAAATTGGATTAAAAACATGGCTGATGAAATCCCCCCTCTTGAATAAACATCAAATGATAATAGTTGAATTCGATAACACGTGATCGTAACACTTGTTGAATTCCTCCGAGGCCCCAACAATTAGGCATTCACCGTACAGAAAAGATCAAGTGATTATGTGGCTGGAGGTATATCAGATGGTCATTGGATACCAATTTTACTGCAGGCCAATGGAGTACAGGCCCCAAACATTAGGCATTCAATGGACAGAAAAGGCCTTTTATGCCGCTGTATTTACATAAGACAGGGACCATTATTTGTTCTGAGTTGTGGAGGATATGTGTGGGCTGGCATTTGGAAATTTTAATAAACGTGGTCGTCACAAGTCTTGAATCCCTCCGAGATCCATGCCTTTTAATTTTCAGAAATGTGAGGTAGGCGAGTGCGCTTATCGGTCATGATCCCCCCTGCTGCGCTGAACAACCTTTCGGACAGGACACGACGAGGGGCAAGCCAAGAGTTCCATGGCTCTGGCAACAGGTCAAGCCTGCACACCCATTAGTCCAGGGGTTCCTCGCTTCTCAGAGCATCCACATAGGCCGTTAACCCAATATAGTTGGACACCTGTCGGTCTAGGCGTTCCCTGAGGATCCGGAGGACGGCTGTTGATGGGATGGCTGCAAGAATTATCTCATATCCGAAGTGACCGACACATCTTCAAAGCGTCCTCTTCTTTCATGCATGGTAGGATTGGTACCCGCAACTGTTTCTCTGTGGGTGGAAATTCCTCTGTCAGTGCACGCGACAGCAGTATGCAGCATCTCTCGCAGCAAGGCCCGGAAATGCTGCATTCTGACATCCCTCTGTGATGCTAGTAACATGTCTGCCATTTTGTGTTTGTACCGGGGGGGTCTAAGTACGTTGCCACCCAGTAATGGTCCTTACACTTTATGATTTTTATACGGGACTCCCTCTTCAAACACTAGAGTATGAAGGCCTCCATTTGCAATAAATCAGAAGCGGTGGAGCGCCCTGGCTTCTGATCATCGCCCAGGAGAATGTCATCCTCGGTCTCCTCCTCCCATCCACGGACAACACCAGGGATCCCCAAAAGGTTTAAAGCCTGCTCTTCTTGCTCCTCCTCCTCTTTCTCCCCCCATCCACCATTCTCCTCTGACTTCTCTTCAGACTCCTGCTGAATTGTCTCAGATGGAGTAGCCCCCCTGGGAATTCATTCAGTATTGCGACTTCCCCATTATCCAGCTACTGCACCTCGACAGCTTGATCAATGTCACGATGCAATGCACGCTCCAGAAACAAGGCGTAAAGTTTGATTTCACTGATGGCGCCCTGCATGGGTCTGCATGGGTCGCGTATGAGCAGCCACTGGTGCGGTGAAAAAAAACTATGCTCTTGAGAACCTGTCCTGCCGCAGAGTTCGTACAGGTAGTCGTTAATGGCACGTTTCTGCTGGAGCATCCTATCAAGCATATACAAAGTGGAGTTCCAGCACGTTGGGTAGTCACAAATCAGATGTCTGACGGTCAAGTGGTTTCGCCGCTGAACGTCAGCAAGGCGAGCCATGGCCGTGTAAGATCTTCTAAAATGGCCATAGATTTTCCTGGTCTGCCGCAAGACGTCCTGGACCAAAGAATCGCTGCACGAGTAAGTTCAGGACGTGTGCCATGCACGACACGTGTGTAATTTTGCCCTGTTTCAGCGTGCTCAGTAGATTGGCACTGTTGTCGCACACCACTTTACCAACTGTCAAATTGAGCAGGGTTAGCCACTGATCGGCCTGTGACCGCAAAGCTGAAAGCAATGCAGGAGCGGTGTGGCTCTTGGCTTCCAGGCACAATAGCCGCAGCACAGCATGGCAACGTCTCACCTGGCACATCGAATAGGTTCTGGGGAGCTTAGAGGGTGCCGCGGAAGAGGCGGTAGCAGTGGAAAAGGAGAGAGAGTCATGATGTGGAGCACCAAGAGCGTGGCTTTATGGGTTCTAATGGCATTGCTACCACTGAGCTCGGTGATGGGCGGCCAGGTGCCTTCTTAAGGCGGTCGTCCCTAGGTAAGTGTTGGCCTTACCGCAACTAATGCGTTGACAGCACAGTCTGCAGATGGCAACAATATTATCAGCAGTTGACACGTTAAAAAAAAGTCCACATTGCGGAGAATGGCTCGCTACAGATACATTAGCAGTCTGCTTTTTGCCTCCTGTGCACTGCGAGTTATGCCTGATTCTCCTCCTTCTCCTCCCTATCCTCTGCTCCGTCTCTCCCTCTGAACTCTTCTCCTCTTCCTCTCTTGTGGGCACCCATGTGACATCCATTGACACGTCATCATTGTCACTTTCACCACCACTGACATTAGAGATCTCGGAGAAGGCAGCAACAGCTAGGACTACCGTCGTCAGACTGCTGGGTGGCGGCAGTTGCTACCTCCTCATCCTCATCCGATGCGAAGAATGGCTGTGCATTGGTAATGTCTGGGAATGCATGGGAAAATAATTTATCTGACTCAAGTGGAGGGGCTATGGTGGTGGTGGTGTCTTTGGGGGTGCACAAAGCAGAGAGTTAGGAGGGTGCAGATACAGAGGATGAGGAGGTTGCAGAAGCGGAAGGCTGAGTGAGCCACTCAACCAACTCTAGTGCGCCCTTTGAAGTTATCGCACGTGCCTTCTCCAACTTCCCAGTTAGGCTCCGGCCTGGTGCACTTGCCTGACCCCTACAATTCCTGCAGAATGGTCTGCCTCTTCCTCTGCCTGCCTAAGTCCATAGAGAAGAGCAGTATTTGTGGAAGAAGGTATATTGCAGCCCTCAATCAGTATTTGGTGGAAAAGGGTATATAGCAATAGCACCCCTCAATCAGTATTTAGTAGAAGAAGGTATATGGCACCCCTCAAACAGTATTTGGCAGACACAGATATATGGCACCCCTCAATCAGTATTTTGTGTAAGCAGGTGTATCTCAGCCCTCAATCAGTATTTGGTGGAAGAAGGTATATAGCAATAGTACCCCTCAATCAGTAATTTGTGGAAGAAGGTATATAGCACCCCTCAATCAGTATTTGGTGGAAACTGTTATGTAGCACCTCTCAATCAGTATTTGGCGGAAACAGGTATATAGCACCTCTCAATCAGTATTTTGTAGAAGCAGGTGTATCGCAGTCCTCAATAAGTATTGGTGGAAGAAGGTATATAGCAATAGCACCCCTCAATCAGTATTTGGTGGAAAAAGATATATAGCAATAGCACCCATCAATCAGTATTTAGTGGAAGAAGGTATATGGCACCCCTCAAACAGTATTTGGCAGAACCAGGTATATGGCACCCCTCAATCAGTATTTTGTGTAAGCAGGTGTATCTCAGCGCGCAATCAGTATTTGGTGGAAGAAGGTATATAGCAATAGCACCCCTCAATCAGTAATTTGTGGAAGAAGGTATATAGCACCCCTCAATCAGTATTTGGTGGAAACAGGTATATGGCATCCCTCAATCAGTATTTTGTGGAAAAAGGTATATTTTGCACCCCTCAATCCGTATTTGGCGGAGACAGTTATATGGCACCCCTCAATCAGTATTTTGTTGAAACAGGTGTATCGCAGTCCTCAATAAGTATTTGGTGGAAGAAGATATATAGAAATAGCACCCCTCAATCAGTATTTAGTGGAAACAGGTATATGGCACCCCTCAATCAGTATTTTATAAAAGCAGGTGTATTGCAGCCCTCAATCAGTATTTAGTGAAGAAGGTATATAGTAATAGCACCCCTCAATCAGTAATTTGTGGAAGAAGGTATATAGCACCCCTCAATCAGTATTTGGTGGAAACTGGTATATAGCCCCCCTCAATCAGTATTATGAATGGCCCCATTTTAGAAACTACACCCATCAAATTATTCAAAACAAATGTTCGAAACTTTGTTACCTCTTGAGGTGTTCCACGAGAATGAAAAGGAAAGAGGTCAAATATATAAATGTCTTTTTTTGTAGATCTTTTATGTTAATCAATTTTTCCTTGCAATACAGAGAGGATTAACAGCAAAATAAATCTCAATATACATTACTCTTAGGCCCCTTTCACACGGGCGAGTTTTCCGTGCGGGTGCGATGCGTGCGGTGAACGCATTGCACCCGCACTGAATCCTGACCCATTCATTTCTATGGGGCTGTGCACACGAGCGGTGATTTTCACGCATCACTTGTGCGTTGCGTGAAAATCGCAGCATGCTCCTCTTTGTGCGTTTTTCTCGTAACGCAGGCCCCATAGAAATGAATGGGGTTGCGTGAAAATCGCATGCATCCGCAAGCAAGTGCGGATGCGGTGCGATTTTTACGCATGGGTTCTAGGTGACAGTCTATTCACTGTATTATTTTCCCTAATACCATGGTTATAAGGGAAAATAATAGCATTCTGAATACAGAATGCTTAGTATAATAGTGCTGGAAGGGTTAAAAAAAATAAAAAAGTTAACTCACCTTGTCCTCTTGGTCGCGTAGATCCCGGTCGGTCTGTTCTTTAGCTGTGGGCTGAATGACCTGTGGTGACGTCAGATCACATGCTCCATCACCATGGTGATGGACCATGTGATTGGAGCATGTGATCTGACGTCATCAAAGGTCCTTTAGCCCAAGCCCACAGCTAGCAAAGAACAGACCGGGAACGAACTATGCGAACAAGAGGATAAGGTGAGTTAACTTTTTTTTTTTTTTAACCCTTCCAGCACTATTATACTATGTATTCTGTAGTCAGAAAGCTATTATTTTCCTTTATAACCATGTTATAAGATAAAATAATACAATCTTCAGAACATCAATCCCAAGCCCGAACTTCTCTGAAGAAGTTCGGGTTTGGGTACCAAACATGCGCGATTTTTCTCACGCGAGTGCAAAACGCATGACAATGTTTTGCACTCGCGCGGGAAAATTGCGCATTTTCCCGCAACGCACCCGCCTCTTATCCGGGCAAAAAACATGACGCCCGTGTGAAAGAGGCCTTATTCTGCAATTTATAGAAATACCCTATATGTAGTGATATACTGCTGTAGGGGCTCATGGCAGTGGTCAAAAGGAAAGGATCACCATATCGTTTTTGGACACAGATTTTGCTAGAATGGTTTTTGGGCACCATTTCGTATTTGAATAGACTCTGGCATACCCCTACAATGGAAACCCTCAAAATGTGACCCCATTTTGGAAACTACACCCCCTCAAAGAATATATTAAATGGTGTACTGAGCACTTTGACCTCATAAGCGTTTAAGAGAATTTGGAAACACTTGGCTGTGAAAATGAAAAGTTTCACTTCTTCCAATAAAATGTTGCTTTAGCCCCAAATTTTTCATTTTCACAAGGGGTTACAGGAGAAAAATCACCCTATGATTTTTTACTCATTTTCTTCTGAATACAGCAACACTCCATATGTGGTAGTAAACTGCTGTGGGGGCACATGGCAGGACTCAAAGCCATATGGCTTTTGCAGTGCAGATTTTGATGGATCGGTTTATTGGGTGCCATTGGTTTTTATAGGTGAGGGGTTAATTTTTTGCGGGATGAGATGATGTTTGCATTAGTACCATTTTGGGGTACATATGACTTTTTGATCATGTGATATTATGCATTTTGTAAGGTAAGGTGACAAAAAATGCTCTGGCATAGTTTTTATTTATTTATTTTTACAGCGTTCACCTGACAGGGTATACCATGTGATATTTTTATTGAGCAGGTTGTTTCAGACACGGCGATACCCAATCTGTCTACTATTTTTATTTTTGTTAAATTTTACACAGCAAGCATTTTTGAATAGAATAAAATCTTGTTTTTGTGTTGCAATGTTCTGAGAGACATTTTTTTTTTTCTGGCGATTTTCTTAGGTATGGTCTCATTATTTGCAGGATGAGATGATGGTTTGATTAGTATCATTTTGGAGTACATACAACTTTTTGATCACTTGGTATTACACTTTTGTGAGGCAAGGTGACAAAAAAATGGCACAGTATATCATGTAATAATTTTATAGAGCAGGTTGTTACAGATGCAGCGATACCTAATGTGAATTTTTTACTTTTGTTAAGTTTTACACAGTAAAAGCATCTTTGAAAAGAAAAATATCTTGTTTTTGTGTTGCCATTTTCTGAGGGCCATTTTTATAATTTTTTGAGCAGTTGTCTTACGTAGGGTCTTATTTTTTGCGGAATGAGGTGACGGTTTGATTGGTACTATTTTGGGGTATATACGACTTTTTAATCGGTTGGTATTTTGTTGCTGTTTTATTATGGCGTTCACCTGATGAGTAGTGTTGATCACGAATATTTGAATTTCAAATTTTTATCGCAAATATAGGCACTTTGAAAATTCGCGAATATTTCGAATATAGTTATATATATTCACAATTTCGAATATTCGATTTTTTTTTCTGATTTTTTCTGATTTTTTTTCGATTTTCTTTCTTTCCGATTTTATTTTATTTTTTTAAATCAGTACACATGATCCCTTCCTGCTTCTAGCTTGTGGGCCAATAAGAAGGCTGCAATATACTTGACTTTAGGAGTAGTGATGAGTGGCAGGGGTCATATTCGAAAATGCACGATTTTTTTTCCTTGAATAAATCGGCAAGGTAATGATTTTGTAATATGCACATTTTTGTAATATGAATTTTCGGATTGGAATTTTTCTTGCGAATTTTTCAACTTTTAGACAAAGAAGATCATAGCACTATATTAGCTAAATTGCTCTATATTCGTTTTTTCGAATATTCGCTATATTGCTATATATTCTTGTTTTGGAATATTACAAATATTCAAAAAAACAAAGTTATAGCAATATAGGGAATATTCGAAAAAACGAATATAGAGCAATTTATCTAATATAGTGCTATAATCTTCTTTGTCTAATAGTTGTAAGTTGAAAAGTTTGCAATAAAAATCGCATCCGAAAATTCGAATTACGAAAATTTGCATATTACACAATCATTACCTTGCTGATTTTTTTCAAGAAAAAAATCTAGATTTTAGAATTTTCGAATATTCGACGAATATTCTAAAAAAATATTCGCGAAATATCGCAAATTCGAATATGACCCCTGCCGCTCATCACTACTGACGAGCAGGATCATGTGATCTTTTTATAGAGCCGGTCGATACAGGTGTGGTGATACTTAATATGTCTATTAAATTTTTTCAATTTATTTTAATTTTGTATACCGTAACATAATTATGTGAAAAGGGCTCTTTTTTTTACCTGAAATGTTTATTTTTTATCATGTAAAACACCTTTTTTAACTTTTATGCTGGCACATAATGCAGGGGCAAGGCTAACAGGAACAGCCAGACCCTTGCCACTGATAGGGCAGACGCAGCTCCTTCATTTGCCTAATCAGCCAGCCATAACTTTAAGTCACAGTCCGCAGCGCCATACAGCTATGGCGCTGGTATCCTATGGGTTAAGGTCCAAAAATTGGAAATGTAGCGTAGACTTGAACATTTTTTGGGCAAGTTACAACCCTTTGCAGGACTATGTGCCTATGTTGGAAATAGATGTGGCTGATAGAGATGGCCAGTTCGCAGTGTTCGCCAGCGAACACATGCGATCTGCCATCTTAACTGACAAGTCCGGCGAGGCACAGGTAAGTCCTTACCTGAGCCTCTGCGTGAGCCGGTCTGAAATGAAATGCGGTCTCCGGGAGCAGGCCTTTTCTGAGAACGGCCCCCGGAGGCTATTCTCAGAACTGCCTGCTGCCGGAGACCGCATTTCATTTCAGACCGGCTCGCGCACAGGCACAGTTAAGGACTTACCTGTGCCTCGTATGACTTATCAGTTAAGATGGCAGATTGCATGTGTTCGCTGGTGAACACTGGGAACTGGCCATCACTAATGGCTGGCATGGCCAAAATAAATGAATACAGAATGATAAGGAGGGAGTTGCAGAGAGCGATTAGGAGAAAGAAAAGCTATGAAATATTTTTTTTCTCCACTGTTTACACTGAAGAAAATAAACTGTCAGATGAAATGCAGAATGTAAATGTGAATTTCTCATTAAAAGTGCCCTGTCTGACTCAGGAAGACGTACAGTGGCATCTTAAAAATATTAAAATAGACAAATCACCAGGACCCGATGGCACACACACCCGTATCTAAAGAGAATTAAGTATTGTCATAGCCAGACCCTTATTTCTGATATTTAAGGACTCTATACTGACAGGGAGTGTTCCACAGGATTGGCACATAGCAAATGTGGTGCCAATATTCAAAAAGGGTCCAAAAACAGAGCCCGGAAACTATAGGGTGTTTATTTTAACATATGTTGTGGGTAAACTGTTTGAAGGTTTTCTAAGAGATGCTATCTTGGAGCACCTCAATAAAAATAAGCAAATAACGCCATATCAGCATGGCTTCATGAGGGATCGGTCATGTCAAGCTAATTTAATCAGTTTCTATTAGGAGGTAAGTTCTAGACTTGACAGCGGCGAATCAATGGATGTCGTATATCTGGACTTCTCCAAAGCATTTGATACTGTACCACATAAAAAGTTAGTATATAAAATGAGAATGCTCGGACTGGGAGAAAATGTCTGTATGTAGGTAAGTAACTTGCTCAGTAATAGAAAACAGAGGGTGGATATTAATGATACACACTCATATTGGATCACTGTCACTAGTGGAGTACCTCAGGGGTCAGTATTGGGCCCTAGTCTCTTCATATTAATATGTATTAATGATCTTGTAGAAGGCTTGCACAGTAAAATATAATTTTCTGCAGATGACACCAACCTGTGTAAAGTAATTGACATGGAAGAGGACAGTATACTGCTACAAATGGATCTGGATAGATTGGATGCTTGGGCAGAGAAGTGGCAGATGAGGTTTAACACTGACAAATGTAAGGTTATGCACATGGGTAGGAATAATACAAGTCACCCGTACATACTAAATTGTAAAACACTGACATAGAAAAGGACCTAGGAATTTGAGTGAACAGCAAACTAAGCTGTAAAAACCAGTTTCAAGAATCTGCTGCCAAGGCCAATAAGATAATGAGTTGCATCAAAAGGGGCATAGATGCCCTTGATGAGAACATAATCCTACCACTTTACAAATCACTTGTCAGGCCACACATGGAGTACTGTGTACAGTTCTGGGCTCCTGTGAACACGGAAGACTTAGCAGAGATGGAGAGAGTTCAGAGGAGGGCAACTAAAGTAATTACGGGAATGAGGGAATTACAGTACCCTGAAAGAGTATCAAAATTAGGGTTATTCACTTTAGAAAGAAGACGACTGAGGGGAGATTTAATTACTATGTATAAATATATCAGGGGTTAGTACAGAGATCTCTCCCATCATTTATTTACCCCCAGGACTGTGAGAAGAGGACATCCTCTGCGCCTTGAAGAAAGAAGGTTTGTACACAAACATAGAAGAGGATTATTTTTGGTAAGAGCAGTGAGACTATGGAACTCTCTGCCTGAGGAGGTGGAGGTGGTGATGGTAAGTTCACTAAAAGAGTTCAAGCTGTGCCTGGATGTATTTCTGCAGTGTAATAATATTACAGGCTTTAGCTAGTAGAGAGGGGTCGTTGATCCAGGGAGTTATTTGATTGCCTGAATGGAGTCGGGAAGGAATTTTTTTCCCCTTTTTGCCTTCCTCTGGATCAACTTGCAGAATAACGGGCCTTATATACTATGCTACTATGTTACAATGTTAGATTACATGTTTACATTGTTTGGACAATTTTAGAATTTGAGTAGCATGTGATACGATAAAATAGAATAAATTACAATGCCAAAATCGTTCAGTATTATACTGTATAATATTAGTAGTGTTGAGTGAATTGCCATAAAAATAACTGACTTTGATAGGAATTTCAGGAAAAAAATCTGATTTGCCGCAAGGGTGAATTTCCTTGTGCTTTGTGGTAACAAATCAATTTTCCCTGAAATGGCGGTAAAAACAAAAAACAAAATACATACTCACCTCCATCCATTTGCGCACAAACTCTGAAGTGATGTATGACATCATCATGCCAGCCAGCGTGATGACGTGATCCATGCGGGGTCTTCAATCAAGATGGCCACAACATCCCCTGAAAGGCCTAAATAGTATCCTCATATCCGCAATCAGCGAAAAACGCGGCATCTGAGGGGTTCAATGACAGGTCGCCGCGAGATCGTCTTACCCAGTTATTGCACACACTACATGCAAAGAAATGCGCTTTGTGACTAAGTAATTTGAATTTAAAAATTTAAATCTAATTTTCCATAACTTCGCTCATCTCTAATTATTAGTAATACTTATTGTTGTTATACATATATCTCAAAGCTTTGTACTGTGTTCACCACATACATGTTCATTAATTCTCTCCTTAAGACTATGGAAACCTTTGTACTGATTCTATTATTGATCATTCCTCAATAGTCTTTATTAAAATTTTAGTATTTTATTAACTCCTTCAGCTGTCCTTGCTAATTTGACTAGATCCAACAGTATGCTGCTCCTAGCTATATCAACTTTCTTTGCCCTCACCTTTCCTTCTCTTAGTGTCAGAGATAGCATAATTTTGTACAAAGCAGATCAGATTGTGAAGAGAGGGAAGCATCCATGTTTTCATTGATAGTGGATAAGCAAAGGGGGAGGGTGCAACAGTGTACAGAGAGATAAGGGAACTCATGGCACATTGTAAATATAAAATTCCTTTTATTGATTGCAGAAACTTAGAATAAACCCCTGCAGGGGAAGACAGGCCATTGACCCTGCAGGGAAATTTTCAATTCATCCGATGCCCAGGGAACCTGCCTTAGCCCTATTCATGGCTGCTGTCTGGGCACATAATGATCTGATGCTATTAGCATTAATTACAATGGGATTATTAGATACTCCCAGCATGTACATGGCTGGTGGCCATAGGTCCTCAGGCTAGTGATACAGTTAAATACTGCAGTAGGGCATACGAACCCATGTCTCCCTGCCCCACCGTTCACTATCATAGGCCACAGGACACTATATGAGGCAGTGGTTTAAGGATACAAGCATCTCAGGCCACAGGCTGGAAAAGGCCCGAGGCCTGCACTGAAGATGGTACTAGCATAGAGTGGACTGAAATATTTTCTTTTCTATCTTTTTGGGGCCACTTGGGGAACATACTACCGGGGCATTATAGCTGGCATTATGTGGGCATTTTTAATACTTTGGCACTACAGGAGGTATAACTAGGGAACAATGAGGGCATTATTACTGGGACCACAACAGGGGATTTATTAGGGAATATAGAGGCATTATTTTCACTGAGGGCATTATAAGGGCCATGATTATTACTTGATGCACTATAGGGGATATTATTACTACTGGGGGCACCATTACTACTCCACAGTATATTATTTTCAGACTCAACAAGTTGTCTGTGTGACAAACTCTGCAATGATGAAATGTGGATAAAAGAAGTCATACTAGCAGGCTGGACTGAATAAAGAAGATGAGGAAAGAGAAGGCCTACATTAGGGGAAACATCACTGGATGTTAAATACAGTACAGACCAAAAGTTTGGACACACCTTCTCATTCCAAGAGTTTTCTTTATTTTCATGACTATGAAAATTGTAGATTCACACTGAAGGCATCAAAACTATGAAATATGTCATATTCTAGGTTCTTCAAAGTAGCCACCTTTTGCTTTAATTACTGCTTTGCACACTCTTAGCATTCTCTTGATGAGCTTCAAGAGGTAGTCACCTGAAATGGTTTTCACTTCACAGGTGTGCCCTGTCAGGTTTAATCAGTGGGATTTCTTGCCTTATAAATGGGGTTGGGACCATCAGTTGCGTTGTGGAGAAGTCAGGTGGATACACAGCTGATAGTCCTACTGAATAGACTGTTAGAATTTCTATTATGGCAAGAAAAAAGCAGCTAAGTAAAGAAAAACGAGTGGCCATCATTACTTTAAGAAATGAAGGTCAGTCAGTCCGAAAAATTGGGAAAACTTTGAAAGTGTCCCCAAGTGCAGTCACAAAAACCATCAAGCGCTACAAAGAAACTGGCTCACATGCGGACCGCCCCAGGAAAGGAAGACCAAGAGTCACCTCTGCTGCGGAGGATAAGTTCATCCAAGTCACCAGCCTCAGAAATCGCAGGTTAACAGCAGCTCAGATTAGAGACCAGGTCAATGCCACACAGAGTTCTAGCAGCAGACACATCTCTATATCTGCTAGGAAACCACTGCTAAGGACAGGCATCAAGCAGAAGAGACTTGTTTGGGCTAAAGAACACAAGGAATGGACATTAGACCAGTGGAAATCTGTGCTTTGGTCTGATGAGTTCAAATATGAGATCTTTGGTTCCAACCACCGTGTCTTTGTGCGACGCAGAAAAAGTGAACGGATGGACTCTACATGCCTGGTTCCCACCGTTCCCATGGAGGAGGAGGTGTGATGGTGTGGGGGTGCTTTGCTGGTGACACTGTTGGGGATTTATTAAAAATTGAAGGCATACTGAACCAGCATGGCTACCACAGTATCTTGCAGCGGCATGCTATTCCATCCGGTTTGCGTTTAGTTGGACCATTATTTATTTTTCAACAGGACAATGACCCCAAACATACCTCCAGGCTGTGTAAGGGCTGTTTGACCATGAAGGAGAGTGATGGGGTGCTGCGCCAGATGACCTGGCCTCCACATTAACCGGACCTGTACCCAATCGAGATGGTTTGGGGTGAGCTGGACCGCAGAGTGAAGGCAAAAGGGCCAACAAGTGCTAAGCATCTCTGGGAACTCCTTCAAGACTGTTGGAAGACCATTTCAGGTGACTACCTGTTGAAGCTCATCAAGAGAAAGCCAAGAGTGTGCAAAGCAGTAATCAAAGCAAAAGGTGTCTACTTTGAAGAACCTAGAATATGACATATTTTTAGTTGTTTCACACTTTTTTGTTATGTATATAATTCCACATGTGTTAATTCATAGTTTTGATGCCTTCAGTGTGAATCTACAATTTTTATAGTCATGAAAATAAAGAAATCTATTTGAATTAGAAGGTGTGTCCAAACTTTTGGTCTGTACTGTATATGTAGTACTGATTTTTCCTGTATGTTTGGTAGCACTGGAAATTGTCCTGATAATTTGCCTGTGTAGAGGTGCTGCTGATCACTTTTTGTTCATTGGGTGAAAGCATTGCTGCTGCAGTCACCAAAATCATTGTTTCTGGGCAACAGATCATGTTGTATAAACAGCTATTTGCTGTCAAGAAGCAATAATTCTGAACGGGCAGAAATGGAGATAAGCGAATTTCTCGAAATTTTGATTCGGTCGGTTAGCCCAATTTTCAATGACAGAGTGTTGAGGTAGCAGCAGCATGAGGAGACCACAGAGTGGTGAGGTGGCAACAGCATGAGGAGACCACAGAGTGGTAAGGTGGCAGCAGCATGAGGAGACCACAGAGTGGCCCAGTTACATAGTGTTGAGGTGGCAGCAGCATGAGGAGACCACAGAATAGCCCAGTAACAGTGGTGAGGTGGCAGCAGCACGAAGAGACCACTAAGGTGGCCCAGTGACATAGAGTTGAGGTGGCAGCAGCATGAGAAGACCACAGAGTGGCCCAGTGACAGAGTGGGGAGGTGGGGGGCAATACCAGTACCAGCTGAAGATGGTGGGTGGCAGTAGGAGCACCTGGCAGCAGGTATGTGGCATCAGGCGGGTGGCAGCATCAGAATAGTAGCTGAAGCAGGTAGCCAGAAGAAATAGGTCTCTTTTGACAAAGTTTTTGTGTGGCACCATGGATGATCTAGTCTGATGCATCAAGCACTGGTGTCTGGAAATCCTGGCTGATCCATGCCTGATTCATGTTCAGAAAGGTCAGTTTCTCCACATTTTGGGTGGACAGACGAGTTCTCCTTGGAAAGCTTGTCGAGGGCAAACTCGGCCAGTTGTGGCCACAAATCGAGTTTGGCTGCAGTCCAAGTATGCCACAAACTGCTAGTTCTGCTCTACTCTATGTCTACCTGCTGCTTCTGGTGAATAGTTGCTTCAGTAGAAGGGGGAAGAAAACTGGTTATCAGTGACCCTAGACTTAAGTTGCTGCTGAAGGAGCTGGTACTGCTCCTGCCCCCCTACCACCCCAAGCAGCCATGGCAGTAGAACGTGAGCGCAGAGGGCCCCCCCGGTCAGACCTGCGTGAGGATGGGTGATGTCGCACATAAGCAGTGGCCAACTGGCTACATAGGATGTCTCAATACTAGTTCAGTTTATACTCCCTCTCACTGGGTGTAAAAAAGTCCCCCATTTTGGACTGGTAGCAAGGGTGGAGAGCCAGTAGTCATCCCTCTGCCTAATGGTGACAATTCAGCTGTCACTACGTAAGCAACTGAGCATGCATCGGGCCATTTGCGCAAGGGACTCGGAGGGACCTGCCTCCATCTCCACTGCATACTGCAACGGTGTGTCTGGGTCACCTGCCTCATCTTCCTCATTGCCCTGTAACTCCTCCGGCTGCTCTTGCTTCTCCTCTCCTGTCACCTGTGTAAAAAAAAACATCCATTTCTCTATGCATTGCTTGTGCTCAAATGTCCTCCTCCTCTAGTTCAGCCCCCACAGGATTTATGTGGCCATGAGATGTAGTTGACATTTTTCCTGTCCCCTGGCCAGCCAGATTTAGCAGCATCTGTTCCAGGACATGAATCACTGGAATTACATTGTTCATTCCATAGTCCTGGCGACTGACAAATAAAGTGGCCTCCTCAAATGGCCCGAGAAAAAGCAGGTGTCACGCATGGGCTTCCACTAACAGGGGAGTACCTCTGTCTGCCTGTATCATCAAGAAATCGTTTATAGCCTTTCTCTGTTCATATAATCAGTCCAACATATAGAGGGTGGAATTCCAACAGGTGGAAACGTCGCATATCAGCCTATGTTCTGCCACTGCAGCTCAAGGAGAGTTTGCTTTGAAGTGTACGAGTGGCTGAAATGCATGCAAAGTTCCCTGCCCATTTTCAGGATGTCTTGTAGATGGGGTGAAGACTTCAGGAACCGCTTTAAAACCAGATTGAACATGTGCGCCATGAAGGGCGCATGGCTCAGCCCTCCTTGACGCAGCGCCGACACCATGTTCTTCCTGTTGTCGGTCACCATAGTTCTGATTTTAAGTTGTCGAGGAGAAACCCAGGATTTGATTTCTGAATAAAGGATGTCGAGCAGTTCCTTCCCTGTGTGACTCTGATCGTCCAGGCAAACTAGGTGCAGAACAGCATTAAACTGCCGTGCCCTGCACACGTTTTATGCTGTAGGAGCACTGTGAATTGTCCCTACAGTGGAGGCTGAGGACATGGTGGAGGAGGAGGAGGCAGACGCGTACATTGTCGCAGAACCAACAGTGTGAGAATGTGTAGGTGGAAGCGGCGTCATCTGGCAAGTTGCTGGTGTAGCTGCGAAGCAACCAGATTTACCCAGTGGGCTGTAAAGGACATATATTGCCCTAGACCATAGTCACAGCTCCACACATCGGCACTGCCGTGCACTTTGGCAGACAACGACAGACTCAAGGACTGGCCCACCTTCTGTTCTACATATGTGCGCAGGGCTGGTACTGCCTTTTTGACAAAGAAAGGATGGCTTGGGACTCTCCACCTCGGTGTCACGAAAGTTCCTGCGACAGGTGGCAGGAAATCGGTGAGACTGGCAACACGTGGATTGATCTGACATGTTTTCCGTTTGGATCAAATGGCGTCTGTGTTGTTTCTGGTGCTTGCCACACCTTCTTTACCCAGGTTTGGCTATTATTGCCATTTAACCTTCTCTATTTATTGTGTCTCCCACTATGCTATGCGGTTTATAGCTTTAGTCGGAGTTGTGGGTAGTTGGTGTGTGGATCTCGGCTGAGTTCCTGGTGCTGCCATTGCCACTTGAAGTTAAGTGTTTTCTTTCCTTATTGTATTTTGTTTGGGTTATTTTGTGTGTTGCATTTTCCTGTCATTCGTATTAAGGCCTGAGGGAAACTCCTTGCGTCCTTCCTTTTGGAGGAACCGGTTGTTTCAGTCCTGACATTAGTACCAGGATTCTATAGGGTGAGTTAGGACACTAGGTATTCCTGTGTGTGAACTCACCTACCTCTGGGGTATGTTCATACTAGTTAGTCAGCACTTTGATTAGGGTTTTACTAGGAGGTGCCCATCTCTTTTCCCTAGTTTCCAAGCATTATTCCCTCACCCCTTTCCCTCCTATGCTCGGTGTGGTGTTTTCCTACCACACCCAAACTATACAGAATACAGCACCCCACAGTATACAGTAGAGCAATATAGCACACCACAATATACAGCACCCCACATTATACAGCACCCCAGGTATACAGTAAAGCAGTATAGCACCCCACAGTATACAGCAACCCAAAAGTTATACAGCACCCCAGAGTATACAGCCTCCCACAGTATGCAACACCCCATAGTATACAGTAGAGAAGTATATCACCCCACAGTATACAGCAGCCCACAGTATATAGCACCCCATATTATACAGTAGAGCAGTATAGCACACCACAATATACAGCACTCCACAGTATACAGCACCCCACAGTATACATCATTCCACAGTATACAGTAGAGTAACATAGCACCCCACAGTATACAGCACCCCATAGTATACAGTAGAGCAGTATAGCACACCACAATATATAGCACCCCACCATATATAGCACCCCACCGTATACAGTAGAGCAGTATAGCACCCCACAATATATAGCACCCCACAATATACAGCACCTCACAGTATACAACACCCCAGATTATACAGTATACAGCACCTCACAGTATACAGTAGAGCAGTATAGCACCCCACAGTATACAGCCCCCCACAGTATGCAGTAGAGCAGTATAGCACCCAACAATATACAGCACCTCACAGTATACAGCACCTCACGGTATACAGCACCCCAAACTATACAGAATAAAGCACCCCACAGTATACAGTAGAGCAGTATAGCACCCCACAGTATATATCCCCCATAGTATACAGTAGAGCAGTATAGCACAACACAATATACAGCACTCCACAGTATACAGCATCTCACAGTATACAGCACCCCATAGTATAGCACCCAACAGTATACAGCACCCCACAATATAAAGCATCCCATAGTATACAGTAGAGCAGTATAGCCTCCTACAGTATACAGCCCCCCACAGTAAACAGCACCCCACAGTATACAGCACCCCATAGTATACAGTAGAGCAGTATAGCACACCACAATATACAGCACCCCACAGTATACAGCACCCCACAGTATACAGCACCCCACAGTATAGAGCACCCCATAGTATACAGTAGATCCATATAGCACCCCACAGTATACAGCACCCCACAGTATACAGCACCCCACAGTATGCAGTAGAGCAGTATAGCACCTCACATTATACAGCCCCCCACAGTATACAGCACCCACAGTATATAGTAGAGCAGTATAGCATCCCACAGTATACAGCACCTCACAGTATACAGAACCACATAGTATACAGTTGAGTAGTATAGCACACCACAATATACAGCACCCCACTGTATACAGCAACCCACAGTATACAGCCCCCCACAGTATACAGTAGCGCACAGTATATTAGTATAACAGCCCCTGTCACCTTTTCCTGATGTAATGTTCACAAAAAAAAGCTCCACAGTTAAGGCAAACTTCTCCTGCAGCAACACTCCTAGTAGACAGGACCTTTGATTACCTCATAGCCATGTGACCAGCAATATTGCTAGGTTACTGGTCACATGATGATGATGTCATCTAAGGTCCTTAGAATCACAGTTCGCTGCCTGGAGTGACGGCAGGCAGGCATTGCATGGCAGGGCAGCACCCCCTTGTGTAGCTGACAGCCTGACACCCGGGGCAGTGGCCAGCAGTGCTTAAGGGGGAGCTGTGCCCCAGGAGCAACTGGCCCCGGGGCAGCTGCCCCTTTTGCCCCTTGTTAAATACGGCCCTGCATGCGACTCTCATCATCACTACTTGCCTGTCTACCAGAGGAAGCGGCGGATGTCTTCTCCAGATCTTGGCTGGGCAGTAGCTGCTGACTGTCCTCTAGTAGCTCGTCCTCGCTGAAAGGTGGAGATGAGCCTACGGCATATAATACTTCTTGCACTAAGGGAACAGAAAATAACAGAGGCAAGTTGAGAACAGTTGGGGGCAGAGGGCCTGCTCCCAGGCCATGGCAACTAAGCGTTGTGTCAGAGGAACCCACCGACTCTTGGCTGGGGGTGTATGATGTCACTTGCAACAAGACCGAGTAAACCATTCAAGCACCCCTTGGTTGCTGGTCAAGACACGACCGCTAGATGACACCGGGAGCTCAGGCCTCACTCTGCGACTCCTGCTGCCACCCCCCTTCTTCTGCTGTTAATTCTGCCTGTGACAAACCTTTTGGCCACTGCTCATTCCCATTAAAGGCCCTGTCACTAAAGTTGAGAGGACACCTGAATGTTCAGGTTTGACGGGTTTGGCCGAACTTCACAAAAAAGTTTGAGTTCGGGACCCGAACTTGACCCTGAACCCGAACCCCATCGGGCATCAAAATGTGGTTAAGAGCATGGCAAGTGCTTTGCAAACAAATGTGGATAGAAAAATGACTTAAACTAACATAAAAATAAAAAAAAATAATCTTGATCTAGGAGGACCAGGTCCATATGGAGTAGGAGCTTGAGGAGGCGGTGGATGTGGCGGTGTAGGTATAAGCGGCGGTGGAGGAAGAGGAGGTAGCCAACACTGGTTTTTGGTTTAAATTTTAAAATAAAATATTTTATTTTTTATTGTTTTATATTACAGTACACCCCAAAACATTGGGAAATATAACCTGTGATAAGCCCCTTCAGCTGTGCTAAACAAATGTTCAGACAATACACTGGCTGCAGGGCAGGCCAGCACCTCCAAGGCGCAAAGGGCAAGCTCAGGCCATGTGCCCAATTTGGAGATCCAGAAGTTGAAGGGGGTAGACCCATCAGTCAGTACATGTAGGAATGTGCAAACATACTGCTCCACCATGTCGCACGTCCCCGTGATGTCCACGATCCAATTGGATATCTGCTATATCAACTTTTGATGTTCTTTTCGGCACCTACAATGTTGATCATGGTTAGCGGCGAATCAGGGTTCCATGCCGGAGAGGGAGCGTAGGAAAGGGAGACCACATCCAAAGGAGGTCAATGTATGAAATTAAATGTGATTGAGCGGAAATGTGGGACAAATTATTGAAGCTGAAGCTTCCAAGTAAAGAAGGGGGCACGCAGCAATTACCCACTCCTGACTCGGGGAGGTAGTGAAGATAAATACAATACAGGACTGCAAGATGCACTGTTATTGGAATGATTAATAAAAAATTATAGGGAATGTTACTGGGGTATTTTGGATTTGGAAACATTAGACAGGAGAGGCCCTGCTGCCTCTTTGCTGACTCTAGATAACTTCTGCCTGATCACACGTCCACGTGACGTCCATGATCTATTTGAATATGTGCTCTATCAACTTTTGATGTTCTTTTCGGCCTTCTGAGGTGCTGGCGGTGACCTAGCTGCATTGGCAACCTCTTCCTCCTCCTCTGCCTTCTCCTTGTGCTTCCACTGTGCCCCCGCTGTCAGGAGGTAATGCCACCAGCAGCGTGTCTACCAGCATGCGCTTGTACTCGCGCATCTTATGATCACGCTCCAGTGACGGAATTAAGGACGGTACTTTGTCCATATAATGGGCCATCCAGTAATCAGCACAAGTTAGAATGTGGGCAACTCGGTGCGGAGATACTGCAGCATGTAATCGCTCATGTGTGCCAGGCTGCTCAGAGGCAACAACAAGCTGTCCTCTGTGGGAGGTGTATCGTCTGTGTCCTCTGTATCCCCCAGCCACGCACCAGTGATGGCCATGAGGTGGTTTGGGTGCCACTCTGCTGTGAACACAGTTCCTCCTCCTCATCCTTCACCTCGTCATCCTCCAGAACTGTGCCCTGGGTGGACAATTGTGTGCCTGGCGTTTGTCGGTGCAGGAACCCACTCTCAGAGCCACTTGTGAATGACTGGCCTGAAACCCTATAAAATTATCCCTCTTCCTCATCCTGTGCCACATCCTCTTCCATCATCGCCTGAAGCGTTTTTTCAAGGAGGCATAGATGTGGGATAGTACCACTGAGAACGGAGTCATCGGCACTGGCCATTTTGGTGGAGTACCCAAAACAGCGCAACAAGGCACGCAGGTCTCGCATGAAGGCCCAGTCACTGGTGGTGAAGTGGTGCTTTTCCGCAAAATGACTCACCCGTGCGTGCTGCAGCTGAAACTCCACTATCGCCACACAGTCTGGCCAGCACAGTCTGGCCGGCATGTGAAAGGTGGACTTCCACCTTGTGGACACGTCGCATATGAGGCGGTGAGCGGGAAGGCCGAAGTTACACTGCAGCGCTGACAGGCGAGCAGCAGCAGGGTGAGAACGCTGAAAGCACGCAGAGATGGCCCGCACTTTCTGCAGGAGCTCTGACATATCGGGGCAATTTTCAAGGAACCTCTGCACCACCAAATTCAGCACATGCGCCAGGAAAGGGATGTGCGTAAAACTGGCTAGTCCCAGAGCTGCTATGAGATTTCGCCCATTATAGCACCCCACCAGGCCGGGCTTGAGGCTCACTGGCACCAACCACTCATCGTTCTGTTGTTCAAGGCCCGTCCACAGATCCTGCGCGGTGTGGGGTTTGTCCCCCAAACAGATACGTTTTAAAACTGCCTGCTGTCGTTTACCCCTGGCTGTGCTGAAGTTGGTGGTGAAGGTGTTACGCTGACCGGATGAGGAAGCGGTAAAGGATGAGGAAGCAGAGTAGGAGGAGGAAGCAACAGGAGGCAAAGATAAGTGCCCTGCAATCCTTGGTGGTGGAAGAACATGCGCCAAACTGCTATCCGCCTCAGACCCAGCCACCACTGCTTCTACCCAGTGTGCTGTTAGGGAGATATAACGTCCCTGACCGTGCTTACTGGTACACGTATCCGTAGTTTGGTGGGCCTTGCCACATATAGCAATGCGCAGTGCACGCCTGATTTTGTCCCCCACTTGGCTGTGCAGGGAAGGGATGGCACGCCTGGAAAAGTAGTGGCAGCTGGGCACGATGTACTGTGGGACAGCCACCGCCATAAGGCTCCATCTCCACCAGACAGAATTACAGCATTTCAAAGGACAGTAATTTTGAAATGCTGACATTCAGGGCCAGGGATCGCGGGTGGGTAGGGGGGTACTTCCTCTACCGCTCCAGTGTTTAGGAGATGGAGAGCAGAACGCTTCTGTGGGACATTGTGGAGATGCTTGGTGACCCAGGTACTGGTGTTTCTGGCAGATCCTCTGTTTGCGGGGTGGTAGGTGGCACTGTCACAGCAGAGGTGGATGAAGAGGTTGAGACTGCAGCAGAAGAGGAAGCATGAGGAGCCAGAGACCTTTCTTGGTTTTTGAGGTGTCTACTCCACTACAGCTCGTGCTTTGCACTTAAATGCCTGGTCATGTAGGTTGTGCACAGTTTAAGAACGTTTATGCCATGCTGCAGGCTCTGATTGCACAGCGTGCAAACCACTTGTGTCTTGTCATCAGCACATTGGCTGAAGAACTGCCACGCCAGGGAAATCCGCCCAAGCCTCCAATCTACCCAGATCCCTCTGTAGTAGTATACTGTCCTCATCAGTGTATTCACACAGAAAAGGCAGAAAAGAAAAAGCAATGCTTTACAGAGTCCTGGAGTTAGTTCACACAGCAAGATCTCCCAAAATAACATAAATCACCTGGCAGACCACGGCAGGCTTTAGGGCGCCTGACTACCAGCAGGCGACTCTCATGCAGCTTTCAGCCATGCAGTATGGCGGATCTCCTCAGCTCCCAAAAACACAGAGCTTCTACAGCTCCACTCTCACTTAGAGGAACATACCACACCCAGCTGAGCTAAACCCCAGCCCAAAACCTGGCCTGGATGAGGCTACTTCCAATTAGAACTGTCCCGGATTGGCTTTACAGCCACACTAAGTAAAACGGTGTCATTGAGCACTAGCTGCTGACACACAAAATTACCGGTTCTCTCTCACCGAGGCCAGGAACCTTGGTGACACGTACCTTCCGTCAATGACGGACCCTTGCACCTTCAGAAATACTCCCCCCCCTTTGTTCAACCCTGAGGGGATGAACACACACCAGACAGTGTACTCGGGACAGGGCATCCGTGTTTCCCTGTAACCGGCCTGCCCTGTGTTCTACTGTGAACTTAAGGTTTTGCAGAGACAAGAACCACCTGGTGACCCGGACATTCCTCTCTTTGGCCTGGCTCATCCACTCTAGAGGGGAGTAGTCAGTCACCAGACGGAACTATTAGGGTGACCCGGGCATTTCTGACCTTGGCCGGGCTCATTCACTTGAGAGGGGAGTGGTCAGTCACCAGGTGGAATTTTCTCCCCAATAAATAATAGCGGAGAGATTCTAGTGCCCACTTGATAGCTAGGCACTCTCTCTCCGCTATACTGTACCAGGTCTCCGCTGGAGTGAGCTTATGGCTGAGGAAGACAATGGGATGCTCCTCCACGTTGACTTCCTCAAACAGTACCGCACCGAGACCTACTTCGGAGACATCGGTCTGTACCACAAATTCCCTCTTGAAGTCGGGCGTCACCAAAACTGGGGACCCACACAGGGCCGACTTCAAAGCAGAGAAAGCCTCTTCCGCCTGGTCATTTCAGCAGACTATCCCTTTAAGAGCCCTGTCAACAGAGCCGCTAAAGTGGCAAAATGGGGGACAAACCTCATATAATAGCTCAGCATACCCAGGAATAACTTTACTTGTCTAGAGGTGGCAGGTCGGGGCCAATTCCATATTGCCTCTATTTTGTTTACTTGGGGTTTGATGACTCCGCGCCCAATGACATACCCAAGGTATTTACAGTGGGATGCGAAAGTTTGGGCAACCTTGTTAATCGTCATGATTTTCCTGTAAAAATCATTTGTTGTTACGATAAAACATGTCAGTTAAATATATCACATAGGAGACACACACAGTGATATTTGAGAAGTGAAATTAAGTTTATTGGATTTACAGAAAGTGTGCTATAATAGTTTAAACTAAATTAGGCAGGTGCATAAATTTGGGCACCACAAAAAATAAATGAAATCAATATTTAGTAGATCCTCCTTTTGCAGAGACAGCCTCTAAACGCTTCCTGTAGGCTCCAATTAGAGTCTGGATTCTGGTTGAAAGTATTTTGGACCATTCCTCTTTACAAAACATCTTTAGGTCATTCAGGTTTGATGGCTTCCGAGCATGGTCAGCTCTCTTTAAGTCACACCACAGGTTTTCAATTATATGCAGGTCTGGGGACTGAGATGGCCATTCCAGAACGTTGTACTTGTTTCTCTGCATAAATGCCTTAGTGGATTTTGAGCAGTGTTTAGGGTTGTTGTCTTGTTGAAAGATCCAGCCCCAGCGCAGCTTCAGCTTTGTCACTGATTCCTGGACATTGGTCTCCAGAATCTGCTGATACTGAATGAAATCCATGCGTCCCTCAACTTTGACAAGATTCCCAGTCCCTGCACTGGCCACACAGCCCCACAGCATGATGGAACCACCACCATATTTTACTGTAGGTAGCAGGTGTTTTTCTTAGAATGCTGTGTTCTTTTCCCTCCATGCATAACGCCCCTTGTTATGGCCAAATAACTCAATTTTAGTTTCATCAGTCCACAGCACCTTATTCCAAAATGAAGCTGGCTTGTCCAAATGTGCTTTAGCCCACCTCAAGCGGCACTTTTTGTGCTGTGGGCGGAGAAAAGGCTTCCTCTGCTTCACTCTCGCATACGGCATCTCCTTGTGTAAAGTGGTTGAACGATGCACAGTGACTCCATCTGCAGCAAGATGATGTTGTAGGTCTTTGATGCTGGTCTGTGGGTTGACTGACTGTTCTCACCATTCGTCGCTTCTGTCTATCCAAGATTTTTCTTGGTCTGCCACTTCGAGCCTTAACTTGAACTGAGCCTGTGGTCTTCCATTTCCTCAATATGTTTCTAACTGTGGAGACAGCGGAAATCTCTGAGACAGCTTTCTGTATCCTTCTCCTAAATTATGATGGTGAACAATCTTTGTCTTCAGGTCATTTGTGAGTTGTTTTGAGACCCCCATGTTGCTACTCTTCAGAGAAAATTAAAAGAGGAGGGAAACTTACAATTGACCCCCTTAAATACTCTTTCTAATAATTGGATTCACCTGTGTATGTAGGTCAGGGGTCACTGAGCTTACCAAGCCAATTTGAGTTCCAATAATTAGTTCTAAAGGTTTTGGAATCAATAAAATGACAACAGTGCCCAAATTTATGCACCTGCCTAATTTTGTTTAAACAATTATAGCACACTTTCCGCAAATCCAATGAACTTCATTTCACTTCTCAAATATCACTGTGTGTGTCTCTTATATGATATATTTAACTGACGTTTTTTATTGTAACAGCCAACGATTTATACAGGAAAATCATGACGATTAACAAGGTTGCCCAAACTTTCGCATCCCACTGTAGTGTCCTCTAACCCTATTGCACATTTCTTTGGGTTAGCTGTTAGTCTCGCCTTTCGAAGGGAGTCCACTACGGCCTGTACTTTGGGCAGGTGACTTTCCCAGTTCGTACTGTGAATGATAATATCGTCCAGGTAAGCCGAGGCGTACTGCCGATGTGGACGAAGTGCAATATCCATTAGCCGTTGGAAAGTGGTGGGGACGCCATGCAGACCAAAGGGTAACACCTTATATTGGTATAGCCCCTCTGGTATAACGAAGGCAGTTTTCTCTTTGGCACCCTCTGTCAAAGGTACCTGCCAGTACCCTTTGATGAGGTCCAAAACAGAAAAATACCTGGCTTGGCCTAACCTCTCAATTAGTTCATCTACCCGAGGCATGGGATATGCATTGAATTTAGATATTTCATACAATTTTCTAAAATCGCAACAAAATCATAACGTCCCATCGGGCTTAGAAATCAAGACTATAGGACTGGCCCACTCACTTTTAGATTCCTCAATGATGTCTAGCCGCAGCATGAGCTGCACTTCCTCCGAGATGCCTCGGGCACCCGTTATGGCTTTATCCGGACTTTGGCCTGAGGCACAGTGACAATTGTGTGTCATGTTGGATTACGGAAGTGCGTCCAGGGAGGTCCAAGAACACATCCCTGGTCTCCTGAGCCTGTCTAGAGGAGAGGCTGTCAGCAATTTTCATTGTGGCAACCGCTGCCCTCGCATCAGACAGAGGAGACAGAACCTCTTCCCCTAGAAAACCCGGTCGCATGCTGTCTTACGTACAGGTTTCCTTATCTTTCCAAGGTTTTAGTAAATTAACATGGTAAACATGCTCCGGCTTTCGCCTCCCCGGCTGGTGTAACTTGTAATTTACGTCTCCAAATTTTTTCACGTACCTCGTAGGGCCCCTGCCACCTGGCTAGGAATTTACTGTCCATGGTCGGCACCAGAACCAAAACCTGATCAGCCGGGTTAAAGATCCAGACCTGTGCCTGCCGATTATAGATCCGACTCTGGGCTCGCTGAGCAGCCTCCATATGCTCCCTGACAAGAGGTAAAATGGTCTCTATCCACTGTTGCATCTTGGTAACATATTCAAGGACGCTTTTATGCGGAGTGGGCTGTTGTTCCCACGACTCTTTGGCTACGTCCAACAAACCACGGGGATGTCTGCCATATAGCAATTCGAAGGGTGAGAACCCAGTAGAGGCCTGCGGCACCTCTCGCACTGCGAACATGAGATAGGGCAGAAGAAGGTCTCAATCCTTTCCATCTTTGGACACCAACCTTTTTAACATGGTTTTTAGAGTTTTGTTAAACCTTTCAACCAGTCCGTCTGTTTGTGGATGGTACACGGACGTCCGTAAACTGTTTAATACGCAGTAACTTACAGAGTTCCCTTATGACCTTGGACATAAAAGGGGTCCCCTGGTCAGTCAGGACCTCTTTAGGTAAGCCCACTCGGGAGAACATTTCCATTAGCTCTTTAGCTATAAGTCTCGCCGATGTATGTTGCAGTGGCACTGCTCAGGGTACCGAGTGTAATCAAGGACAACTGGTGTAATCAAGGACAACCATGTATTGATGTCCCCTAGCAGACTTCGGTACTGGGCCTACTAGGTCCATAGCAATTCGCTCAAACAGTACCTCGATGATTGGGAGAGGCACCTAGTGACTGCCAAAAAGGTGCTGGGGGCTAGTTGCATGACAGGTCGGGCAAAACTTACAGAACTCATCTACCTCTTTAAACACACTGGGCCAGTGAAGCCGTTGTAGTATCTGGTCCTGTGTTTTCTGCATTCCCATATAACCCCCGAGAACATGCTGGTGTGCTAACTCTAGCACAAGTTTGCGATAAGCCTGGGGCACCACCAACTGTTCAATGGATTCACCTCAAAGCTGATTTACCTAATACAACATATCCTGATGAACCAAAAATTGGGGAACACTGACTCTGCCCCTGGTTGTTGTGGTTCACCATCTTTTATTAGTACATTTTCCCAAGCTCGGGATAAGGTTGGATCCTGGTGTTGTGCAGTACCAAAATTATCTCCGGAGAGGTCCGCCAGCTCAGGCCCCAGCGGCAAGTCCTCCATGTCTCCCACCATTACACTTAGCAGGGTTGTTTCCCCCTCTTCCACTGAAGTGGCGGTCACCCCTACCGCAGGCCCTTTGGACTCAGGTTCCCAGGGTTCTGATCTCCCCCCTAAGCCAGGCCACTCTTCTAGGGTTACCCCTGTCACATGGGTATCAGTCACTCTCGTAGCCAGCCACAGTGCCGGGAAGCCCGGAAAGTCTCTCCCACCTTGTGGGTCCACCTGCCGGAAACCGCGGACAGAGACACCATAGCAGTGGGGTAGTTTTTTACGTCTCCATGTATACACATAACTCTGACCTTACGGCCGTTGTACTCAGCGGAGCGTACCAGGGAAACCCTTACCAGGGTCACCAGACTCCCTGAGTCCAACAGTGCCTCTACCTGGCACAAGTGGTTCAGAGACTCCAGAGCACCCACGGCACACAGTTTCCTGGCATACAATGTTTGACGGAAGCCATAGTTCATGTCCATGGGTTCCCCCAGACCATTGGAGTGGGGTCCACAGGGGCCTCATCCCGGGCAGGTTTAGTGGGCACCAGTCGCCAGGTCTGGGGTGGAGGGACACTGGATTTTAGTTCCCCCCTCCCAAAAGAACCCCCCTGTGAGTTCCGGGTAGCCTCATAGCGCTCCACCAGGTCGACCATCTCCAGTACATTACTTGGAGAGACCTGGCCAATCCATTGCTGGAGAGGGGGTGGCAGAGCCTTCTAGAACCTGTCTGCTAGCAACCCTTCTGGCATAACAGTGGGGCTCAGCCGGTTGTAGCCACTTTTACAACAGGTTGAGCAGGTTATAATACTGGGGTCTCACGGGCTCAGCCGGGTTGAACTCCCACTGATGCACCCGCTGGGCCCGGACCAGCACATTCACCCACAGTCTTGCCAAAATCTGCCCCTTTACCTTTGGGTATTCGGTCGCTTGACCGTCCGGAAAATCAAAGAACACGCGCTGAGACTTTCTCATACATCGCCAGGTATGTTTCGATATTATCTGTGGGTGTCATCTCGCTGCACAGACTGCTTTCTGGGCATCGTGGACGCTTGGGGTTGCTCCTGTTGTTTGCAAAGCCATTACGTGTTGTAGCAGCAATTGGTTGGTCTCTTGCTGCTACTTATTAGCCTTGCGTTGCTGCAGGTTGGTCTCTTGCTGCTGCAGATTAGCCTCCACGAGAGTTTTCAAAACAGCCTACATTTTGTCACGTGACACAGGTTTAAATCTAGCAGGTTTGATAAACGACATACACCCATGTGGAAACCAAAAATATTTTGGCGATCATGCTAGCCTCACTGCGCTTGCCGCATCCTCCACCAATTGTAGGGATTTGCTCTGGTAGGCAGGGTAAGCAATACAGAGGCAAGACCACGGTTGAAAAAACAAAACTCCGGTGTTGATTTACACAGAAAAGGCAGAAAATAATAAACAATGCTTTACAGAGTCCTGGAGTTAGTTCACATAGCAAGAGCTCCCAAAATAAAATTCACCTTGCAGACCACGGCAGGCTTTAGGGCGCCTGACTCCCAGTAGGCGGCTCTCATGCAGCTCTTAGCCGTGCAGTATGGCAGATCTCCTCAGCTCCCAAAAACACAGAGCTTCTACAGCTCCACTAGCACTTGGAGGAACATACCACACCCAGCTGAGCTGCTTGCTGGGTTTTTAAACCCCAACCTAAAACCTGGCCTGGACGTGGGGAACAGCCCAGCTGTGGGGGACCCTGCTCTTTGGCTGCTCCCAATAAGAACCGGCCCGGATTGGCTTTACAGCCACACTGTGTAAAACAGTGTCAGCGAGCACTAGCTACCGCTGGCAAACAAAATTACCAGTTCTTATGTCACTGAGGCCAGGAACCTCGGTGACACGTACCTTCCGTCAATGACGGACCCTTGCGCCTTCCTACACAGAATATGACAGCAGTATATAACGCTTGAATTTCACACTGGCAGATGCAACAAGGGCTGTAAAATTTAGTATTTAGCCCAAAAATTTAGTTTTTTAAAACCCAGAAAATCATTGCTGTATTTCAAGCTTAATTGCGCACTGACTAATGCAGCATAGGCCCAAGATGGAGGGTATTGCCAAAAATGGGTGTTTTTTAAAACCCAGAAAATTATTGAGGTATTACAAGCTTGTATTTAACAATGACAGATGCAGCAAACGCCGCAAAATTAGGATTTTGCCCTAAATGGGTGTTTTTTTTAATAGCAGAATATGACAGCAGTATATAATGCTTGAATTTCACACTGACAGATGCAGCAAGGGCTGTATAATTGAGTATTTTGCCCAAAAAGAGTGTTTTTCAAAACCCAGAAAATGATTGCTGTATTTCTAGCTTAAATTGCACACTGACTAATACGGCATAGGCCCCAGATGGAGGGTATTGCCAAACATTTTTTATTTTTTTTAAACCCAGAAAATTATTGCAGTATTTCAAGCTTAAATTGCACACAGACAAATGCTGCAAAGGCCACAGATGTGGGGTCTTGCCAAAAATGGGTGATTTTTTTAAAACCCAGAATATAATTGCAGTATTTCAAGCTTCTATTTGACTGTCACAAATGCACATATGCTGTGCTGGTGCACAGAACTTGCATAAAATGGCCACCGCCCACCTAACTAACAGATGGATAAAAGTAATTTTTCTGAGTCACTGGGCTCAGGGCAGGGTAAAAAGATTGTGCACTGCACCAACAAAACAAAATCTCTGTAGATCGCTGAGTTAACAAGCACTTCTGATTAAAGATTCTGTCCTATTCTCTCCTTCACAGCAGCAGCATCCTCTCCCTACACTAATCAGAGCAGAGTGACGTGCAGCACTACGTGACTCCAGCTTATATAGAGGCTGGGTCACATGCTGCACTGGCCAATCAAAGCCATGCCATTAGTAGGCATGGCTGTGATGGCTTTAAAGGGCACACGTGTAAAACGCTTGTTGATTGGCTGCTCTGCATCCTTTTAAAAAGCGCCATAAAATAGCCGAACACCGAACCTGAACTTTTAATGAAAAGTTTGGGTTCGGGTCCGGGGTCAAAAACCTAAAGTTCGGTACAAACCTGATCTTTACAGTTCGGGTTCGCTTAACCCTATTTAAATGTGACATTAGTGTTGAGCGAAGTGAAGCATTCGAAGTGGAATTCGGTCGGAAGTTCAGGAAAACTTTGATTTGAAACTAAAACAAATTTTCTCACAGTTCATTGTAACGAATCAGGTTTTCCTCAAATGGTAGCTGCACGTGTTACAAAGTGAAACTAAGTGTAGAGGAAACAAGCCTGGGAACGCAAGATCACCAATAATTTCGTGCAGTCATCCAGTCCACTGATGGCCATCCCCTGTGATGTCACAGCCCTGTAAAACCCTCATCCCGTGCGGTCTCTGCCATTGTCCTGTGAGCAGAACATAGGGAGAGATGTGGCAAGCGCTCATGCACTAGGGACAGTGTTGTTGAAAAATGATTAATAGAAGAATATTAGAGAGGGAACGTGCAGGCAGAGTGCAGGGAGACATGCTGCATCAGTTTTATTTCTTTATTCCCACATCAGCCGTAAACTAAGACAGGTAATTCCATACCAATAAGATGGAAGCCATATTATTCAATTGCCAGCGTGCCAACCATTACCATCCAGTCTGCACCCCTTAGGGGGGCCAAGTCTTAATGATGACCATCCTTATCTTTTGCTAGCTTTACTTCGTCCAATTCATTCTTCAAAGTCTCCATGTCTTTGTGAAGTTTGGCTAAGTTGCTGAATCAAATTTTTCTAAACTTCGTTCATCTCAATGTGTCATAAATGTCACTGAATTAGAGATGAGAGAATTTCTTGAAATTTGTTTTGTGTCCAATTCGTCCAATTTTTTAAAACATTTGGTTTGTAGTCAGACCAATTGTACCAAAAACAAATGTTTGCTCTTTCTCCTCTCTCCCTTAAACTTTTTAACACAAGGACAGCAATAAAAGATAAAGTCACAATGACACTGACATATATAGCTATGAGTAAAACATAGGGTTGATGGTGATACGTCCTGGAAAACCCACCCATAATACTTATACACATGACGCAAAGGGAGAAGGACAGCAGCCTGCTATAGGCTGCACCCCTCCCCTCCCCCAGTCAACGAATGGAAAGACACAGGCATCGGGAACCAGCGAAGAATTGTCCATATGAGGGGTCGGGCCTTGTATGTGGGTTTTTCAGGTTTGGATAACACCTTTAACACAGTGCACAATCGGATTTCTTATGCCTTTCAAATTATAAACGTTCAAACAATTGTCCGTTATTGTAGGCAGATTGTGTTTAATTCTTTGCCGCCGCAAGACGAGAATGCTTGTCCTAACTAGCCGGTACTTAACACATTAGGATGAGCATTCTTGTCCTGCTGCTAACTGGTCATATCTTACAAGCACCGTTGATCTGTTGCAGGGGCCTGGCTGTTACTGAAAACACTGATGCCAGCAGATTAACTCCTATATATGCCACGATCAATGCTGACTGTGGCATATAGAAAGTTCTCAGAGGAATTGGGCTCCCTCTCTCACCCCATGCTGCGATGGAAAGGCCTTGCAAAGGCTTTGGGGCCTGGAAACTATGGAGGCCTGTCAGTGTACTGTTAGTGTATTACAGTATGTATTGTACTGCATTGAAACATGGATCATACCCTGAAATGTTGAAGTCTCACAATGGGACAAAAAAATTTAAAAGTGAAAATAAAAGTTTTTTTTAGCAATCAAACATTTTAAATTTCAAGTAAAAAAGAAAAAAGCACCCTTTCCAATAATCATGCTATGTACAATATATACATATATTTTTAAAACAGACATATTAGATATTGCTGCATCCATAAGGACAGGCTGTATAAAAATATCTCATGTCCTACCCTGTCAGGCGAACGCCATAAAAAAAATAAAAATAAAAACTATACCAAAATAACCATTCACTGTAATAGCAGGTAATCAAGTACTATGTACCCCAAAATAGTACCAATTAAGCCTCAACTTATCTTATTTAAAAATGAGCTCCCAAACAAGACGTCAGATAAACGCTGTGAAAAACAGGTGTCAAAACAGGTGTCATTTTTTGTCAACATGCCCTACAAAAACCATAATAGCAAATGACAAAAAGTATTATGTACCCCAAAATTGTACCAATAAAAACCTCAACACATCCCACAAAAAATAAGCCCCCACACAAGATTGGCAGAAAAATAAAAAGAATAGGGCTTTTAGAAAATGGCAACACAAAAACAGCTTAAAAAAAAAAATAATGATTGTGTAAGATGGCAAAAAATAAATAGACATATTAGGCATCATCAAGTCAATAATGACCAGATGTATAAAAAAAATACCCTGTCTGAGAAATGTCACAAAAAAATGGGACAAATGGGACAAAACAGTGATTTTTAGTCCTCATGCCATCCAAAAAGTGTAAAAGCGAGTAATCAAAGGGCTGTGCACCCTAAAATAGTCCCAATTAAAATCTCAACTCATCCCACAAAAAATGAGCCCCCACAAAAAATAAGAAAAATATGTCTCTCAGAAAAGTGACTAAAACAGTTTTTTTTTCAAAAATACTATGTAAAAGTGTCAAAACATAAAAAAAACTATATACAGTTGGTATCTCTGTAGTTGTACTGACTAGCAGAATAAAGATAACATTATCTTTAGTCATTTTTCCGAAACAGTGTTTACCGCAATAACAAAACCTAAAAAGCAATGGCAGAGTTGCCGCAAATCCGTTGGGTCAAAGTGACCAGTACACCCCCTCAATAAATTTCTTAAGGTGCATAGTTTTCAAAATGGGGTGACTCTTTCCCTTCTGAGCCCTGTGGTGTGCTCATACAGCAGTTTATGACCATATATGAGGTGTTTCTATAAACTGCAGAATCAGGGTAATGAATATTGAGGTTTGATTTGCTGTTAACCCTTGCTGCTTTACTGGGGAAAAAAATGATTAAAATGTAAAATCTGCGAAGGGTAGCGTGATGACGTGAACACGTCACGTTTCGCTCTCCCCCTGCATGCCTCCTCCCCTCCAAGCTCCCGGCTCCGTCTGATCCAGGGCGCTGACTGAGCGCCGACCGCCCCCAGCGTGCTGCCATGCTCCAGTGCCGTTAGCGGTTCTGAGTGCAGGGGGCCCTGCGATCTATTTACCGATCTGGCTGCTGGTTGCTGGCTCCTGTTGCTCCTCTCTGGCCTCTGGTTCCGGTTCCTGACGTTGGTCTGCTCTTCTGTGTTCCGTGCTCCTGGGTCTTCCCTCGTCCGGATTGTCCGTCTCCCTTCTCTGCTGCCTTCTCTCCTCTGCGGTGTGGCGTGTGTTCGGATCGGCGCTCTCTGCTCAGCTGTTCACCGGCCCCCTGGTTCGCTTGCTGCTGGCTCCCCCTGCTGGTGATCGGTGGGATTTTTTCATTTTTCTTCACCTGAAAACCGTTTGCCTGCAGTTTCCTCCTCCCTGAAGTGGCCACCTGTCATCTGGATCTTTTGACATCCTGAGGATCCTCGTCTCCCTCGTCGGGCCACGTGAGAAACTAACTATCGTGGCTTTATTGTTACTTGATTAAGTTTTCCGGCTGCACAGAGCCGAAATTTGGCGTTCCCCCTCCCTGTGTGGTGGTGGAGAGGGAGGGTTAAAGGGGTGAATAGAGGTACAAGAGTAGAAAGGAAAGGGCCGATAAAGAGAAGTAAAAAGGGAGGAATAGGAGCAGAGGGGAAAGAAGTAAAGGGGATATAAAGAAGAGTGTAAACTAAAGCAAAGGAAAAAGAAAAAAAAAAAAGTAAAAAGAGGTAAAAAAGGAGAGTCGGGAAGGGAAGGAAAAAAAAAAAAAAAAAAGAGAAGGAAAAGAGAATGGCCCCAAAACGACGGTCGATTGACTCTACTGTAACAAAGCTGGGCTCCAAGACCCCGGAGAATAAAATTGATAAGTTCTTGAAGTCGCCCTTCCTAAATGAAAAGAACTTAGCCAAAACAAAGTCCTCTGTTAATCTGAAAAAATCTGCAAAAACTCCCCAAAACGACGAATTTTCTGAGGACGGTTTAGTGGAGGTAGATCAGGAAGCAGGGGGGGAGGACCTATCCGCTCAGATGCGAACTGAACATGACCCTTTTGTTCTGGATAAAATTCTCTCGGCCGTAGAGCACAATGGCACTCTAGTGCAGGAGATGTCTATCCAATTAGGGTCTGTACAGAGTGACATTTCTGTAATAAGAGAGAACCTGGTAAAGATCCGCGAGCGAGTCCTTAATGTGGAAAAAACAGTGGACTCTTTGCAAACCGATATTAATATGTTAAAATCCAAAACTTTGTCCCTTGCTTCAGAAAACCAAGCACTACATAATAAGCTAGAGGACTTTGAAAATAGGTCAAGGCGAAACAACGTCCGTATAATTGGTTTCCCAGAGGGAGCGGAAGGCCGACACTTAGAGGAACAACTTAAAGATGTGGTCTTGCATAACCTAGGCAGTGACTATTTTTCTTCCATGTTTCAGATAGAAAGAGTCCATCGTATCCCAGGAGGGAAACCTATTCCAGGGAGGCCGCCGCGAGCAATCTTAATGAAATTATTATCATCCATGTATAGAGATATGATATTGAAAAGAGCAAGAGAATGTACTCCTGTTGAGTACCAGGGCACTAGGTTGCTCTTTTTTCCTGATTTTGCCCGGCAGACTCAGGATAAATGAAGAAATTTCATAGAGATAAAGAAACGCCTGGCATCAAAGGGGATTAAATATTCCCTACAGTATCCAGCGAAATTAAGAGTGATCCATAATGGGACTTCTCTTTTTTTTGAAACACCACAGCAAGCGCTGGACTGGATGGAGCAAAGGGATATTTGAAATCGTGCATTATTATGATTGAAATGTTGGAGGGGGGATGGAGCGGGGGGGGGGGGGGGGAGATTGGCTTGAGGTTAGAGGTTCGCTGATTGGGCGGATCAATAGAGAGGGGGGATGGGGGGGAAAGGGGAGGGGGGAAAGGGAACCCACCTTGCAGGTAGGGGCGTTTTTTTTTTTTTTTTCTTTCTTCTCTTTTTTTTTTTCTTTGGTTTGTCCCGTGTCTGTTTCCGTAGTAGTGAAGGATGGCCACTAGAATTGTAACTTGGAATGTTAGAGGGCTCGGGGAAAGGGTCAAAAGGCAAGCTATTATGGATGCATTAAAAAGATACCTTCCAGCAGTTATTTGTTTAGTAGAAACTCATCTCACTAAAGAAACTGTGTCCCGCTTGACAACGGGATGGTATTCTCAATCTTACCACTCCACTTTTAGCAGCTCCTCTAGGGGCGTTTCAGTTCTGATTCATAATTCTGTGGATTTTATCCTTATAGAATCTTACATAGATGATCAGGGCAGATTCATCTTTCTGCATGGTAAGCTGCATGGGCATAGTTATATTCTTGCCTTTTTCTATATACCTCCGCCTTTTTCGATGTACCCACTGACCCAGTTGATGCTTTTCTCTGAAAGGAGGCCAGAATGCCGGCTAGTTCTGATGGGGGACTTCAATGCGGTTATGGACCCGAACAGAGACAGATTCACATTAGACGTAGATCGAGGGAGGAATTTATGTAATTCACCGTTGCCACAGTTTTGCTCGGAGGTTGGAGTGGTGGATATATGGGAACATCTTGGCGGAGGAAAGAGAGTATACTCTTGTGTTAGCCGGGGTGGTAGAGCAATGTCTAGGATTGATTTAGCATTTACTAATGAGAGCAACTTGCGTAATATCCGGAAGATACGATATGGGGTAAGAACAGTCTCGGACCACTCGCCCGTACTGGTTGAGGTTTGCATTGGGGAGAATAAGGATAACAGGGGGCTAGGATTTAAGCTGAATCCATACTGGCTTACTATTATGGATAACCCTCAGCCTATTAAACTATTGATATCCTCCTTTTGGGAGGTGAACTTCCCCTCTGCTGACATCAATATAGTATGGGACGCCCTGAAAGCATATCTGAGGGGGGTGTTTATAAGTGAGATTGCTGCAGCAAAGAGAACATTTAAGAAAAAAGAGGAGGAACTGGTCAAGGTTGCTGCAGACACAACTGAACGATTTACCAGCCAACCTTCCGAGTATAACAGGGAAGAGATGCAGAAGGCCAGTTGTTTTTTGGAGAAATATATAATAGAGAAAGCAAACCATAGAGTATTCTTTAAGGGTTTAAAATATTTTTCGGAGTCCGGACGCCCTGGTAAGCTTCTAGCCAGGATAATTACACAACAAGATAAGAAAAATCAATCTATTGTCTTGATTCGTAACACAGTGGGGGAAATTATAACAGACCCAGAAGGAATTAGGGATGCCTTTTTAAAATATTTCTCTCATATATATAGCTCCTCTCTTGGCTTGTCATCTGATCTGGCGACGCAGTTCTTGAAGAAGATTCCACTTCCTACCTTAAGTGAAGCCCAAATAGAGTATCTGGAAGAGGAATTGTCTCTTTCGGAGCTCCAGGAGGCCTTGGGGTCTATCTCGGGGAACTCGTCGCCAGGGATGGATGGCCTTCCATACGAGGTTTACCGCAAATACAGCGATGTGATTCTCCCCCAGCTACTAGAGGTTTTTTCCCAAGCAATACAGGGAGGGGGTTTACCTTGCTCTATGATGGAAGCTCTTATTGTTCTAATTCCCAAAAAGGATAAAGACCCTATAGAAATGAGTTCCTATAGACCAATTTCTTTACTAAATACTGACGCTAAGCTACTATCAAAAGTTTTGGCTAGGAGGCTTTCGCGGGTTATGTCCACCATTATCCACCCAGATCAAAACGGCTTTATGCCAAAGAGAGGCACCCATCATAATTTGCATAGGTTATTTATGAATATTCAATCACCGGGGTGCGGCTCCCGCTCCATCCTTTCGTTGGATGCTACTAAAGCCTTCGACAGGGTGGAGTGGATTTTTCTCTGGGAGGTGATGAAAAAAATGGGATTTGGTCCGACATTTATGTCAATGGTGCAGTTACTCTATGGCTCTCCAGTTGCCAGGATTAGGATCAATGATACGATCACTGAGAGTTTTTCCCTAGGAAGAGGTACCCGTCAAGGATGTCCTCTTTCCCCCCTCTTGTTTAACATTTATATTGAACCCTTAGCAGTTAGCATTAGGCAAGACTTGCAGGTGTCCGGCTTTGGTGTAATGGGAAAGCATGATCGTGTATCCCTCTATGCAGACGATATCTTGGTTTTTGTCCATCAAACAGAAACCACTCTCCCTCGAATAATGGATTTGGTGGGTTCTTTTTCTGCTCCGTCTGGTTTGCAGATTAATTGGGAGAAGACTGTTCTCCTCCCTATAGATGAGCTGCGAGGCGACTGGGACAACCAGCTAACAATTTCCGATTCAATAAAATACCTGGGGATTTCAGTCTCTGCCGAACCTCAGGAATTCTTACAACTCAATTTGATTCCCCTTTTGAAAAAGCTGAGGGTCAAAATTAAGATATGGCAAAAAATCCTGCCCGCAAGAGCGGATAGAATCTCTCTAATAAAAATGGTAGTGCTGCCCCAGGTTCTTTACGTCCTGTGCAACTCACCCGTATGGATCACGGACAAGTATTTTAGATTGATAGAGCGGATGATTAATGATCTATTATGGGGGAGGAAGCGCGTGAGACTGAAGGCACTCTATTTTTCCATGCCCTATAATCAGGGAGGTCTTAACCTCCCTTATTTTAAGGGCTATTTTGTGGCCTCTCAACTTTGTTTTTTTAATGATTGGGAAAGTAGCCATTTCTGCAACAGAGTGGTGAAAGACTCAGGTTTTTCGGATTTTTTTACTGTATTGGAGTCCGATTATTTAGCAAACCCACAGACTGGGTATACACTTTTTTGCAGAATGGCTATAAAGACGTGGTTAGTTATAAGGAGCTGGTGTGGAGTCAAGGCATCACTTATTTGTACTCCACTGTGGCATAACTCAAAGCTCTTGGAGTTAGGGGATTTGGGTTGTTGCCAGTATTGGAGGACTAAGAATGTTCAGTACTTATATCAGGTGGTCAGCGGCGGACAAATCCTGTCTCTGACGGAGCTAAGGCAAAGAACAAACCTGGGTGAGGTGGCTTGGTATGCATACTTTCAATTGAGGTCAGCACTTTCTACTACTTTGAATAGTCACCTTTTTCCTATAGATACTCCGCAATTCTTACATGATTTATTCTGTAAAAAAGTTGTCACGAGAATTAAAATATCACATTGTTATAGACACTTAATGAAAGAATTTTTTTTGGGTGTTCTTTCTCCAGGACAAAGATCCTGGTCTTCTGTACTTCTAGAGATGGGTTCCCCAGATTGGGAGAATATAGGGGAAAGTTTAAAATCCGTTTCACACAACTTTAATCACACTGTTGTACAATTTAATATTTTGCACAAAATATATGTGACACCTAGGTGGTTATATAGGAGAGGACTTAGAGCCTCCTCTGACTGCCCACGCTGTGGCGATTCCGAGGCAGATCATTTACATTTGTTTTGGGACTGCCCAAGGGTGAGCAGCTATTGGAGATCGGTCCAAATTAATTTGGCTCGTAAACTCAATATTGTTGTCCCTTTGTCCCCCAGGATATGGGTCCTGGGAGATTTATCAGAGGTTAATTACCAGCCTATAAAACGCCAACTATTGATCAAGGTAATGTTTTTGGCCAGGCTTCTCATTTCCAGATTATGGTTTTGCTCTTCTGCTCCAGACTGCAACCACTGGTTAAGCTTGGTTGAGAAAGTGAAAAGCTATGAGAGGATTTTGTATAAACAAAGAGGATCCTATCTAAAGTGGGGCAAATTGTGGGCAGACTGGGACAAGCCTAAATAATTTATTTGGGTTATTTTTATTTTTTATATTTTATTTAATTTTTTTTTTTTTTTTTTTTTTTTCCTGCAAGGTGGGGGGGGGGGGGGGTTTGGCGGGGTGGGCTGGGGATGATCCTATTAGTCCGGCCCCTTCTATATGAATCATAAATAGTTAAGGAGGTGAAGATGCATTTGGGTACTGGAGTATCTCTAGGAATGCTGGGGGATGGCGGTACCTTCCGGCACTAAACTATGGTTAAAATTTTTAATTGAACCACACTACCGCGCCGGTTATGGGTGGGGACCCGGAGCCCGGGATATTGGACAGCCCGGCGACTGGGTGTGCCCTGGGACGCGGCTCTCTCTGTCAGACATGTGGCTCGACTTCAGGCAGTGATATGACACACGTTGTATGGGCACCAAGAGGTGTTTTCTCAGCGGGACAGAGCCGGTTTTAGGTAGTGCTCATGTTTACATCTTCCCTAAATGCCGGTGATCACCGAGTGATACTCAAGTTGAGTCCCTTTATATGTGAGATACTAAGGTGGATATATGTGTGGTACGGTTAAGTCGGGCATTAAACTCCTAATTTAACTACATGGGGATGAGGCAGCAAAATATGTAAGAGTTTTCTTTTCCACTGCGATAGAAGACTGCTGGACCCCCAAACTTGTTTTATGAAATGCTTGCGATCAAAGATTGCAGTAGGCCCGCTACGTACGGTTAATGTGAGTATCGGATGAATGGTGATATGGCTGTCAATCCTGTCAATTTCTTGCCCATGATCGGGGGAGAGAGCGCGGGGCACGTGCTCGCTCCCCGGAGGCCGCCCGGGCTGCGGGCCCTTGACCTTTTTTCCCCTGTATAGACAACAATATGTCAAGTGGGATGTTTTGTGTGTTCGTTTTGCCTTATTAGGCTGTGGATGACGGACGTATCCCGCATTTCCCCCAGCAAGTGAGATCTCCATTTGTATTCTTGCTGTCTCTATAAGCATGGATACTTGTATGAAATTGTTCTTAATCATGTTGCAAATTACAAGTTTCACGGACTGTAGGATTTTATAATATTATAATTGTAATATGGATATGAATTTTTGTATTATAAACTAATAAAATATATTTAAAAAAAAAAAAAAATGTAAAATCTGCATAAAAGTGTGAAATTTTGCCTCTATTTTCCTTTAATTCTTGTGAAACATGTAAAGGGTTAACAAAGTTTGTAAAATCAGTTTTAAATAACTTGAGGGGTGTAAAAAAAAGGGGTGTAAAATTCAAAGCCTTCTAACCTTCTAAAAAATTAAAATGACACTCAAAATGATGGCAACATAAAGTAGACATCATTTACCTCATAACATAGTAATAACTATGTTATGAGGTATCACTGTCTGTCTTAAATTTTTCTACACTTTCTGTAAATTTGGGATTTATTTTATAAACAAAGATGAAACATATCAACTCAAATTTACCACTATCATGAAGTATGTACAATGTGTCACAAGAAAACTGTCTCAGAATGGCTTGGATAAGTAAAAGTGCTCTAAAGTTATTACCACATAAAGTGATACATGTCAGATTTGCAAAAAATGGCCTGCTCCTTGGGTTAAGTTGAAAAATGGCTGGGTCCTTCTGGAGTTAAACACACGCGGTTCACGGGCAGAATGCCTGCCTGTATTTACAGTATACACACATGTGTTAATTGTCAGAAGAAAGAGTGGCTTGCTCAGAAGTTGAACCATCAGAAAATGCTCCCTTTTATTTGGGAACAACAGCAGTACAGTGTGGATGTGTAAAGGGGAAGGTGTGTAGGGGTAATAGTGGCAGCAATAGTAGCAGCATCGTAGCAACACAGCAAAGAACAGACAAGGCAATAGATATGTGTGTGGCTGTGCTATGATAGTGGAATAGAAGTAATGGCGGCTGTGTAGGGGTAATGGAAGTGGCAGTATGGGGATTAGCAATGGGGAGTAGTAGCTGCAGTGGTGGTGGCAACAGCTATACAGTACGGAACATGATGGTAGGCTGGCAGACAGCGTCAATAATGGTCAATAATGGCAGATCTATGTCATAATCATCAGCCATATGCTCTGCTACCACCAACTCATCCATCTCCTGCTCCACCTCCTCCATTAGTAACTTCTCATCCTTAACCCCCTCTTCCGATTTCTCCTTTGTGGGACTTTGTCCGCATTGATTCAACAGCTACAGGACAGCTGGCAAGATGTAGAAGCTATTCTTCTTTCACCATCTCTTGTTGCATCAGCGTAAGCGTGCAACTAATATAACTATTGGGTGGGCCATTGTTGATGCCTGTTTTAATATGAATTTGACAATTCAAGAATAAATAGGTTTAACAGGCTGATATAAATATTTACTGTGTAAAGTGCAAATATAAGGTAAAACAGACAAAATCACATACAGCACAAATAATAATCAATCATCTGGCCTCCACAATACATTATGGGGGAAGGGGTGCGACTACAGCGGCCATGTCGTAGCACATGGCCAACACCCCATTGTGATAAAAGAGACAAATAGACCTTACAACATCCTACCTGGATGGTGTTCTCAATGGAGTTCCAATTAACTGTCTGTGTGCATCAGGTTTGTACCTTCAGCCCCTTGTCCTAAGGATGTCCAGTGTTCAGTCTTTGAAATAATCACTTAGCAATGTGGCCTTCTCAGCACAGTGGGGGGTTTGTCCCAACTATCTAGGAGGCATTCGCTCCACCGGCACCAGAGGCTCCTCTACTTCTTTACTTTTTTACTCTGTTACGGGACAATGCCATGGACCGAGCGGAGTAACATGATTGGGGAACACAAGTACCATGTTACTTAGGATTTACCCCTCATTACTAAATATATATTAGGGATCATGTACAACTATCTACAGTTAATTGGAGATGCGTTCAGCGCGAATATTCGAATTGCGAATTTTAATTGCGAATATCGCCACTTTGAGAATTCGTGAATATTTAGAATATAGTGCTATATATTCTTATTTGCAAATAGTGTTGAATATTCTAATCACGAATTAATCATGAATTTATCACGAATATATTACATTGCCGATTTTTCTGGAGATCATGAATTTGCGAATTTATGGCGAATATCTAACAAAAAATTGGCAAAATATAGCGAATTTGAATATTGCCTATGCCACTCATCACTAAATTGGAGGGCTATTACCAATATTGGTCATGTGATTATGGCCCATATTAAGCATCTATAGGTGTCACTGTTTATGATAGGGATTTAAGAGGTATGGTGTGAGTAGGTTAAGGTTGATACATTCGTACACCTGTTTTAGCATTGATCCATGTGAGATCATAATAGTCTCCTGATGAGCCATTAGAGATGTTGAAGGCGAAGCGAGTTGGAACGACTACATTATATGAGGTTAATTGTTGATACCTCGGGTAACCTATCTATTGTCATTCTATATATCTTTACGCTATCTGACATTTTTTTTTTGTGTATTGGTAAATTGTGGGACTTTGTCTCCTTTTTTATTATTTTTTGTAATCATATATTCACCTGTATAAGTGGTGGTGGGTTATATCCTAATGTCAGGGCCTTCTTATGGTATATAAGAGGTTCCTGATACGGGATCGCCCCTATCGGGGTGGCCATTCTGTTTGTAGACAGGGTATAAAGAAAGATTAGAGAAACATCAGGGTAAGATTTCTTTCCCTCTTCCCCATACTTTGACCCCAATTTTAGAAGGCAATTTATGGTATGTTTTTATGTATCTCATAAAGGCTTAGTTTTTATTTTTTGTTTTGTTTTTTCCTTATTCCATCAATAAATTATACAATCAAAAACATTAAAACATACAGATATAATTTGTGCTTATTCTCCCGCCAACTCACTCATCCCCCCTCCCCCAGAGAGCAAGAAGGAATGATAGAGGACGAGAAAAAAAAAGGAAGAGGGAACATCATCCATTGAACTTCTCCATGAAAATCATCCATTTGCTCCATAATCTTTTATAAATATGCATTTTGTTTACCTTAATATAACCAGCTTTCTCAATGGATCTATATAAAAAAAGATTTGTACACCATAATCTGATTATCTGATAATTATACAGAATTTCACCCAATAAGTAAATAAAAATCGATAAGGATAACTTAAGACAAAATATATCTCCGATCACTTCAATAAGGCTCTGCCAAAATGGTTATATTTTAGGGCAATGCCACCACATATGGATAATATCTGCTTTGCAGTTTTCACATCTTGGACATACATCTGAAGTACCAGTTAAAAAATTTCTGGAGCCAATGAGTCACATATAAACGGTGCAAGATCATAAATTGAGTAACTCTATGTGATAGATTCCTCAGAAATGTACTCACTTGCCAATGCCTCCTCCATTGTTCCTCAGTTAGGGACCTACTGTATGTTCTTTTCCCATGCTATCTTACTAGTGCATCTTTCCCCCTTATTTGTGGCTACTCTTAATTATTTGTATATGATTGACACCAATCTATAATTTCCCCTCCACCCTAAAATAAAATTCAACAAATCATGTGAACAAAGTGCCATAGATTTCATTTTTTTGACCCCTTTAAAAATTGCTGATAATTGTAAATATCTAAAAGAACTCTGCCTATCATCTTCTAAGTTTTCTAATAGCTCTTCCTTTAACTTCAATTCCCCATCCTTAATATATTGTGATATATACCAAAAACCTTTTGTTATCCAATATTTTCTCAACAAAAGTGATATCCCCCAATGTTCTATAAACCCAAAACAGAGTCATTTGTGTAAATCCCTCCGAACCCAAATATTGCTTAAACATGACCCAAGTCTCCACTAAGGATTTAACCAATGGAATCCTATATACTTCTTTATTATTCAATTGTTCTGAATCAAGAAGTGCAAACATATTTGGCAATGAGCCTTCAGTAAATATTGTAAGACAGTGGTCCCCAACCTTTTTTGCACCAAGGACCAGTTTCATGCAAGACAATTTTACTGGGGTTCTGGGACGGGGCTTAGGTTTTGTTTTGTTTTTTTCTGTAACAGCACTCACCAAATAGGATTTTTTTTAAAATATTTTAATAGTTTGGAATTTTCAGATGTAGGGATATGTAATATGTTTATTTATTTATTGTTTATATATTTTATATTTAAAATTGGGAAAGGGGGTGATCTATACTTTTTTTCTTTACTTTTTATTTAATAACTATTTCCCCACTTACAGGTTAGAACCTGGGATCTTTTCATCCCTTGTCCTATTCACCCTCATAGAGCTCTATTAGGATGAATAGGACTTTACACTATCCCTGCTGCCCTGTGCATAGTACACACAGCAGTAGCGAGATTACCATGGCAGCCAGGGCTTCAGTAGCGTCCTGGCTAGAGTTGAGCGGACACCTGAATGTTCGGGTTCGAGAAGTTCGGCCGAACTTCCCAGAAATGTTCGGGTTCGGGGTCCGAACCCGATCCGAACTTCGTCCCGAACCCGAACCCCATTGAAGTCAATGGCGACCCGAACTTTTCGGCACTAAAAAGGCTGTAAAACAGCCCAGAAAAGAGCTAGAAGGCTGCAAAAGGCAGCAACATGTAGGTAAATCCCCTGCAAACAAATTTGGATAGGGAAATGAATAAAAATATAAATAAAATAAATAAAAATTAACCAATATCAATTAGAGAAAGGTCCCATAGCAGAGAATCAGGCTTCACGTCAGCCACCACTGCAACAGTCCATTGTCATATATTTAGGCCCAGCACCCAGGCAGAGGAGAGAGGTCCCGTAACAGAGAATCTGGCTTCATGTCAGCAGAGAATCAGTCTGCATGTCATAGCAGAGAATCAGGCTTCACGTCAGCCACCACTGTAACAGTCAGTTGTCATATATTTAGGCCCAGGCACCCAGCCAGAGTAGAGAGGTCCCTTAACAGAGAATCTGGCTTCATGTCAGCAGAGAATCAGTCTGCATGTCCTAGCAGAGAATCAGGCTTCACGTCACCCAACATAGGAACAGTCCATTGGCATATATTTAGGCCAAGCACCCAGGCAGAGGAGAGAGGTCCCGTAACAGAGAATCTGTCTTCATGTCAGCAGAGAATCAGTCTGCATGTCATAGCAGAGAATCAGGCTTCACGTCACCCAACATTGGAACAGTCCATTGGCATATATTTAGGCCCAGCACCCAGGCAGAGGAGAGAGGTCCCGTAACAGAGAATCTGTCTTCATGTCAGCAGAGAATTAGTCTGCATGTCATAGCAGAGAATCAGGCTTCACGTCACCCAACATTGGAACAGTACATTGGCATATATTTAGGCCCAGCACCCAGGCAGAGGAGAGAGGTCCCGTAACAGAGAATCTGTCTTCATGTCAGCAGAGAATCAGTCTGCATGTCATAGCAGAGAATCAGGCTTCACGTCACCCAACATTGGAACAGTCCATTGGCATATATTTAGGCCCAGCACCCAGGCAGAGGAAAGAGGTCCCGTAACAGAGAATCTGTCTTCATGTCAGCAGAGAATTAGTCTGCATGTCATAGCAGAGAATCAGGCTTCACGTCACCCAACATTGGAACAGTCCATTGGCATATATTAAGGCCCAGCACCCAGGAAGAGGAGAGAGGTCCTGTAACAGAGAATCTGGCTTCATGTCAGCAGAGAATCAGTCTGCATGTCATAGAAGAGAATCAGGCTTCACGTCAGCCACCAATGCAACAGTCCATTGTCATATATTTAGGCCCAGGCACCCAGGCAGCGGAGAGAGGTCCCGTAACAGAGAATCTGGCTTCATGTCAGCAGAGAATCAGTCTGCATGTCATAGCAGAGAATCAGGCTTCACGTCAGCAACCACTGTAACAGTCCATTGTCATATATTTAGGCCCAGCACCCAGGCAGAGGAGAGAGGTCCCGTAACAGAGAATCTGGCTTCATGTCAGCAGAGAATCAGTCTGCATGTCATAGAAGAGAATCAGGCTTCACGTCAGCCACCACTGCAACAGTCCATTGTCATATATTTAGGCCCAGCACCCAGGCAGAGGAGAGAGGTCCCGTAACAGAGAATCTGGCTTCATATCAGCAGAGAATCAGTCTGCATGTCATAGAAGAGAATCAGGCTTCACGTCAGCCACCACTGCAACAGTCCATTGTCATATATTTAGGTCCAGGCACCCAGGAAGCGGAGAGAAGTCCCGTAACAGAGAATCTGGCTTCATGTCAGCAGAGAATCAGTCTGCATGTCATAGCAGAGAATCAGGCTTCACGTCAGCCACCACTGCAATAGTCCATTGTCATATATTCAGCATGTGCAAGGTGGAGTTCCACCTGGTGGGTAAGTTGCATATGAGGCAGTGAGCGGGAAGGCCGAAGTTACGCTGTAGCGCAGACAGGCGAGCAGTGGCAGGATGTGAACGCCGGAAGCGCGAACAGACGGCCCGCACTTTATGCAGCAGCTCTGACATGTCGGGGTAGTTGTGAATGAACTTCTGCACCACCAAATTCTGCACATGCGCCAAGCAAGGGATGTGCGTCAAACTGGTTAGTCCCAGAGCTGCAACGAGATTTCGCCCATTATCGCACACCACCAGGCCAGGCTTGAGGCTCACCGTCAGCAACCACCTGTCGGTCTGTTGTTCTATACCCCGCCACAACTCCTGTGCGGTGTGGGGCCTGTCCCCCAAACATATGAGTTTCAGAATGGCCTGCTGACATTTAGCCCGGGCTGTGCTGAAGTTGGTGGTGAAGGTGTGTGGCTGACTGGATGAGCAGGTGGAAGAAGAGGAGGAGGAAGCTGAGAAGGAGGAGGTGGCAACAGGAGGCAAAGAATCTTGCCCTGCGATCCTTGGCGGCGGAAGGACGTGCACCAAACAGCTCTCCGCCTGGGGCCCAGCTGCCACTACATTTACCCAGTGTGCAGTTAGGGAGATATAGCGTCCCTGGCCGTGCTTACTGGTCCACGTATCTGTGGTTAGGTGGACCTTGCCACAGATGGCGTTGCGCAGTGCACACTTGATTTTATTGGATACTTGGTTGTTCAGGGAAGGCACGGCTCTTTTGGAGAAGTAGTGCCGGCTAGGAACAACATACTGTGGGACAGCAAGCGACATGAGCTGTTTGAAGCTGTCTGTGTCCATCAGCCTAAATGACAGCATTTCATAGGCCAGTAGTTTAGAAATGCTGGCATTCAGGGTCACATGTGCTCTGGCCAATCACAGCCATGCCAATAGTAGGCATGGCTGTGATGGCCTCTTGGGGCAAGTAGTATGACGCTTGTTGATTGGCTGCTTTGCAGCCTTTCAAAAAGCTCCAAGAAAGCGACGAACACCGAACCCGAACCTGGACTTTTACGAAAATGTCCGGGTTCGGGTCCGTGTCACGGACACCCCAAAATTCGGTACGAACCCGAACTATACAGTTCAGGTTCGCTCATCCCTAGTCCTGGCTGCCATGGTAACCGATCCGAGCCCCGGTATTTTACTACTGGGTGTCACATCTGTGACAGGTCTCAGAAGGTCTGAAAGATTAGCTACGCATTAGTGATTTGACAGCCACTTTCAGTTTCACTTTGTCTGTGTGTTGCTGGTATGTCCACACCTCCTGTTCAGGTGTGGATCATGTGACCTTTACATCACCCTATTTAGTCTGACTTTTCCCATCACTCCTTGCTTGGGATAGCTTAATTTGGTCTTGGAAGAGCTGGAGTGTGGTTCGTGTTGAAGTCCTGTTCATCCATCATTCTCTGAAGTTAAGTGTTCCGCTTGTGTTTTGCATCCCCCCCCCTGGTTGTTTACTAGGCCTCAGTGAGACGCTAGTTCCTTCACCAGGGAGGGAACGGGTGGTCTCTGCCCTGTCATTATCTTTAGGGCATCTGAGGGTCACCAGGGTTTTCTAGGTTCCTGTGTATGATTATCTCTACCATCGAGAGGTGCCCATACGGATAGGAGTTAGGGCCAGGAGCAGCGTTTTTATAGGTAGTGACCCTTTTCCTTCCCTAGTGGTGAAGCCTAGTGTCTTTCCACTTCCTTCTTGTTGTCTTTTTGTGTTCTCCCCTACTACATCCGTGACACTGGGGATCCGATCAGAAACTGCCACCAATGAGGAGGAGGGGAGAGGGCCACTGCCTCCAATGATTTTAATACTGGAGGGGGGTACACTGGGGGGGGGGCGGTACTGCACCAGCAAAGATAATTAACCTTTAATACAGAAACAGGAGTTGGGTGCAGCAGAATCACATATCCGGCACCCGACCTCTGACAGGGAGCTGCGAACAGCGGCAGTTAACCCCTCAGGCGCCGCACCCGCCTCTTGTATCTGTAAGAGGCCCTTTCATGGGTCTGTACTTTATTAACTAAGTAACAGGACATGTAGAGCTGCACCCAGGGATCTCCCTGCACTTACTATTATATCTGGACGCCGCTCCATTCACCCGCTGTGGCCCCAATTACCGTCCCCAGCTCCTTATTCTAATTACTACTATGGGAACACCAGAAAGGAGACATCAGCTTCTCTCCCTGGGCGTTCCTTCTCCCTGGCTGTAGTGCTGTCCAATTGCAGCGCAGAGCATCACAGCCAGGGAGAAAGTGAGTTCCTCCCTGGCTGTGACGCTCTGCGCAGTGATTAGATAGCGCTACAACCAGGGAGAAGGAACACCCAGGAAGAGAAGCTGATGTCTCCTCCCTGGTGTTCCGATAGTAGTAATTAGCATACAGCGCGGGAGAAGGTAACGGGGGCCACAGCAGGCGAACGGAGCGGCGCCCAGGAATAATAGTAAGTGAAGGAAGATCCCTGGGCACCGGTCTACATGTCCTGCTACTTAGTTAATAAGGTGCGGACCCATTAAAAAAGGTCCTCTGGTTAATTATCATTGGCGGCACAGTCCTTCCCCTGCTCCGCCAACTCTCTCCTTATTGGTGGTAGTGGCTGGCCGACATCACAGTTTGAAAGAAGGAACGCTCTCCTTCCTTCCCGCTGTATGGCCTCCCGCTGTCTGTGCTGTGCGCTTTGGGCGCGCATGAGCCTGCTGTGTTCGCTCCTCTTTATTGCCCCGGCCCGGCGGTTGGGGACCGCTGTTGTAAGAGATCCACCTGTTCCCATTTCATTATCAATGCAATGTTAGATGCTAGATAACAAAGCTTCATATCCAGTACTTCCAATCCTCCATAGTCATATGGAGGGGGTTGTTCAATTTACTAAAACCAGGTTATACGTGATCAGTACACAAATATGCTACCAATTAGATTGTCTAAAAGCTGAACCCCCACCTGGCTACATTGCTGGCGTTGTAGTTGCTGCTATGACATTGCATTAGTACCTTGTACTCTCATGTCCCTCCCAAATTACTGCCATGTATTTGCCCTGAGTGCTACTATCAATACCACTGCCCCTACTGCAACCACCATGGCTAAAAGTGCTAATACTACCTTCAACACTACCAACACAGCTATTTATTATATTCCCTACCTCCCACTGAAACTCCTTTTTAATCGCTGACTGTTCTCACACAAGTCGTCAACAGGATGACTGTCTTGAGTTTCTTACATAGCACATGAGGTTTGTTACCTCTTCTTAGATAAACAGAAGGTACTGCACTAGGAGGAGGCAGTGAAGAGAGAAGTGATGCAACTGAAAATCTTTTCTGGGTCTGCAAGGAGGAGGAGCAGGAGGAATGGTGTTACCCCTGTCTCAAAGGCATGGGTTCAGACTAAGATGTGACCTTGACATCAACCTGCTGTGACTGAGGGAAGAGTGAGCCATTTAGTCCACAAATTCATCGTCTTTATCCTTAATAACAATGTGGTACATATCGCAAGCAAGGGAGAACTGTTGCCACCTACTACTAACTGCATGGCTGGTGATGCCGCCACAGTTTGAACTACTATCCACATTCTTACTCTCGGATCACAAAGCATGAGTCTCTCATTTTGAACTCTTCCGTTAGCCAGACATTTTAATATAAGGCCCAGAAATGAAAAGTTGCAGATTTGGTACAGTGATATTTCAAGTGCTTTTTTCTTAATTTAAAAACAGAGGCACAATTAAATGTCTCTCCCCTTCTACACACACATTGCAAACTGGTATTGACAATTTAAATGGCAATAATACAGTTACACAGTATCTTGAAGTAATACAACAGGTTTAATAAAATGGATAAAGTAATGCAGTTTTTGCAGTAAAACACGTTCACTAATATGGGTATAGTAAATAGAGACAAGTGAAGTTTTTAAAAGTTCGATTTGGCAGCTTTGCCGAATTTCTCCAAGAATTTGCAAATAAATTTGTGTTTAACGTGTTAAATCGGGTCTAGGTCTATCCCGGCCAGTAGTTAAACTTGTGGGAGAGTGTATATCGGTTTACATCAGTGTGCATTGCACCAACATGCATAGTTAATCCTTTCTGGTAGCAAAACAGTTACTGTGCATCAGAATGACAGGCAAGTCACATATTTGGACGTGTGCATCATTGAGCAGGCTAATAACAGTCCTTGCACACACCTAGCTAAACCAAAAGTAAAGCATACAGCAGCCTTCAGTGAAGCAAACAATAATAATAAAAAAAATGCTGTGCACCCCTGCAGGAGCTCTGTCTATATGACTCTTTAATAGAGCAGAATAAGGACATGGTGGCAGTGCCAATCAAGTAGTAGAGGAAAAAATAATTATTTTGATCTATATTGTTGCAGTGCAAACACATGCTTTTGAATCCCTTTTGTTAACTGTAGAATAAGTGTGCATCACTATTAGGCTTAGTTCACACTTGATTTATTTGGTCAGTTATTCTCATCAGTTATTGTCAGCCTAAAGTAGGTGTGGAACAAAACCACAGAACAGGTGCAGATCTATTCATGATACCTAATCTGAGACTAGGCTTGATGGAAATAACTGACCAAATAAATGAAGTGTGAACTCAGCCTTACAGGTCAATGTTAGCATCAGGTCTAATTTATCTGCATGGACTTAACTGTGTAAGGGGCCTAAGATTCAAGTAGTGGCCCCATGAATGTTGGAGTGGGTGTCAGTAGTAAGGCTGTGTTCATATATTGTTAATTTTTCTGTTCTTCTGATCCATCAGAAGAACAGCCCGAAGAAAGCCTTCAAGCCATCAGTATTTGGTCAGCATTTGATCAGTATTGGTAAGGAAAAAAAAAAAAACAGGAGTGGATCCAAAACAGAGATGACACATGATTGGAATATTTGCATGGCTTCTGTATTTTGGACCGACTCCTGCTTTTGGCTTCCAAATCATATGCTTTGTCCATTTGCATCTGAAATCAATTTTATTTTGATGGAAAAGAAATTCTGCATGCAGGACTCTAATGGCCTCTATCACACGATCAGTATTTGTTCAATTGTTTGCATCATTATTTTATCAGTGGTGTAAAGCAAAAACAGGAGTGGGTCTAAAACATAGATAAAATGTGATCAAAATATTTGCATGTTTTTGGTGTTTTGGACCTACTCCTCCTTTAGTCTTCCAAATCATGATCAAATCCTAATGCAAAGTATTGATCTTGTGATAGAGGCCTTATGGACGCTTAAATGACAGGACCCATTTTATTTTATTATTTTTCTGTTCTTCTGATGGATCAGAAGAATGGAAAAATAAGTGGTGATATCAACATGGCCAAACAAGGACACTAGTGTCCCTGTAACGGACTGGCAACAGCATGAAGAGTCACAATAGTGGCCTCGGAACAGAGTGGGAAGGGTGGCAACAGCATGAAGTGTCCCTAGAGTGGGAAAGGGGGGCTTAACAGCAGTGGCAGTAACTGCACAAGATGGTGGCAGATCAAAGTAGGAGCAAATGGCAGTAGATGAAGCAGGTAGCAGCATCAGAATAGTGGCAGCAGCACATGGGCATAAGTAACAGGCCATTTTTCACATTGTTAACGTATAGCAGCACACTACAGTCAGACCATTACTGCCAGAATACTCAAGTCTGTTGCATCAGGCACCAATGTCTGTAAATCCTGGTTGATCCATGCCTGATTCATCTATATAAAAGGTTAGTCTCTCAACATTTTGTGTTAAAAGGCGAGTTCTCTTTGGGGTAACTATGCTACCCACCACATAAAACACTCCCTCTGATGCCACTCTACTGGCTGGGCAGGAAAGATTGCCCAGTGCAAACTCAGCCAATTGCGGCCACAATTCAAGTATGGCAACCCTATACTCCAGGGGATCTTGGATCTGTGGTGACAGGGTGCAGTACAAGTATGCCACCACCTGCTGGTTCAGGTTCTGCTCCATGTGCTGCTGCCGCTGGGTGGTTTCTTCAGTAATTGGCTAAAGAAATCTGATTATCAGAGACTTAAGACAGTTCAGCCACCACAGGACTCAGGTGACCGTGAGATGTAGGCGCCACCCATTCTGTCTTTGTTTTTGCTAGTGTAAAACTAGCATAAGGGAAAACTAGAGACAAGGGCAGTTATTGTCTGTTTGTTTCACTACCTGACTGGCATGTCAATCATCCTTTTACCATCATTATTTGGTACCTTTCATCTATCGTGAGTTTCAGCTCTGCATATTTGTTACCTACCCATATTGTTCATACATGCTTCATAAAAATTTTATTGTGACCGTATGTTTATTATACAATTCAGTCCTCCTGTAAGTATGTTAGTACTGGGAGAAAACATTAGTACCCAGGAAAGGCGACTGCTATAGGTGAAGTTCACTTCTGCAGTCTTCCGTACCAACATCATTATGCAATAAATGCATGGAATACCCTATGCCAGGAGGTAGTAATGCAGATATCAGGTCAGAATTTAAAAAAAGAGATGGATGCATACAAAAAATAGCATTGAGTGTTACAATGTATCTAGCAATGTTGTAAACTGATCTGAGAAAAGCTGAAGTTGATAGACTTCTGTCTTTTTCCTCCTGATATAGCCATGTAACTGTACATAATAAATTGAATTATGATGACAACTATTAGTAATATTGTTAACTCAAAGAAGAAGAAGAAGAAGGAGTAGGAAGATACAAACAAAGAAGAAACATGTATAGCAACTTCTTTTTTTACCAAAATGGTGTTCCCTAGCTTCTAATAGTTCTACCACATATTTAACAGACTTGCATAGTGGTTCTCAACTTATCATGCCAAGTAGCCCCTAGTGACAAGTAGTTCCTCTAAGGAAGTGAACATTGATAAATCTTAATGAAATTAGGCTATTCTCATGCTACTATTATAGGATCCCTTCTCATTGTCAGCAGTTCTTAAGATTTGAAGGACTAGAGCTGCTCTGTCTTCATACACGTTCATACAGTGTGCAGTCTGACATTCAGCATAAACCATTCCTGTCTTCCAAATAAGAGGACTGTTCTTTGTAGTCCAACTTGTTTATTGGCAAAACAGGAGTATTTGATGGTAAAACTATAAGAATGCAAATAACATGAATAAATATATAGCATGTATTGTAGCATTTGCATAACACTGAACCACATGTTAAAATGGCTGCCTAACATAAGACTTACTGCCGTAAAAACTTCCCTGAGTAGCAATGATACTAGCTGAACAGCTCTGATTAACATAATGTCCCTGAAACAAAGATAGAACTCTCACCAGATATGCATTCACAAGGATGGTAGAGTTTAAAAAGGAGCTATGCAGGAGGACAGATCTGTACTGTGTCCCGGAGACTTCTCTTTCCCAGGATGCTTTGCACTCCCCCAATGCTTTGCACCACCCACAATGTAGAAGTCTTTGAAACAAGAAAACAAGGTGCAATACAATTTAACAATGCTAGATGGTGTTATTACCAGATTAATCACTACAGGAATACTAAAACCTGGCTGAAGTGAAATAGAATCAAATTCAAACCCTGCTGGGCAGAACACTGCCCATCTGGTGTCAACAGACAACACCACTGAATCCTCCTTTCTTAGCAACCCATTTTGGTCAATGATGGGATGAAGCTTTTTCAAAGCGCTATCTTTTGAGACTGTTTGGCACTCGCTAAGGTATGGATGTAGTAGAGTTAACACACATGGTTTATGAGATGTGTTATCTAAACTAAATGCGTTAAGCAAACACCTTCAATTGCTTTTCAAGGCTTTTGTTTTAAGATAACGTAATGAGTTAAGAAATTTGAGTTGAGTTTGTGTGTTAACCCTGCTACATCTGTAGTCTATTTCTTTAGCAAAACATTCATGTTGTATAGTGTGACTTATTATTAGTGTTGAGCTTATTATTAGTATTTGCTTATTCGCGAATATTTTGAATATAGTGTGTAAGGGATCGCCTCTTATTTGGGGGTCATTCTCACAGATACGACTTTAGGACATCAGGTTTCAGGTCCAAACCGTGCTTTTATTGCGCACACTCCAACCAATACAGGTTATCATGAAGTCGCAGCTTCACCTAACACATGTGACATCCACATAAAATAATAAACACTTGCCCGGCTAGGCTCTAACTAACACAGAGTTTCCTGACTCACCTAAGTCCTTGTTCACACCCTGCGAACACATGCGGCTTTCTCAGCCAATGTCCCACAGCCTCCTGGCTGTACAGAGCACAGTACACCCACTGCCTCCAGTCCAGTGTCTCAGCACACATGGGGAATAGTGGTCTCTCAGCCCTCCTGGCTTGGACCACACAGAGCCTCCAGGCCTCTGTCCACAGGCAACACACTCCCCCTTGCTGACACCCTGGGAGGTGCTTTGTGCCAGCCTGATTACTTCCAGCTGGTCTCACCTGTGGTGGAATAGGGGTGTGGACCGAACTATCCACCCCTTCCTTGCCTCTAACCTGCGTGAGACCTGTCACTGTCTCACAAGTGCTATATATTCGTTAATTCGAATATTCTTTAAAAAAAAAAAAAAAATTATTGTTACCCTAGCTTTGTCCAAAAGCAGTACTTTTAAGAAAGGATTATTTTCTCCCTGCCCGTTCAAGTCAGTGCCCGTTGCCGCCTCTATTTACTTCCCGTGCGCATGGCTAATAAATATATTCGTCATCCTTGCTAATTTAAAGTAATTTAGTAAACCAGGTCTAAGTTGAAATCGCAATGCGATTAATTCAAGTTATATTAATCGCATTGCGATTTTAACTTGTAGCTGCTGCTGGGTCTCTAATGGAATGGGTCAGCTTGCTAGAATTAATGAAGTTAACGAATATGGAATCTAGCAGTGCTAATTTGTAATCGCAATGCGATAATATTTGCTATTATTATTAACCGCATTGCGAATCCAACTTTTATAATCTACTATTCTTAGATATAGCACTATATTCATGATATACGACCGTTAATTCTCCCAGTACCACCATTATCAAAATCGCCTAAGTTGTAATCGCAATGCGATAATATTTGCTATTATTAACCGCATTGCGAATCCAATTTTTTTAATGCACTATTCTGACATACAGTACTATATATGTTTTATTAGTTAATTCTACCAATACCACCTATAGCAAAATCGCCAAAGCTGGAATTGCAATGCAATAATATTAGTTGCATTGCGAATCCAACACTATTGCTAAAAGATTTGTATTGCTTGTATTGTTATAGTTAACAAGTGACCACTGCATCTTATGGGTTAAATGTCCACCATCGGTATTACTGACAGTCACGGATATGAGCCATGGGTGTATGCAGCCACACAAAACAGGTGACCACGGCGCCCGCATAAGGATTGATCCATGTTTAATTATTCTGCTGGATGAAGTATAGCTACGTCATTGGGTGTGAAGCGGTAAATGATAAATGGCACAAATTATAGTGGTTACATCACACTACATTGTCTGTAACATGTATGTATGGATAGCAGACAAATATCGCTCATATGCACATAGCACCTCTATTTACGTGTTACACACTGTATATCCAACGCTATAAAATCCACACCAACCCCACCTCCCCCCTTGAACCCTCCACCACCTTAAACCCTCCTCCCTCAACCCCCCCCCCCCCCACATAGTTGTCATTATCACATAATGCGATAGTAACTTTAATACGGTGTTATGCTAAGTTACTTTGTGGAGCATTAAACATATGGAGATAAATCGCCTTACTCGATAATGACATAGTTGTCATTATCGGGTAATGCGATAGTAACTTTAATACAGTGTTATGCTAACTTTTGTGGAGGATTTCAATGCTGTAATGGGACAACATAGGAAGATATATCGCTTTACTCGATAATTACGTAGTTGTCATTATCGCGTAATGCGATAATAACTTAAATTGAGGAAGATGTAGAATACTTTGCTATCTTCGTTGATATAGAATACTTCGCTATCTTTGTTGATGTGGAATGCTTCGCTATCTTCGTTGCTGTAGAATAAAGAATACTTTGCTATCTTGATTCTTTTATTAACAAAGACATAGAATATAGCGCTATATTCGTGTTTAATCTAGATCTCCAAGATCAAAGAATAGGAAAATTGCCTTATTATTAAGTCATAAGGCAATTAGAAGTTTTAATTTATAACTTCTACTTCTAAGCTTAAAAATCGCAATATGCGAATGATTAAATGACATATTAATCGCGATAAATACAATGATGATGAATATTCGATTTTGACGAATATAAGACGAATATTCAATTGAATATTTGCGAAATATTGCGAAATATTGCGAAATCGAATATGGCACCTCCCGCTCAACACTACTTATTATGTTTTTTTACTTTCTCAGACTAGCAGCAGTAAAAGCATGTTTGCAGTGATGCCAACCATTGCAGGGCTTCTGGCTCACAGGTGTTGTTGACTTATAAGACTGAGCTATATGAACTACACAAGCTACAGCACAAACGAGCAACATCCAGGTGGAGAACCTGCTGAAGCAATGAGATTTGAGTTGGTGGTTCGAAGTCACTGTGCGTACAACAGATACTTCAGGTCGGACTTCTTCATCGGCATCTGGGTCTACCAATTCGAAAGTGTCAGATCCGATACCGCAAGACGTTGAACGATACAAGAATGCAGGATCATGCGACAGATCTTGTTGCATGGTCCACAGGATTATGCTGTGTAGACACGTAGTGCCACTGTTTAGGACAAGTGGATCTTCTGATCCTTAGCACCCGATTGCAGACGTAGACATAAAAGCTTCTGATTTTGTTGCAAATAGTGTTGAGCGTGAATAATCGAATAGCAAATTTTTACATACAGGGGTTTGATTCAGGCATTTGAAATACAGCCATTTTGGGCAAACAAATCTTTAATTCAGGCCGTGTGAGATACACCCTGTATATACAGGGCTTCTATTCTTTCATTAATAAAACACCCTTTTGTGGGCAAAATACACAATATTTCAGGCCTTGCAGCATAAGCACGTTTGAAATTCCTGGGTTATATACTGCTGCCATATTGAGTTTTTAAACAAACACCCGTTTGGGCAAAAAAGTTTATTTGGCAGCCTTTGCTGCATATGTCATTGTGAGATACACCCTTAATACATTTGGGTTAGATTCAGAGATTTAAAAATACCGCCATTTAGTGCACCAATATTTAATTCAGGCCTACAGTGGTTCATGCCGTGTCAGATACACCCTTTACATACAGGGATTTGATTCAGGCATTTGAAATATAGCTATTTTGGGCAAAGAAATCTTTAATTCAGGCCTACAGTGGGTCAGGCCGTGTAAGATACACCCTGTATATACAGGGCTTATATTCTTTCATTAATAAAACACCCTTTTTGGGGCAAACTACACAATATTTCAGGCCATACAGCATAAGCATGTTTGAAAATCCTGGGTTATATACTGCTGCCATATTGAGTTATTAAACAAACACCCGTTTGGGCAAAAAAAAGTTTATTTGGCAGCCTTTGCTGCATATGTCATTGTGAGATACACCCTTAATACATTTGGGTTAGATTCAGAGATTTGAAATACCGCCATTTGGTGCACCAGTATTAAATTCAGGCCTACAGTGGTTCAGGCCGTGTCAGATACACCCTTTACATACAGGAGTTTGATTCAGGCATTTGAAATACAGCCAATTTGGGCAAAGAAATCTTTAATTGAGGCGTACAGTGGTTCATGCCATGTGAGATACATCCTTTACATACAGGGGTTTGATTCAGGCATTTGAAATATAGCCATTTTGGGAAAATAAATCTTTAATTGAGGCCTACAGTGGGTCAGGCCGTGTGAGATACACCCCTTACATACAGGCGTTTTATTCAGGCATTTGAAATACAGCCATTTTGGGCAAAGAAATCTTTAATTGAGAACTAGTCTGGTTCAGGCCGTGTGAGATACACCCTTTACATACTGTCGTTCCATTCTACTATTAAACACCCATTTAGGGCAAGATCCTAAATTCGAAAAAAATTAGGAGAGCGTCAAATAAGGGACGTGGCACAGGTCGTGGTGCTGCTGGTGCAGCTCCTGTTGCAGGGAGAGGACGTTGTTCATCTGTGCCAGCTGCACTCACAAGTGAAACCCCTTCCTCAGGTGCGAGTAGGCAACAGAACCTGCAGCGGTATTTGGTCGGGCCTAATGCGGTTCTACGAATGGTGAGGCCTGAGGTACAGGTGTAACGAACCCCATTAGTAGTAGCGTCTGGTTCGTCTGGTTTACCCGAACGGAGAAGCACGCAGTGAGTATAGCCCTCAGTTCGGTGCTGGTTCGGTAGATTCCCAAGGTGTAACCGCCAGCAATCTCAGCGGTATCACTCCCACACACATAACAGGTACCCAAACAACAGCCTGAAACGTGATGAAGGGTGTAAGAAGACTCACTTTTTATTGACCCGAACTTGTATTTATACTGTACCTCCTGAAAAGGGGGGGCCTTCCCCAGGGGGAGTCAAGAAACAACCAATAGTACATGCGTTACAGTTTGGTTTCTCCCTTTGTTTGCCTGGAGACAATTAGTCCAGACACTGTATAAATTAACTATCTCCAGACACTAAACCCACAAAAAGTACCCAATAGACAAATTACAGGCCACACAATACGCATATCTTCACAACAGGCGATAGTATATTGGGTTGCTGACAGTGAATACAGTTCCTTCACATTGTCTCCCACCCAGTCTCCTGCTGAAAGACCACAGTTGGCACCTGCAGCCGATGTCCATCAGTCTTTCACCTCACCCCCTTGCAAATCAGCCAAGCAGTCTGAGCCCGAAGTCACGCTGCAGTCTCTTCTGCTTTTTGATGACTCTGTTAGCAGTTTTTCCCAGGGCCATCCACCTAGCCCAGCCCCAGAAGTGGAAGAGATTGAGTGCACTGATGCCCAACCACTTATCTTTCAAGATGAGTACATGGGAGGACCATCGTAGAACGTCTCGGATGATGACAAAACAATGCGGGGCTTTCTAAAGTGTGCAGACCGACAAGGAAGGCAGGGGTGAAGAATAGGTGGAAGATGATGTGGAGGACGATGAGGTCCTCGACTCCACATGGAATCAAGGTCATGCGAGTGACCTATGTAGTTTGGAGTAAGAGGTGGTGGTCACACAGAGCCACCAGCACAGCAGAAGAGGGAGCAGGGTGCAAAAGCGGAGCGGCCATCCTCTAGACAGTATGACTGCTTCTGCCCACTGCAGCAAGGGATCGAGTACACCAAAGCCAGCTCCAAGGAGTTCCCTGGCATGGCAGTTCTTTAGACAATGTGCTGACGACAAGACACGAGTAGTTTGCACACTGAGCAATCAGAGCCTGAAGCGAGGCATAAACGTTCTTAACCTGAGCACAACCTGCATGACCAGGCATTTAATTGCAAAGCACGAGCTGCAGTGGAGTAGACACCTCAAAAACCAAGAAAGGTCTCTGCTCCTCCTGCTTCCTCTTCTGCTGCAGTCTCGGCCTCTTCATCCACCTCTGGAGTGACAGTGCCACCTGCCACCCCGCAAACAGAGGATCTGCCAGCAACACCAACACCTGGGTCACCAAGCATCTCCACAATGTCCCACGGAAGCATTCAGCTCTCCATCTCCCAAACGCTGGAGAGAAAGAGGAAGTACCCCCTACCCACCTGCGATCCCTAGCCCTGAATGCCAGCATTTCTAAATTACTGGCCTTTAATATGCTGTCATTCCATCTGGTGGAGACGGATAGTTTTAAAGGCCTTATGGCGAGCCATCCCTTTTATGCACAACCAAGTAGGGGACAAAATCAGGTGTGCACTGCGCAACGCCATCTGTGGCAAGGTGCACCTGACTACGGATACGTGGACCAGTAAGCACGGTTAGGCCCGTTATATCTCCATAACAGCACAGTGGGTAAATGCAGTGGTGGCTGGGCCTGAGGCGGATAGCAGTTTGGCGCATGTCCTTCCTCCACCGAGGATTGCAGGGCGCTTCAGTTTGCCTCCTGTTGCTTCCTCCTCCTACTCTGCTTGCTCATCCTCTACCAGCTCCTCATCCGGTCAGCGTAACACCTTCACCACCAACTTCAGCACAGCCAGGGGTAAACGACAGCAGGCAGTTTTAAAACTTATCTGCTTGGGGGACAAACCCCACACCGTGCAGGAGCTGTGGACGGGCCTTGAACAACAGACCGATGAGTGGTTTCTGCCAGTCAGCCTCAAGCCCGGCCTGGTGGTGTGTGATAATGGGCGAATTCTCGTAGCATGCATCCCTTGCCTGGCGCATGTGCTGAATTTGGTGGTGCAGAGATTTCTTAAAAATTGACCCGATATTTCAGAGCTGCTGCATAAAGTGCGGGCCTTCTGTGCACGCTTTCGGCATTCTCACCCTTCTGCTTCTCACCTGTCAGCGCTGCAGTGCAACTTCTGCCTCCCCGCTCACCGCCTCATATGCAACGTGTCCACAAGGTGGAACTCCACCTTGCACATGCTGGTCAGACTGTGCGAGCAGCAGCAGGTGATAGTGGAGTTTCAGCTGCAGCATGCACGGGTGAGTCGCTCGGCGGAACAGCACCACTTCACCACCAATGACTGGGCCTCCATGCGAGACCTGTGTTCCTTGTTGCACTGTTTCGAGTACTCCACCAACATGGCCACTGCCGATAATGCCGTTTTCAACGCTACTATCCCACATCTATGCCTCCTTTAGAAAACTCTCCTGATGATGATGGAAGAGGATGTGGCACAGGAGGAGGAGGAGGAGGAAGAAAAGGGATCATTTCGTAGGGTGGTTTCCTGCACCCACAAACCAAAGGTACACAATTGTCCAGCCAGGGCACAGTTCTGGAGGATGATGAGGTGGAGGATGAGGATATGGAGGAGGAGGAACCATTTTTGCAGCAGGGTGGCACCCAGACCAGCTAATGGCCATCACTAGTGCGTGGCTGGGGGGATACAGAGGACACAGACGATACACCTCCCACAGAGGACAGCTTTTTGTTGCCTCTGGGCAGCCTGGCACACATGAGTTGCCCACATTCTAACTTGTGCTGATTACTGGGTGGCCACACTGCTGGATCCCCTTTACAAGGACAACGTACCGTCCTTAATTCCGTCACTGGAGCGTGATCGTAATATGCGCGAGTACAAGCGCATGCTGGTAGACGTGCTGCTGGTGGCATTCCCACCTGACAGCGGGGGCACAGTGGAAGCACAAGGCGAAGGCAGAGTACGAAAAAAAAGGTAGCCAATGCAGCTGTGGCACCGCCAGCACCTCAGAAGGCAGGGTTAGCATGGCCGAAATGTGGAAAAGCTTTGTCAGCACGCCACAACAACCAGCACCACCAGCTGATATGGAACGTCTTAGCAGGAGGCAGCATTTCACCAACATGGTGGAGCAGTATGTGTGCACACGGCTACACGTAATGAATGATGGGTCTGCCCCCTTCAACTTCTGGGTCTCCAAATTGGGTACATGGCCTGAGCTTGCGTTTTAGGTGCTGGCCTGCCCTGCAAGCAGTGTGTACAGTCGTGGCCAAAAGTTTTGAGAATGAAATAAATATTGGAAATTGGAAAAGTTGCTGCTCAAGTTTTTATAATAGCAATTTGCATATACTCCAGAATGTTATGAAGAGTGATCAGATGAATTGCATAGTCCTTCTTTGCCATGAAAATTAACTTAATCCCCAAAAAACCTTTCCACTGCATTTCATTTCTGTCATTAAAGGACCTTCTGAGATCATTTTAGCACAGCAGGGGACTTCATCACAGACAAGCGCAACCGCCTGTCCACAGCCAATGTGGACAAGCTTACGTTCATTAAAATGAACCAGGCATGTATCCCTCAGGACTTGTCCGTACCTTGTGCAGAATAGACATGTATACTGGCACTAACCAGCCATTGTTATACTGCAGCACAATTGCTCATTCTTGTATTTTGGATATTTCACACTGTTTTAGAGTGTAAACTAATTTAAAAAAAATTAAAACAAAAAACCTGTGTTGGCTACCTCGTCCTCCTCCACCGCTGCTTCCACCTACACCGCTACATCCACCGCCACCAACTCCTACTCCATATGAAACACCACCTCGTAAATTTAAATATATTTTTTTTATTTGTAAGTATTTTATTTGATATCATTTCACAACTTTGTCAGTTACATTTTCTGGTGAAATTCACAAATTTTTGGGTGTATAGTACCACTGCTATACCTAGTAGGCCGGTTAAAAAAAAAAAATTGTCATTTACATTTTCGGGTGAAATTCGCCAATTTTTGACTGTGATGTACCACTGCTACACCTAGTAGGCCGGGTAAAATAAAATAAAAATTGTCATTTACATTTTTGGGTAAAATTCACCAATTTTTGGGTTTGATGTACCTCTGCTATAACTAGTAGGGCAGCGGTTATCAACCTAGGGGTCGCGACTCCTTTGGGGGTCGATCGGCCCTTTCCGGGGGGTCGCCTGAGGCTTCTTATTAGGGCTGCACGATTGTAGCGTTACATTACCCTACTTCGTAAGATTTCCCTACCTCCTGACTTCCCGTCGCACTGCTAATGACGTGAGGAGGCGTTCCTGAGTTTTGACGATCTGCGCATGCACAAACCGACAGTTTATGGAAAATCTCAGCGGAGTTCAGCTTCACACCTGGACACTGCGCATGCGCCGGCCGGTGTTAGCCGCGCTTGCGCACTGGGCCGTAATATTTCCCTACTAAGGCTCTCCTGCGCATGCGCAGTGTCCCGGTGCAAAGCTGAACTCCGCTGAGATTTTCCATAAACTGTCGGTTTGCGTATGCGCAGATCGTCAAAACTCAGGAACGCCTCCTCGCGTCATTAGCAGTGCGACAGGAAGTCAGGAGGAAGGGAAATCTCACGAGGTAGGATAGTATAACGCTCCAAATAGGAGAGAGATTGTTTCACACAGGAGTAACATACTTTACACGCAAAGACAGTTATGTGCGCAGTTTAGGACAGATGAGGGGACACATAGGGCCATGAGGGGGACCAGCATAAGATGCTATATGTCTTATGCTGGCCCCCCTCATGGCCCTATGTGTCATAGCACACATCCCCTATAACAGCGTACTCCACAGATCCACCCCATAACAGTGCCATCCACAGGTCCCCCATAAGTGTCCTCCACAGAACTCCCTATAACACTGTCCTCCACAGATCCCCCATAACAGCGTCCTCCACAGATCCCCCATAACAGCGTCCTCCACAGATCCCCCATAACAGCGTCCTTCACAGATCCCCCATAACAGCGTCCTCCACAGATCCCCCATATAACAGCTTCCTCCACAGATCCCCCATATAACAGCGTCCTCCACAGATCCCCCATATAACAGCATCCTCCACAGATCACCCACAACACAGCGCCCTCCACAGATCCCCCACAACACAGCGCCCTCCACAGATCCCCCACAACACAGAGCCATCCACAGATCCCCCATAACAGCGTCCTCCACAGATCCCCCATAACAGCGTCCTCCCCAGATCCCCCATATAACAGCATCCTCCACAGATCCCCCATATAACAGCGTCCTCCACAGATCCCCCATATAACAGCGTCCTCCACAGATCCCCCATATAAGAGCGTCCTCCACAGATCCCCCATATAACAGCGTCCTCCACAGATCCCCCACAACACAGAGCCATCCACAGATCCCCCACAACACAGCGCCAATTACAGAACTACCTAACACCTTGTAATAGACTGGCATACATCCTGCATATCAGATATTTACATTACAATTCATAACAGTAGCAAAATTAGTTATGACGTAGCAAGGAAAAAAATTTAATGGTTGGGGGTCACCACAACATGAGGAACTGTATTAAGGGGTCACGGCTTTAGAAAGGTTGAGAACCACTGTAGTAGGGCGTTTAAAAAAAAAAAAAAGTCATTTACATATTTGGGTGAAATTCACCAACTTTTGGGTGTTATGTAACACTGCTATACCTAGTAGGCTGGTTAAAAAATTTTAATTAATTTGTCATTTACATTTTCGGATGAAGTTCAACAATTTTTGGGTGTATAGTACCACTGCTATACCTAGTAGACAGGTTAAAAAAAAAAATTCATTTACATTTTTCGGGTGAAATTCACCAATTTTTGGGTGTGATGTGCCACTGCTATACCTAGTAGGCCGGTAAAAAAATTAAATAAAATTTGTCAGTTACATTTTCAGTTGAAATGCAACAATTTTTGGGAGTGAAGTACCACTGCTATAACTAGTAGACCGGTAAAAAAAAAAAAAAAAAAAAAAAAAAAATTGTCATTTACATTTTCGGGTGAAATTCACCAATTTTTGTGTGTAATAGTACCACTGCTATACCTAGTAGACTGTTAAAAAAAAAGGTCAGTTACATTTTCTGGTAAAATTTACCAATTTTTGGGTGTGTACAGTCGTGGCCAAAAGTTTTGAGAATTACATAAATATTGGAAATTGGAAAAGTTGCTGCTTAAATTTTTATAATAGCAATTTGCATATACTCCGGAATGTTATGAAGAGTGATCAGATGAATTGCATAGTCCTTCTTTGCCATGAAAATTAACTTAATCTCAAAAAAACCTTTCCACTGCATTTCTGTCATTAAAGGACCTGCTGAGATCATTTCAATAATCGTCTTGCTAACTCAGGTGAGAATGTTGTTTAGCACAAGGCTGGAGATCATTATGTCAGGCTGATTGGGTTAAAATGGCAGACTTGACCTGTTAAAAGGAGGGTGATGCTTGAAATCATTGTTCTTCCATTGTTAACTATGGTGACCTGCAAAGAAACGTGTGCAGCCATCATTGCGTTGCATAAAAATGGCTTCACAGGCAAGGATTTTGTGGCTACTAAGATTGCACCTCAATCAACAATTTATAGGATTATCAAGAACTTCAAGAAAAGAGGTTCAATTCTTGTTAAGAAGGCTTCAGGGCATCCAAGAAAGTCCAGCAAGTGCCAGGATCGTCTCCTAAAGAGGATTCAGCTGCAGGATCGGAGTGCCACCAGTGCAGAGCTTGCTCAGGAATGGCAGCAGGCAGGTGTGAGCGCATCTGCACGCACAGTGAGGCGAAGACTTTTGGAAGATGGCCTGGTGTCAAGAAGGGCAGCAAAGAAGCCCCTTCTCTCCAAAAAAAAAACCCCATCAGGGACAGATTGATCTTCTGCATAACATATGGTGAATGGACTGGGGCAAAGTCATATTCTCCGATGAAGCCTCTTTCCGATTGTTTGGGGCATCAGGAAAAAGGCTTGTCCGGAGAAGAAAAGGTGAGCGCTACCATCAGTCCTGTGTCATGCCAACAGTAAAGCATCCTGAGCCCATTCATGTGTGGGGTTGCTTCTCATCCAAGGGAGTGGGCTCACTCACAATTTTGCCCCAAAACACAGCCATGAATAAAGAATGGTACCAAAACACCCTCCAACAGCAACTTCTTCCAACAATCCAACAACAGTTTGGTGAAGAACAATGCATTTTCCAGCACACTGGAGCACTATGCCATAAGGCAAAAGTAATAACTAAGTGGCTCGGGGACCAAAATGTTGACATTTTGGGTCCATGGCCTGGAAACTTCCCAGATCTTAATCCCATTGAGAACTTGTGGATAATCCTCAAGAGGTGGGTGGACAAACAAAAACCCACTAATTCTGACAAACTCCAAGAAGTGATTATGAAAGAATGTGGCCCAGAAGTAATTGGCCCAGAAGTTGATTGAGAGCATGCCCAGTGGAATTGCAGAGGTCCTGAAAAAGAAGGGCCAACACTGCAAATACTGACTCTTTGCATAAATGTCATGTAATTGTCGATAAAAGCCTTTGAAACGTATATAGTGCGTTTAATTATATTTCACTACATCACAGAAACAACTGAAACAAAGATCTAAAAGCAGTTTAGCAGCAAACTTTGTGAAAACTAATATTTGTGTCATTCTCAAAACTTTTGGCCACGACTGTTCTACCACTGCTATACCTAGTAGACCGTTAAAAAAAAAAGTTGTCATTTACATTTTTGGGTGAAATTCACCAATATTTGGGTGTGATGTACCACTGCTATACCGAGTAGGCCGGTTTAAAAAATAAAATAATTGTCAGTTACATTTTCAGTTGAAATTAAGCAATTTTTTGGTGTTATGTACCACTGCTATACCTATTTTTTTAAAAAAACATTTGTTAGTTACATTTTAGGGTCAAATTCACATATTGTTGGGTGTAATATTCCCCTCCTCTACCAAGTTGACAGCTTAATAAATTTCAATATTTTTTTTTTTACAATTACGGGTGACAATAAACAATTGTTTCCTGTCATAGACCCCTGCTCTACCAAGTAGATAGGTTAACACATTTCTGTAATTTTTCTGTTACTGTTCTTGGGTTGACATTATACAATTTTAGATATGAATATACCCCTGCTCTGCATAGGTGACAGGGAATAAATTTTCTGAAATACTTCTTTAATTGATGCGCGCCACCTCCTTTGATTCAATGCTTAAACCAAAACAAGTTGTAACACATTTGCACTTCAATAATTTGTCCCACATTTCCTGCTATATACTCCTTTGGCCAACATTTGTGCCTCAATAGCTTTTCCCACATTTCTGCTTGACTCTTTTGGCCCACATTTGGGCTTCTGTAATTTGTCCAACATTTGCACCTCAATAGCTTTTCCCACTTTTCTGATCGATCCCAATTTTTAAAAATAAATTTATCTCCCTTAAATTTGGCCTCTTTTTCTCACGCTCCCTCTCCGGCCTGGAACCCTGATTCCCCGCTACCCGTGATCACCATGGTAAGCGCATAAAATAACATCGAAAGTTGATAGAGCAGATATCAAATAGGATTGTGAACATCACAGGGACGTGCAACATGGTGGGGCAGTAAGTATGCACACGCCTACACGAACTAACTGACAGGGGTCAGCCCCTGCAACTTCTGGGTCTCCAAATTGGGCACATGGCCTGAGCTTGCCCTTTATGCCTTGGTGGTGCTGGCCTGCCCTGCAGCCAGTGTATTGTCTGAACATGTGTTTAGCATGACTGGAGGGTTAAATTTCCCAATGTTTTGGGGTGTACCCTAATTTTTAAAAAATTAATTAAACTTTAAATAAAAAATCAGTATAGGCTACCTCCTCCTCCTCTACCGCCACTTCCACCTATACCGCCGCATCCACCGCCTCCTCAACCTCCTACTCCATATGGACCTGGTCCTCCCAGATCAAGATTATATATATATATATATATATTTACATATTTTATGTTATTTAAAGTCATTTTCCTATCCACATTTGTTTGCAGAGCACTTGCCCTTCTCTTAACCACATTTTGATGACATTTTCAGCCCTCTAGCCCTTTCCACTACGTTTTTACAGCCATTTTAGTGCTCAAAAGTTCGGGTCCCCATTGACTTGAATGGGGTTCGGGGTCAAGTTCAGGTCAAGTTCGGGACCCGAACTCGAACTTTTTTGTGAAGTTCGGCCGAACCTGTCGAACCCGAACATCTAGGTGTCCGCTCAACTCTAGTAGTGACTCAACGTCAAAAATGTTGCTTATTATACACATAGATAATCGTTTGTACTTGTGGTTGTTACTTCTTCGCTTTCAAATCTTTCCTGGTTATTACATGTAAAGATGGGGACAGATGCTTAGTCAAAAGGCATGTATGAGATCATTAGCAAGTAGACGACTCCATATTATATGAACCGATCTATTAATGAGGAGTGATAAATTATTAGCATGCTGAATGATCACAATGGACGAGAAACATGCGATTTGTCGCTCGTCTTTAAATGGTTCATACTTATAACATGACACAATTCTTGTTCATTTTCACTCGCATGCACGATAATTTGTATAACATTTGCCTAGTGTAATAGGTCCTTTACTCTATCAAATGCTTCTGGAGTGTAGCTTAGCTCTAATGTATTACATGTATCCTTTGGGCCATTCTATGGTAATTTAGATTTGACAGTTTACTATGCGTACTGATATATCTGCTTTGGCCTTTAATTCCATTATGCAGGTATGGACACCAGTGGGACAAACAGCCCCTCAGATATATTTGCAGGTCCCTCGTACATTGTTATGTGGATGGATTCTGCGTTCTCATCTATACCATAAGCAGCATAATTTATTTACCATTGGCCTTCTTATTGCATCTACACCATTTATATATATATATATATATATATATATATATCATTTCTATTAAAAAAGAGAAAATCCAGCAGCACTACAACAAGGGGGAAAAGGGGTGCAAGCCCAAAGGGACCAGACTGTTGACCAATGTACATAGACAGCAAACAGGCAGCACTCCAAAAAGAAAAGGAAAAATTATTTATTCACCCATGTGGATATGCAACGTTTCGGCTCAGCTATAGAGCATTTCTCAAGCAGTGATACAAGTGAACCAATTATATATATATGTATATATATATATATATATATATATATATATATATATATACACATATACACATAGTAACATACTACATAAAGCCGAAAAAAGACATTTGTCCATCCAGTTCGGCCTGTCATCCTGCAAGTTGATCCAGAGGAAGGCAAAAAAAAATAAACTGTGAGGTAGAAGCCAATTTTCCCCACCTTAGGGGAATAAAAAATTCCTTCCCTACTCCAATCAGGCAATCAGAATAACACCCTGGATCAACGACCCCTCTCTAGTAGCTATAGCCTGTAATATTATTACGCTCCAGAAATACATCCAGGCCCCTCTTGAATTTCTTTATTGCACTCACCATCACCACCTCCTCAGGCAGAGAGTTCCATAGTCTCACTGCTCTTACCGTAAAGAATCCTCTTCTATGTTTGTGTACAAACCTTCTTTCTTCCAGACGCAGAGGATGTCCCCTCGTCACAGTCCTGGGGTTAAATAGATGATGGGATAGATCTCTGTACTGACCCCTGATATATTTATACATAGTAATTAGATCTCTCCTCAGTAGTCTTTTTTCTAAAGTGAATAACCCTAATTTTGATAATCTTTCAGGGTACTGTAGTTGCCCCATTCCAGTTATTACTTTAGTTGCCCTCCTCTGGAACCTCTCCAGCTCTGCTATGTCTGCCTTGTTCACAGGAGCCCAGAACTGTACACAGTACTCCATTTGTGGTCTGACCAGTGATTTCTAAAGTGCTAGGACTATGTTCTCATCACGGGCATCTATGCCCCTTTTGATGCAACCCATTATCTTGTTGGCCTTGGTAGCAGCTGCCTGACACTGGTTTTTGCAGCTTAGTTTGCTGTTTATTAAAATTCCTAGATCCTTTTCCATGAGTGTTTTACCATTTAGTATGTACGGGTTTCTTGCATTATTCCTTCCCATGTGCATAATCTTACATTTGTCAGTGTTAAACCTCATTTGCCACTTATCTGCCCAAGCCTCAAATCTATCCAGATCCCTCTGTAGTAGTATACTGTCCTCTTTACACAGTTAAGTGTCATCTGCGAAAATTTATTTTTTACTATGCAAGTCTTCTACAAGATCTTTAATAAATATATTGAAGAGAATAGGGCCCAATACTGACCCCTGTGGAGGCGCTTTTTTCATCTATTCCACATGAAGTGGGTCTCCAAGCAGTCAGCTATTACTTAAGTATGAGGGAAAGGCAATTCAGTGAACATAACCACTTTGTCCTGAAACTTCTGAGATACATCCTCACTCATAAATTTTTTCTCTTTGACGGCAAGTTGTACCAACAGCTCGGGGCAATGGGATGTTCATGTGCACTATTCTATGCAAATTTGCTCCTGGGCTGGATATATTAATATAAAAAAAGGGTCCGGATGAATTAACTACTAGCATCTATCGGAAACCCACATCTACTAAACTCTGTGTTACATTGGAACAGTGGCCACCCTTTACCTCTGAAGAGAGAAATACCACGTGGGCAATATTTGCGATTGAGACGCAACAGTTCTGATAAAAACGAGTTTGTGGAACAGGCCGCAATCCTCAAGAGTAGATTTCTCTCCAGGGGATATCCTGACTCAGTATTAAGACCAGCTTATCAGGCAGTGCTCTCATCAATACTTACTGAACTACTGGTACCCAGAATTAAGCCAAAAACTGAGCACAAAATTTGACTAATAGGTACCTTTGATGAGGCAGCCAATCAAGTCAGAAATGTGCTACAGAAACATTGGTCGATACTATTAATGGATCCAGACATCAAATATAGGATTCATGATTACTCACAGATAACATTCAGGAAGGGTAACAGCCTCAGGGACCTGCTGGTGCATAGCCACTACAATCCTTCTCCCAGGGTGGGTTTCTGGCTAGATCAAAGTCCCCTGGGTTGCTTTAGATGTAGTGGATGTGTTGCCTGCAGCTCTATCCAGACAGGTAAAACATTTACCAGTGTCAATCAACAAAGATCCTTTGTAATTAAGGACTTTGTGAACTGCAGGACTTGAGGCGTCATCTATAAAATAACATGTGAGTGCCCTATAGAATACATAGGGAAAACAAAGAGAGAATTACGCAGACGGATTGGTGAATATTTGGGGGATATCTCCAATAAGAGAGACACAGCTGTATCTCGCCATATACAGGAGCATCATCATAGGGACTCCTAGAGCATTAAGGCCATAGGCATTGAGGTTGTCCCCCCTCCGATACGGGGGGAGAGACTGGGACCGTGTGCTTCTTCAACATGAGGCCTGATGGATCCACACTTTGTGCACCGTAGCCCCCTTAGGCCTAAATGAACAGCTTTGCTTCAGTTGTTTCATTTAACAGTAATATTGTACTATAAACCTTACAGGCATAATTCCTATCTATAATGCCTGGTGTATCAGCCGACCCAAATTTTTTGAGGTGGGACATGTCCTTTATACCTTTGTTCAATCATGGCCCTGTGTGTGGGCCTCTTAGATCAGTAAACTCTTTTCCTTTTATCTAATTGCCTTAAAATGCCTTATATTCGGAGCGCTGTCCTAATGTTAAGATAGCACTGTCCTGGTGATGGTTGCCACGAAATGTCCCGGTTGCATGGCAACACAATCCACCATGGCCATTGGAGCAAATGTGTCTGGGGCTGATGACATAATCCATGGCCGCCTGCAAATGCTGTATGCCCAATCGGCTACGTCAGACTGCAAGGTCTAGTCCTCTAAGCGCTGCCGATATCCAGCGTGGACTTCGCATGCGCAGTGTGTGGACCGCCCCCTCCCGTCACTGCGCTGCACTCTAAACCTCGCTCTGAGACGTAGGTAGGTTTAAAACAGCGCGGGAGAGCGTCCGTAGCCAGGCTATATCACAGCCCTTAAGACATATTGTGGCACGCTGTGTATCAGGGAGCTATACATCAAGAGACCTTCCTGCAACCCATATTGCCTTATATCTTTAGGCTTGCGTTAGCCCTGATACATAATGGAGCCCACATTATGGGCTACCATCTGTATTTGATGTAAGAGTCCTCTGTTTTCACATCTGAATATCCTCAGTGTTAACTATTGAATTATCTGGATTTAACACTCTATGTGATTCATGCCCTGCTCGATTGCACAATATTCCCCTGATGATTGTTACATGAAACATGCATGTAAGGATCAGCTGCACTAGGGCACAACAGGGCCAAGTAGTGTAAGGGCAAGGTTCCGGACGGGGTAGTTCTTCTCAGGATGGGTGCTCTGTAGTTAGGACGTTAGGGTCACGATAGCACCCCTATCCTAGGGTGATATAGGAACTTAGAGCCCACCATCACCTCCGTCTTGTTCCTGCCATTTTTTTTTCAGCAAGATCAACATCTACTGAATATCTGTAAAGATCGGAAGACACCTAGGTTACGGTAGGACAACCGGTTATATTTTCAGGTGCCGTCGTGTACCAATAATCTAATGTGTTCAATGTGTAAGTGTGCACTAGATTGATTGTATTTGTTAAATTTAGGGATTTTTTTCTATCTTTATACCTATTAAAAGTTGCGTTTTAATTAGGATCACCACTCAAACCTTCTTTTGTACTTTATAAATATAGGTGACCTAGCTCTAGATTATCCAATACCTCCTTTTATTTCATTGATTGAAGATCTCGGACGAAATCCCGTGCCTGGTGATGTATGATGTCACCACGCCGGGCGGCGTGATGACATAATCTCAGGCCGCGCAAGATTTCGCTCCAGATCTTCAAGCAAGATGGCGGCAGCTGGCCAGTCACGAGCAAATGGAGGCGGTAAGTATGATTTAAAAATGTTTTATAATGTTTATTTCACCCAGGTTTTACACTCAGATGCCACGATCATGTATGAACGTGGCATCTGGGGGGTACAATCGCTGCTTCCTGTCATTGCACCTGCTACTTAAAAAAAAAAGAACTTCGTGACAAAGTTATTCATCACAAAGCAAACTTTTTTGTAAAATTCGGCAAATCAGCTAAATCAAACTTTTCACAAATTTGCTTATCTCTTATCAGGATGTGTAAACTGTGCCCTTAACCATAAGGCGACAGTTAACGCACCTTAAGCAAGGGAACCAACCAGTTTTATGGGCAAACAACACAGTCTGTGTTGGTCTTACATTGTGTGATACATCAGCAGATCCTAAACGGTCCCTGAGATTCCTAGATCTGTGATAAGAGAACAAAGGGGAGCAATAAATTCAGGAACACCCTTTATACAGCCAGAAAGCATAGGCCAATGACATTTAATAATGAAGTTGATATGGACACTGTGCTCATTAGAGTTCAAATAAAAGGAATTCTAGATTCCACTGACGTCTTTGTAATGTCTGATGCTTATCAAGAGCAAGAATCTTGGATATTGCATTGGGATATGCCCTCTCCGAGAGTTTTTGCACGATATTATCCAAGGTACTAGTGAGCATCGTATCATCAGATATATTTGACACATAAAATTTGACTAAAAGGTAGATGTCGAACCATATTTCTAGGATGACAACTGTCATATCTAAGTATAGAATTCTTGCCAGTTGGTTTATTAAATAACAAAATAGTTTGTAAACTACCATTTATTAGCCTGACAGTAGTATCAAGAAATTCAATATGACTAAGGGAATGAACAATAGTGAACTTCACCCCAGGGTCAATGTCATTGTGAAAGGCACGAAAGGAACATACAGATTCAAGGGACCCTACCCAAATGAGGAAGACATCACCGATGTAACGCCACCACCTCAGAACCTGAGAGAAGTGTTGGGAAAGATAGATGATGTCCTCCTCAAGATGTCTTATGTATATATTGGCGTACGTCGGTGCCACATTAGATCCCTTGGCCACTCCCTGTTGTTGGATATAAAAATCTTTTTGGAATAAAAAGTAATTGTAACGTAACACAATCTCAAGAAGTGATATAATGAAATGTGTCTCATCAGAGAATGAGGATTTTTGTAGCATCCTTTGGATGACTGCAATGCCCCCTGTCATAGTCGATGGAAGTATAAAGGCTTGTAACATCAAATGATGCCAAAATAACCATATCATGACCTGAAAGATCCACATCACGTAATTTCAATAGAAAATCTGTGGTATCACAAATATAGGACAGAGCTTTAGTGGCAAAGAGCTGTAATACCTTATCAAGGAAAATGTCTATGTGTGAAAATGGAGCTCCTACCAGACACAATGGGTCATCCAGGAGGATCAACCGAAGATTTATGAATCTTCCGTAAATATATATATTAACGGGGAAACAGGGTATTCCACAATTGAAAATCTTTCAAGATCTGAATCTATTATGCCCGCCACTGAAGCATCTGTAACCACAATCCCAATTTTTCTGGCAATATCAAATTTGGGGTCACCTATAACCCTTTTATACACAATGGAATCATTGAGTTGTCTCTGAATCTCAGAAATGTACTTGGTGGTGTCCATAACAACAGTAGCTCCACCCTTATCGGCCAGCTTGGTGCTGACCATAGCTTAACTATTAAGCTGGTAATTTTGCATATTATTGTTTCCCAGGGAGCTTTGCAATTTGGATTGCTGTGTTGAATTTCTTAAATGAGGCTCCACTGTGTTTTCTGTAGCTGGTCTCTCTAAGATCAGCTATTGTTTTGTTTGAGGTTCCTCTTTGGGTAGAGTCCCTTGAATATTTATGTACCTTTCGTGCTTTTCTCAATGACATTGACCCTGGAGTGAAGTTCACTATTGTTCATTCCCTTAGTCATAGTGAATTTATTGATACTACTGTCAGGCTAATGAATGGTAGTTTACAAACTGAGTTATTTAATAAACCAACTGACAAGAATTCTATGCTTAGATATGACAGCTGTCATCCTAGAAATATGGTTCGACATCTACCTTTTAGTCAGTTTTTATGTGTCAAACGTATCATATCTGATGACACGGTGCTCAATAGTACCTTGGATAATATGTTGCAAAAATTCCAGGAGAGGGGATATTTCAATGCAATATTACAACCACAAAAATACAAGGTTCTTGCTCTTGATAGACATTAGTCATTACAAAGGACTTCTACAGTAGACCGTCAGTGGAATCTAGAATTCCTTTTATTTTAACTTATAATGAACACAGTGTACATATCAACTCCATTATTAAACATCATTGGCCTATGCTGTCTGGCTGTATAAAGGATGTTCCTGAATTTACTGCTCAGGGACCGTTTAGTATCTGCCGATGTATCACACAATGTAAGACCAACACAGACTGTGTTGTTTGCCCATAAAACTGGTTGCTTCCCTTGCTTAAGTCGCTTTTTGGTTAAGGGCACACAGTTTACACATCCTGATTAGAGATGAGCGAATTTATGAAAAGTTCGATTTGGCTGATTCGCCAAATTTTACAAAAAAAATTTCTTTGTGACAAATAACTTTGTCATGAAGTGCATTTTTTGGTAAGTAGCAGGTGCAATGACAGGAAGCAGCGATAGTGCCGCCTCCGTCATTGTACCCCTCAGATGCCACATTCATACATGATCACGGCATCTGAGTTTAAAAACAGTGTGAAATTAACATTAAAAAATAATTCAATCATACTTACCGACTCCATTTGCTCGCGACTGGCCGGCCACTGCCATCTTGCTTGAAGATCTGGAGCGAAATCTTGTGCGGCCTGAGATTATGTCATCACGCCGGCTGGCATGGTGACATCATACATCACCAAGCATGCGATTTCATCCGAGATCTTCAATCAAGATGGAGGCTGGTGGCCCGTTGCCAGCAAATGGATGAGGCAAGAATGATTTTTTTTGTTTTTTACACTATTTCAGGTTAATTCGATTCACTGACATGAAGCATGAGAAAATTTGGCTTTGAGGCGAATCAAATTTATCCTGAAGTTTGGATTGAATTCCACTTCGTAGGATTTGATTCGCTCATCTCTAATCCTGATACTGGGGTGATGTTTCCCATTGAGCACTTTTTGACAGTGATCATGTGATTTATGAGTTATCTTGTCCCTGTAATTTACTTAATGTGAGCGAGACCACCCATGATTTTAAATCTCGCCTCAACCAACATAGTTACACTATTTGCAAAAAACAACAGGATTTGCCAGTGCCTAAATATTGTTCAGATTTAAATCATTCTGAACAACAGCTACGATTTCAGATCATTGACCACGGCCCCCCATTGAGGTGGGTGGCAATAGATCTGACTTACTGAATAAGAAAGAGCTACAATGGATCTTTAGGTCGAATAATACGCTGACTCTCTACTGGGGCTTGGGAGGTGTTTAGCCCCCGATTTCCAGAGGAGCCTTTCTCCACACTACTGTGTTGGCAGTTTTCTGTAATATGTTACTGATTATTATTGTTTTTTAGTTTTATATATATCCATGACTGATTTGTTTCTTTCTCTCTTTTTTCCTTTTCATACAGATTCATGTGGATAACACTTGATTCGTCGGGGAACTTGTGTCACTTTGCTAGCTATGGATTGCTAGTTATTAAGCTATATTGTTTTATATTGAGGTGACAGAGGAAAATGCTCTTGTGTATAACTAGAGTTCTGAATAAAAGGAGGAGGACATTTATGTAAATATCTACACATTGGTTATCACTGTGGTGAGTTCTAAAATGGAGTGTCAAGTGAGGGTTTAGAGGGGGTCACTCCACAGTAGTGGGGTGTCCTTTTCCTCTGACTCTCCGCCAAATGAATATCGCCCCTCCCCTTCCTCACTCCTCCAGCAATCCCACTTTATGAGGAGATCCCTCTTTCCTTTTTGTCAACTTAGGAAACTAAGTGCCATATTTTCCTCCATTAGGGGATGTTCGTCCTATGTTGGCAGCTCTTCAATCACTGCAACTTTTCTTTAGTGTAATATACGTATGGCCATGATGCTCATGTCCAGTATTAGGCTGTGTGGAGAGATTTGCTCTTTTTGTGTACCTTTTCCAAGATGGCTGCTGATTGTTTGCATGTCAGGCATATCATACACTTAGGACTTTTCTCGGCGTCCTCTAGCCATCCTGGACATGCACAGTTGCGCTCTAATAATGCAGATTTTGGCGTGGTTTGATGCTGTTAGTCACCTGGTGAACTCAACTGTTTGATCTTCTCATTTAATAATTGTTCCTATATGAATTATACAGGTGTTATCAAGGTTCATTATAAACATCAATCATGGCTTCATATAAAATTATGTATTTTTGATTTTTCGGGTATTATGTATTATGACAATTATGTGTATATAATTTGAAATGCACGATATTTGATCATGATAATTTTTCACTATTATGGCACTGTAGACACTTTATTTTGTACTCTTTATGTATAATCATGTATATTATCATGTATATATACTGTATATCTCTGATTGGTTCACTTGTATCGCTGCTTGAGAAAGGCTCTATAGCTGAGCCGAAACGTTACGTATCCAAATGGGTGAATAAAGAATTTTTATTTTTGGAGTGCTGCCTGTTTACTGTTTATATAATTATATTAACTATTACTTTTGTTTTATGATTGTTTAGTTATAGACAATAGTCTATGTTGACAGAAACATTCTGTATCATTAGCATTATTATAGATAATATAATTATTTCATCTTGACCTGATTGAATTTAAGTGCAATAATAAAAGTACATTTCAAGCATGACACAATAAGTGTAATGGTGTTACCTTTACATCCTTATAATGTGCTGGTGGTTTAAAAACATATTTTTTAAAGTACCTTTATTGAAGTGCATACATGTCAGCAAACATAATTTTAACATGAAATTCATTTGTATTTATTGAGACAGATATGTGACATTTTCCATCTTGAATACACTTTCCAGCAATAGAATATATTTCCATTTTCATGTTTTGCTGATTTGCGTAGATCACTTACTAACCAGGCTTGTAATTGCCAAACCTTCTATCTGTGCTAAGAGCAATATCACAATATATCATTCTAAGCAGCTCTATAGGTCTGGTGTGTTTAGGAAAATAAATTATTACTGGTTGGAGCGCAGCATGAGACAGGCAGCACATCATGACATTAGGACACAGCTACATTGTTTATTTCATATACCCAGGCATCACACTGTGGCTTTTAAAGCCTGAAGGCTGAGCCTCCTCCCTAGATTCTCACTTGTACCGTTTGTATAAATGTCTGTGACTTTAGCATCAATAGGATGGGGATAAAAATAAGATAAGCATCTCATGTTAATATACACATTTCATGCTACACAAGCCAGTGAGCACATTGTATGCCACTCCCTTATGTAAAAGTACAATCAAGAAAGGCTTCAAGTACAATGTATCTACTACTCTTCCTCATTACTTGTATTACTTGTCCTCCATAGATGTAATGAAGCTTGTGTTTGCCTGACTCCATTCTTCAACTTTTTTTACAATATTTTTTTTTGTCTGTAGCATAAGACAAGTCCTCTGCTGTCTCTAGTTCTCCACAAGAGTGCTGATGCAGTTAATTGGAGCTTCTTGAAAGTGCACATTAACATAGGGAAAGCTCGGCAGACATTTTTGGCAGCAAAATATCATTATCACTTCTTGAGCCTCAGCCAAAATCGCCTTGCGGTCAAAACACAATTCTTAAACTAAACAATTAAAAATTTGTGCAAGTGTTACAGCAAGCCGCTCCAAGGCTGGGAGCTTTCTCCTGCCAGTGTGAGAGAAGTTAACAAGCTGGGTGACGGCTCTTGCAGATGCAGCCCAGGGGTTGTCTCAAAACTCTATTGAGATGCTTTGGCAGCATAGGGGACAGGGAGCTTTGCTTATAAAGCTTCATCTTTTAAGAAATTAGGCAAGTCTAATGTCTCTAGCCAGATTAAATTATTTTTATATCAGAAGTTGGAAAAAAAAACTCTTTTAATATATTTTTTAATTTGCTCAATTTTTTTTGTTAACCTGCCAATCAAGCAAACTTTGCACTAATGAATGGTCAGGTGGCATAGCCATCACCCTGACATGTTTTCAACCTGGTCAATACAATCACACTAGTAATCTCTAGTTACATTAAAATCACTGGAAATCACTACAAAGAATGTTGACTTATTTCAACCCTAACTATAGTTTAACCCATATATTGGTGATTTGAATGCCATAAAAACAGCATGTAATGGCAACTTTATATTTTATTTTCACAGAATAAGTTTCTGTGTCTACTAACATATAGTGAGACCTCTACAAAACCATTTCAGAGAATATCTTTATATTTATTGTGACACATTTTCAGTTCAATTATATTTTACGCATAGTTTTCATTTAAGTAAGGATTGTGTCTGATATATGGGTAGCAGTAGCACATTACTGTATTCCACATTGCTGACAATTATCATTTAACCTATTGCAAATACATCTATAAATAATGTCTTAGTTGAGTACATGTTCAGTACATTAAATGCAATACATAGGCTACCTTAGTAATAGCTAAGAGTTGTACAGCTCAATTTATTATGTGAATTGAAGTTCTACAAATATAATACGGCAGCAAATCTAAGTAACAAGTCGTGATGCAGTGAATTTTCTCTTTCAGCTTCTTTTTGACACGACTTTTAAAACTTTGACCTTTAAGGCAGAATAAACTATTTTGTATTAAAATTGTGACTAAGCATCAAATTAATTATATGTTTTAAACTGGTCATGAATTTGGCTTGTAAATAAAGGTTATGGTCTTTAAGGTGAATTTCACTCTTGTATTGTAATAGTAATAGTAATTTAATTGGTTACATTCTCTTCAGATTTTTATTATAGTTAAATGAGACATATATTTTACAGTACATTATATTTAAAATAGTAATTTACATTCTATATTTCAAGGAAAATGTTTGAATTCTTTATCTGAAAAAAAGAAAAAAAAGAATTATAAAGTATATTCTGTATAACCAGAAAACTATATACTGTAATTTCTGTTGAGGATCAGACAATTATGTATTCTTTAATTAGGTGGCGCATGAAAGCTTGCCATAGACATGAGAGATCTGCAGAAAAGTGGGAGATCCAGCTTATTTTATTTAGCATCTGTTGTGAGCAGATCTCACCAAGTTTACCTGATCTACCAAATGTCTGCAGAACAAATGATCATGTCTATGATCAGCCTACAAGATATATACAATACAAGATGATCATTGAATTAATTTTAAGAAATTATGCCAATAATGACTTGGAATACCCTGGTTCTGCCACTTTTACAATTTACAGTGATGCAATGATATAATCATCTCACACTGGAATAGCTAACTTGTGCAGTTGGTACGGAAAGCTCTTATGTTGTATGTAGACATTTATTACTTTTCATTTATCTATTAATGTCAATTACCTGAAGTCTTTCAAGTAGAGGAATATTTCTACTAATCATTAGCATGTCAAAAGCTTCTCCAGACTGGGACAGAAAAGAGATCATACAAGAAGCAGTGCATTTTACTTGTCACTAGGAATGGGTTTTATGGACAAGCATATACCCTTGTGGGTAATAAAGTGTCAATGTGAGGTTTAATGTACCAGGCCTCATGTGAATACAGCTCTCTTGCTTGTGCTGTCTGTCTGCACATTTTATATGGGTATGGACCTATATAAGAGGATAAAAACACTGGCACATTAGGAGACTGGTGTAAGCTGATTATACGTTTAATATATTTCGTTTTCAATAATTTGTGCATACAGGTTGAACACATATAATATTAGATCACTGCATATGTACTATATAGATAACTATGGAGATACCCCTCTTAATCATTGAATTCAGGTGATTCATTCAGTCCCATTACAACAGGTGTATAAAATGCAGCATGTAGACATGAAGTCTGCCTTTACAAACACTTGTGAAAGAATGGGTCATTCTAAACAGTTCACTGAATTCCAGCATGGTACTGTAATAGGATGCCACCTTTGCAACAAGACCGTTCATGAAATTTCTTGCCTCCTAGATATTCCACAATCAGGTATTAAGCATTTATGAACCACAACAACTCAGCCATGAAGAGGTAGACCATGTAAAGTTACAGGGCGAGATTGTCAAGTGCTGAGACGCATAGAGCATAAGAGTCACCAATGCTGTGCTGACTCAATAACTGCAGAGTTCCAAACCTCCTCTGGTATTAACACCAGCACAAAAACTGTTTGCCAGGAGCTTCACGGCACAGATTTCCATGGCAAGCAGGTGCATGCAAGCCTTACATCACCAAGCACAGTGCCAAGTGTGTAATGGAGTGGTGTAAAGCATGCCAACACTTGACTCTGTACCCGTGGAAACATGTTCTGTGAGGTGATGAACTGTGCTTCTTTATCTAGCAGTCTGATGGATGAGTGTGGATTTGACAAATGCCAGGAGAATTTTACCTGCCTCACTGCATTGTACATTTGCATTTTGGTAAAGAAGGGATAATGCTTAAGGCTAGGTCTACACGACGACATTTGTCGCGCGACATTTTGTTGCACTAATGTCGCGCGACAATTTTTATAATTGCAGTCTATGGTGTCGCACTGCAACATGCGACATGCTGCGACTGCGACGCGACAGTCGCAGAAAATCCATTCAAGATGGATTTTTCTGCGACTGTCGCGTCGCAGTCGCAACATGTCGCATGTTGCACTGCGACACCATAGACTGCCATTATAAAAATTGTCGTGCGACATTAGTGCAACAAAATGTTGCGCGACAACTGTTGCGCCCTATCTGTTGCGCGACTTTTTGTCGCGCGACAAATGTCGTCGTGTAGACCTAGCCTTAAAGTTGTTTTTCAAGGATATAACTAGATATTAGTTCTGGTAAAGGGACATCTTATTGCTTCAGCGCACCAAGACATTTTAGATAATTGTATACTTCCAACTTTTTGCAAAAAGTTTGGGGAAGGCCCTTTTCTGTTCCAGCATGACAGTGCACCATGGCACAAAGTAATGTCCAAAAAGGCATGGTTTAGTGAGTTTGGTGTGAAAGAAAATGACTAGCCTGCACAAAGCCTTGACTTAACATCTTTGAGATTAACTAGACTGGAGATTGGGAGCAAGGCCTTCCAATCCAACACCAATGCTCTTGTGAATGAATGCACAGAAATTCCCTCAGACAACCTCCAAAATCTTATAGAAAGCCATCAATGAAGAGTGGAAGCTGTTTTAGCTGCAAAGGAGGACCAGATTCACTTTGTCTGCACAATTATCCCTGAAAAATAGAATGAACATTCCAGCTTTTGGAAATTTGAGGGGAGATATGTAATTTGCCTTCACTCATAGCGATGATTTAAATTGATACAGCAGAAATGTAGTGGCAGAAATCCATGATGCATACAGCTGCTTCACTGGTAATGAACTAGGAACAGCATGTGGATATCTTCTGCTTTACTGTATGCTGTACAGCTGACTTTATTAGCTTATTGCAATAGGTTGTCTGAATGAAAAATGTTTTATTTTTTTAAAAGCAGGGATGGTATTAGAATAATAATAAAACACATTTATTTGCTTCCAGAATCCCCAACTGTTCCAGTGCTGTTCCTCCAATCCTCCATGACACTGGAGCCATGACATCACACTTTTGGCTGCAGTGATAATATACTCATACACCACAAAAGACAACTGCAGCCAGTAACTGGCCTCAGTTCTGTATTATGGCACAAGATGGCTCTGGCTTTGCCACTCACATGTAGTTTATAGTCATGTCACCATTGCAGTCAAGAAAGCAAAGCCTGGCAAGGAGGATGAAGTGATAGTGCCGAAAAGGAGGAGGTTTGGGATGGTGAGTTTTTTTTAATTATTCCAAATACCTTCACTGCCATTCAAAAATGTTTTTTGACTTAGACAACTCTACTGTGTGGTTTTCCTTCAAATTACTTATTCGTTTTTTTTTTCTACTAATAGAACACTGCAATTTGAATTAACTTTATTTATTCCTTCAAGCCTATTTTGTTCTTAAAAGGCATATCCTTTTTTTTTCATCCTTTCGACAGTTATTTCCTCCTCTCTAATAACTGTATCTTTAGCTCAGATTGCTTTTATAAGAAAAGGCTAAGCACAGTCATGTATAAGAATTAAAGTCAGTTTCTGACAGGTATTAAGAAAACATTCATTTCTTGTTATATAGCATTTCAGTTTACTTGACAGCCCCTAATGCAAAGAAGTATGGTAGAGAGAACAAGCCATACCCTCCTTACTGCAATAGTCAGCCAATCATACAAAAAAAAAAGCGGGTGTAGATATAATGTGGTGCAAAGAAAAGCTGCGGAGGGCATGATCTGGAACATAAAACACCTAGCAAGAGAATGGTTTATCAGCTCTTTCTGTAACCCACATAGACTTAAATACACAGCCACCTCTCTGTTCAATCACTGCCTAAGGGCTCATGCACACAAACACATTTTCTTTCCATGTCCGTTTTTCTGCGGACCATATGCAAAACCATTCACTTCAATAGGTCCGCAAAAAAAACGGAAGTTACTCCATGTGCATTCCATTTCCATATTTCCATTTCACAAAAAGATAGAACATGTCCTATTATTGTCCGCATTACAGACAAGGAAAGTACTGTTCTATTAGGGGCCTGCTGTTCTGTTCCACAAAATACAAAATGCACACGGACATCATCCGTATTATTTGCAGATCTGTTTTTTGTAGACCTCAAAATACATACGGTCGTGTGCATGAGGCCTAAGGCTTAGTTAACACTTTACCCTGGGTTCAGACCTGAGCGTTTTACAGCACGTTCCTACGCGCTGTAAAACGCTCAACATGGAGAAACCAATTATTCCCTATGGGAATGGTTCACACCTGGGCGTTTTACAGCACGTACGATCGCGCTGTAAAACGCCCGACGCTCAAAAAAGTACATGCGCGACTTTGGGGCGTTTTGACGCGCGTTTGTGGCCATAGGACACTGTAGTCAATCACACAAACGCGCGTCAAACGCGCGTTTACTATTACAAAAAACGAGCATAAAAATGCGCGACAAAAACGCGCGTAAAACGCGCGTTTGCGCAACGCTCAGGTGTGAACCCAGCCTTAGTGATTTGGTAAGTGATTTCCATCAGTGACTGTGATCCAAAACAAGGTGCGGGTCAAAAACACTGAATAGGTCTTTTTTTTATACCTTATCTCTGTGTAGGCTTCACTCCTGCTTTTGGCTAAAAATCACTGATGGAAATCACTGACCAAATCCCTGGTGTGAACTAGGTTAAAGGATGGATGCAGCAATAACCTGCCTTATTTGGGGGAACAATAAATGTGATATAAAGAAAAAATCACTTAACCGCTTCAGGTTTTCTCGTCACATATTGTTATTCATGACAGTGGTAAATTTGAAGTCAAAATATTTCATTTGTATTTATAAAAAAAACTACCAAATTTACCAAAAATTAAAAAAATTGCTATTTTCTACATTTCTATTTCTCTGCTTTTAAAACAAATAGCGAAACCTCCTAAAATAGTTATTACTTTACATTCCTTATATATTTACTTCATGTTTGGATCATTTTGTAAATTACATGTTCATTTTTTTGGACATTAGAAGGCTTAGAAGTAAATTAAATTGAAGTTTAAAAGCAAATCTTAAAATAAAAATAAAAAAAACTATTTTTAAGGACCAGTTCAGGTCTCAAGTCACTTTGTGGGGCTTACATAATAGAAATCACACGAAAATGGCCTAATTTTAGAAACTACACCCCTCAAGGTATTTAAAACTGATTTTTATAAACTTTGCTAACCCTTTAGGTGTTCTACAAGAATTAAAGGAAAATGTAGATGAAATTTTAGAATTTCACTTTTTTGGCAGATTTTCCATTTGAATCCATTTTTTTCCAGTAACAAATCAAGGGTTAACAGCCAAAAAAAACCTCAATATTTATTACCCTGATTCTGTAGTTTACAGAAACATCTCATATGTGGTCGTAAACTGCTGTACAGGCACACGGCAGATCGCAGAAGGAAAGGAACCCCATATAGTTTTTGGAGGGCAGATTTCACTTGGATAATTTTAAGTTGCCATGTCACATGTCGCACCCCTAGAGTAGAAACTCCAAAAAAGTGACGCCATTTTGGAAACTACTGGATAAGTTGGCAGTTTTGCTAGTATGATTTTAGGGTACATATGATTTTTGGTTGCTCTATATTACACTTTTTGTGAGGCAACGTGACAAAAAATTGCTGTTTTGGCACTGTTTTATTTTTTACAATGTTCATCTGACAGGTTAGATCATGTGCTATTTTTATAGACTTCAACTGGATCAGCACAGCCTTGTAGTAACAAGGGTGTACCTCCTTAATATATATATCAACAAAAAGACAACCGGTACAAAATATTACCCAATAAAATTGAATTTTATTATGACATAAAAACATACAGACATAAATGTAGAGACCGTACAGCGTGCCTCAAGGGACCGTCCACAATAAGTCCACCACTAGCAGATATTAAATCGTTTGATTCCCTCAGTCACAATGAGAGTGTTGTGGATAAAAGGTCTAGATCAGCATATAATATACAAGAAGCTGTGTCTAGCCATAAAACCACAACTACCTCAGCTGTGAAACGAATCTAGCCTGAATGAATATCGGGTATAAATAGCATCCATATATTCTGATCCTTACCATCCACACAGTTAGTATATCATAAACCTGCCATAAAAAGTATGTCGGACCGATCTAAGTTTCCCACTTACCCGATATCCAGTGGCGTGCGTGTGGGCTGTTTCTCTCTGGCGTACTCCTCGACGTACGTTTCGCTAATGCTTCATCAGGAGGATTTCCTTTCTAATGAATTAAGTGATAGGTGGCCAATAGCTGGCGATCCCTGTGTCATGTGATTCTGACACTGATGACTCCTGTCGCGGCGCATCCCGCGATCGTCAGATATGGGTATATCCTGGACTTCCTCCCTCCCATCAGCGTGATCCAAGCAAGGGCAGAATGCGTCTGACATCACCCTGATCACGCCCGTCGGGACGGCGAAAGTCCTCCCATTCGCGATCCGCGATGCGCACCGGAGTCATCAGACTATCCATCTCCATAAGCATGTATGTAAAAGTGATTTCTTATCCATGCATCTACTGATATTAGTCTTCCATCTCTCCAGCCAATCAATTAGTAGATTGTATACCGATCAGTCCGCCACGCCACTGGATATAGCCGTGCCGAAACCCAGATCGTTTCCACATAATTCAAAAATATTTATCTGCACTGCATATGTGCCATATTTATCTATGCAAAGAAACATACATATACAAACTAGGTGAAGGGACATACATGTGGGGTCAATATTGTGTACTTTATGGTATCTACTATTCAGTTGGATGTGAGCACACTGAGCAGGACACATATGGATCTGCACTAAGTGCACACATGCTCTCACATAATGCGCATAAGACATACACGTGTACATAAAAAGTGCACACGTATATATACATCTCAACACCTGGCATGTCTGCATCCCTACATTAATTCATCAAGTATCACATCCCATGTATATATTGGCACATCCATATATATCCTGCCAAGACCATCCATAGAGATATCAGATACCTATCTTAAATTCAATCAATATCTTATCTCGCATACATATTAAAATGTCCATATACATGACCAATTACAATGTCCATATACATGACGTCAAATTTATTTATCAAAGTTCCTAGTGCATAAATGAAATAAAGTGCATATTGTCTATCATTAATATAAATATAAGTACAAATAGGTATAAAATCTCATATATTCATACCCATATTATCACAAACATTAAAGTGCCGTGCATATCTCTTCATATTCATATCTAGTGTGAAATTCATAATACTAACTATAAAAAAGCTATTTTTATAGAGCAGGTTGTTACGGACGCAATAATACTAAATATGACTAGAAGAATTCTTTGGTTGTTTTGCATAATAAAGCATTTTTGAAAAATCTTTTAGTTATTTTTTGGGCGACTGTAGTGTAGGGGCAAATTTTTTTCAGTATGAGATGACGGTTTTATTGATACTATTTTAAAGTGCATATGACTTTTTGATCGCTTGGTATTACACTTTTTGCAAGTTGACAAAAAATTGATTTTTTTTACGGTGTTCACGGTGTTACAGTGATATTTTTATACAGCAGGTTGTTATGGATGCGGCAATACCTAAAATGTATACTTTTTTTATTTAGTTCAGCTCTGAACCCGAACATCCCTGAACCCGAATTTCACCCAGGCAGCCCCCCTGATGTTAGCATCAGAGCATTTCATGCTCCAATACTCTCCATTGCCCTGCACTGGATGCGCTTCCGCCCAGCAGTGTGTTCGGTGATGTCACCTGCTCTGATGGCAGGGCTTTAGCACTGTCCTAGCTGTTTTATAGGCTAGGGCAGCGCTAAAGCCCGCCGATCAGTGCCGGTGATGTCACAGGGCTCACTGGGCATCACTGGAACTCCAGAAAATGCCTTTGCCCTGAGCGATTTAGCGCAGGGCAAAGGAGAGCATCTGAGCATGAACTGCTTTGATGCTCAGATTGGGGGGCTGCCTGGGTGAAAATGGGGATATGTCTGGGTTCAGCTCTGAACTCAGACAACCCCTTTAAGTTTTACACAATAAAAGTATTTTTAAAACAAAAAAATATAGATTTAGTGTCTCCCTATTCTGAGAGCCATAGATTTTTTTATTTTTTGCCCGATTGTTTTTTGTAGGGGCTCATTTTTTGCAGGATCAGGTGACGGTTTGATTGATACTATTTTGGGGGGCATACGCCTTTTTGATCGCTTGGTGTTGCACTTTTTATGATGTAAGGTGACAAAAAAAATGTTGTTTTAGCACAGTTTTTATTTTATTTTTCTACGGCGTTCAGGTGAGGAGGTGGATCATGTGATATTTTTATAGAGCCGGTCATAATGGACGCGGCAACACCCAATATGTCAGTTTTTCTTTTTTTTTTTATTGTATGTGTTTTATTTTGAGAAAGGGTTTTATTTTTAACTTAAAACTTTTTTTTATTATGAAAAACACATTTTTTTACTTTTATTTTACTTCTGGGGTCTGACCCCTCTGCAATGTATTACAATACAACCTGTATTGTAATGCATTGGCTGTCAGCTTTTATGCTGACAGCCTGCCTGTGAGACCCATCATCAGGCTGCCTTCTCTGCCATTGGGTCCCGCCACTGCAGCATGGTGACCCAATGGAGATGCGGAGGGCACCCATGCCCTCCTCAAACCGTCTGCATGCAAGGGGTTAATACGCCGGCATCTGTGTTTTCACCGATGCCAGTGTATGCATCAGGGGCCTGGCTGTCAGTGACTGCTGGGTCCGTGCTGCTGATCAGGTGGGCGCAGCTCCTGCACCCGCCCGGTCAGCCCTCTGTACATGTGCGGCGCTGGTCCTTAAGGCCTCTATGGCACCCAGGACGCTATTAAAGTCCTGGTTGCCATAGTAGGAGCGGGGAGCGGGGGAGCGGTATACTTACCATCCGTGCAGCTCCCGGGGCGCTCCAGAATTACGTCAGAGCGCCCCAGGCGCATGGATGACGTGTTCCATGTGATCATGTCATCCATGCGCCTGGGGCGCCCTGACGTCACTCTGGAGCGCCCCGGGAGCCGCACGGATGGTAAGTATGCTGCTCCCCCGCTCTCCGATACACTTTACCATGGCTGCCGGGACTTTAGCGTCCCGGCAGCCATGGTAACCATTCAGAAAAAGCTAAACGTCGGATCCGGCAATGCGCCGAAACGACGTTTACTTAAGGCCGGATCCGGATCAATGCCTTTCAATGGGCATTCATTCCGGATCCGGCCTTGCGGCAAGTCTTCAGTTTTTTGGGCCGGAGCAAAAAGCGCAGCATGCTGCAGTATTCTCTCCGGCCAAAAAAACGTTCCGTTCCGGAACTGAAGACATCCTGATGCATCCTGAACGGATTTCACTCCATTCAGAATGCATTAGGATAATCCTGATCAGGATTCTTCCGGCATAGAGCCCCGACGACGGAACTCTATGCCGGAAGACAATAACGCAGGTGTGAAAGAGCCCTAAGTCACGTCCACCAGCACGGTGCATGTACAGAGTGGGTCCTTAAGGGATTAAAGAGGCTCTGTCACCAGGATCAACCCTACTAAACCAGACATAATGGCTGGTAGGGCTCATTATGCTGATTAAAACAACATGTTCCTTTTGTCTGTATGATCAACAGCTGCAGAGATATCTGTGTATTTTTCATATGCAAATTAGAAGTTTGAGCACCAAGAGGAGGGGCTGAATCATTTGAGCACTGCTTTGCAACACCCACTGTGCTCTGCACACTCCACCCTTCCCTTGATTGATACGGGTTAGAGGACAGAGCTGTGTCCAAGCATGTGAATATAATATACCCTGTATACTATAGCTTCACCACACTCAGAAAGCAAATCTACATATTTTTGCTTTATTTACAGGCACAATATATGATCATATAGACACCAGTAATATGTGTTAGCTTATAAGCATAGCAAAAACATGTATCACTCTGTAGGAATGTTACAGTATAGCTTAGTGGTTAAGTGATTGGTTTTTCATGTAGAGGTCCCAGGTTTGAATCTTAGGAAAAACTTCAAAAAAAATGTATTCAGATATTTGTTTTCTTCCACATTTATCCTATAATAAAAGTCTATATCCTTTTTTTTTTCATAACGCAATCCCCCATATACCCAAACCAGAACTCGAACTTCAAAACTTGAAGTTCGTTCACCCCTACTCACAAACCATCATAATCTAGATTTTTGGTACCATGAAGAAGGAATTTAGCATATACTGTATAAATAATACAGAGGTAAAGGTTTTCTATTTCACAAAAAAAATTTAAGCAAACAGTGTTGCTGATTTTTATTTCAGGCGGCCAATATGTACCAGCTAAATGTTCAAAACCCAGGAAGAAGACAACAATAGCAATGGCTGAGACTCCTCCTATGGCCTAGATCAGTGATAGGCAAACTGCGGCTCTCCAGCTGTTGCAAAACTTCAACTCCCACCATGCCCTGCTGTAGGCAGTCTTTGCATGCTAGGAGTTGTAGTTCTGCAACAGCTGGAGAGCCGCAGTTTGCCTGTCACTGGCCTAGATTAAACATAGAATTACTGGTTCACTATTTAAAGGGGTTTTCCAGGAGTTTATATTGATGATCTATCCTTAGAATTGGAGGGGTCTGACTCCTGGAACTCCCGATGATAAGCTGATTGCAAGGTGCACATGGCAGCAGATGCAGGCATATACTTTGTTGTGGCTGTGCCTTGTCACTGCATCCCTCTAACCATTGGCTTATATTAAATATTAAAGTCATGCAAAACTACTTCAAGCATGGAGACATAACTGTTTTACTCATTCACTAAAAGGGGTTTCTAAGATAATAATATTGATTGCCTATCCTAGGAATAGGTCATAAATACCTATTGGAGTTTGGCTATAGGCATCCCCGCTGATCAGCTGTTTAAAGAGGCTGTGGTTTTCAGGAATCCAAGAATGCCATACACTTAAGGCCCCATGCACACGGCCGTGTTTCACAGCCGTGTGCGGGCCGTGGAACCGCGGCCTGGATCCCTCCTGAGAGCAGGAGCGCACGGCGTCACTGGTTGCTATGACGCCGTGCGCTCCCTGCTGCCGGCACAGTACAGTAATACACTGGTATAGATCATATCAGTGTATTACTGTATTGAGGCGGCAGCAGGGAGCGCACGGCATCATAGCAACCAGTGACGCCGTGCGCTCCTGCTCTCAGGAGGGATCCAGGCCGCGGTTCCACGGCCCGCACACGGCTGTGAAACACGGCCGTGTGCATGGGGCCTAATCCAGAAGTGTCTAGGTTCTCCTAGCCACAGATGTACTGTTGAGAAAGGTCCAATGTGGACTGAAACATCCAGCATTAATTAATGTGACAGTAAATTATTATTTGCATACTTACCTGGATATATTGTGAGGAATAAAATGTCTTCGTGGAGTGCTATAAATTTATCTTACACTTAGGCTACTTTCACAACTGCAGAAATTGCCGTGAATAGAACGGACAAAGAAAACCAAGGTTCTACATTTTTTGTATGGTCAATTCTCAGCAAATTAGTTGGGTGGCGGTCAGATCTTTTCCGAACTCCATTATAGTCAATTGAGTCTGGCAGGCTGGTGGCAGTTTCCATCAATGCCGGATCCAGAGAACTGCCAGAGATGTGAAACTAGCCTTAGGCTAGTCTCACATCTGAGTTTTTAAATCTGGCAGGCTGTTGTGGCAGAGGAACAGCCTGCCAGATTTTAACAAAGTCAATAGGTTCTGGTATTAAATAGCAGTATCTGGCTATACCAGATACAGTGAAATTCAGCAGGTTGTTTCTCTGCCAGAAGAGCCTACCATATTTATAAGTGCAGATGTGAAACTAGCCTTAGTAGCAGCTGTTGTTGGTACTAATTCTGTGTTGTTGGTACTGATCCTATTCCTTAGAATTTTAAGTCTATGGGTGCATTGCATTGAAAACTGCACCAAAATCTGCATCAAAAACAGAACGTTTGAAGACATCCTGAGTACCTAAAATGGAATCCAGTGTTGAACCTTCTTTGACAAGATGTCTTCTGTTCAAATATTAAAAGGGTTTCCTGGGATATATTTACTGATGATCTATTGCTTAGTAGGTAATCAGTATCTAATATGTGGGGGACCACCACTGATCAGCTGTTTGAGAAGGCATCTGCCTCGCAGTAGCTGCACAGCTTCTTCCTGCTCACCAAGCACAACACTTTTTTGGGCTGAGCTGCACATAGGCCATGTGACCAATGATGTCACATGGACTAGGGAAAGTTGTGAGGTGGCTGTGATGCTGCTGCGAACACTAGTTCCTTATCAAAAAACACCTGATCAGCAGGGTTTCCAGGAGTTGGACGCCACCGATTAGATACTGATGACCTATCCACAGTGGTGGCCCCATTGCTTCCCCAGGCATACGTCAGCCTGGTGCGTCACAAGGAGGTGCGGCTTTGTGACGTTAGCCGGCCGCCCCTTGATGACGCCCATGGACCTGCGCTGGCTCTGCATCGGGACGCCGACTGCCATACACGCGCAGTGATGCCTCGCACGCGCCGCTTGGTGATGACGTCTGCGGACATGCGCATCACTGATTGTGAGACGCCAATACCATCATGGGTGTTCATGCGCCGTAACCCCACACAGGTGAACTTGTGAGTACAATTGTCATAATCTGTACCAGCTGTTTAATTTGATTTAATGTGATGGTGACCTCACGCTAGGTAGGTGTGACCTATGATATCATGGTCCATTGGTTGTTTAGCAGTGTGGGTGGGCCCAGTGTATGGGATTTATATGCTGTGATTTTAGTTGTAAAATATGCTTGATAAAGGCTATTCGTAGCCGAAACGTTGCTGCAATTTTTATGCCCTGTTGTGAGGTGTCTATTTGAATAAAGAAGAATTTGGCGATATGCTGCTGTGGCTCCCTACTTCCTCAATCTATCCACAGGATAGATTATCAGTAAAACTGTCTCAGAAAACCCCTTTAAGTTCCTTTTCAAAATCACTAAAGTTTCTTTGATAATATTAAAAACTGCTTCAATATAATGTCTCATCATTGAAATCATCAAAGAACATATGATATTTGTGAAACGTTCACAACCTTTCAAAACCATATTACCTGCAATTTGTCACTTTGAAAACATGTACAGATATGTGTTAAAAAGAGTTATTGTGGCTCGGGGATTGTGGAGTTCTTTGCAGCCTGCTGTTAGCTCACTACAGTTCTCTGGAAATAGCTACACATCTCCACCTGTTGCTATAGCGCAGCGTCTTTGTTGTAAACAGCTGCCGAACTGAACCATGTTTGCTGGATGGCAGTGCTTTATTTGAGAACGTCAACAAAAGAAAGTAAACATTTTTGCCCCTTAATCCCACACATCTAGGAAACATTTGGTCACTTGCATGGTTTTTAGTCTCTCCAAACATCAGAAAGACTGTACAGTGGTAATAAGAATCTGATATAATATGGTATGCAGGGATATCATTCTAATTACATAGTTACATAGGTTGAAAAAAAAGCCACAGATCCAATAAGTTCAACCTCTTGATCAGTCACAGGGCTATAATGTCCAAAGTAGAGATGAGCAAACCTGTCTAGATTCTGTTCAGGTTTGTTTAATTTTTCAAGCAGTTCGGTGCTGGTCTGAATCAATTTGGGCCAAACCAAAGTTGCTCCAGTCGCCTTGGAAACTGGTATAGTATACACTCTCTGCTCTCCTAGGAATTTTTAGGAAAATTTAAAATCTCTTTTATAATTTTTTTTATAATTTTTTACTTTTTCTCTCACTCCACCCCCTCCCTAAGTTCTTTAATGCAAGGGCAATAGTAAATCATGTCTGAGTGACACTGACATACGTAGCTATAGGTAAATGCATGTTTGACGGCGTTAAACAGCGTGTTTAAAAACACACCATGTGGCATGTATTATGCTTTTTAATATTCCAAATCTTCCAAAAATTATCCCTTATAAAAGGGCAGATGATGTTTAAACACACAAGGTGTTATGGGATAAAAACAAAACAAAAAACACTGCATTGTTGGGGGGATCAAAAGCTTCTAAAAATGATGCCTTGATGGGGTATTAATGCCTGCAAATATGACATGCACTAGTGTTAATTGTCAGAATGTTTATATGCTTGTTCACAACAAGCCACTTTTTCTCCTCTCGTTTAATTGGGAGCAGCAGCAGTACAGTGTGTATATGGAAAGGGTAGGGTATTAAAGAAGCGTGGCCACAATAGTAGTGGCAGAAGCAACATAGCATGGAACATACAAGGCAGTAGATCAGCTGTCTATGAGTGGTAGTAGTAGTAGTGGTAGTAGTGGCAGATGCATAACGTTAATAGTAGTATCAGTAGGAGATGATCAGCGGGGAGTAGCAACTTAGGTGGAGGCGGCAGCAGCAGCCATATGGTACATGTTGGCAGGCAGGCATAGGCAGTGGCATGATCAACGCAGAAGCTGTACAGAAAATGATGGTAGGTCAGAAGGCAGGTATGCAGAGAGCAACAGTGGCAAGATGGGGCACTGTCAGCAAGGCCAAATCTATTCATCGGCCTCAGGCTTGGTTCATTTTGACAGAAGTGATGTTTTGGGCACTGACGAAGGACAATTTGGTCAGTGTGGGTGTCGCCATACCCCCTGCAGTGTTAAATGTCTGAGATTACACTGGAGGTTGGGCAAGAAAGAAGGAAGAGAGCATGCTCTGCCAGTTCGGGCAACTGTTCTAGTTTGCCTGCCCAGAAGTCCATGGGGTCAGGGAACAGGGTACAGGGAATGTGCCATAGAAAGGTCAGAGTGTAGATAAGCCTGAACCTGGGCATTGGGGAGGGATGTCTCCACTTACTGATTTGCTTCAGCCTGGTGCGGCACATGAAATAACTGCTCCATCATGTTGAGGAGCCTGAACTGGCTGCTGCTGCTGCTGCTGCTACTGCTGCTGCTGCTGCGGCTTCTGCTGTTGGCTGGGGCAAGAGGTGGGTGACTCTGTGAGGTGCAGGGAGGGGCCTCCCTTGCAAACTGCGTCCACAGTGTTTCCTGGTAACAAAGTAATTTGGCCTCACTTACTTAGGGAGGAAAACATACCCCCATTTTGCATTAATAGTGAGGGTCTAAAAGCAAGGCTATTCAGTAATGATCAGACTGCTTTATGTCATGGATATGCCATAAATTATGTTAGCAAGCGAGCACACAGGTCACCATTCTGGCCAGCATACCCAAGAAGCCAGTTCTTTCCTACTCTGCCCCCACTTAAAAGATTGGGTGTTTTGGCCTGTGCCATCGTCGTCGTCATCATCATCATCATCATCCTCCTGCTCTTCCACCTCCGACTCCTCCTCTTCCAGTGGCAGCTGCTCAACCTCATTTTCCTCCTCCATGGGAGTTTCTCCTTGTGGGTCCACACCCACTACAGGGCAAATAGAAAGATGAGTTAGCTGTTTTTCTTCTGTCTTCATTCCCTGCTGTGTGAGCATCAGCATCTGTTCTAAGATAAATATGAGGGGGGTGAGATCGTTCATGCTGCAGTTGTCCCCACTGACAAATTTTGTGGCCTCTTTGAAGGGCTTCAGCACCCAACAAGCGTCTCGGATGAGCTGACACTTCCTGCCTGACCTTGAAATAACACATACTCCCCTCTGAGGCAGTCTGGTGCATGAAAAAAATTGTTAACGGCTTTTAGCTGCTCATACATACATACATAATAGTATGGGCAATGTTGAATTCCAATGAGTTGGAATGAGTTGGAACATCACAGATTAAGCGGCATACTGTTCTGTTGCTGCAATTTCAGGAGAGTGTTCAGGAGAGACACATAAGAATGGCTGAAATGTGAGAACAGTCTCATGAACATTGCCTGCACCTTGCGAAAGCCAGTGTACTTAAAAAAAAAAGTGTTGCCAACTAGGTTAATGATGTGCACCATGCAGGGAGACTATGTTATTTCTTCCTAGATTCAGCATGGCCACAGAGTTGCAGCCATTGTCACGGATCACCTTGCCCAGTTGGAATCGACAAAGTGCTTGATGTACCTTAGCAACTGCTCACCTGTGTGTCTACTCTCGCCCAGGCCAATCAGCAACATCACCGCAACATTGGACTTCACACATGTCATAAGAAGGGGAAAGTGGGAGCAATGCTGTGCACTGCTGCTGTTGAGGTCGGTAGCATGTGCATGGAGGAAGAGGTGGAGGAGGTGGATAACTGCCTGATGTAGGCGCCAGACTGACACAATCGTGGAGGAGTCAAAAGGACCTGGCCTTATTGCTGGGGTGCTGCCTCGCTGCTGCTGAAAAAACATTGACTCAGTGGGCCATGAAAGACGTGTACTGTCCTGCACATAACAGCTGCTCCAGGCAGGGTCGGCGCTTCCATAGAGGCAAGGGGGGCAATTGCCCCCGAGTCCTTAGGGGCCCCCCCCGCGCCGGCCTGCAACTAACTATAGGCAGGACAGTCACACGGAGATGAGCGCTTCCATTGTGGAAGCACTCATCTCCAGTCATCTGTATCACCATCCTCAGGACAGCGATACAGATGGCTGTGCAGAAGGGCAGGGGAGGGAGAAGTGTGTTCCTTCACCTTCCTCTGATAGGCTGACGGCCTAGTCCCTGCAGCCTATCAGAGGCTGGCACAGGCAGCGCTATGACGCCATTGCGCCACCTGAGCCCTGAGCTGTACAGCGCGGGACACAGGCTGGAAGAGACATGCATCGGATCGCTCACAAGGGGGTAAGTAGAAGTGTTTTTTGTTTTGTTTTGTTGTCAATACTGGTGGCTACTGGCACATGATGGGGGGCCTCTATGGCTACTGGCACATTATAGGGGGGCCTATGGCTATTGGCACATTAGAGGGGGGTACTATGGCTACTGGCACATTATAGGGAGGGGCTATGGCTAGGGATGAGCGAACTCGAACTGTATAGTTCGGGTTCGTACCGAATTTTGGGGTGTCCGTGACACGGACCCGAACCCGGACATTTTCGTAAAAGTCCGGGTTCGGGTTCGGTGTTCGTCGCTTTCTTCGCGCTTTTGTGACGCTTTCTTGGCGCTTTTTGAAAGGCTGCAAAGCAGCCAATCAACAAGCGTCATACTACTTGCCCCAAGAGGCCATCACAGCCATGCCTACTATTGGCATGGCTGTGATTGGCCAGAGCACCATGTGACCCAGCCTCTATTTAAGCTGGAGTCACATAGCGCCGCCCGTCACTCTGCTCTGATTAGCGTAGGGAGAGGTTGCGGCTGCGACAGTAGGGCGAGATTAGGCAGATTAACTCCTCCAAAGGACTTGATTAACTGATCGATCTGCAGCTGTGGATCATTGAGCTGCTGATCCTCAATTGCTCACTGTTTTTAGGCTGCCCAGACCGTTTGTCAGTCACATTTTTCTGGGGTGATCGGCGGCCATTTTGTGTCTTGTGGTGCGCCAGCACAAGCTGCGACCAAGTGCATTTAACCCTCAATGGTGTGGTTGTTTTTTGGCTAAAGCCTACATCAGGGTGAAGCTGTCACACCAAGTGCATTTAACCAGCAATAGTCTGTTTATTTTTTGGCCATATACTACATCAGGGGCAAGCTGCGCCTGTCACCAAGTGCATTTAACCCTCAATGGTGCGTTTGTTTTTTGGCTAAAGCCTACATCAGGGTGAAGCTGTCACACCAAGTGCATTTAACCAGCAATAGTCTGTTTATTTTTTGGCCATATACTACATCAGGGGCAAGCTGCGCCCGTCACCAAGTGCATTTAACCCTCAGTAGTGTGGTTGGTCAAGCTATCACACCAAGTGCATTTAACCAGCAATAGTCTGTTCATTTTTTGGCCATTTACTAAATCAGGGGCAAGCTGCGCCCGTCACCAAGTGCATTTAACCAGCAATAGTCTGTTCATTTTTTGGCCATATACTACATCAGGGGCAAGCTGCGCCCGTCACCAAGTGCATTTAACCCTCAGTAGTGTGGTTGGTCAAGCTGTGACACCAAGTGCATTTAACCAGCAATAGTCTGTTCATTTTTTGGCCATATACTACATCAGGGGCAAGCTGCGCCCATCACCAAGTGCATTTAACCAGCAATAGTGTGGTTATTTTTTGGCCATATCCCAGTCTAATTCTGTCACTAAATCCATACCGGTCACCCAGCGCCTAAATACTAGGCCTCAAATTTATATCCCGCTAAATCTCTCGTTACCGCTGTCCTGTTGTGGCTGGGAAAGTTATTTAGTGTCCGTCAAAGCACATTTTTTGTTCTGGGTTGAAATACAATTCCCAATTTAGCAATTTAAAAATTTAGTGGTTTCTGCTGTATCAGAGCTATTTGAAATCTATCCCTAAAAGGGTATATAATATTCAAGGTGCACATAGGGTCATTCAGAATAACTTCACACACCCGCTACTGTGCATTTCCAAGTCTAATTCTGTCACTAAACCCATACCTGTCACCCAGCGCCTAAATACTAGGCCTCAAATTCATATCCAGCTAAATCTGTCGTTAGTGCTGTAGCTGGGCGAGTTATTTAGTGTCCGTTCAAGCACATTTCTTGTTCTGGGTTGAAATACAATTCCCAATTTAGCAATTTCATAATTTAGTGGTTTCTGCTATATCAGAGCTATTTGAAATCTATCCCTAAAAGGGTAGATCATATTGAAGGTGCACATAGGGACATTCAGAATAACTTCACACACCCGCTACTGTGCATTTCCAAGTCTAATTCTGTCACTAAACCCATACCTGTCACCCAGCGCCTAAATACTAGGCCTCAAATTTATATCCAGCTAAATCTGTCCTTAGTGCTGTAGCTGGGCGAGTTATTTAGTGTCCGTTCAAGCACATTTCTTGTTCTGGGTTGAAATACAATTCCCAATTTAGCAATTTCATAATTTAGTGGTTTCTGCTATATCAGAGCTATTTGAAATCTATCCCTAAAAGGGTATATAATATTCAAGGTGCACATTGGGTCATTCAGAATAACTTCACACACACCCGCTACTGTGTATTTCCAAGTCTAATTCTGTCACTAAACCCATACCTGTCACCCAGCGCCTAAATACTAGGCCTCAAATTTATATCCTGCTAAATCTGTCCTTAGTGCTGTAGCTGGGCGAGTTATTTAGTGTCCGTTCAAGCACATTTCTTGTTCTGGGTTGAAATACAATTCCCAATTTAGCAATTTCATAATTTAGTGGTTTCTGCTATATCAGAGCTATTTGAAATCTATCCCTAAAAGGGTAGATCATATTGAAGGTGCACATAGGGACATTCAGAATAACTTCACACACCCGCTACTGTGCATTTCCAAGTCTAATTCTGTCACTAAACCCATACCTGTCACCCAGCGCCTAAATACTAGGCCTCAAATTTATATCCAGCTAAATCTGTCCTTAGTGCTGTAGCTGGGCGAGTTATTTAGTGTCCGTTCAAGCACATTTCTTGTTCTGGGTTGAAATACAATTCCCAATTTAGCAATTTCATAATTTAGTGGTTTCTGCTATATCAGAGCTATTTGAAATCTATCCCTAAAAGGGTATATAATATTCAAGGTGCACATTGGGTCATTCAGAATAACTTCACACACACCCGCTACTGTGTATTTCCAAGTCTAATTCTGTCACTAAACCCATACCTGTCACCCAGCGCCTAAATACTAGGCCTCAAATTTATATCCTGCTAAATCTCTCGTTAACGCTGTCCTGTTGTGGCTGGGAAAGTTATTTAGTGTCCGTCAAAGCACATTTTTTGTTCTGGGTTGAAATACAATTCCCAATTTAGCAATTTCATAATTTAGTGGTTTCTGCTATATCAGAGCTATTTGAAATCTATCCCTAAAAGGGTATATAATATTCAAGGTGCACATTGGGTCATTCAGAATAACTTCACACACACCCGCTACTGTGTATTTCTAAGTCTAATTCTGTCACTAAACCCATACCTGTCACCCAGCGCCTAAATACTAGGCCTCCAATTTATATCCTGCTAAATCTCTCGTTAACGCTGTCCTGTTGTGGCTGGGAAAGTTATTTAGTGTCCGTCAAAGCACATTTTTTGTTCTGGGTTTAAATACAATTCCCAATTTAACAATTTCATAATTTAGTGGTTTCTGCTATATCAGAGCTATTTGAAATCTATCCCTAAAAGGGTATATAATATTCAAGGTGCACATTGGGTCATTCAGAATAACTTCACACACACACGCTTCTGTGCATTTCCAAGTCTAATTCTGTCACTAAATCCATACCGGTCACCCAGCGCCTAAATACTAGGCCTCAAATTTATATCCCGCTGAATTTGAATACAATACATTGGGCCAAATAATATATTTGTTGTTGTGGTGAACCATAACAATGAGAAAAACATCTAGTAAGGGACGCGGACGTGGACATGGTCGTGGACATGGTCGGACATGGTGGGTGACGTGAAGCCTCATTCTCTGCTATGACATGCAGACTGATTCTCTGCTGTCATGAAGCCAGATTGTCTGTTACGGGACCTCTCTGCTCTGCCTGTGTGCTAGGCCTAAATATATGCCAATGGACTGTTGCAGTGGTGGGTGACGTGAAGCCTCATTCTCTGCTATGACATGCAGACTGATTCTCTGCTGACATGAAGCCAGATTGTCTGTTACGGGACCTCTCTCCTCTGCCTGTGTGCTAGGCCTAAATATATGCCAATGGACTGTTGCAGTGGTGGCTGACGTGAAGCCTCATTCTCTGCTATGACATGCAGACTAATTCTCTGCTGACATGAAGCCAGATTCTCTGTTACGGGACCTCTCTCCTCTGCCTGGGTGCTGGGCCTAAATTTATGACAATGGACTGTTGCAGTGGTGGCTGACGTGAAGCCTGATTCTCTGCTATGACATGCAGACTGATTCTCTGCTGACATGAAGCCAGATCCTCTGTTACGGGACCTCTCTCCTCTGCCTGTGTGTGTGCTGGGCCTAAATATATGCCAATGGACTGTTGCAGTGGTGGCTGACGTGAAGCCTCATTCTCTGCTATGACATGCAGACTGATTCTCTGCTGACATGAAGCCAGATTCTCTGTTACGGGACCTCTCTCCTCTGCCTGTGTGTGTGCTGGGCCTAAATATATGCCAATGGACTGTTGCAGTGGTGGCTGACGTGAAGCCTCATTCTCTGCTATGACATGCAGACTAATTCTCTGCTGACATGAAGACAGATTCTCTGTTACGGGACCTCCCTCCTCTGCCTGGGTGCTGGGCCTAAATACAGACGTGGACAAAATTGTTGGTACCCTTTGGTCAATGAAAGAAAAAGTCACAATGGTCACAGAAATAACTTTAATCTGACAAAAGTAATAATAAATTAAAATTCTATAAATGTTAACCAATGAAAGTCAGACATTGTTTTTCAACCATGCTTCAACAGAATTATGTAAAAAAATAAACTCATGAAACAGGCATGGACAAAAATGATGGTACCCCTAGAAAACACAGAACATAATGTGACCAAAGGGACATGTTAATTCAAGGTGTGTCCACTAATTAGCATCACAGGTGTCTACAACCTTGTAATCAGCCATTGGGCCTATATATATGGCTCCAGGTAATCACTGTGTTGTTTGGTGATATGGTGTGTACCACACTCGACATGGACCAGAGGAAGCAAAGGAAAGAGCTGTCTCAAGAGATCAGAAAGAAAATTATAGACAAGCATGTTAAAGGTAAAGGCTATAAGACCATCTCCAAGCAACTAGATGTTCCTGTGAGTACAGTTGCACATATTATTCATAAGTTTAAGATCCATGGGACTGTAGCCAACCTCCCTGGACGTGGCCGCAGGAGGAAAATTGATGACAAATCTAAGAGACGGATAATCCGAATGGTAACAAAAGAGCCTAGAAAGACTTCTAAAGAGATTCAAGGTGAACTTCATGCTCAAGGAACATCAGTGTCAGATCGCACCATCCGTCGTTGTTTGAGCCAAAGTGGACTACATGGGAGACGACCAAGGAGGACACCATTGTTGAAAACGAATCATAAAAAAGCAAGACTGGAATATGCCAAACTACATGTTGACAAGCCACAAAGCTTCTGGGAGAATGTCCTGTGGACAGATGAGACAAAAATCGAAGTTTTTGCCAAGGCACATCAGCTGTATGTTCACAGACGAAAAAATGAAGCATATCAAGAAAAGAACACTGTCCCTACTGTGAAACATGGAGGAGGCTCTGTTATGTTCTGGGGCTGCTTTGCTGCGTCTGGCACAGGGTGTCTTGAATCTGTGCAGGGTACAATGAAATCTCAAGACTATCAAGGAATTCTAGAGAGAAATGTACTAGCCAGTGTCAGAAAGCTTGGTCTCAGTCGCAGGTCATGGGTCTTGCAACAGGACAATGACCCAAAACACACCGCTAAAAACACCCAAGAATGGCTAAGAGGAAAAAATTGGACTATTCTAAAGTGGCCTTCTATGAGCCCTGACCTCAATCCTATTGAGCATCTTTGGAAGGAGCTGAAACATGCAGTCTGGAAAAGGCACCCTTCAAACCGGACACAACTGGAGCAGTTTGCTCATGAGGAGTGGGCCAAAATACCTGCTGAGAGGTGCAGATGTCTCATTGACAGTTACAGGAAGCGTTTGATTGCAGTGATTGCCTCAAAAGGTTGCGCAACAAAATATTAAGTTAGGGGTACCATCATTTTTGTCCATGCCTGTTTCATGAGTTTATTTTTTTACATAATTCTGTTGAAGCATGGTTGAAAAACAATGTCTGACTTTCATTGGTTAACATTTATAGAATTTTAATTTATTATTACTTTTGTCAGATTAAAGTTATTTCTGTGACCATTGTGACTTTTTCTTTCATTGACCAAAGGGTACCAACAATTTTGTCCACGTCTGTATATGCCAATGGACTGTTGCAGTGGTGGCTGACGTGAAGCCTCATTCTCTGCTATGACATGCAGACTAATTCTCTGCTGACATGAAGACAGATTCTCTGTTACGGGACCTCCCTCCTCTGCCTGGGTGCTGGGCCTAAATATATGCCAATGGACTGTTGCAGTGGTGGCTGACGTGAAGCCTCATTCTCTGCTATGACATGCAGACTGATTCTCTGCTGACATGAAGACAGATTCTCTGTTACGGGACCTCTCTCCTCTGCCTGTGTGTGTGCTGGGCCTAAATATATGCCAATGGACTGTTGCAGTGGTGGCTGACGTGAAGCCTCATTCTCTGCTATGACATGCAGACTGATTCTCTGCTGACATGAAGCCAGATTCTCTGTTACGGGACCTCTCTCCTCTGCCTGTGTGTGTGCTGGGCCTAAATATATGCCAATGGACTGTTGCAGTGGTGGCTGACGTGAAGCCTCATTCTCTGCTATGACATGCAGACTGATTCTCTGCTGACATGAAGCCAGATTCTCTGTTACGGGACCTCTCTCCTCTGCCTGTGTGTGTGCTGGGCCTAAATATATGCCAATGGACTGTTGCAGTGGTGGCTGACGTGAAGCCTCATTCTCTGCTATGACATGCAGACTAATTCTCTGCTGACATGAAGACAGATTCTCTGTTACGGGACCTCTCTCCTCTGCCTGTGTGTGTGCTGGGCCTAAATATATGCCAATGGACTGTTGCAGTGGTGGCTGACGTGAAGCCTCATTCTCTGCTATGACATGCAGACTGATTCTCTGCTGACATGAAGCCAGATTCTCTGTTACGGGACCTCTCTCCTCTGCCTGTGTGTGTGCTGGGCCTAAATATATGCCAATGGACTGTTGCAGTGGTGGCTGACGTGAAGCCTCATTCTCTGCTATGACATGCAGACTGATTCTCTGCTGACATGAAGCCAGATTCTCTGTTACGGGACCTCTCTCCTCTGCCTGTGTGTGTGCTGGGCCTAAATATATGCCAATGGACTGTTGCAGTGGTGGCTGACGTGAAGCCTCATTCTCTGCTATGACATGCAGACTAATTCTCTGCTGACATGAAGACAGATTCTCTGTTACGGGACCTCCCTCCTCTGCCTGGGTGCTGGGCCTAAATATATGCCAATGGACTGTTGCAGTGGTGGCTGACGTGAAGCCTCATTCTCTGCTATGACATGCAGACTAATTCTCTGCTGACATGAAGACAGATTCTCTGTTACGGGACCTCTCTCCTCTGCCTGGGTGCCGGGGCCTAAATATCTGAGAATGGACTGTTCCAGTGGTGGGTGACGGGAAGCCAGATTCTCTGCTATGGAACCTCTCTCCAATTGATTTTGGTTAATTTTTATTTATTTAATTTTTATTTTAATTCATTTCCCTATCCACATTTGTTTGCAGGGGATTTACCTACATGTTGCTGCCTTTTGCAGCCCTCTAGCTCTTTCCTGGGCTGTTTTACAGCCTTTTTAGTGCCGAAAAGTTCGGGTCCCCATTGACTTCAATAGGGTTCGGGTTCGGGACGAAGTTCGGATCGGGTTCGGATCCCGAACCCGAACATTTCCGGGATGTTCGGCCGAACTTCTCGAACCCGAACATCCAGGTGTTCGCTCAACTCTAGCTATGGCTACTGGCACATTATAGGGGGGCCTATGGCTACTGGCACATGTTGATGGGGGGCTCAGGCTACTGGCACATGATGGGGGGGGCTATGACTACTGGCACATAATAAGGGGGGCTCTGGCAATTGGCACATGATAAGGAGGTATCTGGCTACTGGCACATGATAGGGGGGCTCTGGCTACTGGCATATGATAGGGGGGCCTATGGCTACTGGCACATGTTGATGGGGGGGCTCAGGCTACTGGCACATGATAAGGGGGGCTCTGGCTATTGGCACATGATAAGGAAGGCTCTGGCTACTGGCACATGATGGGGGGCTCTGGCTACTGGCACATTATAGGGGGTGCCTATGGCTAATGGCACATGATAGGAGGGGCCAATGGCTACTGGCACGTGTTGATGGGGGGTGCTCAGGCTACTGGCACATGAGAAGGGGGGCTCTGGCTATTGGCACATGATAAGGGGGGCCCTATGGCTACTGGCACATGTTGATGGGGGGCTCAGGCTACTGGCACATGTTGATGGGGGGGCTCAGGCTACTGGCACATGATAGGGGGCCTATGGCTACTGGCACATGATAGGGGGCCCTATGGCTACTGGCACATGATAGGGGGGCCTATGGCTACTGGCACATGTTGATGGGGGGCTCAGGCTACTGGCACATGATAGGGGGCATATGGCTTCTGGCACATGATAGTGGGGGTGCTCTGGCTACTGGAACATTATGGGGGTGCTCTGGCTACTGGCACATGATAGGGGGGCCTATGGCTACTGGCACATGATGGGGGCTCTGGCTATTGGCACATGATAGTGGGGGCTCTGGCTACTGGCACATGATATAGGGCGCTTTGGCTACTGGCACATAATATAGGGGGGCTCTGGCTACTGGCACATTATTGGGGGACATCTATGGGGGCACATATTACTTGCACATTGGGGGCACTTCTTACTGGCACATTATTAGTGGGCACTATAGGGGCATCTACTGAGCCCACAAAGAACGGTTATTTTATATGGGGGCGCTCTATAGGGGCATTTTATACTGGTACATTATGGGGGCACTAGGAGGAAGGGGGGGGAGGAGCACTATGGGGCATTTACTGGGGGCACTATATAGGGGTATTTTATACTGGCACATTATGGGGGCACTATGGGGACATTAGCTCAACTGGGGGCATTACAAGGGGGTATTTTTTGCACTGTCACATTATAAGGAGAATTATTACTACTGGGGGGGCATTATGGTGTGCTTTATTACTCCCCAATGGTATGACCCCGCAGCACCAGCCTCTCCCTGCTCTGCTATCCCTGTCCCTTCTCCAACTTCTTATTATGAAATCTTTCTTATTAGGATAAAACACATCAGCTCCACCGAGCCCCCGGCCAAAGTGTTGAAGTGGTGTCCGAGATCCCCAAGGGTCAAGCCAAGTAATTGTAAGTTTTCATGTGAAATATGTTTGTTATACACATATAGGTAACAAAAAACGTCCCACGGCGCAAAATACAGTCAATCAGTCACCAGGATCAAGAAGGAATCTTTTATTGCAGCGATACAACGCGCTTCGGGGAATCACTCCCCTTCATCAGGTACAAAGAAGCTGCACAAGTTTAACAGCAGGAAACTACACACATTTATACATACAAAGGAACCACCTATAGGGAGGTCACAAGGTCAGGGGGGTGTTGCCTAGATGGATATATGGCGAATGTAATGTGCATAGCAGCAAGTCCTCAAAACGAACTGCCGATATGCACACCCCGATTGTGCTTCTACAATATGAAATGAAAAATCACACTGATAATTGTCTATTTGATTAAGACCTCACAATCACATGGCATGGCTGCGCCCATAAAGAGGCTGGCCTTAGAGTAAAAAGCAATTAGAAGCGCATCAGAATGCGCATCTAAACCGCCCATAATCGCGCATACTAATGATGCAGTCCTATTGAATGTTCCGGACCTGTATCACATGTGCAGGGCCGGGTCACGTGGAGGCCGTTACCTAACTACAAAGACGCTTCAACAGCGAGAGAGACGTCTGCTATAAGGAAGTTGGTTACGTCTTCCGGCCCGACGTCACGTGATGATCGCCAGATCACGTGGAGGCCGCTGCTAGGTGACAGGGGCGCTCTAAGGATATAAGAGCGATCCGCTGTTATTAAGAGCAGTAACGAGATGTTAAATCAGTCTGACTTATAATAGAAAAGCAAAATTAGAATCATATATTCTAATCATACAGCTCATGTAAACCCAAATTTACTATCTAAAAAAATTAGCATATTTCATCCGACCAATAAAAGAAAAGTGTTTTTAATACAAAAAAAGTCAACCTTCAAATAATTATGTTCAGTTATGCACTCAATACTTGGTCGGGAATCCTTTTGCAGAAATGACTGCTTCAATGCGGCGTGGCATGGAGGCAATCAGCCTGTGGCACTACTGAGGTGTTATGGAGGCCCAGGATGCTTCGATAGCGGCCTTAAGCTCATCCAGAGTGTTGGGTCTTGCGTCTCTCAACTTTCTCTTCCCAATATCCCACAGATTCTCTATGGGGTTCAGGTCAGGAGAGTTGGCAGGCCAATTAAGCACAGTAATACCATGGTCAGTAAACCATTTACCAGTGGTTTTGGCACTGTGAGCAGGTGCCAGGTCGTGCTGAAAAATGAAATCTTCATCTCCATAAAGCTTTTCAGCAGATGGAAGCATGAAGTGCTCCAAAATCTCCTGATAGCTAGCTGCATTGACCCTGCCCTTGATAAAACACAGTGGACCAACACCAGCAGCTGACATGGCACCCCAGACCATCACTGACTGTGGGTACTTGACACTGGACTTCAGGCATTTTGGCATTTCCCTCTCCCCAGTCTTCCTCCAGACTCTGGCACCTTGATTTCCGAATGACATGCAAAATTTGCTTTCATCCAAAAAAAGTACTTTGGACCACTGAGCAACAGTCCAGTGCTGCTTCTCTGTAGCCCAGGTCAGGCGCTTCTGCCGCTGTTTCTGGTTCAAAAGTGGCTTGACCTGGGGAATGTGGCACCTGGTGGCTCTGGATGTTTCTACTCCAGACTCAGTCCACTGCTTCCGCAGGTCCCCCAAGGTCTGGAATCGGTCCTTCTCCACAATCTTCCTCAGGGTCCAGTCACCTCTTCTCGTTGTGCAGCGTTTTCTGCCACACTTTTTCCTTCCCACAGACTTCCCACTGAGGTGCCTTGATACAGCACTCTGGGAACAGCCTATTCGTTCAGAAATGTCTTTCTGTGTCTTACCCTCTTGCTTGAGGGAGTCAATGATGGCCTTCTGGACAGCAGTCAGGTCGGCAGTCTTACCCATGATTGCGGTTTTGAGTAATGAACCAGGCTGGGAGTTTTTAAAAGCCTCAGGAATCTTTTGCAGGTGTTTAGAATTAATTAGTTGATTCAGATGATCAGGTTAATAGCTCGTTTAGAGAACCTTTTCATGATATGCTAATTTTTTGAGATAGGAATTTTGGGTTTTCATGAGCTGTATGCCAAAATCATCAATATTAAAACAATAAAAGGCTTGAACTACTTCAGTTGGTGTGTAATTAATCTAAAATATATGAAAGTCTAATGTTTATCAGTACATTACAGAAAATAATGAACTTTATCACGATATGCTAATTTTTTGAGAAGGACCTGTATATATATTAGTGCACTGAGAACACAGAGATTAGATTCCTAAATAAAAACTTACAAATATATACATATGTAAGGGAGTGGCATGATATGACCTTAAAAAGAGATTAAAAAAATGAATATTAATAAATGGATAAATACTGAATAAATATATGTATAAATAATACATAAAACAATCATATAAAAAATACATATATGTACACACTTCTGGAATGATAAAAATAGAATTAAAATTAAATGAAAAATGCCACGCAAAAAAATGCTGACTAAAAATGTTTTTCTGGTAAAGAGATCATCTCCAGAAAGAATATATATTAATTATTAAGACATTATGTGATCCGAGCACATAATTAACAACAATCATCAGCGTGATCTCTGTGAGATGGAGGTGGATGCACGTGTGTAGATAATTAGGATACACGCATACATCCACAGTCCCCTCCAGATGCCAATCGGTGTGACTGCCACTAAAAACAGCTGTATTAATAGTGCAGCCTACTAATGCACCTGTTTAATTCATGGGAAAGGGGTTTAAGGCCCAACAGGCAAATAAGGAGGGTCTAGCTCTAATATGGTTGCAAAAATACTTCCTCTTGCTACTACATTAATTGATTAGTATTGTTGATGGTTGTTTACAATGGATCTATCAGTTATAAATTAATTTCAAATGCCTCATTTAAACCCTGAGGATTCAGGCTGTTCAATTTATAGATCCAGAAAATTTTGCGTCTTTTGATTGTTTGCATAATGTTCCGGCTATCGGCATGGATTTTTTCTATAGGTAAAACAGAAATACTTGAGAAAAGACCCAGATTTTTGTCCGTAATGTGTCTTGATACACTATGCTGCATACATTTCTTCTTAGTGTTTGAACGATGCTTGTTCAACCTGTTACGCAATGTTTGTGTAGTGCAACCCACATACTGTAATCCACACTGGCATTCGAGTATGTAAATCACATTATTTGACCCACAATCCATTGGTTGTTTAATGTTGAAAATTTTGCCAGTGGTGTTATTACGGAAAGAAGTGGAATTACGTATAGAGAGGCAACACAAACATTTGGGTTGTCTGCATTTTGAGCTACCCACTGGTCTGGATGGCAAAAGTGAACTGACAGTTGACCCAGCTACTTTATTATGGTATGGTTCACATAACTTACTGGGTGCCAACAGATTTTTGAGGGTTTTTGCTCTCCTAAAGGTCAGGGGCGGGTGGCTTGGTAAAGATTTACCTATATATGGATCTTTTTTTAATAATATGCCAATGTATGGAAAGGATATTTCTCACATCATTATGATTACTACTGTAGATGGTGATGAAATTGGCACTCCATTTGTTGTTTTGCTGATGTTCATCATCTGTCTGATGTTTATGGCTGGCTGATAAGCAGTTTTCCTGTGTGAGGGCCTTGGCTCGGTTATAAGCCGCCTCAATAACTCCATGGGGATAACCTTTCTTCTGGAATCTCTTACGAATTATCTCACTGTAAGATAAAAGCCCTAGTTAGAGAACAATTCCTTCTTAGGCCTCTTTCACACTTGCGTTGTCCGGATCCGGCGTGTACTCCACTTGCCAGAATTACACGCCGGATCCGGAAAAACGCAAGTGAACTGAAAGCATTTAAAGACGGATCTGTCTTCAAAATGCTTTCAGTATTACTATGGCAGCCAGGACGCTATTAAGGTCCTGGTTGCCATAGTAGTAGTGGGAAGCGGGGGAGCGGTATACTTACAGTCCGTGCGGCTCCCGGGGCGCTCCAGAATGACGTCAGAGCGCCCCATGCACATGGATGACGTGCCATGCGATCACGTCATCCATACGCGTGGGGCGCCCTGACGTCACTCTGAAGCGCCCCGGGACCGCACGGATGGTAAGTATACTGCTCCCCTGCTCCCCACTACACTTTACCATGGCTGCCAGGACTTTAGCATCCCGGCAGCCATGGTAACCATTGAGAAAAAGCTAAACGTCGGATCCGGCAATGCGCCGAAACGACGTTTAGCTCAAGGCCGGATCCGGATCAATGCCTTTCAATGGGCATTAATTCCGGATCCGGCCTTGCGGCAAGTCTTCAGGATTTTTGGCCGGAGCAAAAAGCGCAGCATGCTGCGGTATTTTCTCCAGCCAAAAAACGTTCCGGTCCGGAACTGAAGACATCCTGATGCATCCTGAACGGATTTCTATCCATTCAGAATGCATTAGGATAAAACTGATCAGGATTCTTCCGGCATAGAGCCCCGACGACGGAACTCTATGCCGGAAGAAAAGAACGCAGGTGTGAAAGAGCCCTAAGTCTCTTAAATTGGCCAAAAGGGATGTTTGTCTTCCACTTTTTGAAGTGAAGGCTAGAATACTCAAGGTAACTATTACAGTCAACCTTTTTGAAAAACGTACGAGTTACAATTTCATCACCATTTGCATTCATTTCTAAATCCAAGAATTCAATTCTTGAACGGTCATATGTCCCAGACAGAGTTATACCCCAATTAGAAGAATTCAGATGTTTGATAAAATTCTTGATAGAATCAAAGTCTCCATCCCATATAAAGAACAAGTTGTCTATATAACATCGATATAAGACGATATTATCTGACAACTGGGTGGACTTGTGGATATATTGGTCTTCGAACGCTCCCATGAAAAGGTTTGCAAAACTGGGCACGAACCGCGTACCCATTGCGGTACCTTTACACTGGAGGTATAGTTGTTCACCAAAGGAAAATGTATTGTGTGTCAGGATAAATTGGATGGATTCCAATATAAACGACTTCTGGTCAACAGGTACAGAAGGATCTTTATCAAGAAAAAGATCAACACACTTGATCCCCAATTCATGATTGATATTAGAATATAGGGCCGCAACATCAAGGGCTATCCACGAATATGTGTCCTTCCATGTGATTCCTTTCAGTGTTTTTATTAAAGAGGTTGAATCTTTCAAGTATGAAGGTAGTTGGATAACATATTTTTGTAACAAGATGTCCACATAGTGAGACAAATTGCAGGTCAACAAGGATATCCCAGAAATGATGGGGCGGCCCGGAGGATTTTGAATATCCTTATGAATTTTGGGTAGATGGTAAAAAAGTGCCATTACTGAATCTGTTTTAAGAATATATTCTTGTTCTTTTTTTACTAAGTATATGTTTTGCTGAATCAATGAAAGTTCTCAATGCGACCCTATGTTCCCCAGAAGGATCCTTTTCCAGAAGAAGATAGTAGTCGGTATACGATAGAATGTGGAGAGCTTCTTTAACGTAGTCATCTCTATTTTGGATGACCACGCCTCCACCTTTGTCAGCGTTACGGATGACAATTGAGGTATTTTCATATAGGCTTTTTACTGCCTTGGATTGATATTATGGTTAAAAATAGGTTACTGATGGATGGATCGAAAATCATCCATCACCAGATTGTAAAAAGTGTCTATAAAATTCCCCTTATGATGGGTCGGGTAAAATGTTGAGGGGGGTTTAAGACTCGTGGAAACACATTGTATTGTATCTGAGGTGGATGGGGCCTCATTAGTGTGTTCAATGCTAGGTTTGCTCGCACCATCCAGTAGGCTAAAATGTATTTTTAATGTTAGTTTCCTACCAAAATTGTGTAGATCTAAAAATAAATCAAAACCCTTTATGCCTGATGTTGAGCAAAATGAAAGTCCCCTTGCTAAAAGTGATGTTTCCTCCACATTTAATAGATAGGAGGATAGATTGAAGATTTTAATTTCGTGATCATCTGATTTCTCTTTTGTTAGATTCTTCTTTTTACTTTTACCTCCTCTACATCCTCTTCTAAGTTTTTTCTTTTTACTGATCTTTTCCCCAGAGGATGGAAAAAATTCATAATTGTTACCGTGTTCGGGCTTTTCATTATCGGGTATATCGTGGTGGGTGTGAAAACCGTTGGAAGGGATAAAAAAGAAAAGCTCTGACCTACCAGAGACGTTGTGTTGGACGACTCTGTAAGTCTCGGGCTGACCCGAGAACTTGAATGATTCGGTGACATGTGAATGGAGGCCTGAGTGGGGGAAAACTCATGGAGCGTGATGATTGAATCCAATTCCAAATCAGTAGTGGTAGGTTGTGAGGATGGTGACTTGTGGACCGTGAGATGGCTAGGTTTACACACATATACACATATAGCATACACAGTGCCCCACAATATACAATTTCTTCTGTAAAAGTCATCAGGTGTCATGGGGGGGTAGGCCCTTATTGTTTTTCGCCCCAGGGCCCCATTTCACCTAGAACCGGCCCTGGCTCCAAGTGTCCTCCAGCGAATGCACCACCAGCAACTTGGCCAAATGGCATGTAAAGTCGTTTCCTGGCCATGCATTCCAAAATCAAAGGCTGATGGAGTGGAAGAGGTGGAGTCTGAGCAGGAGAGGGAGAAAATGAGAACAACAGTCTGAAAGGTACTGTATTACACATAGATGCAGCCTGGCTGCCGCAAGGGAGACTGGGAGAATGAAAAAACTAGATTGCATTGGCTAGCTGCCACCTTTGTTTGCCCACAGGATGGGTGATACTGTTTCATGAGATTCAATAGAGCTGTGGTGCCTAACTACCTATGTTTGTGTTTGGCTGCCCACAGCTTATTTTATTCTTGCAGAATTTACACAGGGCAATGCTTCTATCTTCCAACAGCGTGGAGAAAAACTGCCAGACTGGAGATACTCAGGCAGAGCTAGAGGCAACCAAGATTGGCTTAGCTCTAGCATGATTTGAGCCTAATGCACCCGCAATGTCAGTGGCATCACTAGATATCAGAGCAGATATGGCTCTGGCAGTTCTTTGGGAGGATTGTCACCTTTGCTTTTTATTGCTGCAGCTGCAACAACCTTCTTCCTCTGATGTTTCCTAACCCTCAGCACCCAATCCGGCTCCCAGGTCATGTTCAACACATAATTATTATCAGAGTCCTCACCCTCCCTGTTAATTTTATCAGACTGGGAAATATTATGGTGGGCTCCTTTGTCCCCCTCCCCTGCTCTGCATTTTCCCCGACTGACACTGTCGCTGCCCCCACGATTAATACCATGCCTACGGGTTCCACTATTACTACCACCAACATTGCTATGCATGGCGTGCCCCGCCTCATTCTGAATCTCCTCCTCAGGGCAGTCCAAACACTGACTGCTCTCACACAAGTTGTCAGCAAGGAGACTCTCTTGACTATCTGCCCCAGTGTGTGCGTGTGGGCGGGGAGGGGGGTTTGCCAATTCTTGGATAAATGGAAGACTCCCCACAAGGAAGGGCCAGTGAAGACTGAGATGACTCCACCGAACGCCTTCTCTGTGGCAACAAGGAGGAGAAGTGGGAGGAATGCTGTGACACTTGACTCCAAGGTAGGGTGTCAGACTCAGAAGTCAATACTATGTTATCCTGCTGTGACTGAGAGGAAGAGTGAGCCATCCAATCCACAATCTCATCCTCTTTTTACTCAATGATAATGTTGCGCCTTTTTGGAGCCAGGGAGATCTGTGGCCTACTACTACATCTGACCGGATTGCTGGTACTGCTACTAACCACATTCTAGCTCTGGGAGGACAAGGCCTGACCCTGTTTGGTACCCTTCTGCATTTTTGACATTTTTGGGCCTAGTGTACAGTCAGACAAAGTATGGAATGGTTTTCAAGTATGTTTTCTGGAATTTAAAGAGGCGCAATAAAACATCCTTGCCTTTCCACACTGAAGACACTGCTAGTGACAAATGCAATGCAGTATTGTATGTATGTTTAAATATGCAAATTCAGAAAAAAGTTTTCTCAAGTGTAAAAGTTTTCAACCTAATATTAGATTATTCCCCCACTCTCCAACCACCAACACTTAAACTTTCGGGGGAGATGCCCTGACACAGATTTTGGACTAGTATTCCGCATGTTTTCATTCAGAGATTTAAAATGCTCTATGTTGTAAAATTTTAAAACATATGTTGCTATATTTCGTATTTGTATTGCTGTATTTCGCGAAAAAAAAATTGTCTGGAGATACCCTGACTCGCATTTTGGACCAGTATTTCACATTTTCACACGATTTCAAATGCTACCCTCTTTCCTGTAAGACACATGTTACACACGAATATTGCTATATTATGCAAAAAATAAAAATAAACCTTGAACAGTTTGGAGATGCCCTGAAATTGATTTGGACTAGTATTTCACATTTTCGCTCAGAGATTTCAAACACTACCCTCTATATTGTAAGACGTTGCACACTAGTATTGCTATATTTAGCAAAATAAATTAACTGCCTGGAGATGCCCTGACATATTTCGGTCTAGTATTTCACATTTTAACTCAGAGATTTCAAATGCTATTCCCTGTATTGTAAGACACATTTTGCATGCTAGTATTGCTATATTTAGCAAAAATAAATAAAAAATAGACGATGAACAGTCTGGAGATGCCCTGATATTGATTTTGGACTAGTTTTTCACGTTTTCACTCAGAAATTCCGAATGCTACCCTCTGTAATGTAAGACACACACTGCATAATAATATTGCTTAGCAATATTGTTTGCAATAATTTTTTTTGCAAAAAAAGAGACAAAAAACTGAACTCTCTGGAGATACCCCGACACAGATTTCTGACTAGTATTTCATATTTTCAGATTTAAAATGGAACCGTCTGTACTGCAAGACACATGTTGCACATGTACAGTATATTACTATTTGCCCAAACGAAAAAAATATAAATTGAATTATCTGCCCTAACACATATTTTGGTCTAGTATTTCAGATGTTTTTACTGAGATTTATAAAAGCTATCTATATTCTGGATGGTAAAACATACTGTAACTTGTACAATCTCCCCACAAAAAGCTGCATTTCTGTACAAATGAGGATACAAGAAAAATAAATAAATGTTCTTGCAGCTATGTTATTATAAGGCAGAAACTGCAGCTAGAAGGCAAATAAATGTTGTTGTAGATAGCTGCTTATGAGGTTCTATAGCAGGTGCTGCTGTGTTATAAGGCAGTAACTGCAGCTAGAAGGCACTGCCAGGCACACCTAGCCTCAGCTCCTCACTTCTCACTCCCTGGCTGAAAGATTCCTCTGCCTTTCCCTATTCTACACAATCATTCTTCTTTATAGCTTTCCCCATTACTGTTCCTGGCACTAGAATAGAAATTTGATTGTGACTGTACACTGTCTCTAAGATCGTTTTCCGTCAGACACTCCTATACCCATCATCCCTCATTCACCGCCCAACACAGAATGATGTTTTTCTCATTTTGCATGTGCACCTCTCTGCCTGCTGCAGAACTGATTGGCTCATTTAGACTGTCTATCAGCATGTGATCCAATCAGGGCAAGCTCCCCCCACACACTTCCTCTCAGTGGCATGTGAGCATCTTTCTTCTTTCTCCTTTGTGCATTTTCGTCATGTGCAATAAAATGGCTCTGCAAGCCATTTTACTGGATTCATCCAGAGGAACCTGAAAAGCTGGTTGAATAAATTTAGTGAAGTTCATAATGAACTCATTTGCTCATCTCTACTCCAGTGCCTCAATAGGACAGTAGGGGCAAAGAACAAGCCACTATGCTACAGATGGGTCTGGTGCAAGGTTTCTGTTTGTTGGGCTGAATAGCTTAGATTCCTCTTTTAATGGTGTCTCTTGTAATGTACTATTTTAGATGGGCAATATGTGAGCAAGACAGGGTTTGATGGAGTCATTCATTACATTAGGTCTATTAGAGCTAAGCAGAAAATGGAAATTTAGTTTCCAAAGCATTTTCCAATTTGATGTTTCTTAGATTGGGTTTAGCCTGTTGGGCAATGAGTTGTGACAGGGTGATGCATCGTAGCATACTGCATGAAAAGGCAATTGAGCCCTCTGACATGCAGTTTGGACCCCCAATGTGTGCAGAGAGTTACTTGTGCCAACCTTGAGCCCTAAATTAGCATGTTCAAGCTATAATTATTTTGTCTCTTAAGCTTAGTGACACTTTAGCTACTCTCAGGGCAGGTAAATTGAAGGTCTACATACTGCTCCAGAAAATGATTATTTTTAGCAATTTTCAGAACACCTAATTTCTAAGTTATAATGGCTATGTGGCTTCTATGATGGTCATATTCTGCACCTGACCAGGAAAAGGCACAATGAAATTCAGCATACTGGATAACAGCCAAACATGTAGTAAAAAAAAAGAGTTTTGGGAAGCAATAATTTATTGTTTTTGCTTATCATATTTAGAATGGAAATTAATACAGAGATTATATTCAAAACACATTATACACTGTAATCCACAGTGACTAGTACCTAAATGCTGCAACTGGACAGCTTCATATAATCCTTAGTGTTTGAGTTGCATCAATTTTTTCTAAGATTGTGAAATCTTTATGACACCAAACTATATATTGTCCACATTTATTTAAGTACTGTACATAGCATTTCTAGAGCTATATACTGTAATTTTAACTATTCAGTTCTAATGAAACGCATGTATTTGATTAAATGGTAGGAGTTTATTGCATTATGAACAAATTCCTGATATTGTATGTGTGAAATCGCAATAACAATTATGTAATTATGTATGTACAAGCTTAGAGTATATTCTTTTGGCAGGTTCACACAGGTTCTCCGTTTAGCTGATGCGGTAGGCTGTTCACCGCCAGATACCTTTGACTATACAGGGAGTGCAGAATTATTAGGCAAGTTGTATTTTTGAGGATTAATTTTATTATTGAACAACAACCATGTTCTCAATGAACCCAAAAAACTCATTAATATCAAAGCTGAATATTTTTGGAAGTAGTTTTTAGTTTTAGCTATTTTAGGGGGATATCTGTGTGGGCAGGTGACTATTACTGTGCATAATTATTAGGCAACTTAACAAAAAACAAATATATACCCATTTCAATTATTTATTTTTACCAGTGAAACCAATATAACATCTCAACATTCACAAATATACATTTCTGACATTTAAAAACAAAACAAAAACAAATCAGTGACCAATATAGCCACCTTTCTTTGCAAGGACACTCAAAAGCCAGTACTCCACGTTGTGGAGTACTTGGACGCGTGTGATGGAGCATTGTCCTGCATGAAAATCATGTTTTTCTTGCAGGATGCAGACTTCTTCCTGTACCACTGCTTGAAGAAGGTGTCTTCCAGAAACTGGCAGTAGGACTGGGAGTTGAGCTTGACTCCATCCTCAACCCGAAAAGGCCCCACAAGCTCATCTTTGATGATACCAGCCCAAACCAGTACTCCACCTCCACCTTGCTGGCGTCTGAGTCGGACTGGAGCTCTCTGCCCTTTACCAATCCAGCCACGGGCCCATCCATCTGGCCCATCAAGACTCACTCTCATTTCATCAGTCCATAAAACCTTAGAAAAATCAGTCTTGAGATATTTCTTGGCCCAGTCTTGACGTTTCAGCTTGTGTGTCTTGTTCAGTGGTGGTCGTCTTTCAGCCTTTCTTACCTTGGCCATGTCTCTAGCTATTGCACACCTTGTGCTTTTGGGCACTCCAGTGATGTTGCAGCTCTGAAATATGGCCAAACTGGTGGCAAGTGGCATCTTGGCAGCTGCACGCTTGACTTTTCTCAGTTCATGGGCAGTTATTTTGCGCCTTGGTTTTTCCACACGCTTCTTGCGACCCTGTTGACTATTTTGAATGAAACGCTTGATTGTTCGATGATCACGCTTCAGAAGCTTTGCAATTTTAAGAGTGCTGCATCCCTCTGCAAGATATCTCACTATTTTTGACTTTTCTGAGCCTGTCAAGTCCTTCTTTTGACCCATTTTGCCAAAGGAAAGGAAGTTGCCTAATAATTATGCACACCTGATATAGGGTGTTGATGTCATTAGACCACACCCCTTTACAGAGATGCACATCACCTAATATGCTTAATTGGTAGTAGGCTTTCGAGCCTATACAGCTTGGAGTAAGACAACATGCATAAAGAGGATGATGTGGTCAAAATACTCATTTGCCTAATAATTCTGCACTCCCTGTAATGGGATCTGATGGGGATCCGGCTGCTTTAAAGGGAGTCTGTCATCAACATTTCACCTTTGTAACCCTTCCCATAGCTTTCTAGCATCCTTACAGTTAATAAAAACGCTACCTTTATGATCAATCCTGGACTTATAAAACCGGCAAAAAACATCTTTGTAGCATATGCAAATGAGGGCTCACAAGTGCCCAGGGGCGGCGTTACCCTCGTAGGTTCCCTGCTAGCTCAGCCTTTTCTTTGCTTCCCCCGCCCCTTCCTTCCCTCCGCCCGCCGATCCTTTCCCTCTGACAGCCTATCTACTAACTTCTTGTTTCGCTGAGATCCCGCGCCTGCGCACTCAGTCCGTCGGCCGGCGCATGCGCACTGCGATGCCCATTAATTGTACAGCATCACAGTAATAAATGCGCATGTGCCGGCTTCGCGTCGTTAGCCGCCACATGCGCATTAATTACTGACTCCCTTTAAAGCATAGACGTAAGTGCTGGTTTTTCGGCTAGACAAAAAAGGTTGCATGCAATGTTTTTTGTCTGTTTGGATGCCGCCATTTTGGCTGGATCGCCAACATATTTGTCTGCTCATATGGAATTATGTTGACTTACTGTGAATATTTTTGAGAATATGCATGTTTGGAAAGGACATCCATATGCATGCCTTCATTTATGTTATGAGCATATGTTTGCATGTATATAGTAAAGATTAGTGATAGTAGAGCCGTATATTTTACCAATAAAGAGGATTGATTGCGCACTTCTGGACTCGTCTGCTACTTTACCAACCAGGCTGTACACCCAGGGCATATGCGTCAACCTCTAACAACTTACAAGCGATCCCGGCATAGGGGGGTGACTTGCCACAGGTCTTGAGTTTATCCTGGTGGTGACCCCCCTGTGAAGTGAGTGGATTTTTACCAGTGATTTTACTTTTATTATTATCTTTATGTTTTTAACATTTCTGAAGAATTGACACCTTCCTTATGCATCTATATTTCATTCCATTTTAGTGTTGCACGATTTAATAATTGACCTAATACTATTATAAGCGTTACCTTATTCCTGTGCCCTTCTTACCAGTCCCTAGCACCTGTGGTTGGTGACTTTTGATTACCTCATCGATTAATAAACAACATCACTTACTTATATTCTGTCTTTTGGGAGATTGGCGCTCAACCTTTACTACTTTTATACAGTGACCGGTGTGACACTCGGGGTGGGTGACCACCCCTTGTTCCCTACCCACTACTGATCTATTCCAACTTCTCCATGGTGTTTAGCTTTGTCCTACACCAGGGCAGCCTCTCCATCTTACTATTTTCATTTTTTCCAATTCTTTCATCGTACGGTTACTGGTGGCGCCCCTTCTCTATCATTCTCTTCAGGGGCAAAGCACAGTCCCTTGTAGCTTTTGGATAGCCTCCTTCTTTTTTCTTTTCTCCACTTTTGCTCCAAATAGCCCGTTCACCTTTTCTGTGTCGCACAAAGACACGGTGGTTGGAACCAAAGATCTCAAATTTGGACTCATCAGACCAAAGCACAGATTTCCACTGGTCTAATGTCCATTCCTTGTGTTCTTTAGCCCAAACAAGTCTCTTCTGCTTGTTGCCTGTCCTTAGCAGTGGTTTCCTAGCAGATATTCTACCATGAAGGCCTGATTCACACAGTCTCCTCTTAACAGTTGTTCTAGAGATGTGTCTGCTGCTAGAACTCTGCGTTGCATTGACCTGGTCTCTAATCTGAGCTGCTGTTAACCTGCGATTTCTGAGGCTGGTGACTCGAATGAACTTATCCTCTGCAGCAGAGGTGACTCTTGGTCTTCCTTTCCTGGGGCGGTCCGCATGTGAGCCAGTTTCTTTGTAGCGCTTGATGGTTTTTGTGACTGCACTTGGGGACACTTTCAAAGTTTTCCAAATTTTTCGGACTGACTGACCTTCATTTCTTAAAGTAATGATGGTCACTCGTTTTTCTTTACTTAGCTGCTTTTTTCTTGCCATAATACAAATTCTAACAGTCTATTCAGTAGGACTATCAGCTGTGTATCCACCTGACTTCTCCACAACACAACTGATGGTCCCAACCCCATTTATAAGGCAAGAAATCCCACTTATTAAACCTGACAGGGCACACCTGTGAAGTGAAAACTATTTCAGGTGACTACCTCTTGAAGCTCATCAAGAGAATGCCAAGAGTGTGCAAAGTAGTAATCAAAGCAAAAGGTGGCTACTTTGAAGAACCTAGAATATGACATATTTTCAGTTGTTTCACACTGTTTTGTTATGTATATAATTCCACATGTGTTAATTCATAGTTTTGATGCCTTCAGTGTGAATCTACAATTTTCATAGTCATGAAAATAAAGAAAACTCTTTGAATGAGAAGGTGTGTCCAAACTTTTGGTCTGTACTGTATATATATATTCGGCATTACGAATATATAGCACTATATTCTAAATATTTGAGAATTCTTGAAGTGCCGATATTTGCGATAAAAATTTGCTTTTTGAATATTCGCTCTCAACACTAGTAAAGATGAATATGTGTTTGTGCATATATGTAGCACGTGTGCATATTTCTGTGTTCATGTCAGCACTAAATGTTTTGAGGGTGCCATATGGCAGAATTCTTTGGTGGGCCCCAGATGGTGCTTTTCTTTGGACTCTATATGGCACTATTATTAGGCTTCTATATGGTGCTATTATTTGATCATTGGATTGCACAATTATTTCAGCACTTCTTGGCACAGTGATTTGGACATATAGAGGAATTATTACACAGATGCTGTAAGGCGTTGCTACTTGGGCACTTCCCTGGTGTCAGTTTCTGAGTATGATATGGCAAAATTTAGGTGGGAGATTTTGTAAGCAGTATTATTAGTACTTTGAAATGCATTATTTTATGGACCACATGAATATTGTATGGCACTAGTATTTGTAGAATTGACAGCATGGAGAAATAGACACATATCCTCTCTCCCTCTAAGCTACCAATATTTTACACATGTGAACTACACTACATTATCTATGATGGTATATGTTGTGGCACCTGGCTTATCTCACAGACTGATTCAGATTACAGAATATACAATATTCTGTTAGTGGATTTAGAGGAAACTGCCTCTTTCATTTGACTTAAGACAGAATCTCATAGACAAAACATTTTTGGATTCATGTCGATTAGCGTTTTGAAAGGGTTTAGCTCTTTGATGTGATCGTTAAAGTCCGGCAATGCCAGGTTGCTTTCTCTATACAATGAAATGTAAATGGTGTTTAAATAGGGCAACTGTCCTGGCATGATATTTTCTTTCATGCCACCTACACCCCAGGCAAGGACACCAGAGGAGAGATGTGATTCCCAGGGTGAGCTCCAGTAATCAGCTATTTGTGATGGAATTCTATCTGGCCTGGTCTCCAAGGGATGAGATACACGAAGACAAGGAAAAGAGGGGTCAGGAATTAGTATGCAGGAATATCTGATCAGCCAAAGTAATTTTCTTTAATAATCATATTCATACTGCCTGCTTTCTGCACACTAGAAGAATTAAGTATTTAATAGTAATATATTTCATCTGGCAGCAGTTCCGTTTCGTTAGGAGCCTGGAGGAGGAGGGGGGAGAGGAGGAAGATGAACTGGAATAGAATTTATTATTTATTGTTTAACTTCTTCTTTTCCTTCACGTTACATTTGTTTAAAGTTTGAAGATGGGTCAGTTGAAGAATATTGTGGATTATGTTGAGAATTATACTGTGGTACAATAGGTTTTATTTTACTTTCCTCTGACTGTTGTTAGATTAGAAGAGTCTCACAGAACAAAACTTACAAGAGACGGATATTATTTCTGTTTTAATCAAATTAATTGAATCAAATGAGCAATATAGCATTCTGCTTTTGGCTGATGAGACACCATTGACTCCACAGAACTGTTTTCCCCAATATAAGAAGGTGGCATCTATTGTCCTGTTCACTTTGATCCTTGCAGTGGGTGCTGCATATATTCATTGTATACGGTATATAGATTTGTACCATTTATGATTCTAAATACGTGCAAAATATTAAAGGGATTGTCTACCTTCAGGCTTTCAGGGGACTTTTGGCCAGACTCCCACTCCCCACTTTGCTGGAACTGCGGAGGAAAGCCTACCATGTTCCCCACTACTGGTTTCCACTGGTAAACTTGCTACTTGACATCATTCTTGTGGCTACTGCAGCCAATGACATGCCAAAGCTTTGAGATGTCCCCCATGTGTCATGTGACATAGAGACTTAACTTATGGGGGGGGGGGGGGATATGTCACCGCTGCAGTGGCCACATGAACTCTATCAAACAGGATGTTTACTAGTGTGGACTAGAGCATGTTAGCAGTGGGTGTGGACAGAAGGAGCCAAAGCCCAGCAGCGAGCTGGAAGCTGTTAAATATTCTTCCTTCCAGATCAGGTGACATGGAGAGGGGTCCTGGCCAAAAGGCCCCCAAAGGTGGGTAACACCTGCAAATGGCAGATATGTGAGTTGTTATGTTGTAGACTGGTATAGTCATATTTTGGGTCTTGCCCACATAAAATTAATCCATTGATGCCCATTTACTATTACAGAGTATATGGCCTCATGTGCATGACTGGATTTTTTTTAGATAACACACTGACCTATTCATTTCTATGGGGCCCATGCATGCATCCATATTTTTTGCAGATCCTTGTACCCATTGAACTAATTATGGAAAGTGTCCTATCCTGGTCTGTACTGTGAATGAGAACAGTCCTCTCTATTCGCCAGCAAATATATTAAACAATTGTTTAGCTACATGTCTTTGCACTTAAGGCAGTCTTCCAACCTCTATAATGTCCCCCCTATTGCTGGACCCCTCATATAGGTTATATTTACCCCGCTCCCCAGCACCCGCATCGCTCCTGATGCCTGCAGGGCTGATGTTGAATCTCGGATCAAAACATCCAACAAGGTGGAGTGGGGCGATCGGTCAGCCAAAAGCAGACCACGACAGGGACGAGCCACCCTATCATTACCCGTGATGCTGCAGCGGCCATTCGGGCATCAGAAGTGATGTGGGTGCCGCGGAGCGGGGTGAATATAACCTATATTAGGGGTCCGGGCATTAGGGTTGGATAACCCCTTCAAGATGCTTCCTAATAGAGCTGTAGAAGCAGCACTAACTATAAACAATAGCTGTTATTTGGCTTCTGTTAAAACTAGTTACTTTTAATATGACCATCCTTGAAGAGATGCTGGCATCAAGGGTTTAGTTTTACAGCATCCAAAATGAATATGATAGATCAGTTTTCTAACCGATCCTAAGAGATCCCACTTCCCTATACTGGACCAGGTAGGTGTGTATTTATTTACCACACAGTGCACCAGAATAGTGCACCAGACAGTCTACCATATTCTCGATGGAAAGGAATGTATCATCTGAGAGAAAATAGGCCAAATTCCAAGCACATTTCCATTTACAGTATATTGATTTTATCAGCTTCTTATCAATGTTTTACTTACCATTCAAGGACTCTGTACATTTTTCTGATGTTGCCCAGTACAAATAAGTGGATCCACTTGCATCAAAATTAAAGATGGTACTTCCGTTTTTAGACATGTATGGTAAAGGTGTAAAGTATAGGACTTGCTACATTCTAGGTTAAACATACAAGTGAAACGTGCACTGACTAACCATGTCCCAAAGTGAGCAAAACATAAAGCAAATATGATCTTGCAAAATAGGTCAGTGTTGAGCATTTTTAGGTGAATATGTCCCCAGGTTTATGTTGCTCTATCACAGTGCAGCATAATGTAGCAACAGAGACTCGGATTTCATGGTGCGTCCCTTGCTTTGTTTCTTGTCCATTATACTCATAAGCAGAGGGCAGTTGATTGACAGCTTTCTCCCCATTCTTGGCCTAAGGAGAAAGCTGGTACTCAGCAGTAGGTGGGTTGAGGGAGCCGGCAGCTCATGAATATTGAGGACTCCACAGCCCACAAACAGCATTGTGAGGACTCAGTGAGTGATCTAATACTGGAAAGGGAGTCTCCGTCATTACTTTATGGTGCCCTCAGATAGGGCAGCATAAATCTGGTGACAGATTCCTTTCAAAGAACCTGTCTTATTAAACATCAAAATATCCCATTATATATATCTATATATATATCTATATATATATACACAAAAATAATGATAACTGATATCCAAAAATATCCAAACTATTAATATACACAAATTAAATACCAAAACAATTATGTGTGGTGGAAAAAAAAATGGCTGATTAGCTGTCTTTTGGTCACTTTGCCCAACTCAAAAAGTTAATATAAAGTGATCAAAGAGTCAAATGTACCCCAAAATGGTACCAATAAAATCTAGTTTGCCCCACAAAAACAAGCCCTCAAACAGCTCTATAGAAGGAAATATAAAATAGGTATGGTTGTCAAAATATGTAAAGAAACTTTTTTCAAAGTAGTAAAACTTAATAAAAACTATATAAATTTCATATTGTCATAATTATACTGAGTCATCATGTTAGTCTGTATTTAAAAAAAAAATTATGGCCTTTTAAGGCAGGAAGGAAAAAATGAAAATACAAAAGTCATTTAAAGGATTGTCACATCTCGGCTTTTCATGTCTGAGATGGAAATAACCCACAGTAAGGCCCCTTTAACACAAGCAAATTTTCCACGAGGGTGCCTGCACAGAATCCGGACCCATTCATTTTAATGGGTCTGTGCACATGTGCGTTGGTTTTCACACATCACTTGTTAGTTGCATGAAAATCGCAGCATGTTCTATATTCTGCGGTTTTCACACAACACTGGCCCCATAGAAGTGAAAGGAGCTGCGTGAAAATAGCATCACATCCGCAAGCAAGTGCAGAAGTGATGCGTTTTTCACGGAATGTTGCTAAGAGATGTTGTTTGTATACATTCAGTTTTTTATCACGCGTGTGCAAAACGCGTTGCACCAGCGTGATAAAAACTGAACTGAACGCGATCGCAGACAAATCTAAATGGGGCTCAGCTGTTTCTGTAATTTCCATAGCAGTGAATGGGAGCTGCTCAAACAGTGTAGCTTGCTGTGCTATGCTGTTTGTGTAGCCCATTCACTATGAGAGTTTCAGAAACAGTGAAGTGCTGGCCCGCCAGCATTTCCATAACTCCACCTCCCTGAGCCGGTGCATACTGTGGGTTATTCCCATCTCGGAGATAAAAGGATGAGATAGAACAACCACTTTAAGGAGTTGGTACAGCCATAACTGTTTTAGAATAAAACTACTACAGCAGCAAACCTTTAAAAATTCTATTCTGCATTGATTACTCATAATGCAAAATACAGTCACTGTATGTGAATATAAAACTAGTGAATTTACACTGACATGTACTTACTACCTGTACTTTATGTACAGAGATGGTTGTTGTTGTTTTTTTTCTTTAAAAAATCATGTATAATTTATGAAGTTACCTCTAATTTTGTCATTCCAATTCAGGTTTATATTAAACGGGATATCAGACTTAGGCCTCTTTCACACTACAGTATGTTGAATTCAGTGTTTTGCGTTCCATTTTTCACGGATCCGTTGTTCCGTTTTTTGCTTCCGTTGTGGTTCCGTTTCCGTTCCGTTGTTCCGTTCCGTTTTTCCGTATGGCATATACAGTATACAGTAATTACATAGAAAAAATTGGGCTGGGCATAACATTTTCAATTGATGGTTCCGCAAAAAACGGAACGGATACGGAAGACATACGGATGCATTTCCGTATGTGTTCCGTTTTTTTGCGGACCCATTGACTTGAATGGAGCCACGGACCGTGATTTGCGGCCAAATATAGGCCAAATATGTTCTATCTTTTCAACGGAACGGAAATACGGAAACGGAATGCATACGGAACACATTCCGTTTTTTTGCGGAACCATTGAAATGAATGGTTCCGTATACGGACCGTATACGGAACGCAAAAAACCGACCGCAAAACAGAAAAAAAAAACGGTAGTGTGAAAGAGGCCTTAACCCCTTAAGGACTCAGCCCTATTTCACACTAAGGACTTTAAGTGCTGATAACTTTAAAACGCTTTGACTTATCCACGCCATTCTGAGATAGTTTTTTCATCACATATTGTACTTCATGACAGTGGTAAAATGAAGTAAAAAAAATCTTTTTTATTTATAAAAAAATACCAAATGTACAATTTTTTTTAAAAAAATTGCAAATTTCCAAGTTTCAATTTCCCTACTTCTATAATACATAGTAATTCCTCCAAATGTTATTAATTTACATTCCCCATATGTCTACTTTATGTTTGGATCATTTTGGGAATGATATTTTTTTTGGGGGGGATGTTACAAGGCTTAGAAGTTTAGAAGCAAATCTTGAAATTTTTCAGAAATTTTAAAAAATCTAATTTTTAGGGACCAGTTCAGGTCTGAAGTCACTTTGCGAGGCTTACATAAAAGAACCACCCAAAAATGACCCCATTCTATAAACTACACCCCTCAAGGTATTCAAACCTGATTTTACTAACTTTGTTAACCCTTTAGGTGTTCCACAAGAATTAATGGAAAATAGAGATACAATTTCAAAATTTGACTTTTTTGGCAGATTTTCCATTTTAATAATTTTTTTTCCAGTTACAAAGGAAGGGTTAACAGCCAAACAAAACTTAATATTTATGGCCCTGATTCTGTAATTTACAGAAACACCTCATATGTGGTCGTAAACAGCTGTACCGGCACATGGCAAGGCGCAGAAGGAAAGGAATGCCATACTGTTTTTGGAAGGCAGATTTTGCTGGACTGTTTTTTTTTGACACCATGTCCCATTTGAAGCCCCCCTGATGCACCCTAGAGTAGAAACTCAAAAAAGTGGCCCCATTTATGAAACTACGGGATAGGGTGGCAGTATTATTGATACTAGTTTAGGGTACATATGATTTTTGGTTGCTATTCTATATTACACTTTTTGTGAGGCAAGGTAACAAGAAATAGCTGTTTTGGCACCATTTTAATGTTTTGTTATTTACGTATACTTTTTTTAATGTATGTTTTACACAATGATTTCATTTTGAAGCAAAAAAAATCATGTTTTAGTGTTTCCATAGTCTGAGAGCCATAATTTTTTCATTTTTTTCGGCGATTACCTTGGGTAGGGTATGATTTTTGCAGGATGAGATTACGGTTTTATTGGCACTATTTTGGGGTGCGTGTAACTTTTTGATCGCTTTTTACAGTGTTCATCTGAGGGGTTAGGTCATGTGATATTTTTACAGAACCAGTCGATACGGACGCGGTGATACCTAATATGTATACTTTTTTTTTATTTATGTAAGTTTTACACAATAATATAATTTTTGAAACAACAAAAAAATCATGTTTTAGTGTCTTCATATTCTGAGAGCCATAGTTTTTTCAGTTTTTGGGCAATTATCTTAGGTAGGGTCTCATTTTTTGCAGGATGAGATGACGGTTTGATTGGCACTATTTTGGGGTGCATATGACTTTTTGATCGCTTGCTATTACACTTTTTGTGATGTAAGGTGACAAAAAATTGTTTATTTAGCACAGTTTTTATTTTTTATTTTTACGGTGTTCATCTGAAGGGTTAGGTCATGTTATGTTTTCATAGAGCCGGTCGATACGAACACGGCGATACCAAATATGTATACTTTTTTATCTCACAGGCTCTTCACCGGAAGGCAGCGCGATGCCTTCCTTAGACATCGCTTGGCCTTCCATGCCATCGGGTCCCCACAGCCGCATGGGGACCTGATGGCACTGCTTGATCGCAGCCGCAAACCGCAGGTCTGAATTGATGGGACCCCCCGACGTTGTGACAGGATGCCCACTGAATGATTTCAGCGGGCATCCTGTCACAATTAACCCCCACCGCCATAGAAGACTATGAAAAGGTAAAAAACTGAAAAATGGTAGAAAAAGTGGAAAGGAGGCATGAGTGAGTATGCTAGTATGCTTGCTTCAAAAAACTGTTTGATTTATTTTTTAAAGAGAATCTGTCACCAGCGACCTCCCTATCAAACTGTCTGTATGGACACCTAGATGTGGTTCACCTGATTAAAACACAGTTTTTCTTTTGTTGATCTGAGGCTCCATTCCCGAGTTAGGATACTTTTTCTTAATGTACTAACTACAGAAATAAGTGGAGCTTTGGTGCAATAAGAGCAATGGTGACTCCTTCATTGCACCAAATATCTCATTTACATATTAAGAAAAAGTATCATAACTCGGGAACGGAGCCTCAGATCAACAAAAGAAAAACTGTGTTTTAATCAGGTGAATCACATCTATGTGTCCATACAGACAGTTTGATAGGGAGGACGTTGGTGACAGATTCTCTTTAAAAATTAAATCAAACAGTTTTTTGCTGCAAGCATACTAGCATACTCACTCATGCCTCCTTTCCACTTTTTCTACCATTTTTCAGTTTTTTACATTTTCATAGTGTTCTAAGGCAACGCTCTTTGAGCCTCATCAGAAAGCTAGGCATCCCCATTGGCTAAAACAAAAGCTGGGTAAACTAAGCCTCCCTTCTCCTATGTGACTACCTTAGAAGCCCACCCTCCTGCTTTTCATCTAAATAAAGGTACCACACATTGAACTCCCCTACTTACAAGGAGGGAGCATTATACATCTTCTGTGACATTTTTTGTATTTTGTTGACTCAGAGAGCGGACTGAATCATAAGATCATAAGATGAAAACATACAGCGAGGTTGCATATACTTTTTAAAGGCTGGGTTGGATCACCCCTTTAAAGAGCGCTCTTATGATATGTGCTTTTGGCACTCACAGTAGTGGGAATGAGAGAAGGTCAGTACTTCCCAGAGACTAGAGGCTTCTTACATCACAAAACACACTGCTCAATTCTCAGTAAATCTGGAGTGTACGGAATGCAAGTGGCTTTTCACTTCTTAATTGTCACAGGACGTCCCACAATCTAGACACACAAACTGGTATTTCACTGTGTTTGTGAGCTAACTGGGAACAGAGAGACGTGGGCCTTCCCGCTGCCTCTAATGAAAACCTTTAATCATATTCAAATAGGTTACTGTTCAGGGGGAAAATAGAAATATGGATTTGATGGCAATAAATTTCCATCGCTGGCTAAGCCCAGTGCTTAATTGTCCTGTCCCAGGGCTCACACATTTCATTGTTCGTTAGGTGCTTAAGTCCCAGTTCTCATTTTGTGTCGGTGACATTACTGCTGATGGCTCTAATACGCTCATAATTTGAAAGGGGATTTGCATGATAGAACGCAGAGTATTAAAAGAAAAGAAAAAAAGAGGAGAGGGGGGTGGGGGCGAAGGAGTGTGTGGGGGGAGTGTGGATCTAGCTTTCACTTAAAAAAGTCACTTTCTTCAAAGTCAAATCATTGTTTTCATTAAAGTAGAAAAGCTGCACATTGAGTTCAGCCGTGGCCGGTATTAGTCTTATTGTTCCTAATGGTTATTAATTATTAGGCTGAGTACTGTGATGAGGATGTGATGTCCCTGATGTCCTTGCTTCTGAAGGGTGTGTGCTTGCATTTATGTGACTGTGAAGGTGAGAGTAGGTACAACGATGAAAATTGCTGTGATGTGGGTACAGTTGGCAGCATTCCTCTTACAAAGTGTATGTAAAGATATACCTTATACCTTGTATATCTCCATCCCGTTTATTCATTGATTTAGTATTCTCATAAGAAAAAAAAACAACCTCGCAAAAATACTAAGTTCTAAGTTGAGTTCTTTGTCTTAGTATTCGACTGTCCTTAAACCCATTCATTGGAAGCTTTCGTTTTCTCCCTGTGAACGTCTAATTATCATTCATAACAATTGTTAACCATAATTATTGTTTAAAAGGAGATAGAATGTGACGGCTTAGTTTATTTATATTTTTATTTAAAGTTTAAAAAATACTTTTTTCTATTTTTCTTTTCTAGACAAATTTCTAACCAGATACATTTTACTGCATTATATTTACCATACAAGTAGAAATAATGCCTCACTTTGTAAAAAAAAATCTTCAGATTGGTATATGCCAAAAAACTAACCCTTCATATTACAAATGAAACCAGGTTTAGTGTATTTGCAGACATTTGCATGGTAATGCCTTTCACTCACCAATGTCATTGATGACCATCTCTTTACAACTCTGCAGAACATGTCGGCACTATATATATGAATAAAATAATAATAATGTGTGCCCAAAGCCAATGGTATGTTTACACAAGACAGATTTTTTTGCGACTCAGGACCCCTCTCATATATCTGAATGGGTATTTTTGTATAGCAAGCACAATGATTTCTGTGAGCTCCATTCAGATGAATGAAAACAGTCACAAAAATATCTGCTACAAATCTTCCACATGCGAATTTACCCTAAGGCTGAGTTCACACGGGCGAGATTTCCGCGCGGGTGCAATGCGGTAGGTGAACGTATTGCACCCGCACTGAATCCGGCACCATTCATTTCTATGGGGCTGTGCACATGAGCGATTTTTTTCACGCATCACTTCTGCAATGCTTTAAAATCGCAGCATGCTCTATATTCTGCGTTTGTAACGCAGGACAGGCCCCATAGAAATGAATGGGGCTGAGTGAAAATCGCAAGCATCCGCAAGCAAGTGCGGATGCGGTGCGATTTTCACTCATGGTTGCTAGGTGACAGTCTATTCACTGTATTATTTTCTCTTATAACATGGTTATAAGGGAAAATAATAGCATTCTGAATACAGAATGCTTAGTACAAGGGCAATTGAGGGTTAAAAAATAAAAAATAAATTAACTCACCTTGTCCTCTTCATCGCGCAGTTCCCGGTCTCTTCTGATGAGCTGTCGGCTAAAGGACCTTTGGTGACGTCAGATCACATGCTCCAATCACATGGTACATCACCACGGTGATGTACCATGTGATTGGAGCATGTGATCTGACGTCACCAAAGGTCCTTTAGCCGACAGCTCATCAGAAGAGACCGGGAACTGCGCGATGAAGAGGACAAGGTGAGTTAATTTATTTTTTATTTTTTTAACCCTCAATTGCCCTTGTACTAAGCATTCTGTATTCAGAATGCTATTATTTTCCCTTATAACCATGTTATAAGGGAAAATAATACAATCTACACTACAACTAACCCAAACCTGAACTTCTGTGAAGAAGTTCGGGTCTGGGTACCACAGTCGGTTTTTTATCACGCGAGTGCAAAACACATTGCACCCGCGTGATAAACACTGAACATCGGAACGCAATCGCAGTCAAAACTGACTGCAATTGCGTACCCAATCGCGCGGGTTTGCCGCAATACACCGGGACGCATCCGGACCTAATCCGGACACGCCCGTGTGAACCCAGCCTAAGGCCTCTTTCACACAAGCATAACAGATTGACTCCGGATGCGTTCAGGGTGCGTTCAGTGAAACTCACACCATTTTGCAAGCAAGTTCAGTCAGTTTTGACTGCGAATGCGTGGCATTGTTAGTTTTTTTTTTTTGCGCGAGTGCAATGCATTTTGCACGCGCGTGATAAAAAACCGAATGTGGTACCCAGACCTAAACTTTGTCACTGAAGTTCGGGTTTGGGTTCGGTGTTGTGTAGATTTTTATTATTTTACCTTATAACATTGTTATAAGGGAAAATAGTAGCATTCTTAATACATAATGCTTAGTAAAATGTGCCTTAAGGGGTTAAAAAAAAATAAAAAATTAGCTCACCTCATCCACTTGATCGCGCAGTCGGCATGATCTTCTTTCTTCTTCTTTTTGGACCTGCAAAAGGACCTTTGATAACGTAATCGCGCTCACCATGTTGTGAGTGCGGTGATGTCAGCACAGGTCCTGCTGAATGAAGATAGAAGGATGTTATAAGGGAAAATAATACAGTGAATAGACTTTACTGGGGTCCGGGGTTACTCATCCCTATCATCTCCTAGCAACTATGCGTGAAAATCGCACCGCGTCCGCACTTGCTTGCGGATGCTTGCGATTTTCACGCAGCCCCATGCTGCGATTTTCACGCAACGTGCAAGTGATGTGTGAAAATCACCGCTCATCTGCACAGCCCCATTGAAGTGAATGGGTCCGGATTCAGTGCGGGTGCAATGCGTTCACCTCACGCATTGCACCCACGCGGAAAACTCGCCTGTGTGAAAGGGGCCTAAGTGTCTTGTAAGTGGTTGTTTTCTATGCAAAGTGCAAGTTTAGCAAACAGCTTATCGCTATAAAGTTTGAGGACAAAGAGGGATTCTTGCGAAAATTGGAACGCAATTCCTCTCCATTATCATGCTGTAATCCTGAGTGCACCTGACATGCCAAACCTGTCCAATGCTTCTAACGCGACAAAATGATTCTTAAATATTTTCATTTTCTTCAGTAACTGAAAGGGAGGGGGGAAGCGGCAGGACTAGCAGAGAAGGGGGGTGGGATAGAGGGTTAATAGGCTGCAGTGACAGCAGAGTGTCCACATTGGGAAAAGATTAATGACAAAAATTAATCGCATGACCTTTCTTTGGAGAAGCTGGAGGTGAGGCAGGCCATTAAAGACTCTTATGTTGTAATTAACGTTTGAGGGGAGAAGAGAGCACCTCCAGAATGGATGTGATCGTTTAATTAGGGTTATGCGTCAGTGCCACAACCGGTTCAGAGAAGTCATAATTTAACCATAGCTTTAAATTACATTGCCTCAGCGTGGATGGCAGAGTTTAATGGCAGGCGACTCAAGCTGCTGATACCGCGAAAAACAATTAGGCAAACAGCACAAATGAGAAACTCATTAAATAATATGAAAGGTAATAACTTCATGTTGGTATGGTTAAAAATAGACAACAAAGTGCACATTTATGTTAAGCGCTATTTATGAACTTGCTCCATTCATGATTATTTGTGTATAGAGTATATTCTAAAATATATAGGTATGTTGAATTGTGATATGCAATATATAATATTTATGATAAGTAAGATACACATAAAAATGGCTAAGCTGTATATGTTCTGCACTTACTGCGGGTTCAATTTCCAGATCAACATTTTTGGGATAGCAAACCTCCTGTAGCATGCTTTTCACTGTTAACTATTCGCAATTTTTTTTGTTTAAGCCACACATGTTATTCAGTGTCAGTATACTATTTTATTTTCTGCTTAAAAGGAAGTGAGTTACCTATTGTTTAAATCAAGAATAACTTTTATAAGATAAATCATTTTTTTTATATTTTTTGGTTTTATATATATATTTAAGTTTCCATGTCATTGTTCATATGTGCAGCGCTATGGAATGGTGCTTTAATAAATAATAATAATAATTGTCTGAAAAATTCTAAAACCCTGTAGGTTTCACTCTTGTTCATAGCAGTAATCTGTGGCACAGCGAAGATAAGGTCAGAATGGATTTTGCATAAAAGATTTCCTCTTACCCGTCGTACCCATCCTGACCTTATCTCCACTGTGCCACAGATTACTGCTGTAAACAAGGACTGGGAAGACTGAAAATGGTGGCAGGACAGAATATATGCGGTATAAATATGCACATTGAAAAATACATCAAAGATTTAGTGTCGTGGCTTACTTCCATAAATTCCTGAACTGCGAGGATCACTTTTCAGCAGTAATCTCATTATCATCACAGGCAGAATTACAATATAAGGTATCACAGTAGGTTATGGTAACAACTTATAAACTCCTCTCCCTGCACAATGACCTATGCACAGATCGCAGGGGACGTCTAGAAAAATCTTCCATAAGGCGTCTTTCGCACAAGCGAGTTTTCCGTCCGGGTGCGATGTATGAAACAAACACATAGCATCCGGAAAGAATCCTGACCTATTCATTTTAATGGGTCACACATCATCTCTGCATTCAGGAAAAATCGTAGCATGTTCTATAATCTGGTTCCACAGAAGTGAATGGGGCTTGCATGATAAACAGATTCCATCCAGGTGCAATGCATTTTCCACAGATGGCAGCTAGGAGATGTAGATGTTATTCATCCGGTTTTTTTATGGGCGTGAAAAACGCACCCGCGTAGAAAAAACTGAAACACTGAACACGGTCAAAATTGACTGAACTTTCGTGCAAAAACATCATTTTTTCCTGAACTGTTCCTGACACAATCCGCATTGCTCGTGTGAAAGGCGCATTATGCCTCATTCACACATTAGTGTTTTGGTCAGTGATTTCCATTAGTGGTTGTGAGCTAAAACCAGGATTGGAGCCTCTACAGACGCTCCTGGTTTTGGCTGAAAATCACTGATGGAAATCACTGACCAAACACTGATGTGTGAATGAGGCTTAAATGTTTAAAGGTTACCAAACATCTCATGTCCATTTCCTCATGCACACGACCGTGCCCTTTTTTGCGGTCCGAAAATTGCGGATCCGCAAAAAACGGATGCCACCCGTGTACCTTCCGCAATTTGCGGAACGGAACAGGAGGCCCATTATAGAGATGCCTATTCTTGTCCGCAAAATGGACAATAGGGCAGGACTCATAATTTTTGTGGGGTCACGGAACGGAGCAACGGATGCAGACAGCACACAGAGTGCTCTCCACATCTTTTGCGGACCGATTGAAATGAATGGTTCCATATAAGGACCATATACGGAATCAAAATACGGTCCGTATATGGAATGCAAAATACTGTTGTGTGCATGAGCCCTAACTGTAATCCATGTGGCAGCTGTAAGGCCTCTTGCACACGAACATTGTGTGCAAATGGCCGTATTGAATGAGTCCGCAATCACAGAGATGCAGAACAGAAGCACGGATGGGAACCCCACGGAAGCACTACGGAGTGCTTCCGTGGTATTTCTGTCCATGCACAGTGAAAAAATAGAACTTTTTTTGCGGTGCGGACAGATCACTGACCCATTCAAGTTGAATGGGTCTCGATCCGTCCCGGCTGCCGCACAGATGTTGCCCGTGCATTGGAGACAGCAAATTGAGGTCCCCAATGCACGAAACGGATGCACAACGTTCACATGCAAGAGGCCGAAAGCATATCAATAAATGCTGTTAAGAACAACTCAGGCAAGATGGCAGCCCCCATAATCAGGTGCAGAAAATAGAACAAAAAACTTCAATTAGAAAATAAAAGAGTGTGTGTAACTATTTGGTTTGGATTATAAAAAAAAAAAAAACTGGAGATGATAGCATAGATTTATTTTCTTAGTATTTGACAGGTGCAAATTAACCCATTTGTGACAAGCCTGGTTTAGGCCTTATTGATCATGCAATAGTTTTTTTTTTTTCATTTTTTATCATCACATTACAAGAGCTTTAATGGGAACCTGTCACTGGGATTTTGTGTATAGAGCTGAAGACATGGGTTGCTGGATAGCCGCTAGCACATCCGCAATACCCAGTCCCCATAGCTCTGTGTGCTTTTATTGTGTACAAAAAAAACAATTTGATACATATGCAGATTAACCTGAGATGAGTCAGAGCTTGAAAATATGACTCTTCTCTGGTCACACATGATCACTTCTATAATACAGTGTACTGCTTATGCAGTACAGTGTATTACACTGTCAGTGCTATACTGACTGGCACCAGCAGGCTGTTCCCCACAATCTTATTTACAATCTCATTCTTTTTATCATAAAATGAACAATAGTCACACAATATTCACTATGAGAAAGTACGACTTTTCCATTAATTATATAATTCTTTCTTTGTAGCCATGCTATGTATTTTCCGCATACATTAAGCATATGTGTTTATCCTACCTCCAAAAAATCTGGATGTCTACTGAGAGCCTTGTTCCAGGCAATAATCATCACTATAAAATAACACAGGAAGAGACAAATGCACCCTCATCTGCATGACTTTACAGCGGGTGGTCTACTGCAATGCAGCCTCATGGTGATGAGGGCACAACCTGGAAACCCATCCTTACTGTTTAGGAGCACCCTATTTAATGACAAAAGTATGCACAAGTGTGAAATCTGATATTAATAATAATAATCAATATGAAAATGGCAATACATATCTACATTATTTGCTTAGGCTACATTCACACAGGCATTTTAAATTCCGTTTGTGAGATCCGTATCAGGAATCTCACAAACAGTTCAAAACGGATCAGTTCAATCCAATGCATTGTGAATGGATAAGGATCCGTTCACAATGCATCAGTTTGGCTCCGTTCCGCCTCCATTCCGCTCTGGATGTGGACACCAAAACGTTGCTTGCAGCGTTTTGGTGTCCGCCTGGTGATGCGGAGCCAAACGGATCCGTCCTGACTTACAATGTAAGTCAATGGGGACGGATCCGTTTTCACTGACACAATATGGTGCAATTGAAAATGGATCCGCCCCCCATTGACTTTCAATGTAAGTCAGGACGGATCCGTTTTGACTTAGACTTTTTTTTAAAATGAATAATACAAACTGATCCGTTCTGAACGGATACTAGCGTTTGCATTATAGGTGCGGATCCGTCTTTACAGATACGAGACGGATCCGCACCTAACGCAGGTGTATAAGTAGCCTTGGATACAAGTGTATGCTATTTTACTTCAGACCATAAGACCCAGATATCTTATTTACATACAAGGAATGGTAGTTTTAACATATGCATGGCCAAAAAAGATGGTTCTAAGGTGGATTGATGTACAAATACATAGCATTTTACTGTATAAAAAAAAATATTAAATCCCATTTTTACATCTGTAAGCCAGGTCTCAGATAAAAACTAAAGTTCTCATTTGACACACCAGATGTCAATGTACCATCCACCACATATAATTAACCACTTAACCCCTTAAGGACCGAGGACGTACCGGTACGCCCTATTTCCCGAGTCCTTAAGGACCGAGGACGTACCGGTACGTCCTGACTTAAAATCTGAATTCCGGCGCCGCGGGGGTTAATCGAAACGGGATTTCGGCTGAAATCATTCAGCCGGCATCCCGTAACAACGCAGGGGGGGGTCATTGGACCCCCCCGTATCGGCGATCGCAGAAAACCGCAGGTCAATTCAGACCTGCGGTTTTCTGCGTTTCCGGTCCATTCGGGTGTCCTGTGACCCGATGAACCGGAAAAAGACTGCGATCGGTGGCGTAATTTTACACCACCAATCGCAGTCCGAGGATTTGCAGAGGCGGAGCTGGCCCTGGTGCTGAACGCCGCTGTCCAGGGTGCTGATTGGTGCAGGGGAGAGAGGCGCGAGATTCAAACTTCCTGCGCTCCTCTCTCCCCTCCTCTTCCTGTCCAGCACCCTGACCGTGCAGCATCGTCCAGCACCAGCTCCTGTGTCCCCCTAAATCGGCATCCATCACCCTCCTGCACCCATCGCCACCCAGGTAGGTTAGGGTCAGTGAGGGAGAGGCACCTTTAGGCAGGGATAGAAGGGAAAAGTTAGAAAAAAAAAAAAAAAAAAGCACATTTATTCCAAACTTTTTTTTTTCAACTTTCAGACCCCAGACCCCCCCTGCCACTTGCCCCCCCCGCATCCCCCCCACCACCAGCCCCCCCCGCATCCCCCCCACCACCAGCCCCCCCCCCCACCCACCAACCCCCTCCCCCCCCCCCCACCAGACCCTTCACTTTTTTTTTTTTTCTGCGTGCCCTGACTGGCCGGCACTTTTTAGCGTCCGTCCACTGTTAGCGCATCGCCCGCCCCACCACCCCACCGACCGCTGATCAGCGTTGAACCGCAGATCAGCAAGTTTGAACTTTTTTTTTTTTTTTTTTCCTAACACTTTTTTTTGCCTGGACTTTTTAGTACGTGAACACCCGTGCCCCCACACACACGCACATAGAATAAAGTTTTACACGCACGCACATACACACGCACACACACACACCCATGGCCCGCCGGGTGTTCTCGGCCGAGGAGGCATATGCCCAGATTGCCTCCGACTCTGAGAGCCCCAGTGAGGATGAGGATGACCCCACGTTCCTTTTGTCATCCGCATCCTCCTCATCATCATCGGATGACGATGAGCCACCAAGGCAGCGGAGACGCCGCCAGGCGGAGCCAGGGGCCACACATGCTAGGGATCCTGTGGCCCACCCTAGTACGAGCCGCCCTGGGGTTCGTACTGGTTTCCCGGCCCACCAAATAAGTTCACCGGAGCCCCCTGCCGATGAACTTAGCTGGTGTCCCCCAGTGGACTTTGAGCCTGAGATTCCGGATTTCGCTGGCAATCCTGGAATCCAGATTCCCACAGTGGGGTTTACTGAAATAGACTTTTTTAGTTTTTTTTTCAGTAACCCACTGGTGAATTTGATGGTGGAGCAGACGAATCTGTACGCCCAACAGTTCGTCGCTCAAAACCCAGGCTCAGTTTTGGCTAGACCCGGTGGCTGGACGCCGGTCAGTGCAGCCGAGATGAGGACATTTTGGGGCCTCGTGCTGCATATGGGTCTAGTCCAAAAACCCAGTGTCAGGCAATACTGGAGTGGAGACGTCCTGTACCAGACCCCACTGTACAGTATGGTCATGACACGTCACCGGTTTGAGGCCATCCGGAAATGTCTGCATTATTCCGATAATGCAGCATGTCCACCCCGAGGTGATCCTGCCTATGACCGGCTGTACAAGATACGGCCGGTCATCGATCACTTTGGGGCCACATTTCAGCAGGCCTACGTACCTGGAAGGGAGGTCGCGGTTGATGAGTCTCTCGTTGCGTTCAAGGGGAGACTCAGTTTCCGCCAATACATTCCCACAAAGCGGGCGAGGTATGGCGTGAAGCTATACAAAATTTGTGAGAGTACCTCAGGGTACACTTACAAATTTCGTGTGTACGAGGGGCGAGATTCCCGGATTCAACCACCAGAATGTCCCCCCACTCTGGGTGTTACCGGGAAACTCGTGTGGGACCTTATGTACCCACTGCTGGATAAGGGTTACCACTTGTACGTGGACAACTTTTATACCAGCATTCCCTTGTTCAGGTCCCTTGCCGCAAGATCCACGTTCGCTTGTGGGACCGTGCGGAAAAATCAACGCGGCCTCCCTGCCTACCCCCTCCAGGTACCTATCCCCAGGGGTGAGACCCGTGCACTTACCAGTGGAAACCTGTTGCTGGTCAGGTATAAGGACAAGAGGGATGTCCTTATGCTGTCCACAATCCACGGTAACAGCACCACCCCAGTCCCTGTGCGAGGTACCGCGGCAACGGTCCTCAAGCCCGATTGTATCGTCGACTACAATCGGTATATGGGAGGAGTTGATCTCTCTGATCAAGTCCTCACGCCATATAACGCCATGCGCAAAACCCGGGCATGGTACAAAAAAGTTGCGGTCTACATGGTGCAGGTTGCCATGTACAACTCTTTTGTACTATCCCGAAGCGCTGGCAGCACAGGGACATTCCTCCAATTCTATGAGGCAGTCCTCAAAGACCTGATCTTTTCGGACCGGGAAAGAGCAGGCCGGAGTACCTCGGGAACTGGAGGCGCCCGGATCGTCCCTGGCCAACACTTTCCAGGTGTGGTCCCCCATACTGGAAAGAAGGGACGAACCCAAAAAAAGTGCAGAGTGTGTCACAAGAGGGGGATACGGAAGGACACCACAACTCAATGTGACACGTGCCCCGATCATCCGGGCCTCTGCATTATCGATTGCTTCAGGGAGTATCACACTTCCATGGAGTACTAAATTTTTATAATCCCCAACAGTTCACTAGAGAACATAAAACACTATGGCTCTCAGACTTTGGAGACACGAAAACAATTTTTCTTTCCCCAAAAAATATTAGTTTTAGTGCAGGCATCCTCAAACTGCGGCCCTCCAGATGTTGTAAAACTATAACTCCCAGCATGCCCAGACAACCTACAGCCATCATCAGGGCATGGTGGGAATTGTAGTTTTACAACATCTGGAGGGCCGCAGTTTTAGGATGCCTGCTTAGTGTCTCCAAAGTCTGAGAGCCATACATATTGGGCATCGTCGCGTGCGTAAAAGTCGTCGCTATAAAAATAACTTTTTACCAAACGCCTCGGATGAACGGTGTTAAAAATATAAAATAAAAACGGTGCCAAAACACCTATTTTTGGGCAAAATTTAAATTTAAATCCATTTTGCCGGTAATAAAGCAAGGGTTAACAGCCAAACAAAACTAAACATTTATTGCCCCAATTCTGTAGTTTGCAGAAACACCCCATATGTGGTCGTAAATGGCTATATAGCCGCACGGCAGGGCATAGAACGAAGGGAACTCCATATGGTTTCTGGAAGGCAGATTTTGATGGACAGTTTTTTTTTTTTACACCATGTCCCATTAGAAGCCCCCCCTGATGTAGCCTAGACTAGAAACTCCAAAAAAGTGACCCCATCTAAGAAACTACACCCCTCAAGGTATTCAAAAATTACTTTACAAACTATGTTAACCCTTTAGGTGTTCCACAAAACTAAATAGCGAATGTAGAAACAATTTTAGAATTAAATTTTTTTGTTACATTGCCTCAAAAAAGAGTAATATAGAGCAACCAAAAATCTAATTTACCCCAAAAATTGTCCCAAAACAACAACCACCTTATCCCGTAGTTTCCTAGATGGGGTCACTTTTATGGAGTTTCTACTCTAGGGGTGCATCAGGGGGCTTGAAAGGGTACATGGTGTAAATAAACCAGTCCAGCAAAATCTGCCTTCCAAAAACCGTATGGCGTTCCCCTTCTTCTATGTCCTGCCGTTTAGCCAAACAGTAGTTTACGACCACATTTGGGGTGTTTTTGCAAACTACAGAATCAGGGCAACCCATTTTGAGTGTTGTTTGGCAGTTAACCCTTGTTTTACTCCTGGAAAAAATTGATTATATTGGAAAATTTTCCAAAAAATAGAAATTTCAAAATTGTTTCTCCATCTGCCATTAACTCTTGTGGAACACCTAAAGGGTTAACAAAGTTTGTAAACCCAGTTTTGAATACCTTGAGGGGTGTACTTTCTTAGATGGAGTCACTTTTTTGAAATTTCTATTCTAGGGGTGCAACAGGGGGCTTCAAATGGGACATAGTATAAACAAAACCAGTCCTGCAAAATCTGCCTTCCAAAACCCATATGGTGTTCCCCTCCTTCTACGTGCTACCGTTCGGCCAAACAGTAGTTTACGACCACATATGGGGTGTTTTTGCAAACTACAGAATCAGGGCAACCCATTTTGAGTGTTGTTTGGCAGTTAACCCTTGTTTTACTCCTGGAAAAAATTGATTATATTGGAAAATTTTCCAAAAAATAGAAATTTCAAAATTGTTTCTCCATCTGCCATTAACTCTTGTGGAACACCTAAAGGGTTAACAAAGTTTGTAAACCCAGTTTTGAATACCTTGAGGGGTGTACTTTCTTAGATGGAGTCACTTTTTTGAAATTTCTATTCTAGGGGTGCAACAGGGGGCTTCAAATGGGACATGGTATAAACAAAACCAGTCCTGCAAAATCTGCCTTCCAAAACCCATATGGTGTTCCCCTCCTTCTATGTGCTACCGTTCGGCCAAACAGTAGTTTACGACCACATATGGGGTGTTTTTGCAAACTACAGAATCAGGGCAACCCATTTTGAGTGTTGTTTGGCAGTTAACCCTTGTTTTACTCCTGGAAAAAATTGATTATATTGGAAAATTTTCCAAAAAATAGAAATTTCAAAATTGTTTCTCCATCTGCCATTAACTCTTGTGGAACACCTAAAGGGTTAACAAAGTTTGTAAACCCAGTTTTGAATACCTTGAGGGGTGTACTTTCTTAGATGGAGTCACTTTTTTGAAATTTCTATTCTAGGGGTGCAACAGGGGGCTTCAAATGGGACATGGTATAAACAAAACCAGTCCTGCAAAATCTGCCTTCCAAAACCCATATGGTGTTCCCCTCCTTCTATGTGCTACCGTTCGGCCAAACAGTAGTTTACGACCACATATGGGGTGTTTCTGCAAACTACAGAATCAGGGCAACCCATTTTGAGTGTTGTTTGGCAGTTAACCCTTGTTTTACTCCTGGAAAAAATTGATTATATTGGAAAATTTTCCAAAAAATAGAAATTTCAAAATTGTTTCTCCATCTGCTATCAACTCTTGTGGAAGACCTAAAGGGTTAATAAAGTTTGAAAAAACAGTTTTGAATACCTTGAGGGGTGTAGTTTCTAGAATGGGGTCATTTTTGGGAGGTTTCTATTATCTAAGCCTCACAATATGACTGCAAACCTGAACTGGTCCATAAAAAGTGGGATTTTGAAGATTTCTCAAAAATTTCAAAATTTGCTTCTAAACTTCTAAGCCTTGTAACATCCCCAAAAAATAAAATATCATTCCCAAAATGCTACAAACATGAAGTAGACATATGGGGAATGTAAAGTCATCACAATTTTTGGGGGTATTACTATGTATTACAGAAGTAGAGAAACTGAAACTTTGAAATTTGCTAATTTTTCAAAATTTTTGGTAAAAAATGTATTTTTTTTATGCAAAAAAATTAACTTTTTTGACCCAATTTTAGCAGTGTCATGAAGTACAATATGTGACGAAAAAACAATCTCAGAACGGCCTGGGTAAGTCGAAGCGTTTTAAAGTTATGAGCACTTAAAGTGACACTGGTCAGATTTGCAAAAAATGGCCTGGTCCTTAAGGTGAAAATGAGCCTGGTCCTTAAGGGGTTAAGGACCGCAGGTTTATACCCCCCTTAGTGACCAGGCCCTTTTTTATAAATTGGCACTTCACAACTTTAACGGTTTATTGCTCGGTCATGCAACTTGGCACCCAAATGAATTTTACCTCCTTTTCTTCTCACAAATACAGCTTTCTTTTGGTGGTATTTGATTGCTGCTGAGATTTTTCGTTTTTCTGATATTAATCAAAATAGACCGCAATTTTCTCCCAAAAAAGTGTATTTTTAACTTTTTCTGGTAAAATTGTTCAAATATAATTACATTTCTATACAAGTTTGTGTCAGAATTTATTGTTCTACATGTCTTTGATAAAAACAAAATCCAATAAGTGTATATTTATTGGTTTGAGCAAAAGTTATAGCGTTTACAAACTATGGTACAAAAATGTGAATTTCCGCATTTTGAAGCAGCTCTGACTTTCTGAGCACCTTTCATGTTTCTTGAGGTGCTAGAATGCCAGGATAGTATAAATACCCCCCAAATGACCCCATTTTAGAAAGAAGACACCCCAAAGTATTCGCAGAGGGGCATGGTGAGTTCATGTATGATTTAATTTTTTTTCACAAGTTAGTGGAAAATGACACTTTCTGAGGAAAATAAATAAATAATATAGTTTCCATTTCTGCTAACTTCTGGCAAAAAATAAATAAATCTCCCACGCACTTACTATGCCCCTCAGTGAATACCTTGGGGTGTCTACTTTCCAAAATGGGGTCATTTGTGGGGTGTGTTTACTGTCCTGGCATTTTGGGTGGGGCTAAATTGTGAGCAACCCTGTAAAGCTTAAAGGTACTCGTTGGACTTTCGGCCCGTTTACGCACCTAGGCTGCAAAAAAGTGTCACACATGTGGTATCGCCGTACTCAGAAGAAGTAGGGCAATGTGTTTTGGGGTGTATCTTTACATATACCCATACTGTGTGTGAGGAATATCTGTGTTGGCTGTTGTAAATGACAACTTTTTCCTTTTTTTTTTACAAAGTAGTCAGTTTACAGAGACATTTCTCTCACCCAGCATGGGTATATGTTAAAATACACCCAAAACCACATTGTCCTACTTCTCCTGAGTATGGTGATGCCACATGAGTGACACTTTTTTGCAGCCAAGATGCGCAAAGGGGCCCAAATTCCAATGAGTACCTTTAGGATTTCACAAGGCATTTTTACGCATTTGGATTCCAAACTACTTCTCCCGCTTTAGGGCCTCTAAAATGCCATGGCAGTATAAATACCCCACAAGTGAGCCCATTTTTGAAAGAAGACACCCCAAGGTATTCTGTGAGGGGTATGGCGAGTTCATAGAAGATTTTTCTTTTTGGCACAAGTTAGCGGAAATTGATTTTTTTTTTCTTACAATGTCTTATATTCCACTAACTTGTGACAAAAATTTTTTTTTTACATGAACTCACCATACCCCTCACGGAATACCTTGGGGTGTCTTCTTTCTAAAATGGGGTAAAAAAATAGAAAAAGTTGTCAATTTACAGAGATATTTCTCACACACAGGATGGGTATGTGTGAAAATATACACCAAAACACATTACCCTACTTCTCCTGAGTACGGAGATACCACATGTGTGACACTTTTTTGCAGCCTAGGTGCGCAAAGGGGCCCAAATTCCATTGAGAACCTTTTAGCAGGGCTTTTTTAGACATTTGGATTCCAGACTTCTTCTCACGCTTTAGGGCTAAAATGCCAGGGCAGTATAAATACGCCACATGTGACTGCATTTTGGAAAGAAGACACCCCAAGGTATTCCGTGAGGGGCATGGCGAGTTCATAGAAGATTATTTTTTTTGGCACAAGTTAGCGGAAATAGTTTTTTTTTTTTCTCACAAAGTCTCCCTTTCCGCTAACTTGTGACAAAAAGTTCAATCTTTCATGGACTCAATATGCCCCTCAGCGAATACCTTGGGGTGTCTTCTTTCCAAAATGGGGTCATTTGTGGGGTGTTTGTACTGCCCTGGCATTTGAGGGTCTCCACAATCATTACGTGTATGGCCAGCATTAGGAGTTTCTGCTATTCTCCTTATATTGAGCATACGGGTAATGAGATTTTTTTTTTCCGTTCAGCCTCTGGGTTGAAAGAAAAAATGAATGGCACAGATTCCTTCATTCGCATCGATCAATGTGGATGAAAAAATCTCTGCCCAAAAATGGGAAAGGCCTCTGCCAGGACATAAGAGCTCCGCCCAACATCCAAACCCACTTCAGCTCGTATGCCCTGGCAAACCCAATTTCTCCATTCACATCAATCGATGTGGATGAATAAATCATTGCCAGAAATGTTTTTATTTTTTTATGCAAAGTGTTTGCCAAAGCATATGAACACCGCCCCTCAGCTCATAAGCCTCGGCAAACGTATTTTTTTTACTGCAGAGGAGAAATCTCGTCTTGCAGCGCCACATACACCGACTTTGTGTAATCTGACAGCAGCGCAATGCTTCTGTCAGAATGCACATCAGTGCTGCAGCTGGTTGATCGCTTGGTCCACCTAGAAGGTAAAAAAAAAAAAAAAAAAAAAAAAAAAAAAAAAAAATGGCAGCAACGCAATAAATTTATTAACATCAACTTTTATAAACTTTATATAACATTTGAAACAGAACATTAACTTTTTTGAACCTGTGATTTATTTTATTTTTATTTTTTACCTTTAGAGGACAAACCTCTCCTTCCCCATGGGACAATGTGCAAAGTTCATTATGCACTTTGTCCCAGGTGAAAGGAGAGGTTTGTAGCAGCTCTGTGTGAAAGAGTCCTAAGACCCCCTGTGTGCCTGTCCTGTGTCACGCGATCCCTACACTAATAGTGTACCTGTGTGGTACTTGCGGAAACACTCCCCTATGCACAGGGGCAGGCTGGTCAGGACAAAAAACTGTGGTGTCACGCCTTATTCCAGCCCTGCTACAGACACAACATCTTTTTCTTGGGGAACGGTAAGTTGGGGTACCAGGATTGAAACTTGGGAAGTGTCTGTCATGTAGCCAGCTACATCAGGGACTTGGGGCACTGATCCTCCTGGATACAAGAGTTCCAAAATGATCTCTTCCTGGAATTTTAGGAAGGATCCCGTTCTCCCAGCCTTACTGTAGAGAACAAAACTATTATAGACAGCCAATTGAATTAAATAAACAGACACCTTCTTATACCAGTGTCTGGTGCGGCGGGACACTAAATAGGGAGCCAACATCTGGTCATTGAAGTCCACCCCTCCCATGTGAAGGTTATAGGTGGGCAGAGAGGGGTTTCTCAATGACTCCAGTTGCCCTTTCAATTTGTACTGTTGTGTCTGCGTGAATGGAAATGAGGCTCATCACGCGGGGTATGCAGAACACTGACATGGGGTCGGGTACGCCTGACCATAGCAGGGACCTCAACCTCGTCATCTTCACTAGCAGTTAGAGTGCCACTGCTGTCTACAGGTTCATATTCTGAACCACTGGATTCAGCGGGTGAGGCATCCCCATCGCTTTCATCCATCAGCGCCAGAATCCTGTAGGCCTCTTCAGTGGAATACCCCTTTTTTGACATTTTGGGCTAACTAAATTTAGGGGGTATTCCTCTGAGACTACCCAGGAAAAAGAGCACACCTGCCTAGTAAAAAGGAGTGATTGCGAAGTAAAACTGTGATCACTAATAAAGATCCAGAAAGCTCAAAAGTGATCTTTATAGCGCCGCAGCAATTTTACAGTGTTTTTGCAGTGATCCGAAAAAAAAATATTCTGTCACTGCGGTGGGGCGGACTGAAAGTGTGGACACAAGATCAGGCCTGATCAGGCGAACACTGCGTTTTTTGTAGAGCCTAAGGTGACCCTAATGTACTGATATAGATCTGATTGCGATCAGTCTTGATCACTTACAGATACTATATAGTACTAGTGCTGATTAGCGACAGCGCTAACGCTAATCAGCAACTAATCAGTTACTGTGGTGCGGTGGGCTGGGCGCTAACTACCTAACAAGTAGCTAAGTAACTGGCGGTGATTAGTGATGGCCCAAACCATTCACCGGCGAACAGTTCCCGGCGAACATAGCTTGTTTGCGTTCGCCGCGGCGGGCGAACACATATGCGATGTTCGGTCCGCCCCCTATACATCATCATTGAGCAAACTTTGACCCTGTACCTGACAGTCAGCAGACACATTCCAGCCAATCAGCAGCAGACCCTCCCTCCCAGACCCTTCCAACTCCTGGACAGCATCCATTTTAGATTCATTCGGAAGCTGCATTCACAGTGAGAGGAGGGACAGTGCTGCTGCTGATTTAATAGGGAGAGCGTTAGCTAGGGCATTGTTCTGTGTCCATAGACTCATCTGCTGTAAGGACAGCGTCCTGACAGCACCCCAAAAAGCCCTTTTCAGGGCTGGTACATCAGTGTGCTTTTATATATATATATATATATATATATATATGTATATATATATATATATATATATATATATATTGCAGTTGCCTGCCCGTGTGTGAGAGGCTGCAGGCTCAGTCACAGACAGCACGTGCACACCATTCATACAGGGTGTGACAGAAAATACCTCACAGGTAAAAAAACTATCTATTTAATATTTTTCTGTGACATAATCACATTTGCAAGCCATTGTGTGTCAGGCCCACACAGAGTGTATTGTGGCCACTGGCTAGTGGCTAGGCCTCCACTCATACCATTACAGGGTGTCATTCACTCAAATACCTTGCAGATAAAAAAAAATCTATTTAAAATTTTTCTGTGATATAATCATATTTGAAAGCCCGTGTGTGTCAAGCCCACATAGACTGCATTGTGGCCACTGCCCACCACTTATATAGGTTGGCACAGTACCTTGCACGCATAGTACCACTTCACATAAAAAAAAAAAAATGACAGGCAGAGGCAGACCACCCCGCAGGGACCGTCGTGGTCGTGGTGCTGTGATTTCCACTGGCCCTGGAATAATGCCCAGTTTTCAGAGGCCACGTACCCTGAACCCAAAAAATTCAGAGAAAATAGTTGACTGGCTTACACAGGACACCCAATCTTCAACAGCTTCCGCTAAGAACCTTGACGCACCATCCTCCTCCAGCTCAGCTTTGGTCACCTGCTCTCAAGTTACCACTCTCTCGCCCGCCATCACCACTACTACCACCACAGCCACCACAGCCGCTTCCCTTGATCCCTCAGAGGAGTTATTTACACATCAGTTGGATGAAATTAGTGATGTGCAACCATTATTACCAGGGGATGTAGATAACAGGGATATGTCTCAGTCAGGCAGCATTACACACATGGACGTACAGTGTGATGTTGATGATGATGTTGTACCCACTGCTGCTTCCTTTGCTGAGGTGTCAGATACAAGTGAAGCTGTTGATGATGACGATGTGGGTGCCTGGATGCCACGTGGGTGCCTGCTCGAAGAGAAGAAGAAGAGGGGGAAAGTTCAGAAGGGGAGACAGAGAGAAGGAGGAGATGAATTGGAAGCAGGGGGAGGTCGTCGCAAGGAGCTAGTGGCACAGTCAGACAGCATGTATCGGCACCCGGGGTCAGCCAGACAGCACGCCAATCAACGCATACTGTTGCCACCACCAGAATGCCGTCATTGCAAAGCTCAGCAGTGTGGCTTTTTTTGTGTGTCTGCCTCTGACAACAGCGATGCCATTTGCAACCTGTGCCAAAAGAAACTGAGTCGTGGGAAATCCAACACCCACCTAGGTACAACTGCTTTGCGAAGGCACATGATAGCACATCACAAATGCCTATGGGATCAACACATTATGACGAGTAGAAGCAGCACACAAGCTCAAAGCCACCATCCTCCTCCTGGTCCAGCATCTTCAGCCACGTCAACCACTGCTGTCCTCCTTGCCCCCTCTCAACCACCCGCCACTCCGCCTCTCACCTTCAGCAGTTCCATCTCATCTGCCCACAGTCAGGTGTCTGTAAAGGAAATATTTGAGCGTAAGAAGCCAATGTCACAGAGTCACCCCCCTTACCCGGAGTCTGACAGCTGGCTTGACAGAACTCTTAGCCCGCCAGCTTTTACAATACCAGCTGGTGGAGTCTGAGGACTTTTAAAAAATTTGTCGCTATTGGGACACCACAGTGGAAGGTATCTGGAGGATTTTTTTTTTCAAATAAGGAAATCCCAAACCTCTACTCAGTGATTGAAAAGGAAGTCATGGCATCTCTGGCATACAGTGTTGGGGCAAGGGTCCATCTGACCACTGATACCTGGTCTGCAAAGCACGGTCAGGGCAGGTATATGACCTACACTGCGCATTGGGTCAACCTGCTGACGGCTGCCAAGCATGGAATGCGTGGCTCTGCAGCGGAGTTGGTGACACCGCCACGACTTGCAGGCAGGCCTACTGCCACCTCCTCTACTCCTCCTACTCCATCCACTTCCATAACCTCCTCGGCTGAGTCCTCTTCTGCTGCGGCATCTGGCTGCACATAACCTAAATCACCCCAGCTCCCCAGGGGCTATTCCACATCCCGGATACGACAGTGTCACGCTGTCTTGGGATTGACTTGCCTGAAAGCAGAGAGCCACACCGGACCAGCACTCCTGTCCACCCTGAACGCACAGGTGGATCAGTGGCTGACCCCTCACCAACTGGAGATCGGCAAAGTGGTGTGTGACAATGGAAGCAATTTGTTGTCGGCATTGAATTTGGGCAAGTTGTCACATGTGCCGTGCATGGCACATGTGTTGAATCTCATCGTACACCGCTTTGTGTCTAAGTACCCAGGCTTACAGGACGTCCTCAAGCAGGCCAGGAAGGTGTGTGGCCATTTCATGCGTTCCTACACGGCCATGGCGCACTTTCCAGACATTCAGCGCCGAAACAACATGCCAGTGAGGCGCTTAATTTGCGATAGCCCGACACGTTGGAATTCAACACTCCTAATGTTCGACCGCCTGCTTCAACAAGAAAAAGCCGTCAATGAGTATTTGTATGACCGGGGTGCTAGGACAGCCTCTGCGGAGCTGGGAATTTTTTTGCCACGTTACTGGAAGCTCAAAATGCCTGTAGGCTCATGCTTCCTTTTGAGGAGGTGACAAACCTAGTCAGTCGCACCGAAGGCACCATCAGAGACCTCATCCCATTTGTTTTCTTCCTGGAGCGTGCCCTGCGAAGAGTGCTGGATCAAGCTGTAGATGAGCGTGAAGAGGAAGAGGAAGAGTTGTGGTCACCATCACCACCAGAAACAGCCTTGTCATCATCGCTTGCCGTACCTGCGGCAACGCTTGAAGAGGAGTATGAGTAAGAGGAGTCAGAGGAGGAATGTGGCTTTGAGGAGGAGGAAGACCAACCACAGCAGGCATCCCAGGGTGCTCGTTGTTGTCACCAATCTGGCACCCGTGGTCTTGTACATGGCTGGGGGGAAGAACAGACCGTCAATGACATCAGTGAGGAAGAGGAACGGGAAATGAGTAGCTCGGCATCCAACCTTGAGGGACCCTCGTATAAAAAGGATGAAGGAGAACGACCTGTACTGGGTGGCCACGCTTCTAGACCCCTGGTAAAAGCAGAAAGTGGCGGAAATGTTACCAAATTACCGGAAGTCAGAAAGGATGCAGCAGTTCAAAACCAAACTAAAAAATATGCTTTACACAGCTTATAAGGGGGATGTCACAGCACAATGGGAATCTAACAGGGGAAGAGGTGAAAGTAATCCTCCTCCTACCACGACCATGGCGGCAAGGACAGGACGCTTTGCAGAAGTGTTGTTGATGGAGGACATGCAGAGCTTTTTCAGTCCTACACATCGCCACAGCCCTTCGGGATCCAGCCTTAGAGAATGACTCGACCGACAGGTAGCAGACTACCTCGCATTAACTGCAGATATCGACACTCTGAGGAGTGATGAACCCCTTGACTACTGGGTGTGCAGGCTTGAACTGTGGCCTGAACTATCCCAGTTTGCGATAGAACTTCTGGAATGCCCGGCTTCAGGTGTCCTGTCAGAAAGGACCTTCAGTGCTGCAGGAGGCATTGTCACTGACAAAAGAAGTCGCCTCGGTCAACAAAAGTGTTGATTACCTCACCTTCATTAAGATGAATGAGGCATGGATCCCGAAGGGACTGACAGTGGGGGATACGTTTGACTAACAAAAGGCCTGATGACATGCCTTGGCCTCAAAATGGTCCTCACGCTGCTGTATTTAATGTCTGCATACCGGATGACTTTTGTGAATTCTCCGCCACCGACTAGGGTTCAAGCCGCAATGTTTTAGTCACCTTTCTGCCTGTAGCAGCGGCTGCAACAATACCAAATATTTCAGGCATGTGTACATGCCTAATTTTTCTAGCTTCTAGTGCTACACTGTGGCTGCAAAAACAAAACTAAAAAAGGCACATACATGTGTCAATTCCCCTTCGTGTTTGGTACCTTGTTGTGGTGAAGTGGCTTGCGTATCACAATGAAGCAATCATCACCTCTATGAGTGTGTTGGCAATGTTTCCACACCCCAGATAAGGCCTAATTTTTTTTTTTTTTTAAGGTGTATGGGTTTTTAATATATAAAATAAACTATTAAGAGACTTTATTATGATTTTTTTATTAGAAATAATGCAGACAATTTTAAAAATCCCCATCTATTCCAATACTAAGCAAGTACAGAGCTCAGAACAAAATTATTTCAGGATGTCATTAATTCGACAATGATTAATCAATTCGACACACGTCCCCGGATAGGGGACGTAACAGGGATTAAACTGATGAGAATAGTACTACAGAAAATATCACTCATATCGGGTGTGACAGTAAATTGCACGGTGCAGACGCAGTGACCGTGGCGTGGATTCAAACAAAGGGGAGGGAACCACCGTTTTTTTAACCATCTCCCCGTTCGAAAAATCAATTTAATAAATGGACCCCAGATTGGTGACGTCACATAACAGGGATTAAACTGATGAGAATAGTACTACAGAAAATACCACTCATATCGGGTGGGACAGTAAATTGCACGGCGCAGACGCAGTGACCGTGGTGTGGATTCAAACAAAGGGGAGGGAGACAGCGTTTTTTTATCCATCTCCCCATTCGAAAAATCAATTCAATTCACCTTTCGGGGACCCTTGGTGTTGTACGTGGCTGGGTGGAGGAAGAAACCTTCAATGACATCAACGGGACATGGCTAGCTTAGTATCCAACCTTGTGCAAATGGGAAGTTTGCGGTTGGGCAAATGGACTGTTTGCGGTTGTTTGTGGTGCATTAAAAGGGGAGTTTGGTCTGTCAATGTCTGTGAAGCGGGCGTAACCCTTACACTACCTGATCGATACAACATCATACCTGATCGTATACACACACTGGATGTTTTAAACCACGTTGTTCAAAAAAATATAGGATTGTTAGGTGATTTATGCCCTTTATGGATTAAAATCCAACTCTGCGTCAACTATGAAATTTTCCATGGGAGTTTTGCCATGGATCCCCCTCCGGCATGCCACTGTCCAGGTGTTAGTCCCCTTGAAACAACTTTTCCATCACTACTGTGGCTAGAAAGAGTCCCTGTGGGTTTTAAAATTCACCTGCCTATTGAAGTCAATGGCGGTTCGCCCGTTCGCAAACATTTTCAGAAATTCACGCTCGCCGTTCGCGAACGGAAAATTTTATGTTTGCGACATCTCTAGTGGTGATAAGGGACCCTTACAGGGGGGTGATCAATGACAGGGGGTGATCATGGAGTCTTTATGGGGTGATCAGGGGTTAATAAGGGGTTATTAAGTGACAGAGGGGGTAGTAATGTGTGTGTGGTGTTTGGTGCTACTTACAGAGCTGTCTGTGTCCTCTGGTGGTCAATCCAAGCAAAAGGGACCACCAGATGACCAGGTAGCAGGTATATCAGAAGCTACTTACAAAATAGCGTCTGATATACCTATTTGATTGGTTATTTTAAAAATCTACAGCCTGCCAGCCAATGATCAGCGCTGGCAGGCTGTAGTTAAATTTGAATACTGCGCAATCCTGTGAGCGCGCGTTCACAGGAAATCTCAGGTCTCACGAGATGATGCCAATAGGCGTCACTGAGACCTGAGAACGCTGCCTTCCGGACTCCTATCGGCGTTACCGTGACGGCAAGCGGTTAAAGAGAAAACTGGATTGAAGTGACCATTTAACACTATAGATTTTAAAAAAAATACATTCTAAAAGCCAATTCCTTGATCCTATCATGACTTACCATGACTCTAACACAGGGATAAGCAACCTCCAGCACTCCAGCGGTTCTGAAACTACAACTCACAGAATCCTCCTTTTACTTCTATGGGAGTTACAATAACAGCAGAGTAAGTGTGCATGCTGGGAGCTGTAGTTTCACAGCAACTGGAGTGCCGAAGTTTGGTGACGCCTAAACAAATCTCTGGAGTTGCTGAACAGATGTCCTGAACATTTTTTTTTGTCATAAATACATATGCTTGTTGATAAATTCCCTCTTTGTCAGTTGAAAGGTTCAATAAATAAAATCAATTCTAAATAATATAACCATATTGTCTAAATTGTTTATAAAAATCCAGGTTAAAGGGGTTGTCCGGGTTTAGAGCTGATACCCAGAATTTCACCCGGGCAACCCTCTGTTATGACCATCAGAGCATGTCATGTTTTTTTTTGTTTATAACAACATGCTGCTGGGCAGAGGCTTCCGCCCAGCAGTTTTCCAGATGATGTCACCGGCTCTGATGGGTGGGCTCACTGCTGGATGGAAGCCTCCACCTAGCTTACCCTATGGAGATCCCGGTGCATTACCGTAAACCCCATTAAATGCCTTTGCCCTACTCAATTCATAATAGGAGGCTGCCTGGGTGAAATTCTGGGTATGTCCGGGTTCAGCTCTGAATCCAGGCAACCTCTTTAAGCCACTCAACAGCACATTCACGCTTCAATGCCAAGTTATTCTTTGTTCTATGAAAGTTCACAAGACCATAGAAGACTCATAAAGCCTTTTACACATCATTAGTGAAAGATATTCATTAGGTAAATGTTGAGGTTGTTGCCAAGCTGGCCAATAAGAACTCTTCAGTGTCTATTGGATCTTTGGAATTTGCATTAAAAAAATTTCTACATTGATCCATTTACAACTTTAGAACATTATACCATATGCAAAGATTCTCCTCTTAAGCCAACAATTCCTCTCATAAAAACAAGAATTTCAGTTTCAGCTATGACTCACATTTTAATCTCTTGTTGACACGTCCTTTATGATATCTAGGGATATTTTGCACATTTATTTCACATGGACCATCACATCAACTTCCACCAGTCACTGGCATATTCTAATTTAGAGTGGTTTCATGAACAGTGTTTTTTTCTTATTTATATTTTTTTACAAAAGGTACTGCCTGTCAGTGCCTGCCAAAGTGCACGGCAGCGCCGAAGTGTGGAGCTGTAACTACTGTCAGAGATAATACATGTCATTCACGGCCCACTGGGCAAATGTGGTTCATGTACAGCCACACCAGCAACTTGGCCAGGTCACGTCGCTTCCGCCTCTCGTTGTCATGCCGTTGGTCCTGCGACAATGTCCGCCTCTGGCTCCTCATCCTCCACCATGTCCTCAGCCTCCACAGCAGGGACAAGTCACAGTGCCCCTCCAGCATACCACATGTGCAGGGCTCAGCGGTGTCATGCTGTTTTGCATCTGGTTTGCCTTGGCGAACAGAGTCACACAGGGAAGGAACGGCTCTGTGTGATGCATCAAGAAATCGAATCCTGGCTTTCTCTGCGAAAATCTGCGAAAATCGGAACCATGCTGACCAACAACAGGAATAACATGGTATCGGCGCTGCATCAAGGAAGGCTGAGCCCTGCATGGCACACATGTTTTATCTGGTTGTCAAGCAGTTCCTGAAGTCTTCCACCCATCTGCAAGACATCCTAAAAATGGGCAGAAAAGTTTGCATGCACTTAAGCCACTTTTACACAGCAAAGCACACCCTCCTTAAGTTGCAGTGCCAGAACTGAATCCCCCAACATAGGCTGATATGCAGAGTTTCCACCCGTTGGAATTCCACCCTCCATATGTTGGACCGACTATACGAACGGAGAAAGGCCATCAACGATTTCTTGATGATGCAAGCAGATAGGAGTACACCACTGTGTAACTTCGATGTCAGCCAGTGGCAGTTCATTTGTGATACCTGCCGTTTGCTCAGGCCCTTTGAGGATGCCACTTTATTTGTCAGTCGCCATGACTATGGGTTGAATAACATCATTCCACTGCTTCATGTTCTGGAACAGATGCTGGTAAATCTGGCTGGTCAGGGGACTTGAGACTTGGCACCTAGATCTCATGGCCACATGAGCCCTGTGGGGGCTGAACTGGAAGAGGTGGAGGAGGACATTGGAGCACAGGCAATGTGTAGCCAAACGGGTGGTTTTTCTTCTCAGGAGCAGCCGGAGGGGCTACAGGGCGATGAGGAAGACGAGACAAAAGACCCGGACACACCGTGGCAGTATGCAGAGGAGATGGAGGCAGGGAGTCCCTACGAGTCACTTGCACAAATGGCACAATGCATGCTCACTTGCTTGCATAGTTACAGCCTAATTGTCACCATTTGGTAGAGGAATGACTTCTGGCTCTCCACCTTGTTGGACCCTCACTACCGGTCCAGAATGGTGCCTTTTCTACACCCATCGAGAGGGAGGGCAAACTGAACTACTACAGAGACATCCTGGCCGCTGCCTATCTGCGCCATCGTCCATCCTCGGCAGCAGCCTGAGTCTACAGTCGCTGATGAGTAGCTTTCTTCACCTGCATAGTGAAGAAAATACTCACCAGCAGCAGCATCAGGTAGACCTGGAGCAGGACCTGAACCAGAAGTTGGTGGTATACTTGGACAGCACCCTGTCACCCCACATTGAAGATCTGCTGGACTACTGGGTAGCCAAACTGGATTTGTGGTTGCAACTAGCAGAGCCCTGGAAAAGTACTCCTGCCCGGACAGTAGTGTGGCATCAGAGCGGGTGTTTAGTGCGGCAGGGGCCATAGTTAGTCCAAGGACAACTCACCTGTCCACTCAAAATGTGGAGAGACTGACCTTTATCAAGATGAATCCAGCGTGGATCAGCCAGGATTTCCAGCCACCAATTCCTGATGCATCAGACTAGATCTATGGTGCCACACCAACACTTTGATAAAAGAGACTGGTTTCTTCTGACTACCTGCCTCAGCTATTACTCTGATCCGGCAGCCTGCCTGATGCCACACATCTGATGCCAAGTGCTCCTTCTTGTAACCAACTTCGTCAGCGGGTACTAGTATTTCCACCCAAAGCACCACTTTGCTACCGGGTCACTTTTGGTCTCCTGATGCAACTGCTGCTGCCATTAGCATCCAAACTAGTAACATAGTAACATAGTACATAAGGCCGAAAAAAGACATTTGTCCATCCAGTTCGGCCTGTTATCCCGCAAGTTGATCCAGAGGAAGGCAAAAAAAAAAAAAAAAAAAACCTGTGAGGTAGAAGCCAGTTTTCTCCACTTTAGGGGACTATAAACTTCCTTCCCGACTCCAATCAGGCCATCAGAATAACTCCCTGGATCAACGACCCCTCTCTAGTAGCTATAGCCTGTAATATTATTAAGCTCCAGAAATACGTCCAGGGCCCTCTTGAATTCCTTTATTGTACTCACCATCACCACCTCCTCAGGCAGAGAGTTCCATATTCTCACTGCTCTTACCGTAAAGAATCCTTTTCTATGTTTGTGTACAAACCTTCTTTCCTCCAGACGCAGAGGATGCCCCCTCGTCACAGTCACAGTCACAGTCCTGGGGATAAATAGCTGATGGGATAGATCTCTGTACTGACCCCTGATATATTTATACATATTAATTAGATCTCCCCTCAGTCGTCTTTTTTCTAAAGTGAATAACCCTAATTTTGATAATCTTTCAGGGTACTGTAGTTGCCCCATTCCAGTTATTACTTTAGATGCCCTCCTCTGGACCTTCTCCAGCTCTGCTATGTCTGCCTTGTTTACAGGAGCCCAGAACTGTACACAGTACTCCATGTGTGGTCTGACTAGCGATTTGTAAAGTGGTAGGACTATGTTCTTATCACGGGAATCTATGCCCCTTCTGATGCAACCCATTATCTTGTTGGCCTTGGCAGCAGCTGCCTGACACTGGTTTTTGCAGCTTAGTTTGCTGTTTATTAAAATTCCTAGATCCCTTTCCATGTCAGTGTTACCGAGTGTTTTACCATTTAGTATGTATGGGTGACTTGCATTTTTCCTTCCCATGTGCATAACTTTACATTTATCAGTGTTAAACCCCATCTGCCACTTATCTGCCCAAGCCTCCAATCTATCCAGATCCCTCTGTAGTAGTATACTGTCCTCAACAGTGTAAATTACTTTACACAGTTTAGTGTCATCTGCGAAAATTGATACTTTACTATGCAAGCCTTCTACAAGATCATTAATAAATATATTGAAGAGAATAGGGCCCAATACTGACCCCTGAGGTACCCCACTAGTGACAGTGACCCAATCTGAGTGTGTACCGTTAATAACCACCCTCTGTTTTCTATCACTGAGCCAGTTACTTACCCACATACAGATGTTTTCTCCCAGTCCGAGCATTCTCATTTTATATACTAACCTTTTATGTGGTACAGTGTCAAATGCTTTGGAGAAGTCCAGATATATGACATCCATTGATTCGCCGCTGTCAAGTCTAGAACTTACCTCCTCATAGAAACTGATTAAATTAGTCTGACATGACCAATCCCTCACGAAGCCATGCTGATATGGCGTTATTTGCTTATTTCTGTTGAGATGCTCTAATATAGCATCTCTCAGAAAACCTTCAAACAGTTTACCCACAACAGATGTTAAACTTACCGGCCTATAGTTTCCAGGCTGTTTTTGGCCCCTTTTTGAATATTGGCACCACATATGCCATGCGCCAATCCTGTGGGACATTCCCTGTCAGTATAGAGTCTGCAAATATTAGAAATAAGGGTCTGGCTATGACATTACTTAATTCCTTTAAGATACGGGGGTGTATGTCATCCGGTCCTGGCGATTTGTCTATTTTAATCTTTTTAAGTCGCTGATGTACTTCTTCCTGGGTCAGACAGGACACTTTTAATGGGGAATTTATTTTTGCATTCTGCATGTCATCTGACAATTTATTTTCCTCAGTGAATACATTGGAGAAAAAAATAGTTAACAGTTTTGCTTTCTCCTCATCGCTCTCTGCGACTTCCCCCTCATTACTCTTTAAAGGGCCGACACCTTCAGATTTATACTTTTTAACATTTATATAATTGAAGAACATTTTAGGGTTAGTTTTACTCTCTTTGGCAATTAATCTCTCGGTCTCTAGTTTGGCCGCTTTTATTTGTTTTTTACATGTTCTATTTTTTTCCTTATAGTTTTTCAGTGCTTCCGTGCTCCCCTCCTGTTTCAGTGAATGATATGCTTTCTTTTTGTCATTTATTGCTTTCGTTACAGTTCTATTTATCCACATTGGTTTCTTTTTGTTCCTTAACCTTTTATTACCATACGGTATGTACCTCTCACAATGAGATTTTAGGATGTTTTTAAAGATATCCCATTTTGTGGCTGTATTTTTATTTTTGAGGACTTTGTCCCAGTTAGTTTGGCCTATGGCCTCTCTTAGTTGGCTAAATTTAGCTTTTTTGAAGTTTGGTATTTTTGTTCCTCCCTGTAGAAACGCTCTTTTGAATGATAATTGGAAGGTTATTACTTTGTGGTCACTATTTCCCAGGTGTCCCCCAACCTGCACGTCTGTTGTTCTGTCCGGCCTATTGGTTAATACTAAGTCCAGTATGGCCGTCCCTCTAGTCGGGTCCTGAACCAGTTGGGAGAGGTAATTGTCTTTGGTTATTGACTAATGTCACCTTGCCACTCTGTGGTCTCCTCATGCTGCTGCCATCTCCATACTATGTCACCTTGCCACTCTGTAGTCTCCTCATGCTGCTGCTGCCTTCTCCACACTATGTCACCTTGCCATTCTGTGGTCTCCTCATGCTGCTGCCATCTCTACACTGTGTCACCTTGCCACTCTGTGGTCTCCTCATACTGCTGCCACCTCCACACTGTGTCACCTTGCCACTCTGTGGTATCCTGCTGCTGCTGCTGCCATCTCCACGTTATGTCACCTTACCACTCTGTGGTCTCCTGATGCTGCTGCCATCTCTACATTATGTCACCTTGCCACTCTGTGGTATCCTACTGCTGCCATATCCACACTATGTCACCTTGACACTCTGCGGTCTCCTCATGCTGCTGTCATCTCCACACTATGTCACTTTGCCACTTTGTGGTATCCTGCTGTTGCTGCCATATCGACACTATGTCACCTTGCCACTCTATGGTATCCTGCTGATGTTGCCATCTCCACATTATGTCACCTTGCCACTAGTGATAGCCTTGCGGTTCACCCGGCGGTCAGTTCACAGCAAACTTTGCGCGTTCCACTGAACATGCGAACATATGACGATGTCCGCGTGTGTCATATTCTTTTGCATGTGCCAAACTTTGACCCATGGCACATCCATCAGGTGGGACAGGACAGCCAATTAAGACATTTCAACACATGGACACACCCCCAACCCTATAACAGAATCCGATCTGGCAGTCATTTTACATTATGTATTTTGCCAGTGTAGGGAGAGGTTGCATTTTGGAGCAGGGACATGCTGTTAGGAACTTAAGGACACACAACACTAGCTAATAGGGCCACAAAAATCCTTTTAAGGTCTGGTAACGTTGTGCTATCGATAGGTGTGATACCCAGAGGAGTGTGATATACTTATATATTTAACTCCTTAAGAACTGGGCTCATTTTTACCTTAAGGACCAGGCCATTTTTTGCAAATCTGACCAGTGTCACTTTATGTGATGATAACTTTAAAACGCTTTGACTTATCCAGGCCATTCTGAGATAGTTTTTTCATCACATATTGTACTTCATGATACTGGTAAAATGAAGTAAAGAAAATTCATTTTTATTGATAAAAAAATACCAAATTTGCCCAAAATTTGGAAAATTAGCAAATTTCCGAGTTTCAATTTCTCTACTTCTATAATACATAGTAATACCTACAAAAATAGTTATTACTTTGCATTCCCCATATGTCTACTTCATGTTTGGATCATTTTGGGAATGACATTTTATTTTTTGGGGATGTTACAAGGCTTAGAAGTTTAGAAGCAAATCTTGAAATTTTTAAGAAATTTTCAAAAAAACACTTTTCAAGGACCATTTCAGCTCTGAAGTCACTTTGTGAGGCTTACATAATAGAAACTTCTCAAAAATGACTACATTCTAGAAACTACACCCCTCAATGTATTCAAAACGGATTTTAAAAACTTTGTTAACCCTTTACGTGTTCTACAAGAATTAATGGAAAATAGAGATACAATTTAAAACATTTTTGGGTAGATTTTCCATTTTTATAATTTTTTTCCAGTTACAAAGCAAGGGTTAACAGCCAAACAAAACTCAATATTTATGCCTCTGATTCTGTAGTTTACAGAAACACCCCATATGTGGTCGTAAACTGCTGTACGGGCACACGGCAGGGCGCAGAAGTAAAGGAATGCCATACTGTTTTTGGAAGGCAGATTTAGCTGGACTGTTTTTTTGACACCATGTCCGATTTGAAGCCCCCCTGATGCACCCCTAGAGTAGAAACTCCCAAAAATTACCCCATTCTAGAAAATACACCCCTCATGGTATTCAAAACTGAATTTACTAACTATGTTAACCCTTTAGGTGTTCCACAAGATTTAATGTAATATAGAGATACAATTTCAAAATTTAACTTTTGGGCAGATTTTCCATTTTAATAATTTTTTTCCAGTTACAAAGCAAGGGTTAACAGCCAAACAAAACTCAATATTTATGCCTCTGATTCTGTAGTTTACAGAAACACCCCATATGTGGTCGTAAACCGCCATACGGGAACACGGCACTGCGCGGAAGGAAAGGAATGCCATACGTTTTATGGAAGGCAGATTTTGCTGGACTGGTTTTTTGACACCATGTCCCAGTTGAAGCCCCCCTGATGCACCCCTAGAGTAGAAACTCCCAAAAATTTGCCCCATTTTAGAAACTATGGGATAGGGTGGCAGTATTCTTGGTACTATTTTAGGGTATATATGATTTTTGTTTGCTTTATATTACACTTTTTGTGAAGCAAGGTAACAAGAAATAGCTGTTTTGGCACCGTTTTAACTTTTTGTTATTTACAACATTCTTCTGACAGGTTAGATCATGTTATATTTTTATAGAACATGTTATTATGGACGCGGCGATACCTAATATGTATACTTTTTTTATTTATGTAAGTTTTACACACTAATATCATTTTTGAAACCAAAAACAATCATGTTTTAGTGTCTCCATATTCTGAGAGCCATAGTTTTTTAAGTTTTTGGGCGATTGTCTTAGGTATGGTATGATTTTTGGGGCCTGTACTGGCCGACAGTTACATTTTTATCCTGTGACCGCCTAATGTACCTCCAGCCACAGAATCCAAAGTTCTTTTCTGTCTGGTGAATGGCTATTGGCTAATTTTTCGGGGCCTGTACTGGCCGACAGTTACTTTTTTTTCTCAAGCCACATAATCACACCCTTGTCTCACTCCTCTGCCTCTCATTTTGGTGGCATATGAACCGCATTCACCTCAAGGACCTTCTAATGTCACAGGGTCATGTGACTGTGCCCCCACCCGGTACTTTGCCCCTCACCCTGTACTGTGCCCCCTTATACCCTGTATTCTGCCCTCTTACCACACCCTGTGCAGTGCCTCTAGTCATTCCCTGTACTGTGCCCTTTTATACCCGTTTATCCGGTCACCGTATGGCGGTGTTATCCTGTCACTGTACAGTGGTGTTATCCGGTCAATGTATAGCGGTGGTATCCAATAACTGGATGGCCATAACTGTATCCCTTTCCCTGCCCAGGCCATCCTTTTTTAGACCTGTCATGAGCGGGAATAATATGCATATTGTGGTGCTAAGGACCTTTGCGCCACAATCTGTGTCAGAAGTATGCCTAACATAGATGTATTTCTATATAATAAATGACCACCTAATTGTATTATTATTCGGGGGTAGGGCTAATATCTTTATATTATATAGATTCTAGTGTATTATATTGTGCCCTGTGTTTCCCAGTAGAAAATGATCCTTGGGAAACCCAGTCCTCATTTCTGACCACCAGGACCAGGTAGCGCTCTGTCAGTACATGGCGGCCTCCCATCTCCTCCTCACTGATCCGCTGTGTACTAGTGCTTATTCTGACACTAGGGCTGGGTTCACATTCTATTCTTGCCATCTATTTAATAAATACCAAAAATGTATGCATTAACAGATGCCTCAGACTGATGCCGTACGGTGGCGTCCGTTCACCATACAGTTCCATGGAAGAAAAAAAAAAATCATGCTAATGTATGCATTTTTTTATGGACTCTGCAGGATACAAAAACGTGGAGTGCTGCACATTTGTATACATTAAACCCATAGGAAGTAAAAAAAATGTCTAGGCTCCAACAGGGCACATTTTTGAGAGTTTCCTTTTAAGACGCATATAAATGACCACTGATTAAAATACATATTTTTTGTGGGAATTTTTGCCAATGATCCCCCTCTGGTACATTATATCTCTGTCCATGTTGTGGGACTATTTGCGTGCTTCTATTAAGTGTTTGCTGGCTGCAAATATGACCTGAAGGTTTTTCAGGTTTGCCTGCCATTAAAGTGATTGGGGCCCGCCGTGAACAAGTGGTTTGCAAACATTTGATTGTGAACGCGCTTCGTGAATTGTCCCGGCCGATGTTCATCCATCATTAATTGCCACTCTGTGGTCTCCTCATGCTGCTGCCATCTCCACACTATGTCACCTTGCCACTCTGTGGTATCCTGCTGCTGCTGCTGCTGCTGCTGCCATATCCACATTATGTCACCTTGCAACTCTGTGGCCTCCTCATGCTGCTGTCATATACACACTATGCTACCTTGCTAATATGTGGTCTCCTGATGCTGCTGCCATCTCCACACTATGTCACCTTGCCACTCTGTGGTCTCCTCATGCTGCTGCCATCTCCACACTATGTCACCTTGCCACTCTGTGGTATCCTGCTGCTGCTGCTGCCATATCCACATTATGTCACCTTGCAACTCTGTGGCCTCCTCATGCTGCTGTCATATACACACTATGCTACCTTGCTAATATGTGGTCTCCTGATGCTGCTGCCATCTCTACACTATGTCACCTTGTCACTCTGTGGTCTCCTCATGCTGCTGCCATCTCCACACTATGTCACCTTGCCACTTTGTGGCCTCCTGTTGCTGCCGCCACCTCCAAACTATGTCACCTTGCCACTCTGTGGCCTCCTCATGCTGCTGCCATCTTCACACTATGCCATCTTGCCTCTCTGTGGCCTGCTCATGCTACTGCCATATCCACACTACCGTATGTCACCTTGCCAGGTGGTCTCCTCACGCTCCAGCCATCTCCACATTATGTCACCTTGCCACTCTGTGGTCTCCTCATGCTGCTACCTTCTCCACACTATGTCACCTTGCCACTCTGTGGTATCCTGATGCTGCTGCCATATCCACACTATGTTACCTTGCCACTCTGTGGCCTTCTAATTATGGCACCACTTTCAAACTATGTTACATTGACACTATGTGCTCTCCTGATTTTGCTGCTGCCATCTTCACATTATGTCACCTTGCCACTCTGTGGTCTCCTCATTCTGCTGCCATCTCCACACTATGTCACCTTGCCACTCTGTGGTATCCTGCTGCTGCTGCCATATCCACATTATGTCACCTTGCCACTCTGGTCTCCAGATGCTGCTGCTTCTATTGCCATCTCCACATTATGTCACCTTTCCTCTCTGTGGCCTGCTCATGCTGCTGCCATGTACACACTATGTCACCTTGACAATCTGTGGTCTCCTCACGCTCCAGCCATCTCCACATTATGTCACCTTGCCACTCTGTGGTCTCCTCATGCTGCTGCCATCTCCACACCATGTTACCTTGCCACTCTGTGGTATCCTGCTGCTGCTGACATATCCACACTATGTTACCTTGCCACTCTGTGGCCCCCTGATGCTGCCACCACTTTCAAACTATGTCAAATTGACATTCTGTGGTCTCCTGATGCTGCTGCTGCCATCTCCACATTATGTCACCTTGCCACTCTGTGGTCTCCTCATTCTGCTGCCAACTCTTTGGTATTCTGCTGCTGCTGCCACATTCACACTATGTCACCTTGCCACTATGTGGTCTCCTGATGCTGCTGCTGCTGCTACTACCATATCCGCATTATGCCACCTCTCCACTCTGTGGCCTGCTCATGCTGCTGCCATATCCACACTTTGTCACCTTTCCACTCTTTGGTCTCCTGATGCTGCTACTGCTGCCATCTCCACATTATGTCACCTTTCCCCTCTGTGGTCTCCTCATGCTGCCTGACACTAGTTTTTATAGCTTAGTTTGCTGTTCACTAAAATTCCTAGGTCCTTTTCCATGTCAGTGTTACCCAGTGTTTTACCATTTAGTATGTGCGGGTGACTTGCATTATTCCTTCCCATGTGCATAACCATAAATTTGTCAGTATTAAACCTTATCTGCCACTTCTCTGCCCAAGCCTCCAATCTATCCAGATCCATCTGTAGCAGTGTACTGTCCTCTTCTGTGTCAATTGCTTTACACAGTTTAGCGTCATCTGAAAAAACTTATATTTTACTGTGCAAGCCTTTTACAAGATCATTAATAAATATATTGAAGAGAATAGGGCCCAATACTAACCCCTGAGGTACTCCACTAGTGACAGTGACCCAATCTGAGTGTGTACCGTTAATAACCACCCTCTGTTTTCTATCAGTGAGCCAGTTACTTACCCACATACAGACATTTTCTCCCAGTCCAGGCATTCTCTTTTCATATACTAACCTTTTATGCGGTACAGAGTCAAATGCTTTGGAGAAGTTCAAATATACAACATCCATTGATTAGCTGCTGTCAAGTCTAGAACTTACCTCCTCATAGAAACTGATTAAATTGGTTTGACATGACCGATCCCTTATGAAGCCATGCTGATATAGAGTTATTTGCTTATTTTCATTGAGGTACTCCAAGATATTATCTCTTAGAAAACCTTCAAACAGTTTACCCACGACAGATGTTAAACTTACCGGCCTATACTGGGCTCTGTTTTTGGACCTTTTTTTATATTGGCACTACATTTGCTATGTGCCAATCCTGTGGAACACTCCCTGTCAGTATAGAGTCCTTAAATATCAGTAAAAAAAGGGTCTGACTATGACATTACCTAATTCTCTTAGGATACGGGGGTGTATGCTATCTGGTCCTGGCGATTTGTCTATTTTAATCTTTTTAAGACAGTCAGACAGGACACTTTTAATGGGGAATTAACTTTTACATTCTGCATTTCATCTGACAGTTTATTTTCTTCAGTGAATACAGTGAAGGAAAAAATATTTAATAGCTTTGCTTTCTCCTCATCGCTTTTTGCAACTCCCCCCTCATTACTCTGTAAAGGGTAGACACCTTCAGATTTATACTTTTTACCATTTATATAATTTTAAAACATTTTAGGGTTAGTTTTGCTCTCTTTGGCAATTAATCTTTCGGTCTCTAGTTTGGCTGCTTTTATTTGATTTTTACATATTCAATTTTTTTTTTCCTTATAGTTTTTCAGTGCTTCCACGCTATCCTCCTGTTTTTAGTGATTTAAATTCTTTCTTTTTGTATTTTATTGCTTTCTTTACAGTTCTATATACACATTGTTTTTTTCTTGTTCCTTAACCTTTTATTCCCATAAGGTATGTACCTCTCACAATTAGATTTTAGGATGCTTTTAAAAGTTTCCCATTTTGTGGCTGTATTTATATTTTTAAGAACTTTGTCCCAGTTAGTTAGGCCTATGGCCTCTCTTAGTTGGCTAAATTTAGCTCTTTTGAAGTTTTATTTTTTTGTTCCTTTTGAACGACAATTGGAAGGTTATTACTTTATGGTCACTATTTACCAGTATCCCCGGACCTGCACATCTGCTGTTCTGTCAGGTCTATTAGTTAATATTAATTCCAGTATGGCCGTCCCTCTAGTCAGGTCCTGAACCAGTTGGGAAAGGTAATTGTCTTTGGTTATTGCCAACAACCTGTTTCCTTTATGAGATATACAAGCTTCAGTTTCCCAGTATTTATCTGGGTAGCTGAAGTCCCCCATAATATCCACCTCATTATTTTGTTTAGTAGTAGATCTTCTGTGGACTCTGGTATATTGGGTGGTTTATGATAAACTCCAATTAGTAATTTATTATTGTTTTTGCCTCCATGTATTTCTACCCACAGTGACTCCACATTTTCATGTCCCTCACTTATATCTTCCCGGAGTGTGGGCTTTAGACAGGATTTTACATAAAGGCAGACCCCTCCCCCTCTCCGGTTTTGGCGATCCTTTCTAAACAGACTGTACCGTGTGCATTACCCGCCTAATCATAGCTATCATCCAGCCATGTCTCAGTTATTCCCACTATATCATAGTCCTCCTCACACATCACTAATTCCAGTTCCCCAGTCAGGCTTCTGGCATTAGTATACATGCATTTAAGAGGTTTATGTATATTTTGTACCCTACAGTTTTCCTTCTGAGCTGTTCTAGTCTCTCCTTCCATTCCTCCCCCAGTCCCATTACCTTGCCCCAGTCTCTATCTGCACTATCTTCCCATCCTATAATGTAATTATTCTGCCCCCAGTCCCTAGTTTAAACACTCCTCCAACCTTCTAGCCATCTTCTCCAACACAGCTGCCCCTTCACAAGTATGGACCGAATGACGTTGTGTGAGGTCGTGTGACGTCTGAACGTGCAAGGAAAATATATATTATGAAACAAAAAAATATACAAAAAGTACAGTGTTTTATATTCCCCAACTTCCTTGCAATGTATGCTTTCTATACAGCTTCCATCATTCTGTCTGCTACAATTTCTGATTTTGAACAGATTTTCAAAATCTATCAAGGCTTACTACTGTATGTATGTCTCTCTGGTTTGACTTCTGAACATACTCCAGAACCTGTTTATGGTTACCGCTCTAGTTTTGATGGCCATCTCATTGACTACCTGGTTGTGGACAAGAGTTTCTACCCTTCTATTTCTCATTGCTGACACATCCCGCTGCTGATCACTGACTATTCTGAAGACCACCATCTAGGGTTCTAACAAGTTAAGTCCCAACTTCCTTACAACAGTCCCTGGTAAAGAACAGTAGGATCCCCTAGATTCCACACCTCATAATGTATACCAGACCAATTGCAGCATAAGGCCCCACTTTCAAGGAACACCTTCCTAATATATGTTATGTCAACACACAGGAAGCATGAGAAAAATACAAGAGATAAAGACATTCTGAGATACTGTAGTTGCAGATAGAATATATTTTGTTCCTAAATAGACTAATATTCATCTGTTATATACCCGGACAGTGTTAACTGAATGTCAGAATTCAGTTAACACTGTCCGGGTATTCTTACATGTGTAAGAATCACATTATATCATATTCACTTTAATTCAGTTGGGCTATGGATGCACTACAAAGAATTACTCTGGGCCAAACTATTTTTTTTAGACATACTGTGCAGGTTTAAGAGACATCTGAACAAAATGTATAATGCCCGTCATAGAACATCCTGTTGTTTTATATTCTATGAATAAACAAATTACAAAGTAAAAAAGGAATACCCCTTTAATTCAGTCATAGGCTCAAAATTAAGTAAGAATCACATTTTCATCAAATTTATGTTTTCTAATGTTTGTATAACCTTTCTTCCACTTTTCAGAAGGTATGTGGCTTCTGATTTCTGTTTTAATATATATGGCAGTTACAATCAGTTAAAAAGTGATGATCTAATATAAATTATCTATATTTTTCATTATTCCTAGCAGCTGATTCACATGTAAATATAACTTGTGCCTGCTAATATGACTGCCAGGCAATACATAGGCCTAGGTCAGGGGTAGGCAACCTTTGGCTCCCAGCTGTTGTGAAACTACAATTCCCAGCATGCTCCATTCATTTCTATGAGAGTTCTTAGAAGAGCAGAGCAAGTATGCATACTGGGAGTTGTAGTTTCACAACAGCTGGGAGCCGGAGGTTGCCTACCCCTGGCCTAGGTGCTAGTGCATGTCCAAATCCATGGTTGATCTTGGCTCCATTTGATAATCTCACTGCTAGCCCATCCCACATCATCAGCAGTTTCACTAAGAATGTAAAACTGTTCACAGACAATGGAACATTTCCATGTGAGGGCCAAACTGTGCAACCTGCAGCAATCTATGCAACAAATTTTACAATTGCAAGATCATTTGTATTGACTGATATCTGTAAGTCTTCATGAGTTGGTGACAGATGCACTAAGTTCAGTGGTCTGTGACTCATGTGCTATTATGAAGTATTACTGGGAGAACACACCCAAGAAGAGTCAGGGGTTGCCAGAGAAGAGCCTAGCTTATTCATGAATTCATCCTCTCCTCACCACCTTCCAATGATTGGCAATTTTCTCTATGGTTTTCTTCCCAGGAAAAAATGGGTGTGTGCTGCCAGCATTACACCTTAAGTACTCAGCAACCACATCATATTAGTGAGAGACCACTGAAATTAATGTGTCTGTCACTACTCTAAGCTGCCCTCAGTGAGCTCAGCATGAAGGATGTGACAGGTTTCCTTTAAAGGTATTGGATCATATAGGCAACTCCTTTCAAAGGTTTCTGATCAAAAATAGGCAAAAATTCATAGGGGTGCATAGGGCACTGAGTTACATAGGGGTGTCCTAATTTTTGTATAAATTTCAATTAACCTGGTTTGACTGTGAACATAATTTCTTACTCTGATTCTCATTGTAAATATAATTCATATGTATTTTCCTCTTATTGTTCATTATTTTATTTTTACCATTTGTAACAGAATTCTATAGTGCCCTTCAAGCCCAAAGCATATGACCAATAGGTAGTTATTAGTAAATGTATACATTAGCTTGTCCTTTCATTCTCACTTCTAGTAATAGATATATTTGAATTGGTGTAGTCTCTCAGACCTTTTGCCTAATTTACAATACCCCAAAAGATAAGTATCTAATTTAGAACCTATAATGGATGTTAAGAACAAAGAAGAGCATAATGTTATGAACGAGCACTGACATTGAGGACTTGCCAGTGCCTGCTCTGCATTCGAAGAGTTCACTTGAACATGTAATTATGATAATGGGTCCATAAACATACATGCATGCATGTCTTATTTGATTTGTTGAACACTTGGGGAGCTTAAGAAATAGAAAAGACAATTACCAGCCTTCAATCCAAAACATGTCAGTGATACCAGCACTTCGCTTTATAATGGCAGCAGAGACTGTACAAGAATTAATTTGAAGGACCCTTAGTTCACTCTAGAAAAGAACGTCCTTCAGTGTGATGAAATGACTAAAAAGGTCTGATTAAAAAAACATAATCAACATGGAAACATGAACATTATTTCAATATAGAGTGTCCCAGCTAAGACATCAGTTCACAGCAGCTATCCAGGTTCCACTGATAGGATTTTACCACTAATCCTGAAACTTGAATGGGTAGCTAAAATAGAATGCTTTGAAAAGATAATTTACTTAATTAAACATTTTATTCTTCTATATACAATGTATAGAACACCACAGGAAATTATTCTAAGATTCTAGTGTCAACTTATACACAGTGTCGGACTGGCCCAACAGAGTTCCAAAGGATCTCTCTGGTGGGCCCAGGCTCTGATAACACAGTGGACCCCAAAGGATCAGTAGAAACAAAACCCATTTGGAGCTGCCTTCTAACCCAATCACATACTACTAGGGTCTATTCCTTTGAATAAAAACCTATTAGACTATATTGATAATATACCGATTGGGATAATATACCGAATAATTTGCTCTGGTGGACCCAAGAAACCCCAGTCCGACACTGCTTATACAGGTCCTTCTAAAAGAATTAGCATATTGTGATAAAGTTCATTATTTTCTGTAATGTACTGATAAACATTAGACTTTCATATATTTTAGATTCATTACACACCAACTGAAGTAGTTCAAGCCTTTTATTGTTTTAATATTGATGATTTTGGCATACAGCTCATGAAAACCCAAAATTCCTATCTAAAAAAATTAGCATATCATGAAAAGGTTCTCTAAACGAGCTATTAACCTAATCATCTGAATCAACTAATTAACTCTAAACACCTGCAAAAGATTCCTGAGGCTTTTAAAAACTCCCAGCCTGGTTTATTACTCAAAACCGCAATGATGGGTAAGACTGCCGACCTGACTGCTGTCCAGAAGGCCATCATTGACACCCTCAAATTTCTGAACGAATAGGCTGTTCCCAGAGTGCTGTATCAAGGCACCTCAGTGGGAAGTCTGTGGGAAGGAAAAAGTGTGGCAGAAAACGCTGCACAACGAGAAGAGGTGACCGGACCCTGAGGAAGATTGTGGAGAAGGACCGATTCCAGACCTTGGGGGACCTGCGGAAGCAGTGGACTGAGTCTGGAGTAGAAACATCCATAGCCACCGTGTACAGGCGTGTGCAGGAAATGGGCTACAGGTGCCGCATTCCCCAGGTCAAGCCACTTTTGAACCAGAAACAGCGGCAGAAGTGCCTGACCTGGGCTACAGAGAAGCAGCACTGGACTGTTGCTCAGTGGTCCAAAGTACTTTTTTCGGATGAAAGCAAATTTTGCATGTCATTCGGAAATCAAGGTGCCAGAGTCTGAAGGAAGACTGGGGAGAGGGAAATGCCAAAATGCCTGAAGTCCAGTGTCAAGTACCCATAGTCAGTGATGGTCTGGGGTGCCATGTCAGCTGCTGGTGTTGGTCCACTGTGTTTTATCAACGGCAGGGTCAATGCAGCTAGCTATCAGGAGATTTTGGAGCACTTCATGCTTCCATCTGCTGAAAAGCTTTATGGAGATGAAGATTTCATTTTTCAGCAGGACCTGACACCTGCTCACATTGCCAAAACCACTGGTAAATGGTTTACTGACCATGGTATTACTGTGCTAATAGGGATGAGCGAACTCGAACTGTATAGTTCGGGTTCGTACCGAATTTTGGGGTGTCCGTGACACGGACCCGAACCCGGACATTTTCGTAAAAGTCCGGGTTCGGTGTTCGTCGCTTTCTTGGCGCTTTTGTGACGCTTTCTTGGCGCTTTTTGAAAGGCTGCAAAGCAGCCAATCAACAAGCGTCATACTACTTGCCCCAAGAGGCCGTCACAGCCATGCCTACTATTGGCATGGCTGTGATTGGCCAAAGCACCATGTGACCCAGCCTCTATTTAAGCTGGAGTCACATAGCGCCGCCCGTCACTCTGCTCTGATTAGCGTAGGGAGAGGTTGCGGCTGCGACAGTAGGGCGAGATTAGGCAGATTAACTCCTCCAAAGGACTTGATTAATCGATCGATCTGCAGCTGTGCATCATTGAGCTGCTGAAATTCAATTGCTCACTGTTTTTAGGCTGCCCAGACCGTTTGTCAGTCACTTTTTTCTGGGGTGATCGGCGGCCATTTTGTGTCTTGTGCGGTGCTGCGACCAAGTGCATCCAAGCTGCGACCAAGTGCATTTAACCCTCAATGGTGTGGTTGTTTTTTGGCTAAAGCCTACATCAGGGTGAAGCTGTCACACCAAGTGCATTTAACCAGCAATAGTCTGTTTATTTTTTGGCCATATACTACATCAGGGGCAAGCTGCGCCTGTCACCAAGTGCATTTAACCCTCAATGGTGTGGTTGTTTTTTGGCTAAAGCCTACATCAGGGTGAAGCTGTCACACCAAGTGCATTTAACCAGCAATAGTCTGTTAATTTTTTGGCCATATACTAAATCAGGGGCAAGCTGCGCCCGTCACCAAGTGCATTTAACCCTCAGTAGTGTGGTTGGTCAAGCTGTCACACCAAGTGCATTTAACCAGCAATAGTCTGTTCATTTTTTGGCCATATACTACATCAGGGGCAAGCTGCGCCTGTCACCAAGTGCATTTAACCCTCAATGGTGTGGTTGTTTTTTGGCTAAAGCCTACATCAGGGTGAAGCTGTCACACCAAGTGCATTTAACCAGCAATAGTCTGTTCATTTTTTGGCCATATACTACATCAGGGGCAAGCTGCGCCCGTCACCAAGTGCATTTAACCCTCAGTAGTGTGATTGGTCAAGATGTCACACCAAGTGCATTTAACCAGCAATAGTGTGGTTATTTTTTGGCCATATCCCAGTCTAATTCATACCGGTCACCCAGCGCCTAAATACTAGGCCTCAAATTTATATCCCGCTAAATCTGTCGTTACCGCTGTACTGTTGTGGATGGGCAAGGTTTTTAGTGTCCGTCAAAGCACATTTTTTGTTCTGGGTTGAAATACAATTCCCAATTTAGCAATTTCATAATTTAGTGGTTTCTGCTATATCAGAGCTATTTGAAATCTATCCCTAAAAGGGTATATAATATTCAAGGTGCACATAGGGTCATTCAGAATAACTTCACACACACGCTACTGTGCATTTCCAAGTCTAATTCTGTTAGTAAATCCATACCGGTCACCCAGCGCCTAAATACTAGGCCTCAAATTTATATCCCGCTAAATCTGTCGTTACCGCTGTACTGTTGTGGCTGGGCAAGTTATTTAGTGTCCGTTAAAGCACATTTTTTGTTCAGGGTTGAAATACAATTCCCAATTTAGCAATTTCATAATTTAGTGGTTTCTGCTATATCAGAGCTATTTGAAATCTATCCCTAAAAGGGTATATAATATTCAAGGTGCACATAGGGTCATTCAGAATAACTTCACACACACGCTACTGTGCATTTCCAAGTCTAATTCTGTCACTAAATCCATACCGGTCACCCAGCGCCTAAATACTAGGCCTCAAATTTATATCCCGCTGAATTTGAATACAATACATTGGGCCAAATAATATTTCTGTTGTTGTGGTGAACCATAACAATGAGGAAAACATCTAGTAAGGGACGCGGACGTGGACATGGTCGTGGTGGTGTTAGTGGACCCTCTGGTGCTGGGAGAGGACGTGGCCGTTCTGCCACATCCACACGTCCTAGTGTACCAACTACCTCAGGTCCCAGTAGCCGCCAGAATTTACAGCGATATATGGTGGGGCCCAATACCGTTCTAAGGATGGTAAGGCGGATGGTAAGGCCTGAGCAGGTACAGGCATTAGTCAATTGGGTGGCCGACAGTGGATCCAGCACGTTCACATTATCTCCCACCCAGTCTTCTGCAGAAAGCGCACAGATGGCGCCTGAAAACCAACCCCATCAGTCTGTCACATCACCCCCATGCATATCAGGGAAACTGTCTGAGCCTCAAGTTATGCAGCAGTCTCTTATGCTGTTTGAAGACTCTGCTGGCAGGGTTTCCCAAGGGCATCCACCTAGCCCTTCCCCAGCGGTGGAAGACATAGACTGCACTGACGCACAACCACTTATGTTTCCTGATGATGAGGACATGGGAATACTACCTCAGCATGTCTCTGATGATGACGAAACACAGGTGCCAACTGCTGCGTCTTTCTGCAGTGTGCAGACTGAACAGGAGGTCAGGGATCAAGACTGGGTGGAAAACGATGCAGGGGACGATGAGGTCCTAGACCCCACATGGAATGAAGGTCGTGCCACTGACTTTCACAGTTCGGAGGAAGAGGCAGTGGTGAGACCGAGCCAACAGCGTAGCAAAAGAGGGAGCAGTGGGCAAAAGCAGAACACCCGCCGCCAAGAGACTCCGCCTGCTACTGACCGCCGCCATCTGGGACCGAGCACCCCAAAGGCAGCTTCAAGGAGTTCCCTGGCATGGCACTTCTTCAAACAATGTGCTGACGACAAGACCCGAGTGGTTTGCACGCTGTGCCATCAGAGCCTGAAGCGAGGCATTAACGTTCTGAACCTGAGCACAACCTGCATGACCAGGCACCTGCATGCAAAGCATGAACTGCAGTGGAGTAAACACCTTAAAACCAAGGAAGTCACTCAGGCTCCCCCTGCTACCTCTTCTGCTGCTGCCGCCTCGGCCTCTTCTGCTGCTGCCGCCTCGGCCTCTTCCTCCGCCTCTGGAGGAACGTTGGCACCTGCCGCCCAGCAAACAGGGGATGTACCACCAACACCACCACCTCCGTCACCAAGCGTCTCAACCATGTCACACGGCAGCGTTCAGCTCTCCATCTCACAAACATTTGAGAGAAAGCGTAAATTCCCACCTAGCCACCCTCGATCCCTGGCCCTGAATGCCAGCATTTCTAAACTACTGGCCTATGAAATGCTGTCATTTAGGCTGGTGGACACAGACAGCTTCAAACAGCTCATGTCGCTTGCTGTCCCACAGTATGTTGTTCCCAGCCGCCACTACTTCTCCAAGAGAGCCGTGCCTTCCCTGCACAACCAAGTATCCGATAAAATCAAGTGTGCACTGCGCAACGCCATCTGTAGCAAGGTCCACCTAACCACAGATACGTGGACCAGTAAGCACGGCCAGGGACGCTATATCTCCCTAACTGCACACTGGGTAAATGTAGTGGCAGCTGGGCCCCAGGCGGAGAGCTGTTTGGCGCACGTCCTTCCGCCGCCAAGGATCGCAGGGCAACATTCTTTGCCTCCTGTTGCCACCTCCTCCTTCTCGGCTTCCTCCTCCTCTTCTTCCACCTGCTCATCCAGTCAGCCACACACCTTCACCACCAACTTCAGCACAGCCCGGGGTAAACGTCAGCAGGTCATTCTGAAACTCATATGTTTGGGGGACAGGCCCCACACCGCACAGGAGTTGTGGCGGGGTATAGAACAACAGACCGACGAGTGGTTGCTGCCGGTGAGCCTCAAGCCCGGCCTGGTGGTGTGTGATAATGGGCGAAATCTCGTTGCAGCTCTGGGACTAGCCAATTTGACGCACATCCCTTGCTTGGCGCATGTGCTGAATTTGGTGGTGCAGAAGTTCATTCACAACTACCCCGACATGTCAGAGCTGCTGCATAAAGTGCGGGCCGTCTGTTCGCGCTTCCGGCGTTCACATCCTGCTGCTGCTCGCCTGTCTGCGCTACAGCGTAACTTCGGCCTTCCCGCTCACCGCCTCATATGCGACGTGCCCACCAGGTGGAACTCCACCTTGCACATGCTGGACAGACTGTGCGAGCAGCAGCAGGCCATAGTGGAGTTTCAGCTGCAGCACGCACGGGTCAGTCGCACTACAGAACAGCACCACTTCACCACCAATGACTGGGCCTCCATGCGAGACCTGTGTGCCCTGTTGCGCTGTTTCGAGTACTTCACCAACATGGCCAGTGGCGATGACACCGTTATCAGCGTTACAATACCACTTCTATGTCTCCTTGAGAAAACACTTAGGGCGATGATGGAAGAGGAGGTGGCCCAGGAGGAGGAGGAGGAGGAGGAGGAAGAGGGGTCATTTTTAGCACTTTCAGGCCAGTCTCTTCGAAGTGACTCAAAAGGAGGTTTTTGGCAACAGCAGAGGCCAGGTACAAATGTGGCCAGCCAGGGCCCACTACTGGAGGACGAGGAGGACGAGGATGAGGAGGGGGTGGAGGAGGATGAGGATGAAGCATGGTCACAGCGGGGTGGCACCCAACGCAGCTCGGGTCCATCACTGGTGCGTGGCTGGGGGGAAAGGCAGGACGATGACGATACGCCTCCCACAGAGGACAGCTTGTCCTTACCCCTGGGCAGCCTGGCACACATGAGCGACTACATGCTGCAGTGCCTGCGCAACGACAGCAGAGTTGCCCACATTTTAACCTGTGCGGACTACTGGGTTGCCACCCTGCTGGATCAACGCTACAAAGACTATGTGCCCACCTTACTTCCTGCACTGGAGCATGATAGGAAGATGCGCGAGTACAAGCGCACGTTGGTAGACGCGCTACTGAGAGCATTCCCAAATGTCACAGGGGAACAAGTGGAAGCCCAAGGCCAAGGCAGAGGAGGAGCAAGAGGTCGCCAAGGCAGCTGTGTCACGGCCAGCTCCTCTGAGGGCAGGGTTAGCATGGCAGAGATGTGGAAAACTTTTGTCAACACGCCACAGCTAACTGCACCACCACCTGATACGCAACGTGTTAGCAGGAGGCAACATTTCACTAACATGGTGGAACAGTACATGTGCACACCCCTCCACGTACTGACTGATGGTTCGGCCCCATTCAACTTCTGGGTCTCTAAATTGTCCACGTGGCCAGAGCTAGCCTTTTATGCCTTGGAGGTGCTGGCCTGCCCGGCGGCCAGCGTTTTGTCTGAACGTGTATTCAGCACGGCAGGGGGCGTCATTACAGACAAACGCAGCCGCCTGTCTACAGCCAATGTGGACAAGCTGACATTCATAAAAATGAACCAAGCATGGATCCCACAGGACCTGTCCGTCCCTTGTCCAGATTAGACATTAACTACCTCCCCATAACCATATATTATTGGACTCCAGGGCACTTCCTCATTCAATCCTATTTTTATTTTCATTTTACCATTATATTGCGAGGCTACCCAAAGTTGAATGAACCTCTCCTCTGTCTGGGTGCCAGGGCCTAAATATATGCCAATGGACTGTTCCAATGTTGGGTGACGTGACGCCTGATTCTCTGCTATGACATGCAGACTAATTCTCTGCTGACATGAAGCCAGATCCTCTGTTACGGGACCTCTCTCCTCTGCCTGGGTGCTGGGCCAAGATATATGCCAATGGACTGTTGCAGTGGTGGCTGATGTGAAGCCTCATTCTCTGCTATGACATGCAGACTAATTCTCTGCTGACATGAAGCCAGATTGTCTGTTACGGGACCTCTCTCCTCTGCCTGGGTGCTGGGCCTAAATTTATGAAAATGGACTCTTACAGTGGTGGGTGACGTGAAGCCTGATTCTCTGCTATGACATGAAGACTGATTCTCTGCTATGACATGAAGACTGATTCTCTGCTGACATGAAGCCAGATTGTCTGTTACGGGACCTCTCTCCTCTGCCTGGGTGCTGGGCCTAAATTTATGAAAATGGACTCTTACAGTGGTGGGTGACGTGATGCCTGATTCTCTGCTATGACATGAAGACTGATTCTCTGCTGACATGAAGCCAGATTGTCTGTTACGGGACCTCTCTCCTCTGCCTGGGTGCTGGGCCTAAATTTATGAAAATGGACTGTTGCAGTGGTGGGTGACGTGAAGCCTGATTCTCTGCTATGATATGAAGACTGATTCTCTGCTGACATGAAGCCAGATCCTCTGTTATGGGACCTCTCTCCTCTGCCTGGGTGCTGGGCCTAAATATCTGACAATGGACTGTTGCATTGGTGGCTGACGTGAAGCCTGATTCTCTGCTATGACATGAAGACTAATTCTCTGCTGACATGAAGCCAGATTGTCTGTTATGGGACCTCTCTCCTCTGCCTGGGTGCTGGGCCTAAATTTATGAAAATAGACTGTTGCAGTGGTGGGTGACGTGAAGCCTGATTCTCTGCTATGACATGAAGACTGATTCTCTGCTGACATGAAGCCAGATTGTCTGTTACGGGACCTCTCTCCTCTGCCTGGGTGCTGGGCCTAAATTTATGAAAATGGACTGTTGCAGTGGTGGGTGACGTGAAGCCTGATTCTCTGCTATGATATGAAGACTGATTCTCTGCTGACATGAAGCCAGATCCTCTGTTACGGGACCTCTCTCCTCTGCCTGGGTGCTGGGCCTAAATATCTGACAATGGACTGTTGCATTGGTGGCTGACGTGAAGCCTGATTCTCTGCTATGACATGCAGACTAATTCTCTGCTGACATGAAGCCAGATTGTCTGTTACGGGACCTCTCTCCTCTGCCTGGGTGCTGGGCCTAAATTTATGAAAATAGACTGTTGCAGTGGTGGGTGACGTGAAGCCTTATTCTCTGCTATGACATGAAGACTGATTCTCTGCTGACATGAAGCCAGATTGTCTGTTACGGGACCTCTCTCCTCTGCCTGGGTGCCGGGGCCTAAATATCTGAGAATGGACTGTTCCAGTGGTGGGTGACGGGAAGCCAGATTCTCTGCTATGGGACCTCTCTCCAATTGATTTTGGTTAATTTTTATTTATTTAATTTTTATTTTAATTCATTTCCCTATCCACATTTGTTTGCAGGGGATTTACCTACATGTTGCTGCCTTTTGCAGCCCTCTAGCCCTTTCCTGGGCTGTTTTACAGCCGTTTTAGTGCCGAAAAGTTCGGGTCCCCATTGACTTCAATGGGGTTCGGGTTCGGGACGAAGTTCGGATCGGGTTCGGATCCCGAACCCGAACATTTTCGGGAAGTTCGGCCGAACTTCTCGAACCCGAACATCCAGGTGTTCGCTCAACTCTACCTGCCAACTCTCCTGACCTGAACCCCATAGAGAATCTGTGGGATATTGGGAAGAGAAAGTTGAGAGACGCAAGACCCAACACTCTGGATGAGCTTAAGGCCGCTATCGAAGCATCCTGGGCCTCCATAACACCTCAGCAGTGCCACAGGCTGATTGCCTCCATGCCGCACCGCATTGAAGCAGTCATTTCTGCAAAAGGATTCCCGACCAAGTATTGAGTGCATAACTGAACATAATTATTTGAAGGTTGACTTTTTTTGTATTAAAAACACTTTTCTTTATTGGTCGGATGAAATATGCTAATTTTTTTAGATAGGAAATTTGGTATTCATGACCTGTATGCCAAAATCATCAATATTAAAACAATAAAAGGCTTGAACTACTTCAGTTGGTGTGTAATGAATCTAAAATATATGAAAGTCTAATGTTTATCAGTACATTACAGAAAATAATAAACTTCATCACAATATGCTAATTGTTTTAGAAGGACCTGTATATGTACATGTTTTTAATGATACTTACTCTGTAGCTACCTGACTAAATAAAATCCTGTATAGTGATGTTGTCACTGCAGACACAGGAGTCATTTCACAATTTGTGAATAGTGTTTTTTGAGGAATAAAAAATAAATAAAAAAACAATTATATATATATATATATATATATATATATATATATATACATATACATATATATGTACAGTGTATATAAAAAGTCTACACACCACTATTAAAATGTCAGGTTTTTGTGCTGTAAAAAAATGTGACCTATAAACTGTACCACTCAATTGAAAAACAAACTGAAATCTTTTAGGTGGTAATAATGTTGTTGCATAAGTTTGCCCACTGTCATTAAAACTGGGGAAGTAGCTGTGTTCATAATTAAGCAATTACATTCAAAATCATGTTAAATAGGAGACAGCATACACCTGCCATCATTTAAAGTGCCTCTGATTAACCCCAAATAAAGTTCAGCTGCTCTAGTTGGCCTTTTCTGAAAAGAATTTCCAAGGCATTAGATATACCATGGAACACAGTGAAGACAGTCATCATCAAGTAGAGAAAGTATGGCACAGCAGTGAAATTACGAAGAACTGGACGTCCCTCCAAAATTGATGAAAAGATGAGAAACTGGTCTGGAAGGCTACCAATAGGCCTACAGCAACATTAAAGGAGCTTCTGGAATATCTGGCAAGTACTGGCTGTGTGGTACATGTGCCAAAAATCTCCTGTATTCTTCATATGTCTGGGCTATGGGGTAGAGTGGCAAGACGAAAGCCTTTTCTCACGAAGAAAAACATCCAAGCCAGGCTAGATTTTGCAAAAACACTTCTGAAGTCTCCCAAAAGCATGTGGGAAAAGGTGTTATGGTCTGATGAAACCAAGGTTGAACTTTTTGGCCATAATTCCAAAAGATTTGTTTGCCGCAAAAACAACACTGCACATCTCCAAAAGAAAAACATACCTATAGTGAAGCATGGTGGTGGCAGCATCATGCTTTGGGACTTTTTTTCTTCAGCTGGAACTTGGGCCTTAGTTAAGCTAGAGGGAATTATGAACAGTTCCAAATACCAGTCAATATTGGCACAAAACCTTCAGGCTTCTGCTAGAAAGCTGAACATGAAGAGGAACTTCATCTTTCAGCATGACAACGACCCAAAGCATACATCCAAATTAACAAAGGAATGGCTTCACTAGAAGAAGATTAAAGTTTTGGAATGGCACAGCCAGAGCCCAGACCTAAATCAGATTGAAAATCTGTGGGGTGATCTGAAGAGGGCTGTGCACAGGAGATGCCCTCACAATCTGACAGATTTGGAGTGTTTTTGCAAAGAAGAGTGGGCAAAACTTGCCAATTTAAAATGTGCCATGCTGATAGACTCATACCCAAAAAGACTGAGTGCTGTATTAGTTTAAGGGCTGTTTCACATGAGTGGATGCCGTGCGTGACATCCGCTGCGTGAATGACAGCCAAGACCCAATGTGGACAGTTGAAGCACAGAGCAGTAACATGATTGATAATGCTCCGTGACTCTCTGTGACCTCTTTACTACGAAATCACAGCGAGATAAAGTTGTCACTGTGATTTTGTAGTAAAGAGATCACATCAATCATGTTAATGCTCCGTGCTTCTGCAGTCCGCATCGGGTCTTGGCTGTCATTCACGCAGCGGATCTCACGCACGGCATCCGCTCATGTGAAACAGCCCTAAGGGTGTGCACACTTATGCAACCATACTATCTTATTTTTATATTTTTTCTTCCCTCTACCTAAAGGATTTCAGTTTGTTTTTCAATTGAGTTGTACAGTTTATAGGTCACATTAAAGATAGACAAAGTTCGGAAATTATTTATCTGTGTCGCATTTATTTACATCACAGAAACCTGACATTTTAACAGGGGCCACTGTATATATATATATATATATATATATATATATATATATATATATATGTATACAGACGTGGACAAAATTGTTGGTACCCTTTGGTCAATGAAAGAAAAAGTCACAATGGTCACAGAAATAACTTTAATCTGACAAAAGTAATAATAAATTAAAATTCTATAAATGTTAACCAATGAAAGTCAGACATTGTTTTTCAACCATGCTTCAACAGAATTATGTAAAAAAATAAACTCATGAAACAGGCATGGACAAAAATGATGGTACCCCTAGAAAACACAGAACATAATGTGACCAAAGGGACATGTTAATTCAAGGTGTGTCCACTAATTAGCATCACAGGTGTCTACAACCTTGTAATCAGCCATTGGGCCTATATATATGGCTCCAGGTAATCACTGTGTTGTTTGGTGATATGGTGTGTACCACACTCGACATGGACCAGAGGAAGCAAAGGAAAGAGCTGTCTCAAGAGATCAGAAAGAAAATTATAGACAAGCATGTTAAAGGTAAAGGCTATAAGACCATCTCCAAGCAACTAGATGTTCCTGTGAGTACAGTTGCACATATTATTCATAAGTTTAAGATCCATGGGACTGTAGCCAACCTCCCTGGACGTGGCCGCAGGAGGAAAATTGATGACAAATCTAAGAGACGGATAATCCGAATGGTAACAAAAGAGCCTAGAAAGACTTCTAAAGAGATTCAAGGTGAACTTCATGCTCAAGGAACATCAGTGTCAGATCGCACCATCCGTCGTTGTTTGAGCCAAAGTGGACTACATGGGAGACGACCAAGGAGGACACCATTGTTGAAAACGAATCATAAAAAAGCAAGACTGGAATATGCCAAACTACATGTTGACAAGCCACAAAGCTTCTGGGAGAATGTCCTGTGGACAGATGAGACAAAAATCGAAGTTTTTGCCAAGGCACATCAGCTGTATGTTCACAGACGAAAAAATGAAGCATATCAAGAAAAGAACACTGTCCCTACTGTGAAACATGGAGGAGGCTCTGTTATGTTCTGGGGCTGCTTTGCTGCGTCTGGCACAGGGTGTCTTGAATCTGTGCAGGGTACAATGAAATCTCAAGACTATCAAGGAATTCTAGAGAGAAATGTACTAGCCAGTGTCAGAAAGCTTGGTCTCAGTCGCAGGTCATGGGTCTTGCAACAGGACAATGACCCAAAACACACCGCTAAAAACACCCAAGAATGGCTAAGAGGAAAAAATTGGACTATTCTAAAGTGGCCTTCTATGAGCCCTGACCTCAATCCTATTGAGCATCTTTGGAAGGAGCTGAAACATGCAGTCTGGAAAAGGCACCCTTCAAACCGGACACAACTGGAGCAGTTTGCTCATGAGGAGTGGGCCAAAATACCTGCTGAGAGGTGCAGATGTCTCATTGACAGTTACAGGAAGCGTTTGATTGCAGTGATTGCCTCAAAAGGTTGCGCAACAAAATATTAAGTTAGGGGTACCATCATTTTTGTCCATGCCTGTTTCATGAGTTTATTTTTTTACATAATTCTGTTGAAGCATGGTTGAAAAACAATGTCTGACTTTCATTGGTTAACATTTATAGAATTTTAATTTATTATTACTTTTGTCAGATTAAAGTTATTTCTGTGACCATTGTGACTTTTTCTTTCATTGACCAAAGGGTACCAACAATTTTGTCCACGTCTGTATATATATATATATATATATATATATATAAATTGCAAAAAAGGGCAGCACTACAGAAAGTAAAAATGCGAAAATTGCTTTATTTACCCATATGGGACATGCGACCTTTCGGCTCTATGCAGGAGCCTTTCTCAAGCGCTTTGAGAAGGGCTCCTTCATAGAGCCGAAACGTTGCATATCCCATATGGGTAAATAAATACATTTTTGCATTTTTACTTTCTGGAGTGCTGCCCTTTTTTGCAATTTTTATCTATTTGGATTGGCTTATATCCACATTGGGCCAGCTGCACCCGTTTTTATATCATTGTCGGTGCTGCCACTTTGTTTTTATATATATATATATATATATATATATATATATATTTATACAGTGTAGTAGATAAAGACAATGACAAAAACATGTTAATGGTAATTATTCAATTTCTATATGAAACAATCAAAGTAAACTATGTGTCAAAATGTACTGTGCAGTGGTATAAATTTTGAGATAAATTCAAGTAAACTATAGTATTTTCTGCCCGATAAAACACACTTTTTTATCCCCAAAGTGGGGGAAAATGTCAGTGCGTCTTATGGGGCGAATACCAGGGCCAGGAGAAGGTATTTTGACGTCCTAGGCGGAGCAGGTATTTTGGCATCCTAGGCAGAGCAGACAAATTGTGTGCCCCACCCAAACAAATCAATTAAAAGTGGCATTACTTCCTAATAAAAAGATTAAAACACATTTAAAAGAAGCAGTGAAGGGCAGAAGCAGTGAAGGGAAGTCACTTACAGGAATTGTCTCCATGTCCTTTTCTTCTGCATTTGGTCCAGTTTGTTACACGCAGACATTTTTGGTTAGAGGTGTGCCCCTTCTACTATATAAGATAGTTTCGAGTGTATAATACTTATAAGCCTCCTCTCTTTAGTGCCAGTATATATATGCCCCTGTAGCAATAGTATATAATGCTCCACTCCCACCCCAGTGCCAGTATATAATGCAGCCCCCTCCCCCCTGTAGTGCCAGGTATATATGATGCTCATCCACACCTTCCTTGGTTACCCATTAGGTAATTGCTTAGGAGGGAAAAAAACACCCCTGTTCCCCCTTGACCGTCTGCCCAGCAGGCCACAGACCTTTTTCGATCTGTGGCCTGTGTTGCCGCGTTCAGTCGTAGGAGGTTGAGGTGAGGTCATCGTCTTGTGCCGCCTTACTGCCTATCAGACTAAACGGCCACAGATGCGGTAATGATTGTGCCACAACTTCTGGGTGGTGAGGTGACATCATAGGCAGGCGCCTACCTTTGCCTACCCATCATCCCAGCCCTGGCGAATACTAATGAGTGCTTCCATTATGGAAGGGGTCATTAGTACAGAAGGACCGGGTAGTGGTGAATGCAGAGCTGCCCATACAGCATCTGTACTCACCGCTTCCCGGTCTTTCTTGGCCTTCCCTGGCCTCACGCTGTGCTGTGACCTACGCACAGCGTGAGGGCTTCAATGTGCTCTTTGACCTCATGCTGTTGGATCAAACCACAGCGCAGCAGTAAGACCAGGAAGAGCGCTGAATCTCAGGAGCGGCAACGGCATTCGGCTCAAAGGAGGTAAGTTGATTTATTTATTTTGTCTACTCTGAGGTCTGATTAACATGGGGGTCTGAGAAATATTGGGGGTTTCATCTGAGGTCTGAATGGTAGTCTTTTTCACATTGAGGGTCTGATCTGAGGTCTGATTGGAGGTGTGGATTGTGGTCTGAATGGGGTCTTATTAACATTGGGGATCTGAGGTCTGATTGGGAGTCTGATTAACATTTAGGGGTTTGATTGGGGTTCTAAGCTGAGGTTCTGATTACATTGGGGGGGTCTAATAAAAAATATTTTTTTCTTATTTTCCTATTCTAAAACCTAGGTGTGTTCTATAGAGTGAAAAATACAGTAGTTTTCCAGTGTAACACATTTCTTACTCTTATTTCTAGTTGTAAGTACCATTCTATGTGTAATCTTTTTTTTGTTCAGTAGTTTGCTTACACATTTTTGTAGAATTGAAGAGTTCACGATTATCCAACAAGGATATAAATATGTCCGAGAGAATATATCACCTATATTTCATATTACTGTGATCATGAGGGCTGCCATCTTTTTTGAGGTGCTGTTAATAGCATTTAGAGATCTGCTTTACAAGCAGCAACATGAACCATAGGCCACAATGGACAATATTCTGTGACTTTTATGTGAGTGTTTTCTAAACATGTTCTGTGTCATGTATTTTGGCCACTATGCAGGGAGGGGAGTAGTAAGCTGTGACCATTACCTACTATGAATGGAGGATCCTATATTTATGCATACAGTAGTGTCACCTACCTTTCATAGTAATCCTGTGATGATAATGAGATGACTGCTGAAATGTGATTTCTACAGAATAAAAACTAATTAAAAACAACATCTTGAAATATTTGTTTAAAAAAGAGGTATCTCTCAAAGAAGAGGACCATCTTGCTAGTGCCACCTCTTGGAAGTCAAAATCCAACTTCCCCACAAACCTTGGGATTTAGTAACATGGTAACATAGTTTATAAGGCCGAAAAAAGACATCTGTCCATCCAGCTGGGCCTGTTATCCTGCAAGTTGAACCAGAGAAAAGCAAAAAAATAAACTGTGAGGTAGAGGCCAATTTTCCACACTTAAGGGGAAAAAAATTCCTTCCCGACTCCAATCAGGCAATCAGAATAACTCCCAGTATTAACAACCCATCTCTAGTAGCTATCGCATGTAATATTATTACACTCCAGAAATACATCCAGCCCCTCTTGAACTCTTTTAGTGAACTCACCATCACCACCTCCTCAGGCAGAGAGTTCCATAGTCTCACCGCTCTTACCGTAAAGAATCCTCTTCCATGTTTGTGTACAAACCTTTCCTCCAGACGCAGAGGATGGCCCCTCGTCACAGCCACAGTCCTGGGGTCTGACTGTGGTCTGTGATCTGGCTAGTGATTTGTAAAGTGGTAGGACTATGTTCTCATCACAGGCATCTATGCCCCTTTTGATGCAACCCATTATCTTATTGGCCTTTGCAGCAGCTGCCTGACACTGGTTTCTACAGCTTACTGTAATTTTCTGTTCACTAAAATTCCACGGTTCTTTCCCATGTCAGTGTTACCCAGTGTTTTACCATTTAGTATGTACGGGTGACTTGCATTATTCCTTCCATGTGAATACCCTTAGATTTGTCAACGTTAAACCTCATCTGCCACTTCTCGGCCCAAGCCTCCAATCTATCCAGATCTATTTGTAGCAGTATACTGTCCTCTTCCGTGTCAATTAGTTTACTTTACTGTGCAAGCCTTCTACAAGATCATTAATAAATATATTGAAAAGAATAGGGCCCAATACTGACCCCTGAGATACTCCACTAGTGACAGTGACCCAATCTGAGTGTGTACCGTTAATAACCACCCTCTGTTCTCTATCAGTGAGCCAGTTACTTACCCACATACAGACATTTTCTCTCAGTCCAAGCATTCTAATTTTATATATACTAACTTTTTATGCGGTACAGTGTCAAATGCTTTAGAGAAGTCCAGATATACGACATCCATTGATTTGCCGCTGTCAAGTCTAGAACCTCTTCTTAGACACTGATTAAATTAGTTTGACATAACTGATCCCTCGTGAAGCCATGCTGAAACTTATCGGCCTATAGTTTCCGGGTTCTGTTTTTGGAGCCTTTTGGAATATTGGCACTACATTTGCTATGCGCCAATCCTGTGGAACACTCCCTGTCAGTATAGAGTCATTAAGTATCAGAAATAAGAGTCTGGCTATGACATTACTTAATTCTCTTAGGTCCTGGCGATTTTTCTATTTTAATCTTTTTAAGACACCGCTGTATTTCCTCCTGAGTCAGACAGGGCACTTTTGATGGGGAATTTACTTTTACATTCTGCATTTTATCTGACAGTTTATTTTACATAGTGAAGACAGTAGAGAGAAAAAATATTTAATAGCTTTGCTTTCTCCTCATCGCTCTCTGCAACTCCCCCCTCATTAATCTATAAAGGGCCGACACATTCAGATTTATATTTTTTACCATTTATATAATTGAACAACATTTTAGGGTTAGTTTCGCTCTCTTTGGCAATTAATCTGGCCTCTAGTTTGTCTGCTTTTTTTTTTTTTACATATTCATTTTTTTCTGTTTTAGTAATTTAAATGCTTTCTTTTTGCCATTTATTGCTTTCTTTACAGTTCTATTTCTACACATAGTTTTTTTCTTGTATTACCATAAGGTATGTACCTCTCATAATTAGATTAGGATGCCTTTAAAAGTTTCCCATTTTGTGGCTGTATTTATATTTTTGAGGACTTTGTCCTAGTTAGTAAGGTCTATGGCCTCTCTTAGTTGGCTAAATTTAGCTTTTTTGAAGTTTAGTATTTTTGTTCCTCCCTGAAAAAAAACACTCTTTTAAATGACAATTGGAAGGTTATTACTTTATGGTCACTATTTCCCAGGTGTCCCCCAACCCGCACATCTGATGTTCTGTCAGGTCTATTGGTTAAAGCTAAGTCCAGTATGGCTGTCCCTCTAATTGGGTCCTGAACCAGTTGGGAAAGTTAATTGTCTTTGGTGATTGCCAAGAGCCTGTTTCCTTTATTAGATATACAGGTTTCAGTTTCCCAGTCTATATATAGGTAGTTGAAGTTCCCCATAATAACGACCTCATTATGATCTGCCACCTCATCTATCTTGTTTAGTAGTAGATTTTCTGTGGGTCCTGGTATATTAGGTGGTGTGACGAATACAGTGTCTCGCGCCCGTTTGACGTCACGTCGGGCTCACAAGACACGGTATGATCACAGGTTACGCCCTCCATAGGAAAGGGTAATGTCAGCTTGGTACAGTTTACACAGACACCTCCTGTCCACGTGGGCACAAAGAGGCAACAAGCTGAGAGAGCCTTTTCACTGCCGCAGTGAAAACAGTGCTGTCTCAGCCTGTGTATGTTCCACCAGCTTCTTGTTTGATATAAGCCCGGTCCGCTAACGGTATTATATATGGTGAGAAACCAACCCGGGGTAGCTTATAACTAGGCCAAAACATGGACGTAGGGATTTGTGATCGAGATACAAGATAGCACAAGATTAAATAATATATTTACTGCCTTAAGGGCACACTAGATATAACACACTATACTGATAATATATACAGTGGTCTGAGGTTACAGATACAGGTGATATAGGTACAAAAGGGTTAAGCAGAGCAAAAGTCAGTTTACTAGATATATGAGTCCTTTGGGTAAGGATGAGTTCTTAGCTGTATTCATGTCGGAGGCAGTGATGTCCCTCCAAACACATTGCACAATGTGACCCCCTTTCAGAGCAAGACCCGCCCGCTTGCTGGCACAAGCTTTTTAATCTGTAGCCGGTTCCTCCCCTTCCGGCCTTTGGGAGGGGTCCACCCCTCTTGCTGGGATGGCAGCACATGACCCACAAAACTCTTTAGGGTTCATAACTCCAGGCCAGAAGGTCACAGGGAGATGGTTCTGGCTACAAGTAGAGTCCAAACATGGTACTGCTATTGGGTTTCTGTGGGGAGATATGGATATCTCCCATCCCTGGCATCCCACCCTCAAACAAAGACCATGGGCATGTTCATTGGGGCCACTAAGACACAAATATGTATACGGGTTGCGCCTGTGATGGCCGGGCGATTCATAATTCCTTATGAAATGTAGGTGCCAAAATGTCTGGGAGGTATCATTGATCCTGGCAAGGGCTTATACTTCCTGCTAGGGGTTTTCCTGCAAGATCCGTGCTGTCTGACTGGAGGTGTGAAATCTAACCAAATGTGGCCTGCTAGGAGTTTTATGCTTTCTGGCTGTGGCTTTGAAGAAGGGCCCCCTGTGGAGCTTGATTTCCTCTGCCATCTTTCAGCAAATGGTGGGTGTGAGGACATGGCTGACAGTAAGTATTAACCCATATTCCTCACAGGTGGCTTACAATAAACTCCTATTAGTAATTCATTAATATTTTTGCCTCCATGTAGTTCTACCTAGAGATGGCCTTGCGGTTCACCCGGCGGTCGTTTCGCTACGAACTGTGTGCGTTCTCCGAACATGCGAACATATTCTTTTGCATTGTGCCAAACTTTGACCTATGACACATCCATGAGGTGGGACGTTCAATTGAGATGTCCCAGCACATGGACACCCCCCAACCCTATCAAACAACCCGATCTGGTAGCCATTTAATATTCTGTGTTTTGCCAGTGTATGGATAGGCTGCTTTATGGAGCAGTGACAGGCTGTTAGGGACACCAAACTCTAGCTAATAGGGCCACAAAAGTTCTTTTAAAGACTGCTCTCAATAGGTGTGATATACTTATAATATACCTTCTAACAGAAAGTATATTATAGTGCATTTGCATTGTGCAGCAGTTGTGTGCGGTTCTGATGCAATACAGCAGCTATATAGAGGGACAAACGCTATTCGAACAACTAATTGCAATGGGTCTGCTATACCTGTTGCCCCAATAAAACTGATTGAGGGGTGTGATATACCTATAATTTACTTTCTAACATAGAAAGTATATAGTGCATTTGTATTTGACAGCAATTGTGTGCAGTTCTGCTGCGATTCCACAGCTATATGGAAGGACAAGCGCTATTGGAATAAATATTTGCAGGTGTGATATACCTGTTGCCCCCAAAAAAACGTATTGAGGGGTGTGATATACCTTCTTCCACAAAATATTGATTGAGGGCTGCGATATACCTGTTGCCCCAAATAAACAGGGTGGTGTGATATAACTGTTGTGGCAAAAAACAATTATTGATAGGTTCTATATACCTGCTTCCGCAAAATACTGATTAAGGGGTTCTATATACCTGCTTCCACAAAATATTAATTGAGGGGTGCTATATACCTGCTTCCACAAAATACTGATTAAAGAGTTTGATATCCCTTATCCACCAAATATTGATTGAGGGGTGCGATATATCTGCTTCCACAAAATACTGATTAAGGGGTTTGATATCCCTGTTTCCACCAAATATTGATTGAGGGCTGCAATATACCTGCGTCCACAAAATATTGATTAAGGGTTTGACATACCTGCTTCCACAAAATAATGATTAAGGGGTTTGATATACCTGCTTCCACAAAATACTGATTGAAGGGTGCTTTCACAAAATATTGATTAAGGGGTTTGATATACCTGCTTCCACAAAATACTGATTGAGGGCTGCGATATACCTGCTTCCACAAAATAATGATTAAGGGGTTTGATATACCTGTTTCCACCAAATATTGATTGAGGTCTGCGATATGCCTGCTTCCACAAAATACCAATTAAGAGGTTCAATCAATATACCTGCTTCCACAAAATACTTAGGGGTTTGATATACCTGTATCCACAAAATACTGATTGAGGGCTGCGATATACCTGCTACTAGTGATGACCTTGCGGTTCGCCTGGTGTTCTGTTCGGTGAGCATTCGCAATCCGCCGAACATACAAACATATGGCGATGTTTATGCGCGCCATATTCTTTTGCATTGTGCCAAACTTTGACCCATCACACATCCATCAGGTGGGACAGGACAACCAATTGAGAAATTTCAGCATTTGGACACACCTCCTCCCTATAACAGAACCCGATCTGGCTGCCATTTTACATTCTGTATTTTGTCAGTGTAGGGATAGGTTACTTTGTGGAGCAGGGACAGGCTGTTAGGGACACCAAACGCTAGCTAATAGGCCCACAAAGTCCTTTTAAGGACTGTTATAGGTGTGCTATTGATAGATGTGATATGCAGAGGTGTGTGATATACTTATAATATACTTTATAACAAAGAAAGTATATTATAGTGCATTTGTAGTTTGCAGCAGTTGTGTGCATTTATGCTGCAATACCACAGCTATATAGAGGGAGAAATGCTATTTGAACAACTAATTACAACAGGCGTGATATACCAGTTGCCCCCCAAAAAACTGATTGAGGGAGGGGTATGATATACCTATAATATAGTTTTTAGAGTGAATCTTAACTGTGCAGCAGTTGTGTGCGGTTCTGCTGTGATACCGCAGCTATTTAAAGGTACAAATACTATTGGAACAAATAATTGCAACGGGTGTGATATACCAGTTGCCCCCCAAAAAAACGGATTGAGGCAGGGGTGTGATATACCTATAATATGCATTCTATAGGATGCATTTGAACTGTGCAGCAGTTGTGTGCAGTTCTGCTGCATTACCGGAGCTATATAGAGGTTCATAAGGTGTCGGAACAACAAATTGAAATGGGTGTAATATACCTGTAGACCCCCAAAAAGACTTATTGAGGAAGGTGTAAGATATGCCTATAATATACTTTATATATAGCGCATTTGAACTGTGCAGCACTTGTGTGCGGTTCTGCTGCGATACCGCAGCTATATAGAGGGACAAACGCTATTGGAACAACTAGTTTAAAAGGGTGTGATATACCAGTTTCCCTCCCAAAAAAAACTGATTGAGGGATGTGTTATACCTGATTCCACAAAAGACTGATTAACCACTTCAACCCCCCTAGCTGAAGCACCCTTAATGACCAGGCCACTTTTTACACTTCTGCACTACACTAATTTCACCGTTTATTGCTCGGTCATGCAACTTACCACCCAAATGAATTTTACCTCCTTTTCTTCTCACTAATAGAGCTTTCATTTGGTGGTATTTCATTGCTGCTGACATTTTAACTTTTTTGTTATTAATCGAAATTTAACAATTTTTTTGCAAAAAAAATGACATTTTTCACATTCAGTTGTAAAATTTTGCAAAAAAAAAGAAGACATCCATATATAAATTTTTCGCTAAATTTATTGTTCTACATGTCTTTGATAAAAAAAAAATGTTTGGGCAAAAAAAAATGGTTTGGGTAAAAGTTATAGCGTTTACAAACTATGGTACAAAAGTGTGAATTTCCGCTTTTTGAAGCAGCTCTGACTTTCTGAGCACCTGTCATGTTTCCTGAGGTTCTATAATGCCCAGACAGTACAAACACCTCACAAATGACCCCATTTCGGAAAGTAGACACCCTAAGGTATTCGCTGATGGGCATAGTGAGTTCATAGAACTTTTTATTTTTTTGTCACAAGTTAGCGGAAAATGATGATTTATTTATTTATTTATTTATTACAAAGTCTCATATTCCACTAACTTGTGACAAAAAATAAAAACTTCCATGAACTCACTATGCCCATCACAAAATACTTTGGGGTGTCTTCTTTCCAAAATGGGCCATTTTTTACACATTTTGATTGCAAACTACTTCTCACGCATATGGGCCCCTAAAATGCCAGGGCAGTATAACTACCCCACAAGTGACCCCATTTTGGAAAGAAGACACCCCAATGTATTCCGTGAGGGGCATGGCTAGTTCCTAGAATTTTTTTTTTTTTGTCGCAAGTTAGTGGAATATGAGACTTTGTAAGGAAAAAAAAATCATAATTTTCCGCTAACTTGTGACAAAAAAAATGCGGTCACTTGTGGGGTAGTTATACTGCCCTGGCATTTTAGGGGCCCATATGCGCGAGAAGTAGTTTGCAATAAAAATCTGTAAAAAATGGCCTGTGAAATCCGAAAGGTGCTCTTTGGAATGTGTGCCCCTTTGCCCACCTTGGCTGCAAAAAAGTGTCACACATGTGGTATCGCTGTACTCAGGAGAAGTTGGGGAATGTGTTTTGGGGTGTCATTTTACATATACCCATGTGGGTGAGAGAAATATCTCGGCAAAAGACTTTTCCCATTTTTTTATACAAAGTTGGCACTTGACCAAGATATTTCTCGCACCCAGCATGGATATATGTAAATTGACACCCCAAAACACATTCCCCAACTTCTCCTGAGTACGGCGATACCACATGTGTGACACTTTTATGCAGCCTAGATGCGCAAAGGTGCCCAAATTCCTTTTAGGAGGGAATTTTTAGACATTTGGATCCCAGACTTCTTCTCACGCTTTAGGGCCCCTAAAATGCCAGGGCAGTATAAATACCCCACATGTGACCCCACTTTGGAAAAGAGACACCCCAAGGTATTCAATGAGGGGCCTGGCGAGTTCATCGATTTTTTATTTTTTTTTGGCATAAGTTAGCGCAAGTTGATTTATTTATATTTTTTCACAAAGTCTCACTTTCCGCTAACTTGGGACAAAAATTTCAATCTTTCATGGACTCAATATGCCCCTCAGCGAATACCTTGGGGTGTCTTCTTTCCAAAATGGGGTCATTTGTGGGGTGTTTGTACTGCCCTGGCATTTGAGGGTCTCCGCAATCATTACATGTATGGCCAGCATTAGGAGTTTCTGCTATTCTCCTTATATTGAGCATACAGGTAATGAGATTTTTTTTTTTCGTTCAGCCTCTGGGCTGAAAGAAAAAAATAAACGGCACAGATTTCTTCATTCGCATCAATCAATGTGGATGAAAAAATCTCTGCCAAAAAAATAAAAAGGAGGGGAAAGGCGTCTGCCAGGACATAGGAGCTCCGCCCAACATCCATACCCACTTAGGTCGTATGCCCTGGCAAACCAGATTTCTCCATTCACATCAATCGAACGTATTTTTTACTGTAGAGGAGAAATCTCGTCTTGCAGCGCCGCATACACCGACTTGTGTGTAATCTGACAGCAGTGCAATGCTTCTGTCAGAATGCACATCAGTGCTGCAGCTAGTCGATCGGTTGGTCCACCTGGAAGGTAAAAAAAAAAAAAAAAAAAAAAAAACAGGCCACAACGATATAATTTTATTATTTTATTGCCTGTCCTGGTGAGATGTGGTCCCTATGCTAGGTGTACCTGTGTGTGGTACTTCCGGAATCTCTCCCCTAAGCCTAGGGCAGGGTGGTCAGGGCAGTCAGGACAGAAATAGCGGGTGTCACGCCTTATTCCACTCCTGCTACAGACACAACATCTTTTTCGGGGTGACGGTTGAGTTGAGGTACCGGCAACGACATTGGGGAAATGTCGCTCGTGTAGACGGCTAACTACACTGGTGGATGGGGTCACAGAACCTCCTGGATACAGGAGGTTCTCGATGATCTCTTCCTGAAATATGAGGAAGGATCCTGTTCTCCCAGCCTTACTGTAGAGAACAAAACTATTATACAGAGCCAATTGAAATAAATATACAGACACCTTCTTATACCAGCGTCTGGTTCTGCGGGAAACTAAATACGGAGACAACATCTGGTCATTGAAGTCCACCTCTCACATGTGAAGGTTATAGTCGTGGACTGAGAGGGGCTTTTCAATGACTCTGGTTGCTCACTCAATTTGGATTGTCGTGTCTGCGTGAATGGAGGAGAGCATGTAAACGTCACGCTTGTCTCTCCATTTCACCGCAAGCAGTTCTTCGTTACACAAGGCAGCCCTCTGCCCCCTTGCAAGATGGGTGGTAACGAGCCGTTGGGGGAAGCCCGCACGACTAGTTCGCGCGGTGCCACAGCAGCCAATCTGTTCTAGAAACAAATGCCTGAAGAGGGCCAAACTTGTGTAGAAATTGTCCACATAAAGATGGTAACCCTTGCCAAATAAGGGTGACACCAAATCCCAGACTGTCTTCCCACTGCTCCCCAGGTAGTCGGGGCAACCGACCGGCTCCAGGGTCTGATCTTTTCCCTTATAGATCCGAAATTTGTGGGTATAGCCTGTGGCCCTTTCACAGAGCTTATACAATTTGACACTATACCGGGCGCGCTTGCTTGGGATGTATTGTTTGAAGCCAAGGCGCCCAGTAAAATGTATTAGGGACTCGTCTACGCAGATGTTTTGCTCTGGGATATACAAATCTGCAAATTTCAGGTTGAAGTGGTCTATGAGGGGCCGAATTTTGTGGAGCCGATCAAAAGCTGGGTGGCCTCTGGGACGGGAGGTGGTGTTGTCCCTAAAGTGCAGGAAACGCAGGATGGCCTCAAATCGTGCCCTGGAAATGGCAGCAGAGAACATGGGCATGTGATGAATTGGGTTCGTGGACCAATATGACCGCAATTCATGCTTTTTGGTTAGACCCATGTTGAGGAGAAGGCCTAGAAAAGTTTTAATTTCGGAAACTTGGACTGGGCATAATAGCTTCCCGGGTAGTGTTGAGCGCGAATATTCGAATTACGAATTTTTTTCTCGAATATCGCAATTTCGAGATTTCGCGAATATTTAGAATATCGTTCTATATATTCGCGAATTCGAATATTCGTATTTTTTTTTTTTTATTATAATATTTTTTTTCTTTCCCACTTCTCTAAAGTTGTTCTTACCTGTCCTTTGGATTCCTGGCTTCCTGGCTGCTCCAGTCAGTGGCGTTTTCAACTTACTGCTATATTCCATATTAGCTAAATTACAATCTAATCTATATGTGTATTTTACGAAATTTCGCAAGTTGCGATGCGAGTAATATAACACGAAATAATCGCATGAAGATTTCAATTTAGCACTGCTATATTCCATATTCTAGCCTAATATGGAATATAGCTGTGCTAAGTTAGCACTGCTGTATTCCATACTAGGCTAGAATATGGAATATAGCAGTGCTAAGTTGAAATCTTCATGCGATTATTTCGTGTTATATTACTCGCATCGCAACTTGCGAAATTTGCAAATGTTCTTAATATTGCTCTAACTTCGTCTTTTAGAATATTACGAATATTCTAAAAGACGAAGTTAGAGCAATATTACGAAATTTCGTAAAATACACATATAGATTGTAATTTAGCTTATATAGTGCTATAATCCCTTTTTTTTTCCTCTAATTTTTTTTGCCTCTTCTGAACTTAAGTTTTGTAAAATATGTACACTGTTAAAAAATATTACTATAGCAGTATATTAGCTTAAATACAATCTATGTGTATTTTACGAAATTTCGTAATATTGCTCTAACTTCGTCTTTTAGAAATTTCGTAATATTGCTCTAACTTCGTCTTTTAGAATATTCGTAATATTCTAAAAGACGAAGTTAGAGCAATATTAAGAACATTTGCAAAAGCCGAAATTGCGATGCGAGTAATATAATACGAAATAATCGCATGAAGATTTCAACTTAGCACTGCTATATTCCATATTCTAGCCTAGTATGGAATATAGCAGTGCTAACTTAGCACTGCTATATTCCATATTAGGCTAGAATATGGAATATAGCAGTGCTAAGTTGAAATCTTCATGCGACTATTTCGTATTATATTACTCGCATCGCAATTTCGGCTTTTGCAAATGTTCTTAATATTGCTCTAACTTCGTCTTTTAGAATATTACGAATATTCTAAAAGACGAAGTTAGAGCAATATTACGAAATTTCGTAAAATACACATAGATTGTATTTAAGCTAATATACTGCTATAGTATTATTTTTTAATAGTGTACATATTTTACAAAACTTAAGTTCAGAAGAGGCAAAAAAAAAATTAGAGGCAAAAAAAGGGATTATAGCAGTATATTAGCTAAATTACAATCTATATGTGTATTTTACGAAATTTCGTAATATTGCTCTAACTTCGTCTTTTAGAATATTCGTAATATTCTAAGAGACGAAGTTAGAGCAAATCACGAAATTTCGTAAAATACACATATTAGCCTAGCCATAGTCAATTAGCATAGGAACGTTGCCTTATACTATCAAGATAAATAATCGCAATACGCGAAAAAAAATTCGTATATTATTCGCGATAATTGGAATAATTACGAATATTCGATTTCGACGAATATAACACGAATATTCATTCGAATATTCGCGAAATATCGCGAAATCGAATATGGCACCTCCCGCTCATCACTATTCCCGGGTTGGCGGTTATAAATTGTGTGGCATACCAGTTTGTTTCTGCCACAACTATGTCCAAGAGCTCTGCAGTCATGAACAGCTCAAAAAATCCCAGGGCCGAACCGATCTGAGCTGTCTCAACCCGAACTCCAGACTGGGCGGTGAAAGGGGGAACTAATGGTGCGGCTGAAGTTGGGGACTGCCAATCAGGATTTGCCAGCACCTCAGGGATTCTAGGGGGTCTACGGGCCTGTCTGTGCAGTGGCTGCGACGGGGTAACTACTGCACGTGCCACCGTACCAGCTTCAACTGCCCTTCTGGTGCTCGCCACTTCACCATGTTGTACGGCAGTGCTGGTACTAGTTCAAAGAAAGGGAGGGCTGCGCTGCTGGTGTATGCCTCACCACGTAATCCAACAGTGCCAGCCCCACTCTGCTGCCCTTGAAGCGGATCCTGCGCAACCTGTGGTCTTGCAACACGGGGCTGGGTACGCCTGGTGCTATCAGGGACCTCAACCTCCTCGTCCGAACTTTGGGTCAGACTGCCACTGCTTCTACAGGTTCATATTCTGACCCGCTGGATTCGTCAGATGAGGGTTCCCATTCCTCATCCGACTGGGTCAGAAGCCTGTAGGCCTCTTCAGAAGAATACCCCTTGTTTGACATTTGGGCAACTAAATTTAGGGGTATTCCCTGAGACTACCCAAGAAAAAAAGCAAGCCTGTCTTACAAATGGGAGGCTAGCAAAGTACCGGAGGCCGCTGCGGTTGATAAAAAATATCAAAACTGATTTTTTTATCGCCGCAGCGCTTGTAAAGTGATTGTGCAGTGATCAAAAAATATATATTTTTTGTCACTGCGGCGGGGCGGGCGTGGGTGAATGCACGTGTGGGCGACAGATCAGGCCTGATCGGGCAAACATTGCGTTTTGGGTGGAGGGCGAGCTAAGGTGACACTAATACTATTATAGATCTGACTGTGATCAGTTTTGACCACTTACAGATACTATAAAAGTACAAATGCTGATTAGCGATACGCTAATCAGCAAATCAGTGACTGCGGTGCGGTGGGCTGGGCGCTAACCGATCGCTAGCTACCTAACCAAGGGGCCTAAACTATCCTAAAACCTAACAGTCAATACCAGTGGAAAAAAAAAGTGACAGTTTACACTGATCACTTTTTTCCTTTCACTAGGTGATTGACAGGGGCGATCAAGGGGTGATCAAAGGGTTAATTGGGGTGCAGGGGGGTGATCTGGGGCTAAAGTGTAGTGTTTGGTGTACTCACTGTGAAGCCTGCTCCTCTGCTGGAACCAACCGACCAAACGGACCAGTAGAGGAGCAGGGAAGCCATTTAACACATCATATTTACTAATATGATGTGTTAGATGGCTTCTGATTGGATTTTTTGATCATTGGCTGGCAAGCTGATGACGTGACCCCCCTCGAACAAATGCCAGCCCGCGATGCGCATGTGCGGGCCGGCTAATCGCGTCATCTCGCGTCTCGCGAGATGACGCATCCGCGCGTGACTCTGCCTGCAGCTGCCGCCTCTGGACCGCGATCCTGCGTTAGGCGGTCCGGAGGCGGTTAAGGGGTTAGGTATACCTGTTTCCACCAAATATTGATTACGGCATGCAATATACCTGCTTCCACAAATACTGCTCTTCTATAGGGACTTGGGCACAGGGTCATTTTGAAAATGACAGGCAGAGGAATAGGCAGGCTGTTTCTCAGGGGTAGTAGGGGTCGGGCAGGTGCACCAGGCCGGAGCCTAAGTGGGAAGTTGGAGAAGGTGTGTGCGATTACGTCAAAGGACGCACCAGAGTTGGTTGAGTGGCTCACTCAGCCTTGCGCTTTTGCACCCTCCTCATCCTCTGTATCTGCACCCTCCTCACTCTTTGCTGTGTGCACCCCCAAAAACACCACCACCACCATAGCCCCTCCACTTGAGTCAGAGGAATTATTTTCCTATCCATTTCCAAACCTTACACATGTGCAGCCATTCTTGGCAATGGATCAGGAAGAGGAGGTAGCAACGGCCGCCACCAAGCGGTCTGACGACATTACCCAGATCAGCCCAAGGACGGAGGTCCCTGCTGTTTCTGCCTACTCCAAGATCTGTCAGAGGTGGTTAAGGTGTTGATGATGATATGTCGATGGATGTCACGTGGGTGCCCACAAGAGAGGAAGAGGAGGGGAGTTCAGAGGGAGGGACAGAGCAGCAGATAGGGGGTAGAAGGAGGAAAAGCAGGCAGAACTTGCAGTGCACAGGAGGCAAAATGCAGATTGCAAATGTATCTGGAGCAAGCCATCCACCATGTACGGTCACATCGGGCGCTCCCAGGACACTGACACATGACTCAGCAGTGTGGGCTTTTTTTAACTTGTCAGCTGTTGACAATAGTGTTGGCATCTGTAGCCTGTGCTGTCAGCACATAAGCCGCCGGTAAGCCCAACACTCACTTAGGGACGACTGCCTTAAGAAGGCTCTTGGCCTCCTATCACCGAGCCCAGTGGGAGCAACACTGTCAGAACCCACAAAGCCACACTCCCGGCACTCCACGTCCTGCCTCTTCTCCTTCTCCTCTATCCTCTCATTTGTCCTCCACTCCACCTTCCATCGTGCCATTGTCACATTCATCTGGCAAAAGTCAGGATTCCGTGGCCCAAATGTCCAAACGTAAAAATTGGCTGACGCCAGATAACCCTCCTAACCAACGGCTGACCGCTGGCTTGTCAAAACTGCTAGCCTGCCAACTACTGCCATATTTACTGGTGGACTCTGAGACCTTTAGAAAATGTGTGGCCATTGGCACATTGCAATGGAAGGTCCCCGGAAGGAAATATTTTTCCCAGAAAGGCATACCAGAGCTATATGGTCACGTTCTTTGGCAAGTGCTTGTATCTTTAGCACACAGTGTCGGTGCCAAGATACATCTGACCATAGACACGCAGTCTAGCAGACACAGGCAGGGAAGGTACGTAACTTTTACTGCCCACTGGGTGAAACTTCTGACAGCTGTCAAGCATGCAACCCGTGGCACCTGTGTGGATTTCGTGTTACCACCATGGATTGCATGCAGGCCTGCCTCTTCTTCTCTTCCTCCTACTCCATCTTCCGTCTCCTACTCGGCTGACTCCTCCTTTTCCACTGCTACTGACTCTTCCGCTGCACCCCCCAAGCTCCCCAAAACCTATTTGACGTGCCAGGTGAGACGTTGCCATGTTGTGCTGCGGCTGTTGTGCCTGGAAGCTAAGAGCCACACTAGTCCTGCACTGCTTTCAGCTCTGCGGTCACAGGACAATCAGTGTCTAACCCTGCTCAATTTGACAGTTGGTAAAGTGGTGTGCGACAACTGTGTCAATCAGTTGAGTGGTCCGAAACATGGCCATGCATGGCACACGTTCTGAACTTAGTCGTGCAACGATTCGTTGCCAAATCCCCCGGGGTCCAGGACATCTTTTGGCAGGCCAGGAAAACCTCTGGTTATTTTAGAAGATCTTACACAGCCATGGCTCGCATTGCTGATATTCAGAGGCAATGCTACTTGCCCATCAGACTTCTCATTTTTGACAGCCCAACGCGCTGGAACTTTGCACTGGTCCTTGCCTTATGTATATACAGCGGCATAAAAGTCCTTTTCTTTCAGGTGAATGGCAAATTTTTGGGGCCTGTACTGGCCTACAGTAAAATTTGTATCTAGTGACCGCCTATGTACCTCCAGCCACAAGATGCATACAAATGACCCCTGATTAAAACACATATTTTGTGTGGGAATTTTTGCCAATGATCCCCCTCTGGTATGTCACTGTCCATGTTGTGGGACTATTTGTGCACTTCTAGTAAGTATTTGGTGGCTGCAAATATGACCTGAAGGTTTTTCAGGTTCGCCTGCCATTAAAGTCAATTGGACCTACAAAACACCTCTCTGTCTAACCTACACAGCAACACACACCACCTGTATATCATCTAATCTATAAGCAAAAAAACTCAAGTGGGAAAAATATATCAAAATATCACTTTATTCTCAGGTATAATAAATAAGGGAAAAGACAAGATGGAAAACAGTATACAGAGAGCCGTAGGGCAGTATACACAATGCGGGACCATATATGTCCACACAAATAAGCATGGATAGCCTACAGGTAAAAACAATTATGGTGCATGAATAATCAATCCTGCATAGAAGATAAAGAATAAATGGATAAATATAGGGCCCAACAAGGGGATATATCCTATGCAGCAGGATCAATTAGATTACTGATTATTCATGGACCTCACATCAACAGAAGTTATGTGTACATATATAGACTTCCAAGACTCCAGCATGTATAATACAATGAATATCACATATAAGTGCAGTCACTGGATGTCAGATTACAACAATATCCCACAGATGGTATCATGGACCTAATATGGATGTGAAATGAAACCATGTCTAGATACACCATAGTACTATACATGGAACGTACCTGAGGACATGATGAACGCAAGTGTAAGCCCAAAAGCGCAGACCTCGACGCGCGTTTCACCTCAGCGGCTTCGTCAGGAGGTGGTTTAAAGTCAATTGGGCCTGCCGCGAACACATGGTTCACGAACATTTGATCGCAAACGCGTGTTTGCAAACCGTCCCCGGACAATGTTCGACCATCACTATTTCTACCCACAGTGACTCCATATGTTCATGTCCCTCACTTATATCTCCTCGGACTGTGGGCTTTAGACACGACTTTACATAAAGGCAGACCCCTCCCCCTCTCTGGTTTTGGTGATCCTTTCTAAACAGACTGTAACCCTTTACATCAGGCATGCTCAACCTGTGGCCCTTCAGCTGTTGCAAAACTACAACTCCCAGCATGCCCGAACAGCCTACAGCTATCAGTCTACAGCTGGGCATTGTGGGAGTTGTAGTTCTACAACAGCTGGAGGGCCACAGGTTGAGCATGCCTGCTTTACATTAACTGCCCAGTCAAAGCTATCATCCAACCATGTCTCAATTATTCCCACTATATCATAGTCCTCCTCACACATCACTAACTCCAGTTTCCCAGTTTTATTAGTCAGGCTTCTGGCATTAGTTTACATACACTTAAAAGGTTTATGTATATTTTTACCCTACACCTTTCCTTATGAACTGTTCTAGTCCCTTCTTCCATTTCTCCCCCAGTCCCATTACCTTGCCCCTGGTCTCTTTCTTCCCATCCTATAACATAATTGCCCTATCTCCTAGTCCCACTCCTCCAACCTTCTAGACATCTTCTCCCCCAACACAGTTGCCCCTTCCCCATTGAGGTGTAGCCTATCCCTACAAAAGAGCCTGTAGCCGACAGAGAAGTCGGCCCAGTTCTCCAGGAACTTCAACCCCTCCTTCCTACACCAGTTCTTGAGCCACTTGTTAACCTCCCTAATCTCCCATTGCCTTTCTTATGTGGCTTGTGGTACAGGTTGTATTTCGGAAAACACTATCTTTGAGGTCCTTGCCCTAAGATTTTGACCCAAATCCCTAAAATCATTTTTAAGGACACTCCACCTACCTCTAACTTTGTCACTGGTTCAGATATGGACCATGACTACTTGATCTTCTCCAGCACCTCCCAGTTATACGGTATGTCAACCCAATCCGCAATGTGTCGAGTGCCAGGAAGACAACACACTGTTCGACAATCCCGGTCTTTGTGACAGATCGCCCTATCTGTACCCCTAATAATTGAGTCTCCCACTACCAGCACCTGCCTGGCTTGCCCTGCTCTCCTGGTCCCCTGCTTACTGGAGCTGACATTTCCCTGACTGGCAGAGGAAGAGTCCGGCTGCAGCAGTGCTCTCCCTGAACTGACATCCCCCTCATCTGCCAACCTTCTAAACTTGTTGGGGTGTGTCAGATCAGGGCTAGCCTCCCTGGCACTCTTCCCTTCTACCCCCTTATCTAACTGTTATACAGCTACCTACCTCACTTTCCTGAGCTTCCTTGCTACCACCCTCCCCCACATCTACCCCATAGAGTGCTTGCTCAGTGAGCAGCAAACTCTTTTACAAATTGTCAACGCTTCTCAGTGTTGAAACTCGCCTGGTTAGATACACGATATGTGCGATTCCAAACAGGCAATTTGCTCACATTTTGAACAAAGATATGCCCCCTCAAACGGCTGGTCCAGGACTTCATACATTAGACAAGATGTGCACTCCACTGCGTTGTCAATAATGGAACACATATTAAATGGGGATTACGCAAGAAAAGAGAAAAAATACAATATAGTGGAGTGATAAGAATCTAACTTACTGTAGTCCCCTTCTAAAGTCCCTGAATATGTAGTCGCATAATCTAAAGTCACACACTTAATACAAACACAGACTTTAAATTAAACACGCAAACACTCACATTGTTTGTCTGCTTGTTTAAGTGCAGCTCTCAAACCAGACTGCTTTTTTTCCTCTGGATTCAAAGGGGAAACCAAATATTCATCCGTAGACAGCCATTTCAGAGGATACCTCTTTGCATATTAATTTCCCATGAAGCATTGCCAATATGGCTCCATAACATGAGTACTTCCAGTAAGTCTCCATATGCAGAACCTCCTACCGAGATGCTAGGGTGGCTCGTCCCAATTGCCGGATGTTTTGATCCGTGTGATAGGGAGATGCAGTGGTGGCCATACGGGGATCAGGAGCGATGTGGGTGCTGGGTAGCAGGGTAAGTATAATCTATATAAGGGGCTTGGGCATTGGGGGCATGTTTTAGACTTTGGATAACCCATTTAAGCAATGTGACATTTTGGACCAGTTTTGGAATATTCTATAGACAGGATGAGCTGGATTTTATTAGAGATACAAATCCAAATAGTTAATACTGACAGTATACACATTGTTTCCTTTATTTCTTACAGGTTGTAGATTATTTTTTTTATATATCACATGCAGGCTCCTTGCTTCTGAAGATAAATATTATATGGACTCCTGAGTCTTCAGCCCCTGCTGTGAGCTTGTGTGTGGGCAGGAGCAAACAAACACAAATACAGTCTTCTCTGTCCCTCCACATATTTTCTCCATTACATCCACACTGTGGCCTCCTTTCCAACTCTGCTCAATGTTGTCTTTTTGTCTCTTTCTCCCCCTTCTTCTTAATTCACTGCAGCTGTAAAAACCTCCTTGCAGTACCCTCTATCATGCGGGCAGATAGGTGAGTGGCAGGAAGAGAATCCTTCTTAAGCCACTGTGGATAATATATACCACATGTGTGAATTGGCAGAATTCCCACTGACCGCGAGTCCTGATCAACCTAGGATCCTTGTTTTAGAAAGTAAAATATAACAATCTCACCCCCAATTTACATTTCATTTACAACCTTCTCTGATGACCCATGTGCTCTAGAGATAACTTTAACCAATAGCTGCATATTTTGTCTGAAATGCCACAATTCTCCCTAATATGCTTGGATCACTCACTACTTGTGAGGAGTACTCCCTCAGGTTGTAATACATTTCCTATGTGCGGCAGCTGTTCTGCAAAGCACACCTGTCCTTTCCTTATAAGATAGTATTGTACGAGGATGTAAGTGGCAAACCCTTTGATTTAGTAATTACACAGTATGACAAGAAGTTGGATTCACTATCCATCACTTATAATGCTAGCCAGTCATTGAGTTTTGTCCCATTTCATTTCTTTCTAGTGCCTAAAGAAAAGATATTTCTTATATCAAACCAAATATAAGTAGCAAACGTTTAGAGATATAAAAATGTACAGAATAAAGTACTTGCAACAAAGAATTGTCATGATAACATACATTGCTTTGCCATATGTTTTGCTGGCATGTAAAGCATCAAAGAATTCGATAATTATCTTTCACATGTAATATACATAGAATATGCTATGTAAATATATACTTTATACACATTTGGTTCTTTGAATTTTCTTTATCTTTCACATGAGTTACAGTTACTAAAATCCATCATCGGGTTTGGTAGAAATGCTAAAAAAAAAAAATGGAAAACAAGACGAAATGTAATCAGAATAAAAATCAGTCAAATTATAATGTAGCTTTGTAGTGACTACTATTAAGAAACTGTATTCTGCTTATATAAGATAACATAGCATATAACACTGATCCATAATACAAGCTAATTGTCTCATGTAGGCAGGATATGACTAACTGGCTAATCACTAGTTTCCATACTTTCGCTTCATCTACACAGGACAGCCAATAGGGCTCAACCTTTTATAAGGAGGCATAAGCTCTTCTAGAAAAACCGCGTCAGCGGATCATGCAATTGAATGTAGACATTTATGTGTAAGTTTTGATTGCAATATAGGTATAGGCAAAACAGGGGCCAAAAAATAAAACTGAGGCTTCATACGTATTTAAGATTGTTCTACTCAGGTTTTAATTCAAGCCACACAGATCTCCTGTGTTACAGTGGAGCTTGAAATACATTCACAGATAATTTGGCATTGCCCATACTTCTGATTTAAAACATTCCCAATATGCCTCTTTTCTATGGTCCTTAGAACCTTTTCATTTATATCTAGGTAGCTCTGATGCTTGCCCATTTTAGTATTTCACACTGCTTAATCTTACAGCTAAGATACCACACTGATCCCCATGAAATACTATTTATAAACCAGATCTCATGTCTAAATCAACATTCTGCATTAGAATTGTCTGTAATCTTTATTGTACAGGAAAAAAATCTCATCCATGTGCAGATTCTGGCAATAAGGGGTTAATATCTGACAGATTGGACAAATTTAATAAATTCCTCCTCTGCTCTCACTTTCTCCTTTCGCCCTGTTCAAGCTTTCGCTTATGCAAATATAAAAGTAATACATAGATCAAAGCAGTTTCTGAAACCATAAATTACCTGACTCGCACTTTCCCCTGTCTTCCATCCATGTGTCTACTAAGTCTGTGCTTTAAGACTGATAATATGGCACATACACACCTTTACACTTACAATATAATTTAAAAAATTTTTTAACCCACACGTTACAGATGAAGATATGTCTAGTAGTGTATTTTTGTACTGCTATTATGCAGTTACAGTAACAAATGCTGAAATTAATTTACTCTATGATTTTATTAATAAAAGAAGCATTTTGTTACCTATAGCTGGACCAAATTCTTTACTGTTAGGCCAGTTTCACACTGCCAGCAGACTGTTCTGGCAGGCTGTTCTGGCATACAGCAGTATTTTTCCAGCCATTTCCCAATATATTTGCCGGATCAAGGAGAGAATGGCAATGCTGGACCCAGCAGGGTGTTCCCAACCGGAACAGCCTGCCAGTTCGGCAGACGCAAGTGTGAGACAAGCCTTAGACTACAGACTTAGGCTAGGTCTACACAACGACATTTGTCGCGCGACAAAAATTCGCACGACAGATAGGGCGCAACAGTTGTCGCGCGACATTTTGTTGCACCAATGTCGCGCAACAATTTTTATAATGGCAGTCTATGGTGTCGCACTGCAACATGCGACATGTTGCGACTGCGACGCGACAGTCGCAGAAAAATCCATCTTGAATGGATTTTCTGCGACTGTCGCGTCGCAGTCCCAGCATGTCGCATGTTGCAGTGCGACACCATAGACTGCCATTATAAAAATTGTCGCGCGACATTGGTGCAACCAATGTCGCGCGACAAATGTCGTCGTGTAGACCTAGCCTTACACATTTAAAGACTAGTGGACATATTTGACATAGAACACATGATTTTTACATATTTTAATGGTTATTATTAGTTTAATCAATTACATAACTCCATTTCCCATTCTCTTATTAATTTTCAAACACCCTGATATGTAATTTGCAATATGTTCCCATTTCCAGAAATATATCATCTGGGTGGGGGCACCTCACGGTAATATATGCTAGATCTGTGTATCTGGGGCGCTGCTGCCTTCACTAGCTCTCATGAACTAGTACCTCTTAATTTAATTACTGATTTCCCTTTCTACAGCCCATGGAGGATCTCTTATTCCATTTGCTCACAAAAACTGATGATGAGGAGTGTGTGCTTTCTCTCTCCCTTCCCCTGCAGAGTCTGTTTTGTGTGTGCTTTTTATCTATATTCTGATATATTAAGGCCAGGGTTATCTTCCCTTCCTGAAGATTTTTTGATGCGTTCCCCCTATCCACACTTTAATCTGCAATTTTCAACCTTATCCTATGCATAGAGAGTCAACACAACCAGGAGCAGTGTTATGTTGGTGGCCTTTGCCCATCATCGGCCCGCTCCTCCGGGTTGGTATGGGTGCAGTTCCACTCACCATCATGCCACTGACTTCTGCCTGTCTTCCTGATACTGACCTTAACTGCCTGACCTGACAAGTGCATGACCTCCATTTTGACCCTTCACTGCATACACTGACCTTGGATTGTTATCAGACTGTTGTACTCTGCCTGCCCTGACATCTGGCCTGTCCCAGACTACGAGTTTGCCTGACCACTCAGTGCTTCACACAAGTTTCTCTGACCAATGTGGGTAAGCTGTCAACCACACAGGGAATACTACTCCAAGAGGTAGTGCCCAGGTGGAATCCCTGCAGCAAAGTCCAGATTCCTGCATAGAGGTTAAAGGGAGAATACCAGGAGACTGCCAGGATAGCACAATTAGGATTAGCCTGAAGTCAAACCTGTTGATTGATACAGTAGTCCCACACCCACAGTCATAACAAGCTGTGTGCTTTCAAATCTATGTCAGAAGCTCCTAGTTTGTGTCTGCAACGTAATCGCCAACTGGTGGAGCAAGCATGTGGAGGGTATAATCGAGTATGCCAAGGTAGGATAGAAAGGCAAAGGAAAAGTCAAAGAGTTCAGAGATCAGTAACAAATATGCAGACAGGGTCTGGTAAGCTGGGTCAGAATTAAGTAACTATACTATATATCTATATATCAAAGAATAAAACTAGGTAGCATAAACCTGTTACTGGCACAGACGTGCTGCTGAGTAGTGATGGACGAACATCGACTGGGACATTTGCGAATGCGCGTTCGCAATCAAATATTTGCGAACCACGTGTTTGCAGCGGGCCCCATTGACTTTAAAGGAAGGCGAACCTGAAAGACCTTCAGGTCATATTTTTAGCCAACAAATACTTAATAGAAGTGCAAAAATAGTCCCACAATATGGACAGTGACATACCAGAGGGCAAAAATTCCCACAAAAAAATATTTTTTAATCAGGGGCCTTTTTTATGCATCTTAACCTCTTCTGGACACAGGGCATACAGGTACGCCCTGATGTCCCGGTACTTAAGGACACAGGGCGTACCGGTACATTGGAGCAAGGTGCCTGCTCAAATCATTAAGCAGGCACCTTGGGTCAATGCGTGGGGGGGTCCCTGCTGGTTTGCGGCTTTTCCATATTGCGGCTGCAGCCGGTGCCATTGGGTCCCCATGCGGCTGTAGGGGGGACCTGATGGCATGGAAGGCAGCGCGATGCCTTCCTTAGGCATCTGCCCTGCCTTACGGTGACGAGCCTGTGAGATCCAGCCCCCTGGATCTCAAAGGCCGGAAGCTGTATGAGTAATACACACTGTATTACTCATACAGCCAATGCATTCCAATACAGAAGTATTGGAATGCACTGTAAAGGGGATTAGACCTCCAAAAGTTGAAGTCCCAAAGTGGGACAAAAAAATAAAGTGTTTATTTTTACTTGAAACTTTAAATTTTTTGGGGGGGGGCAAGTTTCAAGTAAAAATAAACAAAAACGTCATTTCCCCCAAATAAAGTAAAAAAAATGGTATAAATTAGGGGAAAGAAAAGTAGACATATTAGGTATCGCCGTGTCCGTATCGACCGGCTCTATAAACATAATACATAAACTAACCCCTCATATGAACGCCGTAAAAAAATAAAAAATTAAAACTGTGCTAAATAAACAATTTTTTGGTCACCTTAAATCACAAAAAGTACAACAGCAAGCAATCAAAAAGGCGTATGCCCACCAAAATAGTACTAATCTAACCGTCACCTCATCCCTCCCCTGCCTAAGACAAATTAGCCCCTGCCTAAGACAATCGCCCCCATAAAAAATTAACTATGGCTCAGAATATGGAGGCACTAAAACATCATTTAAAAAAAAAGCTGTTATTGTGTAAAACTTACATAAATAAAAATAAAGTATACATATTAGGTATCGCCGCGTCTGTAATAACCTGCTCTATAAAAATATCACATGCCCTAACCCCTCAGGTAAACACCGTAATTTTTCTTTTTTTTTTAAGTGTAAAAAAAAGGCATTTTTTGTCACCTTATATCACAAAAAGTGTAATAGCAAGCGATCAAAAAGTCATATGCACCCCAAAATAATGCCAATCAAACTGATATCTCATCCCGCAAAAAAAGAGACCCTACCTAAGATAATCACCCAAAAACTGAAAAAAACTATGGCTCTCAGACTATGGAGACACTAAAACATGACTTTTTTTTTGTTTCAAAAATGAAATCATTGGGTAAAACTTACATAAATAAAAAAAGTATACATATTAGGTATCATCGCGTCCGTGACAACATGGTCTATAAAAATACTACATGATCTAACCTGTCAGATGAATGTTGTAAATAACAAAAAAAAAAATTGTGCCAAAACAGCCATTTCTTGTTACCTTGCCTCACCAAAAGTCATATGTACCCTAAACTAGTACCAAAAAAAACTGCCACCCTATCCCGTAGGGGTGCATCAGGGGGGGCTTCAAATGGGATATGGTGTCAAAAAACCAGTTCAGCAAAATCTGCCTTCCAAAAACTGTATGGCATTCCTTTCTTCTGCGCCCTGCCATGTGACCGTACAGCAGTTTACGACCACATATGGGGTGTTTATGCAAACTACAAAACCAGAGCCATAAATATTGAGTTTTGTTTGGCTGTTAACCCTTGCTTTGTAACTGGACAAAAATTATTAAAATGGAAAAATCGGCCAAAAAAGTTAAATTTTAAAATTGTATCTTTATTTTCCATTAATTCTTGTGGAACACCTAAAGGGTTAACAAAGTTAGTAAAATCAGTTTAAAATACCTTCAGGGTGTAGTTTCTAGAATGGGGACATTTTTTTTTATGTAAGCCTCACAAAGTGACTTCAGACCTAAAATGGTCCTTAAAAAGTAGTTTTTTGAAAATTTCTGAGAGATTTCAAGATTTGCTTCTAAACTTCTAAGCCTTGTAACGTCCCCCAAAAATAAAATGTAATTCCCAAAATGATCCAAACATGAAATAGACATATAGGGAATGTAAAGTAATAACTATGTTTGTAGGTATCACTATGTATTATAGAAGTAGAGAAATAGAAATTTGGAAATCTTGACATTTTTCAAAATTTTGGGAAAATTTGGTATTTTTTATAAATAAAAATGAATTTTTTTTTTACTCCATTTTACCAGTGTTATGAAGTACAATATGTGATGAAAAAACACTCTCAGAATAGCCTTGATAAGTCAAAGCGTTTTAAAGTTGTCACCACATAAAATGACACTGGTCAGATTTGCAAAAAATGGCCTGGTCCTTAAGGTGAAAATGACCCCGGTCCTTAAGGAGTTAAAGGGGAACTCTTAAAAATTTACTCTGCTGGAGTCTAGAAAAATGTCATTTTAGGCCACGGGAGTAGAGTTGAGCGGACACCTGGATGTTCGGGTTCGACGGGTTCAGCCGAACTTCAGAAAAAAGTTTGAGTTCGGGACCCGAACTTCACCCTAACTTCATCCCGAACCCCATTGAAGTCAATGGGGACCTGAACTTTTAAGCACTAAAATGGCTGTAAAAATGTCATGGAAAGGGTTAGATGGCTGCAGATGGCATCAAAATGTGGTTAAGAGCATGCCAAGTGCTCTGCAAACAAATGTGGATAGGGAAATGACTTTAAATAACCTAAAATACGTTAAAAAAATTATAATAATCTTGATCTAGGAGGATGAGGTCCATATGGAGTATGAGGTTGAGGAGGCAGTGTAGGTGGAAGTGGCGGTGGAGGAGAAGGTAGCCTACACTGGTTTTTGGTTTTAAATTTTATTTTTTAAATTAGGGTACAACCCAAAACATTGGGAAGTATAACCTGTGATAACCCCCTGCAGTCGTGCTAAGTCCTGAGGGATCCATGCCTGGTTCATTTTAATGAACGTGAGCTTGTCCACATTGGCTGTGGACAGGCGGCCACGCTTGTCTGTGATAACGTCCCCTGACATGCTAAACACACGATCAGATACAATGCACATACTCCATTTTACCAGTGTTATGAAGTACAATATGTGATGAAAAAACACTCTCAGAATAGCCTTGATAAGTCAAAGCGTTTTAAAGTTGTCACCACATAAAATGACACTGGTCAGTCCTGAGGGATCCATGCCTGGTTCATTTTAATGAACGTGAGCTTGTCCACATTGGCTGTGGACAGGCGGCCGCGCTTGTCTGTGATAACGTCCCCTGACATGCTAAACACACGATCAGATACAATGCACATACTCCATTTTACCAGTGTTATGAAGTACAATATGTGATGAAAAAACACTCTCAGAATAGCCTTGATAAGTCAAAGCGTTTTAAAGTTGTCACCACATAAAATGACACTGGTCAGATTTGCAAAAAATGGCCTGGTCCTTAAGGTGAAAATGACCCCGGTCCTTAAGGCGTTAAAGGGGAACTCTTAAAAATTTACTCTGCTGGAGACTAGAAAAATGTCATTTTAGACCACGGGAGTAGAGTTGAGCGGACACCTGGATGTTCGGGTTCGACGGGTTCGGCCGAACTTCAGAAAAAAGTTTGAGTTCGGGACCCGAACTTCACCCTAACTTCACCCCGAACCCCATTGAAGTCAATGGGGACCTGAACTTTTAAGCACTAAAATGGCTGTAAAAATGTCATGGAAAGGGTTAGATGGCTGCAGATGGCATCAAAATGTGGTTAAGAGCATGCCAAGTGCTCTGCAAACAAATGTGGATAGGGAAATGACTTTAAATAACCTAAAATACGTTAAAAAAATTATAATAATCTTGATCTAGGAGGATGAGGTCCATATGGAGTATGAGGTTGAGGAGGCAGTGTAGGTGGAAGTGGCAGTGGAGGAGAAGGTAGCCTACACTGGTTTTTGGTTTTAAATTTTATTTTTTAAATTAGGGTACAACCCAAAACATTGGGAAGTATAACCTGTGATAACCCCCTGCAGTCGTGCTAAGTCCTGAGGGATCCATGCCTGGTTCATTTTAATGAACGTGAGCTTGTCCACATTGGCTGTGGACAGGCGGCCGCGCTTGTCTGTGATAACGTCCCCTGACATGCTAAACACACGATCAGATACAATGCACTGGCTGCAGGGCTGGCCAGCACCTCCAAGGCGTAAAGGGCAAGCTCAGGCCATGTGCCCAATTTGGAGACCCAGAAGTTAAAGGAGGCAGACCCGTCATTCAGTACGTGTAGGCGTGTGCACACATACTGCTCCACCATGTTGGTGAAATGCTGCCTCCTGCTAAGACGCTATATAGGTGGTGCTGGTTGTTGTGGCGTGCTGACAAAGCTTTTCCACATTTAGGCCATGATAACCCTGCCTTCTAAGGTGCTGGTGGTGCTACAGCTGCGTTGGCGACCTTTGCTTTCGCTTTGTGCTTCCACTGTGCTCCCGCTGTCAGGTGGGAATGCCACCAGCAGCGCATCTACCAGCGTGCGCTTGTACTCGCGCATCTTAGGATCACGCTCCAGTGACAGAATTAAGGACGTTACGTTGTCCTTGTAACGAGGATCCAGTAGCGTGGCCATCCAGTAATCAGCACAAGTTAGAATTTGGGCAACTCGGCGGTCATTGCAGAGACACTGCAGCTTGTAATCGCTCATGTTTGCCAGGTTGCCCAGAGGCAACGAAAAGCTGTCCTCTGTGGGAGGTTTTTTGTCTGTGTCCTCTGTATCCCCCCAGCCACGCACCAGTGATGGCCATGAGCTGGTCTGGGTGCCACCCTGCTGTGAACATGGTTCCTCCTCCTCATCCTCCAGAACTGTGCCCTGGCTGGACAATGGTGTACCTGGTGTTTGTGGGTGCAGGAACCCACCCTCTGAGCCACTTGGGAATGGCTGACCAGAAACCCTACAAAACGATCCCTCTTCCTCCTCCTCCTCCTGTACCACATCCTCTTCCATCATAGCCAGCAGCGTTTTTTCAAGGAGGCATAGAAGTGGTATAGTAACGATGAGAACGGTCTTATCGGCACTAGCCATGTTGGTGGAGTACTCAAAACAGTGCAACAAGGAACACAGGTCTCGCATGGAGGCCCAGTCATTGTTGGTGAAGTGGTGCTGTTCCGCCGAGTGACTCACCCGTGCGTGCTGCAGCTGAAACTCCACTATCGCCTGCTGCTACTCGCACAGTCTAGCCAGCATGTTCAAGGTGGAGTTCCATCTTGTGGGCCGAAGTTACGCTGCAGCACTGACAGGCGAGCAGCAGCAGGGCGAGAATGCCAAAAGCGCTCACAGACGGTCTGCACTTTATGCAGCAGCTCTAAAATTTCATGGTCAATTTTAAGGAATCTCTGCACTACAAAATTCAGCATATGTGCCAGGCAAGGGAATTTCATCAAGCTAGTCCTATAGCTGCTACGAGATTATGCCCATTATCGCACACCACCAGGCCGGGCTTGAGGCTCACTAGCACCAACCACTCATCGGTCTGTTGTTCAAGGCCCAACCACAGCTCCTGCACGGTTTGGGGTTTGTCCCCCAAACAGATACGTTTTCAAACTGCCTGCTGCCAGTTACCCCTGGCTGTGCTGAAGTTGGTGGTGAAGGTGTTACGCTGACCGGATGAGGAGCTGGTAGAGGATGAGGAAGCGGAGTAGGAGGAGGAAGCAACAGGAGTCAAACTGAAGCGCCCTGCAATCCTCGGTGGTGGAAGGACATGTGCCAAACTGCTATCCGCCTCAGGCCAGCCGCCACTGCATTTACCCAGTGTGCTGTTATGGAGATATAACGTCCCTGACCGTGCTTACTGGTCCACGTATCCGTAGTGATGGCGTTGCACAGTGCCTGATTCCCCCCCCCCCCCCCACTTGGTTGTGCAGGGAAGGGATGCCACTCCTGGAAAAGTAGTGGCGGCTGGGTACAACGTACTATGGGACAGCCACCTCCATAAGGCCTTTAAAACTATCCGTCTCCACCAGACGGAATCACAGCATTTCAAGGGCCATTAATTTAGAAATGCTGGCATTCAGGGCTAGGGATCGCGGGTGGGTAGGGGGGGACTTCCTCTTCCTCTCCAGCGTTTTGGAGATGGAGAGCTGAACGCTTCTGTGACGAACTGAGACCGCCGCGGCCACAATACGTCACAAAACCGTCACAGCGCCCCTAGTGGTCAATCCGCAAACAGGCCTCCCAGCCACTTTCAGCACACCGACAGTCTAACTTGAGTCCATACAGTCGATAGGCTGAAAGCGCAGGGAGTGGACCGCCGACCGACCGCAAGTAAGCGTGTGACGAACTGGACCGGAACTACTCACAGGGTAGTTTAACTGCCACCACCTTGCAATTTATGGGAGCAAGGAACCCGCTATCTAGATAACACAACCGAGTAGCTTTCCCTTCGGAGAGGCTAGGGTAAGTTTTTGCAGTGTTTGAAAACAGGCATATGGCTAGAGAAATGACTTGGAGGTCATTTATTATATATCTATATATAATACAAATTATCACGATGCACAGTAATTATAACACAATAATCAAGGAAAGTATAGTCCAATAAACAAAAGGGAGAAAAGAAAGAAAATACTTAGTTTCCGCAGAAAAGATGTCCGTTGGTGAAATAGTCCGTTGCAGGGATAAAGTCCAAGAAGCCTTTGTCCAGTGTAATATGCCTTCAGCCCACAGGTTCTCTGGCTGAGGCCCTTTTCAGGTGTTGTTAAAGTGGAGAACTCCTTTAGCAGATTCTAGGTCTTTGTTATAAAGGGTCCTAGAATCAAGGCGGGGAATTGAGAGTCCGCCTGCTGGGCAGGCTGTATTCCTGAGGTGAATGTCAGTTCTGAAATATGGCATGTGCCATATCGTGGGATGTCCCCGCTGTACACAAGTAACAAGCACATATTCACATTCCCCACAAAATATGGAGTTCAGGGATACCAAATATTACTATTATAACTGGTTCTATGATGGGGTAACACCATAACTTTACCTGGGTACATCTTAGAGTTATTTTTGTCCTATGTAAACGTCCAGTGAATTCTGAGTGACACGATGATGTAATTTTTACGTCCGTAAGATGCATGGGCTCTCTTAAAAAGGTAAAAATCATATCTCAGATTCATGTTGCAGTCTGGGAAACCTTGGTGCCGGCCTGTCTGCAGCAAGCTAGCTTACAGACCCCTTATGGCAGCGACACCAAATGTCTCCCCCCCAGGTGCAGTCTTCACACCTAGCTGTGATATCTCTGCAGACAGGGAAGTTCTTTTGTCAACCTGAGGAAGCCAGCTGTAATTGCGTTATCTGCTGGGCATCTATTGACTGACTTGAACAAAAGGACTATGTTGTTCTCTGGGTACAACAGAAGGACAGAAGGAGATGCGCTGAATAATCAAATTGTAGGTTCTGGGGCCTAGGGAAATAATTACTGTGTAATAGACCTACAGATCAATAAGGCAGAGTAATATTGATAATATTGGGAGGACAGTTCAATATTCTCGCGGATCATCCGTGACAGCTTCCGTGGGACATTGTGGAGATTCTTGGTGACCCAGGTGTTGGTGTCGCTGGCAGATCCTCTGTTTGCGGGGTGGCAGGTGGCACTATCACTCCAGAAGTGGATGAAGAGGCCAAGACTGCAGTAGAAGAGGAAGCAGGAGGAGCCAGAGACCTTTCTTGGTTTTTGAGGTGTCTACTCCACGGCAGCTCGTGCTTTGCACTTAAATGCCTGGTCATGCAGGTAGTGCTCGGGTTGAGAACGTTCATGCCTCGCTTCAGGCTCTGATTGCACAGCGTGCAAACCACTCGTGTCTTGTCGTCAGCACATTGTCTGAAGAACTGCCATGCCAGGGAACTCCTTGGAACTGGCTTTGGTGTGCTCGTTTCCTTGCAGCAGTGGGCAGTAGCAGGCGTACTGTCTAGAGGACGGCCTCTCTGCTTTTGCACCCTGCTCCCTCTTCTGCTGTGCTGGTGTCTCTGTGCAACCACCGCCTCTTCCTCCGAACTACATAGATCACTCACATGACCTTGATTCCATGTGGGGTTGTCTGCACCCCTGCCTTCCTTGTTGGTCTGCACACTTTCGAAAGCCCCAGCAGTTGGCACCTGTGTTTGTCATCATCCGAGACGTGCTGCGATGGTCCTCCTATGTACTCTTTTTGAAAGATAAGTGGTTGGGCATCGGTGCACTCAATATCTTCCACTTCTGGGGCAGGGCTAGTTGGATGGTTCTAGGAAACCCTGCTAACAGAGTAATCAAAAAGCAGAAGAGACTGCTGCGTGACTTGGGGCTCAGACTGCTTGGCTGATATGCAAGGGGGTGAGGTGAAAGACTGATGGACATCGGCTGCAGGTGCCAACTGTGGTCTTTCAGCAGGAGACTGGGTGAGAGACAATGTGAAGGAACTGGATCCACTGTCAGCAACCCAATCTATTATCGCCTGTACTTGTTCAGGCCTCCCCATTCGTAGAGCCACATTAGGCCCGACCAAATACCACTGCAGGTTCTGTCGCCTACTCGCACCTGAGGAAGGGTTTTCACTTGTGCGTGTAGCTGGCACAAATCGACCATGTCCTCTCCCTGCAACAGGAGCTCCACCAGCAGCAACACGACCTGGGCCACGTCCCTTATTTGACGCTCTCCTCATATTTCTCAAATTTTGGAACTTGCCCTAAATGGATGTTTAATTAATAGTAGAATAGAACGACAGTATGTACAGGGTGTATCTCACATGCCCTGAACCAGGCTAGGCTTTAATTAAATTTGTTTTCCCAAAATGGCAGTATTTCAAATACCTGAATCAAACCCCTGTATTTAAAGGGTGTCTCTCACACGGCCTGAACCAGACTAGGCCTCAATTAAATTTGTTTGCCCAAAATGGCTGTATTTAAAATACCTGAATCAAACCCCTGTATTTATAGGGTGTATCTCACACGACCGGAACCAGACTAGGCCTCAATTAAAGATTTGTGCACCAAATGGCGGTATTTCAAATATCTGAATAGAACCCCTGTATATAAAGGTTGTGTCTCACAGTGACATATGCAGCAAAGGCTGCCAAATAAACGTTTTTCACCTGTTTGTTTAATAACTGAATATGGCAGCAGTATATAGCCCTGGAATTTCAAACGTCAAGATGCTGCAAGGCCTGAAAAATTGTGTATTTTGCCCCAAAAAGGGTGTTTTATTAATTGAAGAATATAAGCCCTGTATATACAGGGTGTATCTCACACGTCCTGACCCACACTAGGCCTCAATTAAAGATTTGCGCACCAAATGGCAGTATTTCAAATACCTGAATAGAACCACACTATGTAAAGGCTGTATCTCACAATGACATATGGAGCAAAGGCTGCCAAATAACTTTTTTTGCCCAAACGGGTGTTTGTTTAATAATTGAATATGACAGCAGTATATAGCCCTGGAATTTTAAACGTGCTGATGCTGCAAGGGCGCAACAATTGTGTATTTTGCCCCAAAAAGGGTGTTTTATTAATAGAAGAATATAAGCACTGTTTATACAGGGTGTATCTCACACGGCCTGACCCACTCTAGGCCTCAATTAAATTTGTTTGCCCAAAATGGCTGCATTTCAAATACCTGACTAGAAGCCCTGTATTTAAAGGGTGTATCTCACACGCCCTGAACCAGAATAGGCCTCAATTAAAGATTTGTGCACCAAATGGCGGTATTTCAAATATCTGAATATAACCCAAATATATAAAGGGTTTATCTCACAATGACATATGCAGCAAAGGCTTTCAAATAAACTTTTTTTTTGCCCAAACGGGTGTTTGTTTAATAACGGAATTTTACAGCAGTATATACCCTGGAATTTCACACGTGCTGATGCTGCAAGGCCAGAAGAATAGTGGAATCTGGCAAAAAAAAAGTGTGTTTTTAAAAACCCAGAAAATGATGGCTGTATTTCTAGCTTAAATTGCACACTGACTAATCCAGATGTGGTATATTGCCAAAAAAGTGTTGTTTTTTTTGGTAACAGAATATGAAAGCTGTATATATTAAACTTGAATTTAACACTTGCAGATCTGGAAAATAGTTTTTGGGCAAAAAAGTGTGTTTTTAAAAACCTAGAAAATGATGGCTGTATTTCTAGCTTAAATTGCACACTGATGGAAAAAAGTGTTTGTTTTTTTTTGGTAGCAGAATATGAAAGCTGTATATATTAAACTTGAATTTAACATTTGCAGATCTGGAAAATAGTGGTTTTGGCAAAAAAGTGTGTTTTTAAAAACCCAGAAAATGATGGCTGTATTTCTAGCTTAAATTGCGCACTGACTAATCTGACTAATCAAATTTAATCAGTTTCTATGAGGAGGTAAGTTCTAGACTTGACAGCGGCGAATCAATGGATGTCGTGTATCTGGACTTCTCCAAAGCATTTGACACTGTACCACATAAAAGGTTAGTATATAAAATGAGAATGCTCGGACTGGGAGAAAACGTCTGTAAGTGGGTAAGTAACTGGCTCAATGATAGAAAACAGAGGGTGGTTATTAATGGTAAATACTCAGATTGGGTCACTGTCACTAGTGGAGTACCTCAGGGGTCAGTATCGGGCCCTATTCTCTTCAATATATTTATTAATGATCTTGTAGAAGGCTTGCATAGTAAAATATCAATTTTTGCAGATGACACTAAAACTGTGTAAAGTAATTAACACTGAAGAGGACAGTATACTACTACAGAGGGATCTGGATAGATTGGAGGCTTGGGCAGATAAGTGGCAGATGAGGTTTAATACTGACAAATGTAAAGTTATGCACATGGGAAGGAATAATGCAAGTCACCCGTACTTATTAAATGATAAAACACTCGGTAACACTGACATGGAAAAAGATCTAGGAATTTTAATAAACAGCAAACTAAGCTGCAAAAAACAGTGTCAGGCAGCTGCTGCCAAGGCAAATAAGATAAATGGGTTGCATCAAAAGGGGCATAGATGCCCGTGATGAGAACATAGTCCTACCACTTTACAAATCATTAGTCAGACCACACATGGAGTACTGTGTACAGTTATGGGCTCCAGTGAACAAAGCAGACATAGCAGAGCTGGAGAGGGTCCAGAGGATGGCAACTAAAGTAATAACTGGAATGGGGCAACTACAGTACCCTGAAAGATTATAAATTAAAATTAGGGTTAAAATTAAAATTAGGGTTATTCACTTTAGAAAAAAGACGACTAAGAGGAGATCTAATTAATATGTATAAATATATCAGGGGTCAGTACAGAGATCTATCCCGTCATCTATTTATTCCCAGGACGGTGACTGTGACGAGGGGACATCCTCTACGTCTAGAGGAAAGAAGGTTTGTACACAAACATAGAAGAGGATTCTTTACGGTAAGAGCAGTGAGACTATGGAACTCTCTGCCTGAGGAGGTGGTGATGGTGAGTACAATAAAGGAATTCAAGAGGGGCCTGGATGTATTTCTGGAGCGTAATAATATTACAGGCTATAGCTACTAGAGAGATATTGTTGATCCAGGGATTTATTCTGATTGCCTGATTGGAGTTGGGAAGGAATTTTTATTCCCCTAAAGTGAGGAAAATTGGCTTTTACCTCACAGGGGTTTTTGCCTTCCTCTGGATCAACTTGCAGGATGACAGGCCGAACTGGATGGACAAATGTCTTTTTTCGGCCTTATGTACTATGTTACTATGACTAAGCCTGCAAATGCACCAGATGTAAATTGCCCAAAAAATTGAGATTTTTTTACAAACAGATTATTTGTGCTGTTTTTAAAGCTTGGATGTCCCAAAAGCTCAGATGCAGTGCTGGTGCACTGAGCTTGCATAAAATGGCCGCCTGATGCCGCCCACCTAACTGACTTATAAAATGTATTTATTTTTTTCGGTCACTAGGCTCAGGGCAGGATAAAAAAATTGTGCCCTGCACCCACACAACACGATGTATGGAGATTGCTGAGTTAGATTCACGTTTTGAGCAAAGGTTCTCTCCTATTCTCTCCCTGAAATCACCAGCAGCATCCTCTCCCTACACTGAGCAGTGCTACGTGACTCCAGCTTATATAGAGGCTGGGTCACATGCTACACTGGCCAATCACAGCCATGCCATAAGTAGGCATGGCTGTGGCTTCGAAGGGCACAGAATTAAACGCTTTGTGATTGGCTGCTTTGCAGCCTTTCAAAAAGCACCAAGAAAATGCCGAACACCGTACCCAAACCCAAACTATAACTGAAATGTTCGGGTTCGGGTCCGGGGTCCAAAAATCCAAAAGTTTGGTACAAACCCGAATTTTACAGTTCGGGTTCGCTCAACCCTACACGGGAGTACAGGCCCAAAAAATTAGGCATTCACCTGACAGAAAAGAACAAGTGATTATGTGGCTGGAGGTATATTAGATGGTCACTGGATAACAATTTTACTGTAGGCCATTACAGGCCCCAACAATAAGGTATTCACCTGACAGAAAAGAAGAAGTGATTATGTAGCTGGAGGTACATTAGGTGTTCACTGAATAACAATTTTACTGTAGGCCAGTGGAGTACAGGCCCAAAAAATTAGGCATTCACCTGACAGAAAAGAAGAACAAGTGATTATGTGGCTGGAAGTATATTAGACGATTACTGGATAACAATTTTACTGAAGGCTAGTACAGGCGCCAAAAATTAGGCATTCACCTGTCAGAAAAGAACAAGTGATTATGTGGCTGGAAGTATATTAGGCGGTCACTGAATAACAATTTTACTGTAGACCAGTGGAGTACAGGCCTCAAAAATTAGACATTCACCTGACAGAAAGAACAAGCGATTATGTAACTGGAGGTATATTAGACGGTCACTGAATAACAATTTTTCTGTAGGCCACTAGAGTAGAGGCCCCAAAAATTAGGCAGTCACCTGACAGAAAAGCCCTTTTATGCCGCTGTATATACATAAGACAAGGACCATTCTTGAAATAAAATAAAAAGTCCTCTGATATGTTGCCTGGATAATTTGCCGCAGCAGGTCCCAAAAGTGATGTGGGCTTAATTCACACTCAGTTCAATGCGTTTTAGAGGACCGCACGTTTCTTAACAGTTTTCAAGAAAATCATTCCAAATTAGAGTCATCCACCTCTGCGTGAATAGGTAAAATATTAGTCTCCACAAGTACCTTCCTCCTCCACTTGTCCCTGTGGAATATCAAAAATCACACTGATCGTGAAGTACTGCTACTGTTAACTGCATGCACGCCTGATAATATACAGTACAGACCAAAAGTTTGGACACACCATCTCACTCAAAGAGTTTTCTTTATTTTCATGACTATGAAAATTGTAGATTCACAATGAAGGCATCAAAACTATGAATTAACACATGTGGAATTATATACATAACAAAAAAGTGTGAAACAACTGAAAATATGTCATATTCTAGGTTCTTCAAAGTAGCCACCTTTTGCTTTGATTACTACTTTGCACACTCTTGGCATTCTTTTGATGAGCTTCAAGAGGTAGTCACCTGAAATAGTTTTCACTTCACAGGTGTGCCCTGTCAGGTTTAATAAGTGGGATTTCTTGCCTTATAAATGGGGTTGGGACCATCAGTTGCCTTGTGGAGAAGTCAGGTGGATACACAGCTGATAGTCCTACTGAATAGACTGTTAGAATTTGTATTATGGCAAGAAAAAAGCAGCTAAGTAAAGAAAAACGAGTGGCCATCCTTACTTTAAGAAATGAAGGTCAGTCAGTCTGAGAAATTTTGAACTTTGAAAGTGTCCCCAAGTGCAGTCACAAAAACCATCAAGCGCTACGAAGAAACTGGCTCACATGCGGAAAGGAAAGGAAGACCAAGAGTCACCTCTGCTGCGGAGGATAAGTTCATCCAAGTCACCAGCCTCAGAAACCGCAGGTTAACAGCAGCTCAGATTAGAGACCAGGTCAATGCCACACAGAGTTCTAGCAGCAGACACATCTCTAGAACAACTATTACCCTGGGTTCACACCTGAGCGTTCGCGATGGAGCGCTCTGTATGCGCGATTGTACGGGCGTTTGCAATCCCGCATACAGAGACAAGCGAACGACCATTGTTGCACGTTCCCGAAAGTCTATGTACGGGAACGTGCGACAAGACGCCCCAAAGAAGCTCATGTACTTTTTGGGGCGTCGGGCGTTTTACAGCGCGATCGTACGCGCTGTAAAACGCCCAGGTGAGAACCATTCCCATAGGGAAGCATTGGTTTCTCCTTGTTGAGCGTTTTACAGCGCGTAGGAATGCGCTGTACAACGCTCAGGTGTGAACCCAGCCTTAAGAGTAAATCAGGCCTTCATGGTAGAATATCTGCTAGGAAACCACTGCTAAGGACAGGCAACAAGCAGAAACTTGTTTGGGCTAAAGAACACAAGGAATGGACATTAGACCAGTGGAAATCTGTGCTTTGGTCTGATGAGTCCAAATTTGAGATCTTTGGTTCCAACCACCGTGTCTTTGTGGGACACAGAAAAAGATGAACGGATGGCCTCTACATGCCTGGTTCCCACCGTGAAGCATGGAGGAGGAGGTGTGATGGCGTGGGGGTGCTTTGCTGGTGACACTGTTGGGGATTTATTCAAAATTGAAGGCATACTGATCCCGCATGGCTACCACAGTATCTTGTAGCGGCATGCTATTCCATCCGGTTTGCGTTTAGTTGGACCATCATTTATTTTTCAACAGGACAATGACCCCAAACACACCTCCAGGCTGTGTAAGGGCTATTTGACCATGAAGGAGAGTGATGGGGTGCTGCGCCAGATGACCTGGCCTCCACAGTCACCGGACCTGAACCCAATCGAGATGGTTTGGGGTGAGCTGGACCGCAGAGTGAAGGCAAAAGGGCCAACAAGTTATAAGCATCTCTGGGAACTCCTTCAAGACTGTTGGAAGACCATTTCAGGTGACTACCTCTTGAAGCTCATCAAGAGAAAGTCAAGAGTGTGCAAAGCAGTAATCAAAGCAAAAGGTGGCTACTTTGAAGAACCTAGAATATGACATATTTTCAGTTGTTTCACACTATTTTGTTATGTATATAAGTCCACATGTGTTTAATCATAGTTTTGATGCCTTCAGTGTGAATCTACAATTTTCATAGTCATGAAAATAAAGAAAACTCTTTGACTGAGGTGTGTCCAAACTTTTGGTCTGTACTGCACTCACAAGCACACGTTGGTGTGCAGACACATCAGACAAGTGCTATCCTTACAAGCTCATCTCGTTATCTTCCTTCTTCCTACAAAGAGTTCGCTCTAATAGTGCGCAAATCAGACGTCTGATGGGCAGGTGGTGTCACCGCTGAACGTCAGCGAGGCGAGCCATGGCCGTGTAAGATCTTCTAAAATGGCCAAACATTTTCCTGGCCTGTGGCATGATATCGTGGACCCCGGGGTATTCGCTGCACGACTAAGTTCAGGACATGTGCAATGCACGGAACGTTTGTCATTTTGCCCTGTTTCAGTGCGCTCAGCATATTGGCACCATTGTTGCACACCACTTTACTGTCAAATTGAGTGGGGTTAGTCACTCATCGGCCTGTGATCGCAAAGCTTAAAGCAGTGCAGGACCGGTGTGGCTCTTTGCTTCCAGGCCCAACAGCCGAAGCACAGCATGGCAACATCTTACCTGGGATGTCAAATAGGTTCTGGGGAGCTTGAGGGGTGCAGCAGAAGAGGCGGTAGCAGTGGAAAAGAAGGAGTCAGTTGAGGAGGAGATGGAGGATGGAGTAGGAGGAGGAGAAGAAGAGGCAGGCCTGCATGTAATCCATGGCGGTAACACCAAAGCCACATGGGTGCCACGGGTTGCATGCTTGATGGCCGTCAAAAGGTTCACCCAGTGGGCAGTAAATGTTATGTACAGTTGTGTTCAAAACAATAGCAGTGTGTTTAACCACTTAAGGACCACAGGTTTATACCCCCCTAGTGACCAGGCCCTTTTTTACAAATCGGCACTCCACAACTTTAGCGGTTTATTGCTCGGTCATGCAACTTACCACCCAAATGAATTTTACCTCCTTTTCTTCTCACTAATAGAGCTTTCATTTGGTGGTATTTCATTGCCGCTGACATTTTTACTTTTTTTGTTATTAATCGAAATTTAACGATTTTTTTGCAAAAAAATGACATTTTTCACTTTCAGCTGTAAAATTTTGCAAAAAAAATGACATCCATATATAGATTTTTTGCCAAATTTATTGTTCTACATGTCTTTGATAAAAAAAAATGTTTGGGCAAAAAAAAAATGGTTTGGGTAAAAGTTATAGCATTTGCAAACTATGGTACAAAAATGTGAATTTCCGCTTTTTGAAACAGCTCTGACTTTCTGAGCACCTGTCATGATTCCTGAGGTTCTACAATGCCCAAACAGTAGAAAACCCCCACAAATGACCCCATTTCGGAAAGTAGACACCCTAAGGTATTCGCTGATGGGCATAGTGAGATCATAGAACTTTTTATTTTTTGTCACAAGTTAGCGGAAAATGATGATGATTTTATTTTTTTTATTTTTTCTTACAAAGTCTCATATTCCACTAACTTGCGACAAAAAATAAAAAATTCTAAAAACTTGCCATGCCCCTCACGGAATACCTTGGGGTGTCTTCTTTCCAAAATGGGGTCACTTGTGGGGTAGTTATACTGCCCTGGCAATTTAGGGGCCCAAATGTGTGAGAAGTACTTTGCAATCAAAATGTGTAAAAAATGACCGGTGAAATCCAAAAGGTGCACTTTGGAATATGTGCCCCTTTGCCCACCTTGGCAGCAAAAAAGTGTGACACATCTGGTATCGCCGTACTCAGGAGAAGTTGGGGAATGTGTTTTGGGGTGTCATTTTACATATACCCATGCTGGGTGAGAAAAATATCTTGGTCAAATGCCAACTTTGTATAAAAAAATGGGAAAAGTTGTCTTTTGCCAAGATATTTCTCTCACCCAGCATGGGTATATGTAAAATGACACCCAAAAACACATTCCCCAACTTCTCCTGAGTACGGCGATACCAGATGTGTCACACTTTTTTGCTGCCAAGGTGGGCAAAGGGGCACATATTCCAAAGTGCACCTTTCAGATTTTGCAGGCCATTTTTTACACATTTTGATTGCAAGGTACTTCTCACACATTTGGGCCCCTAAATTGCCAGGGCAGTATAACTACGCCACAAGTGACCCCATTTTGGAAAGAAGACACCCCAAGGTATTCCGTGAGGGGCATGGCGAGTTCCTAGAATTTTTTATTTTTTGTCACAAGTTAGCGGAAAATGATGATTTTTTTTTTTTATCTTTTTTCCTTACAAAGTCTCATATTCCACTAACTTGCGACAAAAAATAAAAAATTCTAGGAACTCGCCATGCCCCTCACGGAATACCTTGGGGTGTCTTCTTTCCAAAATGGGGTCACTTGTGGCGTAGTTATACTGCCCTGGCAATTTAGGGGCCCAAATGTGTAAGAAGTACCTTGCAATCAAAATGTGTAAAAAATGGCCGGTAAAATCCGAAAGGTGCACTTTGCCCTCCTAAAAGGAATTTGGGCCCCTTTGCCCACCTTGGCATCAAAAAAGTGTGACACATCTGGTATCGCCGTACTCAGGAGAAGTTGGGCAATGTGTTTTGGGGTGTCATTTTACATATACCCATGCTGGGTGAGAGAAATATCTTGGCAAAAGACAACTTTTCCCATTTTTTTATACAAAGTTGGCATTTGACCAAGATATTTTTCTCACCCAGCATGGGTATATGTAAAATGACACCCCAAAACACATTCCCCAACTTCTCCTGAGTACGGCGATACCACATGTGTGACACTTTTTTGCAGCCTAGATGCGCAAAGGGGCCCAAATTCCTTTTAGGAGGGCATTTTTAGACATTTGGATCCCAGACTTCTTCTCACACTTTCGGGCCCCTAAAAAGCCAGGGCAGTATAAATACCCCACATGTGACCCCACTTTGGAAAGAAGACACCCCAAGGTATTCAATGAGGGGCATGGCGAGTTCCTAGAATTTTTATTTTTTTTGCATAAGTTAGCGGATATTGATTTTTTTTTGTTTTTTTCTCACAAAGTCTCACTTTCCGCTAACTTAGGACATAAATTTCAATCTTTCATGGACTCAATATGCCCCTCACGGAATACCTTGGGGTGTCTTCTTTCCGAAATGGGGTCACATGTGGGGTATTTATACTGCCCTGGCTTTTTAGGGGCCCTAAAGCGTGAGAAGAAGTCTGGAATATAAATGTCTAAAAATGTTTACGCATTTGGATTCCGTGAGGGGTATGGTGCGTCCATGTGAGATTTTATTTTTTGACACAAGTTAGTGGAATATGAGACTTAGTAAGAAAAAACAAAAACAAAAACAAACAAAAAATTTCCGCTAACTTGTGCCAAAAAAAATGTCTGAATGGAGCCTTACCAGGGGGGGGGGGGGGGTGATCAATGACAGGGGGGTGATCAATGACAGGGGGGTGATCAATGACAGGGGGGTGATCACCCATATAGACTCCCTGATCACCCCCCTGTCATTGATCACCCCCCCTGTAAGGCTCCATTCAGACATCCGCATGATTTTTTACGGATCCATGGATACATGGATCGGATCCACAGAACGCATGCGGACGTCTGAATGGAGCCTTACAGGGGGGTTATCAATGACAGGGGGTGATCAGGGTAATCAGGGTGATCACCCCCCTGTCACTGATCACCCCCCCTGTAAGGCTCCATTCAGACATCCGCATGATTTTTTACGGATCCATGGATACATGTATCGGATCCACAGAACGCATGCGGACGTCTGAATGGAGCCTTACAGGGGGGTTATCAGTGACAGGGGGTGATCAGGGTAATCAGGGTGATCACCCCCCTGTCACTGATCACCCCCCCTGTAAGGCTCCATTCAGACATCCGCATGATTTTTTACGGATCCATGGATACATGTATCGGATCCACAGAACGCATGCGGACGTCTGAATGGAGCCTTACAGGGGGGTTATCAGTGACAGGGGGTGATCAGGGTAATCAGGGTGATCACCCCCCTGTCACTGATCACCCTCCCTGTAAGGCTCCATTCAGACATCCGCATGATTTTTTACGGATCCATGGATACATGTATCGGATCCACAAAACGCATGCGGACGTCTGAATGGAGCCTTACAGGGGGGTTATCAATGACAGGGGGTGATCAGGGTAATCACCCCCCTGTCACTGATCACCCCCCCTGTAAGGCTCCATTCAGACATCCGCATGATTTTTTACGGATCCATGGATACATGTATCGGATCCACAAAACGCATGCGGACGTCTGAATGGAGCCTTACAGGGGGGTTATCAATGACAGGGGGTGATCAGGGTAATCAGGGTGATCACCCCCCTGTCACTGATCACCCCCCCTGTAAGGCTTCATTGAGACATCCGCATGATTTTTTACGGATCCATGGATACATGGATCGGATCCACAAAACGCATGCGGACGTCTGAATGGAGCCTTACAGGGGGGTTATCAATGACAGGGGGTGATCAGGGTAATCAGGGTGATCACCCCCCTGTCACTGATCACCCCCCCTGTAAGGCTCCATTCAGACATCCGCATGATTTTTTACGGATCCATGGATACATGGATCGGATCCACAAAACGCATGCGGACGTCTGAATGGAGCCTTACAGGGGGGTTATCAATGACAGGGGTGATCAGGGTGATCACCCCCCTGTCACTGATCACCCCCCCTGTAAGGCTCCATTCAGACATCCGCATGATTTTTTACGGATCCATGGATACATGGATCGGATCCACAAAACGCATGCGGACGTCTGAATGGAGCCTTACAGGGGGGTTATCAATGACAGGGGGTGATCAGGGTAATCAGGGTGATCACCCCCCTGTCACTGATCACCCCCCCTGTAAGGCTCCATTCAGACATCCGCATGATTTTTTACGGATCCATGGATACATGGATCGGATCCACAAAACGCATGCGGACGTCTGAATGGAGCCTTACAGGGGGGTTATCAATGACAGGGGGTGATCAGGGTAATCAGGGTGATCACCCCCCTGTCACTGATCACCCCCCCTGTAAGGCTCCATTCAGACATCCGCATGATTTTTTACGGATCCATGGATACATGGATCGGATCCACAAAACGCATGCGGACGTCTGAATGGAGCCTTACAGGGGGGTTATCAATGACAGGGGGTGATCAGGGTAATCAGGGTGATCACCCCCCTGTCACTGATCACCCCCCCTGTAAGGCTCCATTCAGACATGCGCATGATTTTTTACAGATCCATGGATACATGGATCGGATCCACAAAACGCATGCGGACGTCTGAATGGAGCCTTGCAGGGGGGTTATCAATGACAGGGGGGTGATCAGGGAGTGTATATGGGTGATCACCCGCCTGTCATTGATCACCCCCTGTAAGGCTCCATTCAGACGTCCGCATGTGTTTTGCGGATCCGATCCATGTATCCGTAAAAATCATGCGGACGTCTGAATGGAGCCTTACAGGGGAGTGATCAATGACAGGGGGTGATCAGGGAGTGTATATGGGTGATCACCCGCCTGTCATTGATCACCCCCCTGTAAGGCTCCATTCAGACGTCCGTATGCTTTTTGCGGATCCGATCCATGTATCCGTGGATCCGTAAAAATCATACGGACGTCTGAACGGAGCCTGACAGGGGGGTGATCAATGACAGGGCGGTGATCAATGACAGGGGGGTGATCAGGGAGTTTATATGGGGTGATCATGGGTGATCAGGGGTTTATAAGGGGTTAATAAGTGACGGGGGGGAGGGGGGGGTGTAGTGTAGTGTAGTGTGGTGTTTGGTGTGACTGTACTGACCTACCTGAGTCCTCTGGTGGTCGATCCTAACAAAAGGGACCACCAGAGGACCAGGTAGGAGGTATATTAGACGCTGTTATGAAAACAGCGTCTAATATACCTGTTAGGGGTTAAAAAATTCGGATCTCCAGCCTGCCAGCGAGCGATCGCCGCTGGCAGGCTGGAGATCCACTCGCTTACCTTCCGTTCCTGTGAGCGCGCGCGCCTGTGTGCGCGCGTTCACAGGAAATCTCGCGTCTCGCGAGATGACGCCTATTGGCGTTAGTGTGACCTGGGAGCGCCGCAGCATTGACGCCTTTCGGTGTTAGTGTGACGGGAGGAGGTTAAAAAAGTTATTAAAGCTCAAAATCCTTCTAATAGCTTTTACTTCCATACACACAAATTCATTGGGAACACTACACATTCTATTCCAAATCAAAACATGAAGAAAAATATATCAAATTTGTGTTGTTCCTATAACACAAAATGAAGAAACTGAATATTAGACTGTTTAAAAAAAAAAATAGCAGTGTTTGTATTAACTATGGTAATATTTAGTTGTATAACCACTGTTTCTGAGAACTGCTGTACATCTGTGTTTCGTGGAGTCAACCAACTTCTGGCACCTGTGAACAGGTATTCCTTCCCAGGATGATTGGACTACATTCCACAGTTCTTCTCTGTTTCTTGGTTTTGCCTCAGAAATTGCATTTTTGATGTCACCCCACAAGTTTTCTATTAGATTAAGATCCGGGGATTGGGCTGACCAGTCCATTACGTCAATCTTGCTGGTTTGGAACCAAGATGTTGCATCTTTACTGGTGTCTTTACGGGGTTGTTGTCTTGTTGGAACACCCATTTCAAGGGCATTTCCTCTTCAGCATACGGCAGCATGACCTCTTCAAATATTCTAATGTATTCAAACTGAGCCATGATCTCTGGTATGCGATAAATAAGCCCAACACCGTAGTATGAGAAACATCCCCATATCATGATGCTTGCGCCACCATGCTTCACTGTCTTCACAGTGCACTGTGGCTTGAATACAGTGTTTGGTACACTAGTACCAAAAACAACAATCTTACTTTCATCAGTCCACAAAATTTCTCTTTAGGCCAGTCAATGTGCTCTTTGACAAATTGTAACTTCTTCAGCACATGTCTTTTTTTCAACAGTGGGACTTTGCGAGGGCTTCTTGCAGATAGCTTTGCTTCACATAGGCGTCTTCTAATTGTAACAGTACTCACAGGTAACTTTAGACCTTCTTTGATCTTCCTGGAGCCGATTGTTGGCGTAGTTGAGTAGATGCAATTTTGGCTATTGTTCTATGCATTCCAATGGTAGTTTTTCGCTTTCTTCCATGTCTTTCAGGTTTTGGTTGCCATTTTAAAGCATTTGCGATCATTTTAGATGAGCAGCCTATCATTTTCTGCACTTCTTTATATGTTTTCCCCTCTCCAATCAACTTTTTAATCTTCTGAGCAATGTCTGGAACAAGGAGATTTTTGTGAAACTCACCTGTAAAATCTTTTTCTCGTCTTTTCCATTGGGGGACACAGACCATGGGTATAGCTTAGAGGTATTAGTAGGAGGGACACTATGCAAATGAAAGAGCTCCTCCTCCTCGGGCTATACCCCCCGACTCCACCAGGAGGAACTCAGGCGTTGCACAAGCAGTAGGAGAAGGAGCAAGAAAAAATCATGGAAACCATCGGACCAAGCCATAAGGTCCAACCAGAAACAGAAAAACTGAACTAAAGACCCCTCCTGCAACAGGAATAATGGGTGGGAGCTGTGTCGCCCAATGGAAAAGACGAGAAAAAGATTTTACAGGTGAGTTTCACAAAAATCTCCTTTTCTCGTACTTTTTTCCATTGGGGGACACAGACATTGGGACGTCCAAAAGCAGTCCATGGGGTGGGAAAAAATATCAGCACCGCCAGGAGGAATGCCCAACGGTCAAACAGGAACCACAGCCTGCAAAACCCTGCGGCCAAAGCCGCATCAGCCGAAGCCAGTGAATGCAACTGACAAAAATTTGCAAAGGTATGCAAGGACGACCAGGTGGCCGCCGTACACAGCTGAGACGCAGAGGCACGATTGCGTCTTGCCCAGGAAGCCCCCACCGCCCTAGTGGAGTGAGCGGCAATCCTAGCCGGGGGAACTTCACCACAAGCGCGACAAGCCGCGGAAATAGCCAAGCAGATCCAGAGCGCCAAGAACGGCGGACGGAAGCAGTAGCCGCGAGATACACCTTCAGGACCCGTACAACATCCAGGGACTGCAGAGTGCGTTCCTTGGGGTTAGCCGGAGAAGGACAAAAGGAAGGCAGGACAAGATCCTCATCAAGGTGGAAGGGAGAGACCACCCTGGGCAAAAAGAAGGGGACTGGACGGAGCACAACTTAATCCTGGTGGAAAACCAGAAAGGCTCCTGACAGGAAAGAGCGGCCAGCTTCGACACCAGTCTGACTTAAAAGCTCGTGATGGGATGTGAACTCACAGCCACTGCATAATAGCCCAGAACTTTAATCACTACGCTATGTAGCTGTATCAGAAGCTATGGTCACAAGAAAGTCCAGATGAGAACAGTCAGAGAGACCCTCCTCAAAGGCTCGAAGGGGGCCGACTGCAGAGCGCGCAGAACCAAATTGAGATCCCAAGGAGACAAAGGGGGAACATACGGGGAACCGAATGTGCCACCCCCTGAAGAAAGGTCACCACCGGACCCTTAAGAGCAAGGGACCTCTGACGGCCCGCGACGAAACCTGACCTTACAGGGAACTAAGCGACAGTCCCTGCACAAGCCCAGACTGAAGAAAAGACAGTACCATCAAGATGGAAAACCGAAGGGGAGGGAACCCCGAACCCTCACAAAAGGACAGGAAGGTCAGCCAGGTACGATAGTAAATCCGGGAGGAAGAAGACTTCCCCGGACTGATCATGGTCCTAACCACTGAATCCGAGAACCCCATCTTCATCAGGATGGCGGTTTCAACAGTCACGCCGGTAAACGAAGAGACCGTAAATTCCGGTGGAAGAACGGGCCCTGAGACAGTAGGTCCTGTCTGTCGGGAAGAGGCCATGGGGCGTCCGCCAGCAACCGAGCCATGTCCGAAAAACCACGCGCGGCGAGGCCACTCTGGGGTGATGAAAACGGTCGGATTCCCTTCCGCCTCGAACTGGCGTAGACCCTTTGGTAGGAGAGGAAAACAGAGGAGGCTGAAGTCCTGCCACGGAGACACCTGCGCATCCATCCGTACGCCTTCGGATCTCGGGCGTGAGCCAGGACCAAAATATGCGCGAAAATAAGCGCACGCGCGAAAATATGCACGAAAATAAACAAACACCACGACTCCCCTCACGTGGTGCAGTAGGGGTTAACGAGGCCATGGAGGAGCGGCCTGCCGGCGGGCGCTGAGAGAGCGCAGCAGCCAAGGCCCGACGAGAGAAGCGCTGAAGCCCACAGTTTAAGGGGGAAGAGATGCCAGTACTCCAGTGCCAAAATGAAGAAAGTGCCTCATCAGGATCCTTCTTCAAGCTCACCCAGGTAGCCACAGACAAACAGACACAGAGGGAGGGGGAGGGACTGGGCAATACTTATCTGCTCAGCATGCTCCCTCGATGTCCAGACCAGCAGGGATGCGCCTCTTCAGACTTCTGACTCCAATCCAGGAGAACAGTGCTCTGGAGGAGGGTAGGCAGCAGGCGTCCCAGCAGCTGGTGGGATGCCGGAGCTAACAGGTCGAGCCCGGATCCACTTATCTTCTTGGGGGGAAATGGAGGCAGCCAGGCAACGTCCCAAAGACGGCGACGGGCACTCCACGGGGGACCAGGAAGGCGCCATGCCGACCTGTGTCCCCATCTAGAATAAAAATAACAAAAAGGAGTAGAATCAGAGAGTGTCAACCTCCTTCACCAGACACTAAGCAAAGACTGAGTTCCTCCTGGTGGAGTCGGGGGGTATAGCCAGAGGAGGAGGAGCTCTTTCATTTGCATAGTGTCCCTCCTACTAATACCTCTAAGCTATACCCATGGTCTGTGTCCCCCAATGGAAAAAAGTACGAGAAAACCCATTTTCCTCAGAATTTCAAAGAGAAATGCACTGCAACCAGCATGTACAACATTTGCTGCCTTCCTTCCTTAAATAAGGGCAATAATTGCTGCCTGTTTTTCAAAGAATGAATTACATCACTAATTTAACTCCACACTGCTATTATTTTGAACACGCCCCTTTCAATTAGTGATTCAATTACACAGAATCAGCAGCATGCATGTCATGACTGTTGGGTCTGTTGGATTTCTGTTACTCTACTACACCTGATAGTAAATTATTTGCCATGTAGATATATAATTTATACCAAAAACAGTGATTGATCAGGTTAGTGATGTCTGACTGCTATTATTTTGAACACAACTGTACTTTCCCTGCCAGTGTTTGCTAGACCACGTGTCTTTGGTCAGATGTATCTTGGCACCGACATTGTGTGCCAGAAATATATTCACTTGCTGCTGATCTTGGCCATATAGGTCTGGGATGTCTTCTGGGAGAAATATTTATTTTCAAGGACTTTCCATCGCAGTGTGCCAATGGCCATAAATTTCCTAAAGGAATCCGAGTCCACCAGTTTACATTGCAGTAGTTGGCGGGATATCAGTTCCGACAAGCCAGTGGTCAGCCGTAGGGCAAAAGGGTTATCTGGCGTCATCAACTTTTTACGCTCGAACATTTGGGCCACGGAAGCCTGCCTTCTGACAGATGAACGCTACGATGGCTCGGTGGAATGTGGAGGGTAGGACAAAGGAGAGGAGAAGGAGAAGAGGTAGGATGTGAAGTGCTGGGAGTGTGGTTTTGTGGGTTCTGACGGAGTTGCTCCCACTGGGCTCGATAATGGGAGGCCAGGTGCCTTCTTAAGGCGGTCGTCCCCAAATAATTGTTGGATTTACCGCAACTTATGTGTTGACAGCATAAGCTACAAATGGCAACACTATTGTCAGCAGCTGACACGTTAAAAAAAAGCCCATACTACTGAGCCATGTACCTGTGTCCTGAGAGCCCAAGATGTGACCGTGCATGGTGCATGGCTCATTCCATATACATTTGCAGTCTTCTTTTTGCCTCCTGTGCACTGCGAGTTCTGCCTGCTTCTCCTACTTATCTGCTGCTCTGTCTCTCCCTCTGAACACCCCTCCTTTTCCTCTCTTGTGGGCACTCACATGACGTCCATCGACACTTCATCATCGTCACCTTCACCACCACTCACATTTGAGATCTCGCAGTAGGCAGCAACAGTGGGGAACACCCTGGGCTGATCTGGGTACTGTCGTCGGACCACTGGATGGCGGCCATTTCTACCTCCTCTTCCTCATCCAATGCCAAGAATGGCTGTGCATCGGTAAGGCCTGGGAATGGATAGGAAAATAATTCCTCTGACTCGAGTGGAGGAGCTATGGTGGTGGTGGTGTCTTTAAGTGTGCACACAGCAGAGATTGAGGAGGGTGCAGATACAGAGGATGAGGAGGGTGCAGAAGGCTGAGTGAGCCACTCAACCAAATCTGGTGCATCATTTGATGTAATTGCACGCACCTTCTCCAACTTCCCACTTAGGCTCTGGCCTAGAGCACCTGCCCGACCCCTACCACCCCTGTGAAACGGACTGCCTCTTCCTTTGCCTGTTAATTTCAAAATGACCCTGTGCCAAAGTTTTTAGAGAAGAGCAGTATTTGTAGAAGCAAGTATATCATAGGCCTCAATCAGTATTTGGTGGAAAATGATATATGAAACTCTTTAATCAGTATTTTGTGGAAGTCGGTGATTCGCAGGCCTCAATCAATATTTGGTGGAAGCAGGCATATCAATCCCCTTAATCAGTGATTTGGAGAAGCAGGTGTATTGCAGACCTCAATCAATATTTCTTGGAAGCAGGTATATCAATACCCTTATTCAGTATTTTGTGAAAGGAGGTATATAAAACCGGGAGATGGGAAAAGATGCTTGGTTGGTCCTCCTACTTCCAATTTGGGGCACGTCTACTGTGCTACCAGATAGGAGTGGTGTGTTAAGTAGTACTATTCCTATCAGTTTAATCCCTGTTACGTCCACTAGTATTATTATTATTATAAGGTGTGTTAAGTAGTGCTATTCCTATCAGTTTAATCCCTGTTACGTCCCCTATCAGGGGATGTCTATGGAATAGATTTTAGACAACCGCAAAGAGTTGTCAATAGTTGACACACTCATGACATAAATTTTATTCATCTATGCGTCAATCTTGGTGTAGTGATGACTGTGCTCGTGCGCACGATTGGGAGATTGCAGGTGATGAGGTTTTTTCAAAGCCTATGGTCGTGCTGAGGTAGTTCAGTGACAGTTAAGTGACCCAGAAAACAATGATTCTGCAGTGTGGGCCCATTGGTGGCCTTGTAGGCTTTAATGATCACCTTAGATGATCACAAAGAAAATTAATGTTTTTTCTATGCAAAATTATCCAGCCGATCGCTTTTGGTCTGTTCACAATGAAGCAACGACCTTATCATCTGGGGTGTGCCAACATTGCCATTGCCAACACACTCATAGAGGTGGTCGCTTTATTGTGATGCGCAAGCCCCTTCACCACAACAAGGTAACGATCACGAAGGGGAATTGACACATGTATGTGCCTTTTTTTTGTTTGTTTTTTGCAGCCACAGTGCAGCACCAGAGGCCCGAAAAATTAGGCATGTACACATGCCTGAAAAATTAGGTATTGTTGCAGCCGCTGCTGTAGCAGTGGCCAGAAAAATGTATGTTTCCCAGGCAGAAAGTGCCTTAAAACATTGCGGCTTGAACCTTAGTTGGTGGCGGATAAGTCACGCAAGTCATCCGGCATTCAGAGATAAAATACAGCAAGCGTGTGTACCATTTTTAGCCCAAGTCAGCTCATCTCATCAGGCCTTTTTTTATCAAATGTATCACCCACTGTCAGTCCCTCCGGGATCCATCCCTCATTCATCTTAATAAAGGTGAGGTCATCTAGACTTTTTTTTTACCTAGGCGACTTCTCTTCTCAGTGATAATACCTCCTGCTGCACTGAAGGTCCTTTTTGACAGGACACTTAAAGCGGGGCAGGCCAGAAGTTCTATCGCAAATTTGGATAGCTCAGGCCACAGGTCAAGCCTGCACACCCAGTAGTCAAGGGGTTCATCGCTTCTCAGAGTGTCGATATCTGCAGTTAAGGCGAGGTAGTCTGCTATCTGTCGGTTGAGTCGTTCTCTGAGGGTGGACCCCGAAGGGCTGTGGTTACTTTCACCTCTTCCCCTGTTAGATTCCCGTTGTGCTGTGACATCACCCTAATATGCTGTTTAAAGCATACTTTTTAATTTATTTTGGAACTGCTGCATCCTTTCCGACTTCCGGTAAGTGAATAACATTTCAGTCACTTTCTGCTTATACCGGGAGTCTAGTAGCGTGGCCACCCAGTGCAGGTCGTTCTCCTTCAGCCATTTTATGTGAGAGTTTCTCAACAGGCACGACAGCATATAAGACCCCATTTGCACAAGGTTGGATGCAGAGCTACTCATGTCCCGTTCCTCGTCCTCACTGATCTCACTGAAGGCATGTTCTTCTAACCAGCCACGTACAACACCACGGGTACCAGATAGGTGACAACGAGCACCCTGGGATGCCTGCTGTGGTTGGTCTTCCTCCTCCTCAAAGTCACATTCCTCCTCTGACTCCTCTTCTTCAGACTCCTCTTCCAGCGTTGCCACAGGTCCAGCAAGCGATGCTGATTCTGGTGGTGATGGTGACCACAACTCTTCCTCTTCACGCTCATCTACGGCCTGATCCAGCACTCTTCGCAGGGCACGCTCCAGGAAGAAAACAAATGGGATGATGTCGCTGATGATGCCTTCAGTGCGACTGACTAGGTTTGTCACCTCCTCAAAAGGACGCATGAGCCTACAGGCATTGCGCATGAGCGTCCAGTAATCTGGCAAAAAGATTCCCAGCATCGCAGAGGCTCTCCTAGCACCCCGGTCATACAAATACTCGTTGACGGCTTTTTCTTGTTGGAGCAGGCGGTCGAACATAAGAAGTGTTGAATTCCAACGTGTCGGGCTGTTGCAAAACAAGCGCCTTACTGGCATGTTGTTTCGCCGCTGGATATCTGAAAAGTGCGCCATGGCCGTGTAGGAACGCCTGAAATGGCCACACACCTTCCTGGCCTGCTTGAGGACGTCCTGTAAGCCTGAGTACTTATGCACAAAGCGTTGTACGATCAGATTACACATATGTGCCGTGCACGGCACATGTGTCAACTTGCCCAAATTCAATGCTGCCAACAAATTGCTTCCGTTGTCACACACCACTTCATCCGATCTCCAGTTGGTGCGGAGTCAGCCACTGATCCACCTGTGCGTTCAGGGCGGACAGGAGTGCTGGTCCAGTGTGACTCTCTGCTTTCAGGCAAGTCAACCCCAAGACAGCGTGACAATGTCGTATCCGGGATGTGGAATAGCCACTGGGGAGCTAGCGGGTGCCGTTGATGTGGAGCAAGACGCATCAGTAGAAGAGGACTCAGCCGAGGAGGTTATGGAAGAGGATGGAGTAGGAGGAGTAGAGGAGGTGGCAGCAGGCCTGCCTGCAAGTCATGGCGGTGTTACCAACTCCTCTGCAGAGCCATGCATTCCATGCTTGGCAGCCATCAGCAGGTTTACCCAATGCTGATATACCTGCCCTGACCGTGCTTTGCAGACCAGGTATCAGTGGTCAGATGGACCCTTGCCCCAACACTGCCAGACATGCCATTACTTCCTTTTGCACAATCGAGTACAGGTTGGGGAATGCCTTTTGTGCAAAAAAATTTAGGCCGGGTACCTTCCACTGCGGTGTCCCAATAGCTACAAATTTTTAGAAGGCCTCAGACTCCACCAGCTTGTATGGTAAAAGCTGGCGGACTCTGCCTGTCATTTTTTTTTTTTTCAATTAGTGGTACTATGCGTGCAAGCTACTGTGACACCAGATATGAGTGGCACTGTGCACTGGCAGAAGTTGGCAGAGTAGACGCTGTAGGCCTGACACACACACTTGCAGACAACTAACTGCTATTCAATCTATTACAGTCAAAATATTTTTTTTTTTAATGTACACTACTATTACACCAGATATGAGTTGCACTGGTGTGACACTGTGCCCTGGAAGGGCCTGAAACGCACACGCACGAAGGCAACTGACTGCTATTATTTCACAGTCAAATTTGTAATTTCTTTTTTATGTACACTACTGTTACACCAGATATGAGTTGCACTGTGTGACACTGTGCCCTGGCAGGACCTGAAACACACATGTGTGAAGGCAACTGGCTGCTATTATTTCACAGTCAAATTTGTAGTTTTTTTTTTTAATGTACACTACTGTTACACCAGATATGAGTTGCACTGGTGTGACACTGTGCCCTTGCAGGGCCTGAAACACACACGTGTGAAGGCAACTGACTGCTTTTATTTCACAGTCAAATTTGTTTTAGTTTTTTTATGAACACTACTGTGACACCAGCATGGGCGTAGCTATAGGGGGTGCAGAGGTAGCAGTCGCTACCGGGCCCAGGAGCCTGAGGGGGCCCAAAGACCCTTGTGCCACATAAGAAGACACACAATGCACTGAGGGAAGGGGGGCCCAAGCTAAACTCTTGCACCAGGGCCCATGAGCCGTTAGCTACGCCCCTGGACACCAGATATGACTTGCACTGCTGTGACACTGTGCCCTGGCAGGGCCTGAAACACAAACGTGTGAAGGCAACTGACTGCTATTATTTCATAGTCAAATTTGTATATATTTTTTTAAATGTACACTACTGTTACACCAGATATGAGTTGCACTGGTGTGACACTGTGCCCTGGCAGGGCCTGAAACACACACGTGTGAAGAGCAGGCAACTGACTGCTATTATTTCACAGTCAAATTTGTATTATTTTTTTTATGTACACTACTGTTACACCAGATATGAGTTGCACTGGTGTGACACTGTGCCCTGGCAGGGCCTGAAACGCACACGCGTGCAGGCAAAGTTTTTTGTTACACCAGATATGAGTGGTGGCACTGGGCAAGTGGGCACAGTATACGCTGTGAGCCTGACACACTCGCTGGCATGCAACTGCAATTAGATTACACAGGAAAAAAAAGCAGACTGATGTTCTAGCCCTAAAAAGGGCTTTTTGGGGTGCTGTCCTTACAGCAGAGATCAGATGAGTCTTTCAGGACTATAGTGGACACTGAATACACTAGCCTAGCTATCGATTTCCCTATTAAATCAGCAGCAGCTACACTGTCCCTCCTCTAACTAAGAATGCAGCTTCTGAATGAATCTAAAATGGATGCTGTCCAGGAGGTGGGGGGGTCTGGGAGGGAGGGTCTGCTGCTGATTGGCTGGAATGTGTCTGCTGACTGTGAGGTACAGGGTGAAAGTTTACTCAATGATGATGAATAGGGGGCGGAGCAAACATCGCATATGTTCACCCGCCGCGGCGAACGCGAACAAGTTCGAGGGGAACTATTCGCCGGCTAATTGTTTTGGACATCTCTAGGCCTCAATCAATATTTCGTGAAAGCAGGTATATCAATCCCCTTAATCAGTATTTTGTGGAAGTAGGTATATAGAACTCCTTAACCCCTTCCCGACCGCAATCTGTATATATACGTGAAAGCTGCACTTACCCAGTGCAGCTAACACGTATATAAACGTTCTGGCAGCTCTTTTAATCCTAGCGCTGCAAAGCGCTTGGATTAAAGCTTCTGCCCCTACCCTGTATGCTGTCACGGACAGCATACAATGCAGTAATGCTGGCAAGGGACCAATCAGAGTGGCCCCTTGCCGGCAATCAATCCGATTTGTTAGTCTGTGCAGACTAACCAATCGGATCGCGGCAGTGAAAAAATGCTGGTTTCATGCTCTGATCTGCGTTCTGCAGATCAGAGCATGAAATCAGGTAATGTGTCCTCGTAATACACCCCCCCCGATCTGTGCCCCCGATCTGTGGCTGTGCCCCCCCTTGTGCCACCTGCAGCTCATCTCCTAGCTGCCCTGATGTGGTCCGCCCCCTCCCCGCCCCATGCAGTAATTTTGCAGCCGCCCCTCCTGCCCCAGCCTCCCTCAATATTGGCCGTACCCCCCTGATCCCCCCTCCCTTTCCAGCGCTGCCCCCCAATCCCCCTTCTGTGTGGGATGGCGGTGGCTCCATTACTGAGCCGCCGCCATCAGCAGAGAGTGTCAGCTCTATGCTGACACTCTCCTGTAACCCCATAGATGCCACGGTTGTGCCATCCATGGGGTTAACAGAGGGAGGGAGCTCCCTCTCTCCACCATCGGGGCTGCAGCGCTGTGATTGCAGCACTCGATAGTTGCCATAGAAAGGCGTCCAGTGCTGCCACCTACAGGACATCAGGAAGTATTATACTTTGGAATGCAAGAGCATTGCAAAGTATAGTACAACTATCAGTCCCACTGTATCTTCAAGATCCAAGAGGGAACTATTTAAAAAAAAGTTAATATAATAAAAGTAAAAAAAAAAATTAAAAAAATAAAAAAAAATGTAAATTAAAAAAAGAAATTGCATTTTCCTATAAAAAATTGAAAAAATAAAATACACATATTAGGTGTCACCGCGTCCGTAACGACGTCTCTATAAATTTATCACATGATAGACCCCGTCCGATAAACACCATAAAAATAAAATTTTAAAAACTGTGCCAAAAAAGCTATTTTTGTCACCTTAAATCAGTGCAACAGAAAGCGATCAAAAAGGCTTATGACTAGAGTTGAGCGGACACCTGGATGTTCGGGTTCTAGAAGTTCGGCCGAACTTCCCGTAAATGTTCGGGTTCGGGATCCGAACCCGATCCGAACTTCGTCCCGAACCCGAACCCCATTGAAGTCAATGGGGACCCGAACTTTTCTGCACTAAAAAGGCTGTAAAACAGCCCAGGAAAGGGCTAGAGGGCTGCAAAAGGCAGCAACATGTAGGTAAATTCCCTGCAAACAAATGTGGACAGGGGAATGAATTAAAATAAAAATAAAATAAATAAAAATTAACCAATATCAATTGGAGAAAGGTCCCATAGCAGAGAATCTGGCTTCACGTCACCTACCACTGGAACAGTCCATTCTCAGATATTTAGGCCCCGGCACCCAGGCAGAGGAGAGAGGTCCCGTAACAGAGAATCTGGCTTCATGTCAGCAGAGAATCAGTCTGCATGTCATAGCAGAGAATCAGGCTTCACGTCAGCCACCACTGCAACAGTCCATTGTCATATATTTAGGCCCAGCACCCAGGCAGAGGAGAGAGGTCCCGTAACAGAGAATCTGGCTTCATGTCAGCAGAGAATTAGTCTGCATGTCATAGCAGAGAATCAGGCTTCACGTCAGCCACCAGTGCAACAGTCCATTGGCATATATTTAGGCCCAGGCACCCAGGCAGAGGAGAGAGGTCCCGTAACAGAGAATCTGGCTTCATGTCAGCAGAGAATTAGTCTGCATGTCATAGCAGAGAATCAGGCTTCACGTCACCCAACATTGGAACAGTGCATTGGCATATATTTAGGCCCCGGCACCCAGACAGAGGAGAGGTTCATTCAACTTTGGGTTGCCTCGCAATATAATGGTAAAATGAAAATAAAAATAGGATTGAATGAGGAAGTGCCCTGGAGTACAATAATATATGGTTAAGGGGAGGTAGTTAATGTCTAATCTGCACAAGGGATGGACAGGTCCTGTGGGATCCATGCCTGGTTCATTTTTATGAACGTCAGCTTGTCCACATTGGCTGTAGACAGGCGGCTGCGTTTGTCTGTAATGACGCCCCCTGCCGTGCTGAATACACGTTCAGACAAAACGCTGGCCGCCGGGCAGGCAAGCACCTCCAAGGCATAAAAGGCTAGCTCTGGCCACGTGGACAATTTAGAGACCCAGAAGTTGAATGGGGCCGAACCATCAGTCAGTACGTGGAGGGGTGTGCACACGTACTGTTCCACCATGTTAGTGAAATGTTGCCTCCTGCTAACACGTTGCGTATCAGGTGGTGGTGCAGTTAGCTGTGGCGTGTTGACAAAACTTTTCCACATCTCTGCCATGCTAACCCTGCCCTCAGAGGAGCTGGCCGTGACACAGCTGCCTTGGCGACCTCTTGCTCCTCCTCTGCCTTGGCCTTGGGCTTCCACTTGTTCCCCTGTGACATTTGGGAATGCTCTCAGTAGCGCGTCTACCAACGTGCGCTTGTACTCGCGCATCTTCCTATCACGCTCCAGTGCAGGAAGTAAGGTGGGCACATTGTCTTTGTATCGTGGATCCAGCAGGGTGGCAACCCAGTAGTCCGCACACGTTAAAATGTGGGCAACTCTGCTGTTGTTGCGCAGGCACTGCAGCATGTAGTTGCTTAAGTGTGCCAGGCTGCCCAGGGGTAAGGACAAGCTGTCCTCTGTGGGAGGCGTATCGTAATCGTCCTGCCTTTCCCCCCAGCCACGCACCAGTGATGGGCCCGAGCTGCGTTGGGTGCCACCCCGCTGTGACCATGCTTCATCCTCATCCTCCTCCACCTCATCCTCGTCCTCCTCATCCTCCAGTAGTGGGCCCTGGCTGGCCACATTTGTACCTGGCATCTGCTGTTGCAAAAAACCTCCCTCTGAGTCACTTCGAAGAGACTGGCCTGAAAGTGCTAAAAATGACCCCTCTTCCTCCTCCTCCTCCTCCTGGGCCACCTCCTCTTCCATCATCGCCCTAAGTGTTTTCTCAAGGAGACATAGAAGTGGTATTGTAACGCTGATAACGGCGTCATCGCCACTGGCCATGTTGGTGGAGTACTCGAAACAGCGCAACAGGGCACACAGGTCTCGCATGGAGGCCCAGTCATTGGTGGTGAAGTGGTGCTGTTCCGTAGTGCGACTGACCCGTGCGTGCTGCAGCTGAAACTCCACTATGGCCTGCTGCTGCTCGCACAGTCTGTCCAGCATGTGCAAGGTGGAGTTCCACCTGGTGGGCACGTCGCATATGAGGCGGTGATCGGGAAGGCCGAAGTTACGCTGTAGCGCAGACAGGCGAGCAGCGGCAGGATGTGAATGCCAGAAGTGCGAACAGACGGCCCGCACTTTATGCAGCATCTCTGACATGTCGGGGTAGTTGTAAATGAACTTCTGCACCACCAAATTCAGCACATGCGCCAAGCAAGGGATGTGCGTCAAACCGGCTAGTCCCAGAGCTGCAACGAGATTTCGCCTATTATCGCACACCACCAGGCCGGGCTTGAGGCTCACCGGCAGCAACCACTCATCAGTCTGTTGTTCTATACCCCGCCACAACTCCTGTGCGGTGTGGGGCCTGTCCCCCAAACATATGAGTTTCAGAATGGCCTGCTGACGTTTACCCCGGGCTGTGCTGAAGTTGGTGGTGAAGGTATGTGGCTGACTGGATGAGCAGGTGGAAGAAGAGGAGGAGGAAGCTGAGTAGGAGGAGGTGGCAACAGGAGGCAAAGAATGTTGCCCTGCGATCCTTGGCGGCGGAAGGACGTGCGCCAAACAGCTCTCCGCCTGGGGCCCAGCTGCCACTACATTTACCCAGTGTGCAGTTAGGGAGATATAGCGTCCCTGGCCGTGCTTACTGGTCCACGTATCTGTGGTTAGGTGGACCTTGCCACAGATGGCGTTGCGCAGTGCACACTTGATTTTATCGGATACTTGGTTGTGCAGGGAAGGCACGGCTCTCTTGGAGAAGTAGTGCCGGCTAGGAACAACATACTGTGGGACAGCAAGCGACATGAGCTGTTTGAAGCTGTCTGTGTCCACCAGCCTAAATGACAGCATTTCATAGGCCAGTAGTTTAGAAATGCTGGCATTCAGGGTCAGGGATCGAGGGTGGCTAGGTGGGAATTTACGCTTTCTCTCAAATGTTTGTGAGATGGAGAGCTGAACGCTGCCGTGTGACATGGTTGAGATGCTTGGTGACGGAGGTGGTGGTGTTGGTGGTACATCCCCTGTTTGCTGGGCGGCAGGTGCCAACGTTCCTCCAGAGGTGGAGGAAGAGGCCGAGGCGGCAGCAGCAGAAGAGGCTGAGGCGGCAGCAGCAGAAGAGGCCAAGGCGGCAGCAGCAAAAGAGGTAGCAGGGGGAGCCTGAGTGACTTCCTTGTTTTTAAGGTGTTTGCTCCACTGCTGTTCATGCTTTGCATGAAGGTGCCTGGTCATGCAGGTTGTGCTAAGGTTCAGAAAGTTAATGCCTCGCTTCAGGCTCTGATGGCACAGCGTGCAAACCACTCGGGTCTTGTCGTCAGCACATTGTTTGAACAAGTGCCATGCCAGGGAACTCCTTGAAGCTGCCTTTGGGGTGCTCGGTCTCAGATGGCGGCGGTCAGTAGCAGGTGGAGTCTCTTGGCGGTGGGTGTTCTGCTTTTGCCCACTGCTCCCTCTTTTGCTACGCTGTTGGCTCGGTCTCACCACTGCCTCTTCCTCCGAACTGTGAAAGTCAGTGGCACGACCTTCATTCCATGTGGGGTCTAGGACCTAATCGTCCCCTGCATCGTCTTCCACCCAGTCTTGATCCCTGACCTCCTGATTAGTCTGCACACTGCAGAAAGACGCAGCAGTTGGCACCTGTGTTTCGTCATCATCAGAGACTTGCTGAGGTGGTATTCCCATGTCCTCATCATCAGGAAACATAAGTAGTTGTGCGTCAGTGCATTCTATGTCTTCCACCGCTGGGGAAGGGCTAGGTGGATGCCCTTGGGAAACCCTGCCAGCAGAGTCTTCAAACAGCATAAGAGATTGCTGCATAACTTGAGGCTCAGACAGTTTCCCTGATATGCATGGGGGTGATGTGACAGACTGATGGGCTTGGTTTTCAGGCGCCATCTGTGCGCTTTCTGCAGAAGACTGGGTGGGAGATAATGTGAACGTGCTGGATCCACTGTCGGCCACCCAATTGACTAATGCCTGTACCTGCTCAGGCCTTACCATCCTTAGAACGGCATTGGGCCCCTCCATATATTGCTGTAAATTCTGGCGGCTACTGGGACCTGAGGTAGTTGGTACACTAGGACGTGTGGATGTGGCAGAACGGCCACGTCCTCTCCCAGCACCAGAGGGTCCACTAACACCACCACGACCATGTCCATGTCCGCGTCCCTTACTAGATGTTTTCCTCATTGTTATCGTTCACCACAACAACAAAAATATTATTTGGCCCAATGTATTGAATTCAAATTCAGGCCTTTTTTTACAGACACCTAACACTATCAGCTATCTATTTAGGTACCGTATTACACTAATACAGGCACAGCAGTAGCCACAGATTTAGCTGACTATGAATTTGAGGCCTAGTATTTAGGCGCTGGGTAACAGGTATACGTTTTACGGACAGAATTAGACCGGGATATGCACAGTAGCGTGTGTGTGAAGTTATTGAGAATGACCCTATCAGCACCTTGATTCTGATATACCCTTTTAGGGATGTATTTAAAGTAGGCCTGATACAGCAGAAACCACTAAATTAGGAAATTGCTAAATTGGGAATTGTATTTCAACCCAGAACAAAAAATGTGCTTTGACGGACACTAAATAACTTGCCCAGCCACAACAGTACAGCAGTAACCACAGATTTAGCTGGATATAAATTTGAGGCCTAGTATTTAGGCGCTGGCTGACAGGTATAGGTTTACTGACAGAATTAGACTTGGAAATGCACAGTAGCGTGTGTGTGAAGTTATTCAGAATGACCCTATGTGCACCTTGAATATTATATACCATTTTAGGGATAGATTTCAAATAGCTCTGATACAGCAGAAACCACTAAATTAGGAAATTGCTAAATTGGGAATTGTATTTCAACCCAGAAAAAAAAAATGTGCTTTGGCGGACACTAAATAACTTGCCCAGCCACAACAGTACAGCAGTAACGACAGATTTAGCTGGATATAAATTTGAGGCCTAGTATTTAGGCGCTGGGTGACAGGAATAGGTTTACTGACAGAATTAGACTTGGAAATGCACAGTAGCGTGTGTGTGAAGTTATTCAGAATGACCCTATGTGCACCTTGAATATTATATACCCTTTTAGGGATAGATTTCAAATAGCTCTGATACAGCAGAAACCACTAAATTAGGAAATTGCTAAATTGGGAATTGTATTTCAACCCAGAACAAAAAATGTGCTTTGACGGACACTAAATAACTTGCCCAGCCACAACAGTACAGCAGTAACTACAGATTTAGCTGGATATAAATTTGAGGCCTAGTATTTAGGCGCTGGGTGACAGGTATAGGTTTACTGACAGAATTAGACTTGGAAATGCACAGTAGCGTGTGTGTGAAATTATTCAGAATGACCCTATGTGCACCTTGAATATTATATACCCTTTTAGGGATAGATTTCAAATAGCTCTGATACAGCAGAAACCATTAAATTAGGAAATTGCTAAATTGGGAATTGTATTTCAACCTAGAACAAAAACTGTGCTTTGACAGACACTAAATAACTTGACCAGCCACACCAGTAACGACAGATTTAGCTGACTATAAATTTGAGGCCTATTCTTTAGGCGCTGGGTGACAGGTATAGGTTTACTGACAGAATTAGTCTTGGAAATGCACAGTAGCGCGTGCGTGAACTTATTCAGAATGACCCTATGTGCACCTTGAATCTGATATACCCTTTTAGGGATAAATTTAAAGTAGGCCTGATACAGCAGAAACCACTAAATTAGGAAATTGCTAAATTGGGAATTGTATTTCAACCCAGAACAAAAACTGTGCTTTGACGGACACTAAATAACTTGCCCAGCCACAGCAATAACCACAGATTTAGATGGATGTAAATTTGAGGCCTAGTATTTAGGCGCTGGGTGACAGATATAGGTTTACTGACAGAATTTGACTTGGAAATGCACAGTATCGTGTGTGTGAAGTTATTCAGAATGACCCTATGTGCACCTTGAATATTATATACCATTTTAGGGATAGATTTCAAATAGCTCTGATACAGCAGAAACCACTAAATTAGGAAATTGCTAAATTGGGAATTGTATTTCAACCCAGAACAAAAAATGTGCTTTGACGGACACTAAATAACTTGCCCAGCCACAACAGTACAGCAGTAACTACAGATTTAGCTGGATATAAATTTGAGGCCTAGTATTTAGGCGCTGGGTGACAGATATAGGTTTACTGACAGAATTTGACTTGGAAATGCACAGTATCGTGTGTGTGAAGTTATTCAGAATGACCCTATGTGCACCTTGAATCTGATATATCCTTTTAGGGATAAATTTAAAGTAGGCCTGATACAGCAGAAACCACTAAATTAGGAAATTGCTAAATTGGGAATTGTATTTCAACCCAGAACAAAAACTGTGCTTTGACGGACACTAAATAACTTGACCAACCACACCAGTAACGACAGATTTAGCTGGATATAAACTTGAGGCCTAGTATTTAGGCGCTGGGTGACTGGTATACGTTTACTGATAGAATTAGACTGGGATATGGCCAAAAAATAACCACACTATTGATGGTTAAATGCACTTGGTGTGACAGCTTGACCAACCACACTACTGAGGGTTAAATACACTTGGTGACAGGCGCAGCTTGCCCCTGATGTAGTATATGGCCAAAAAATAAACAGACTATTGCTGGTTAAATGGACTTGATGTGACAGCTTCACCCTGATGTAAGATTTAGCCAAAAAACAACCACACCATTGAGGGTTAAATGCACTTGGTGACAGCTTGCCCCTGATGTAGTATATGGCCAAAAAATAAACAGACTATTGCTGGTTAAATGCACTTGGTGTGACAGCTTCACCCTGATGTAGGATTTAGCCAAAAAACAACCACACCATTGAGGGTTAAATGCACTTGGTGACAGCTTGCCCCTGATGTAGTATATGGCCAAAAAATAAACAGACTATTGCTGGTTAAATGCACTTGGTGTGACAGCTTCACCCTGATGTAGGATTTAGCCAAAAAACAACCACACCATTGAGGGTTAAATGCACTTAGGGTGGCAGCTTGTGCTGGCGCAACACAAGACACAAAATGGCCGCCAATCACCCCAGAAAAAAGTGACTGAAAAACGCTCTGGGCAGCCTAAAAACAGTGAGCAATTCAATAGCAGCAGTTTAATCATCCACAGCTGCAGATCGATCACTGGATGGAGTCTTTTGGAGGAGTTAATCAGCCTAATCTTGCCCTACTGTCGCAGCTGCAACCTCTCCCTACGCTAATCAGAGCAGAGTGACGGGCGGCGCTATGTGACTCCAGCTTAAATAGAGGCTGGGTCACATGGTGCTCTGGCCAATCACAGCCATGCCAATAGTAGGCATGGCTGTGATGGTCTCTTGGGGCAAGTAGTATGACGCTTGTTGATTGGCTGCTTTGCAGCCTTTCAAAAAGCGCCAAGAAAGCGACGAACACCGAACCCGAACCCGGACTTTTACGAAAATGTCCGGGTTCGGGTCCGTGTCACGGACACCCCAAAATTCGGTACGAACCCAAACTATACAGTTCAGGTTCGCTCATCCCTAGTGGCAACGCTTCAAGTTTGCATGCCCAAGGGGATATTGGGTGACAGAGTGCAGTCCAAGCATGCCACCACCGGCTGGTTTAGGTTCTGCTGGATATCCTACTGCTGCTGGGTGGTTTCTTCAGTAGGTGCCTGTAGAACACTGCTCATCAGAGACTCCAGACTGATGCTGCATATGGAGCTGATGCTGCTCCTGCCCTACCCCCACCAGTCGTGACAGTGTAGTGTGAGCACAGAGGGTTATCCCGGTCAGACCTTCCTGAGGACGGGCTATGGTGCTCATAGGCAGCAATCAACTGACCACAGCATGTCTCTATGCTAGTCAATTTTTACATCCCTCTCAAAAGGTCTAAACAATGCTGCCATTTTTATTCGGTTGCGAGGGTGTAACAATATGGATAGCCAGTAGTCATCCCTCTGCCGAATCATGACAATGCAGCTGTCGCTACACAAACATGACAGCATACATCTGCCCATTTGAGCAAGGGACTCGAAGGGCCTTCCTGCCTCCATCTCCACTGCATACTGCCAGGGTATTTCAAGGTCATCTGTGCCATCTTTGTCATCGGCCTCCAGCATCTCATGCTCTTCCTGCTCCTCTCTGGTCACTTGGGCAGATAAACCACTTAGTTGTGTATAAAATTCCTGGGCATTTATGTCTTCCTCTACCTCCACTGGCAGTTCATTATACTTGGGGCTCTGGTAGACTTGAAATGTAGGCGCCACATCTTCAGTCCCCTCGCCAATCAGACTTGTCAGCATCCCCTCCAGGACATGAAGGAGTGGAATGACATCATTCATACCATAGTTCTGCCGACAAATAAAGTGGCCTTGTCAAAGGGCCTGAGCAAATGTCACGTGTCACGCACTAGCTGCCACTGGTTAATGTGGAAGTTACATTGCGGAGTAGACCTGTCCGTCTGCAGCATTAAGAAATCATTTACCGCTTTCCTCTGCTTGTATTGGCGGTCTAGCACATGCAGAGTGAAGTTCCACCAGGTGGAAACTTTGCATATTAGGTGATGTTGGGGAAGACCATTTTGCCTTTGCAGTTCAAGAAGGGCATGTTTTGTACGTCAAAAGTAGCTGAAGTGCATGAACTGTTTCCTGGACATTTTTAACAGCTCTTGCAGTTCAGTGGACTTGAAGAACTGATTGACAATCAGAGATTGAAGACGTTTGCCATGCAGGACGCAAAAGCCAGCTCTTCCTATGCAGCGCAGACAAAATGTTCTTCCCATTATCAGTAACAATGGTTCCTATCTCCAGTTGGCGAGGAGCCAGTCAGTGTTCGATTTCTTTATGGATGACGTGGAGCAGTTCCTCCATGTGGTGGAACAGGAGGCAGAGGAAGACATTAGTGCATAAACCAGTGATTACAATGCAGAGTGGCATTGCCATCACCTTGCGATCAAGTTCCCGGTGTGCCTGGTAATGATTGACATTGAACCGGTGGCTATGAATGACATATATTGTCCTTGACCATAGTTACAACTCCATACGTCAGTGATGGCGTGAACTCTACTCAGACACAGAGAGGCGCAATGAATGGCCCACCTTCTGCTCAACGTACGTGTGCAGGCCTGGTACAGCCTTTTTGGAAAAGTAATGTCGGCCTGGGACTCTCCACCTTGAGTGGGCACAAGCAACCTGTTCTCTGAAATGTCAACTTCATGAAAAGGGAGGGATTATAGTAGCAGCAACTTGTATAATAAAAAATGCCTAGGCTTTGCTGGAATTGAGGTGGTTCCACAGATGAAACAAGGAGGCGATAGACATTGCCTCTTATTGCAAAAAGAAGCGTGATGGATAATTCGGATGGATGCCATGGGACCCCTAGGTCTGAATGATTGAAATGATCTGTGTATTTATTTGAAATGTTCTAATTGTTTTGATTGATTTTCTATTGTATACGCACACAGGTGTGGCCTAAATTCACGATTGAGAATTACATACCCCATATGGGGTAATCTCACGCTCCTTCTTAAGTAGGCTGGCACACCTGTCTTCGTCATTCAGGTGGCCGGAAGAAGCACAAGTGTGCGAAACGGCTGTCGCTGCCGTACACCGCTCAGACGGTTTTTGTGTCAAGTAAAAGTTTGTCCGCCCCATCCCTCCATATGCACGTACCTGTAATCGCAATAAAGTGATGATACGTTGATATCCTGCAATTTGGTGAGTGCCGCTGATTTTCTTACTTTCTTGTTGATATATCGATTACTGCTACTCCACTAAGCAGGCACCACCGCTTATTTCCATGCACCCGGTATACACAGAAGACAGCATTTTTTAATTGTTTTGAATCAGCGATCCATGGGGGAGTGGTGCCGTCTGAATTTTCTTCATTTTTGGCGAGTACCAGCAACTTGGCCAGGTGGAAGTTCAGCTTCTGTGCAACTGGATGAGTGCACGCATACTGTTGTCTTTTGAAATCATCTCGGTTTTCGATTGCTGCTGAAAGAAGTGACTCTAACATCCTCCAGTGACTTGGGGGCTGGTTTGTAATTGCTGTCTGTCTCGTCCTCGCTGAAAAGCAGAACACAGCCGGCAGCATACATTACATTAGGTGAGAGCACAGAGGCAGTTCCTGGGCTATGACAACTAAGTATGGTGTCAGAGGAACCAACCATATTGAGTTCCTGGGCTTCTTACTTCCACTTTGCAACACATGCAGCAGCCATTTTAGAAAAAAAATACGATGTGTTACCAATGAAGCACAAGGAAATTTGGATTTGTAGCGAATTTAATTTTTCCTAAATTTCGGATTGAATTCCACTTTGGATGCTTCGATTTGTTCAAAATGAATTGTCCCCATCAGCCTGCCTTCTATAATGTTCCATATGGTATGGCTGCTGATGCCTCCATCATGCCGCTACCGCTGTCTGTCTGCCAACCATCATTTTCCGTACATTATGGCTTCTGCTGCCAAGCAGTTTAAACGCGATACTGCTAATCACTTACTGCCACTTTTATTACTCCTACACAGCACCACTACTACTCCTCATATCCTTAACAGCTGCTCACACATCTACTGCCTTGTCTATTCCATGTTGTCATGCTATTGCTTTCACTACTATTGCAGCTATATGCCACTATTAGCTTACCCTTTCGACATCCACACTTTTTGGCTGGTACTGTTCATCAGCGTGAGGAGACTTATAGGCCATACATGCTCCTCTGGAATTCTGGGAAGTGGCAATCACCCGAAACAGCTGTCTGCAGATGATGTGCTGGCTTATTTGATATCCAAGTCATGTCATATGGCCTATAAAAGTGTTGCACATTGAATTATAGGATAGTTGTTTACATCTGGTGGCATTAGATTTAGAGCTTATTAAGACCACATTTTCATCCCTGACATCCACACTGTCCTGCTTGCTGCTTCCAATTAAAAGGGAGAATTTCTCCAGGTTTGTTCAGTACAAACTACTGTTTCTTCTGAAGGTTAATGCTTGTATGTGCTTAGATACGTACAGGTATTCTGTCTCCATTAATGCCTAATTTTTGGACACTTATGCAGAACAAGCTACTGTTTCACATGACATTAAAGAGTTATCCAAGACCTATAATGCCCCCCCATGTGCCCGGGTCCCTCACACAGATAGTACTTACCTCACTTCCTAGCACCCACTTCTGAAGTCGGCACAGCCACCGCTGCATCTCCTCATCAAGTCCATGAAAACAGCCGGTATCGGGGTTAGCGGAGGTTAGCCAATAGCAGGACGCAATAGGAATGAGCCTCCCTAATGTCATCCGTAATGCTTGGGAGGCTCATTTCTGTCGCGACCTGCTATTGTCTGGAAGTCCTGGCTGTTCCACGCCTGATCATCATCTTGACAAAGGTCAGTCTCTCCACATTTTGGGTGGACAGGTGAGTTCTCCTTGAGGTAACTATGGCCCCTGCTGCATTAAACACCCGCTCTGATGCCACACTACTGGCCGGGCAGTAAAACTTTTCCAAAGCAAACTCAGCCAGTTGCAGGCATAAATCCAGTTCGGCTGCCCAGTAGTCCAGTGGATCTTCAATGTGGGGTGGCAGGGTGCTGTCCAAGTATGCCACTACCTGCTGGTTCAGGTTCTGCTCCATGTCTAGCTGCTGCTGCTGGTAAATAGTTTATTCACTAGGCGGGTGTAGAAAGCTGCTCATCAGCGACTCTAGACTCAAGTTGCTGCTGAGGGATCTGGTATTGCTCCTGCCCTCCACACCCCCACAGCAGCCATAGTAGTGGAACTTGAGAGACCCCCCGGTCAAAGCTGTGAGAGGATGGATGATGGCATGGATAGGCAGCGGCAAACTCACTAAATAGGATGTCTTTATATTAGTTCAGTTTGTACTCCCTCTCAGCGGTGTAAAAAAGGCCCCCATTTTGGACCAGTAGAGAGGATCCAACAAGGTGGAGAGCAAGTAGTCATCCCTCTGCTGAATGGTGATAATTTGGCTGTCACTAGGCAAGCAAATGAGCATGCAGTGGGCCATTTGCGCAAGTGACTCAGAGGGACTCCCTGCCTCCATCTCCACTGCATACTGCCATGGTGTGTCTGGGTCATCTGCCTTGTTTTCCTCATCCCCCTGTAGCTCCTCTGGCTACCACTTGTGTAGAAAAACCACCCATTTCTCTACACATTGCTTGTGCTCCAATGTCCTCCTCCAGTTCAGCCCCCACAGGGTTCATGTGGCCATGACATATAGACACCATGTCTCCAGTCCCCCGACCAGTCAGATTTAGCAGCATCTGTTCCGGGACATGAATCAGTGCAATGATGTTGTTCATCCCATAGTCCTGGTGACTGACAAATAAAGTGGCCTCCTCAAAGGGCCTGAGAAAATTGCAGGTGTCACACATGAGCTGACGCTGGCTAACATCAAAGTTATACAAGGGAGTACCTCTGTCTGCCTGTATCATCAAGAAATCGTTTCTGGGCTTTCTCTGTTCATATAATTGGTCCAACATATGGAGGGTGGAAAATTTGCATATTAGCCTATGTTGGCGGATGTCGTTCTGCCAATGCTGCTCAAGGAGGGTGTGCTTTGTGGTGTAAGAGTGGCTAAAGTGCATGCAAAGTTCCCCGGCCATTTTCAGGATTTCTGGCAGATGGGGTGAAGACTTCAGGAGCAGCTTTACAACCAGATTGAACACGTGCACCATGCAGGGAGCATGGCTCAGCCCTCCTTGACGCAGCGCTGACACCATGTTCTTTTCATTGTCAGTCGCCATGGTTCTGATTTTGTGTTGTCAAGGAAAAAGTCAGGATTCGATTTCTTGATGAAGGACACGGAGGAGCCCCCCCCCCCCCCCCCAGGCAAATTAGGTGCAGAACAGCGTGACACTGCCGTTCTCTGCACATGTAGTATGCTGGAGGAGAACTGTTAATTGTCCCTGCAGTGGAAGCTGAGGACACAGTGAAAGATGAGGAGGCAGAGGCGGACATTGTCGCAGGACCAACGACGTGAGAACGTGGCGGTGGAGTCGGAAGCGGCGTCACCTGGCTAAGTTGCTGGTGTGGCTGGGCAGGAACCATATTTACCCAGTGGGCTGTAAAGGACATATATTGTCCTTGACCATAGTTGCAGCTCCACATGTCGGTGCTGCCGTGCACTTTTGCAGACACCAACAGGCTCAAAGACTGACCCACCTTCTGTTTTACATATGTGTGCAGGGCTGGTACTGCCTTTTTCACCAAGAAATCACAGCTTGGACTCTACACCTCGGCTCGGCACCAGCCATCAGTTCTCTGAAAGGTGCAAAGTCCGCCACTTGGAAATGGAGGGACTGCAGTACCGGCAACTAGGCCAGGAGCACGTTCAGCTTCTGCGCCATTGGATGAGCGTCTGCATATTGTTGTCTCTTGGCAATCGATTAGGTGATCGATTGCTGACAAAATGACTGAGGAGGAGTAGAAGGATAAGGAGCAGGTGCATCAGGACCAATAGATGATGGGACGGACAGACATCTCCCTTCGGCTGAGGTGGAGAAGCCTTGACTTGCATGAAATCGGGTGCGTGCCACTGTCTGGACCACCACACTGGGGCCACAGTTCTCCCAGGCCACTTTGTGTTGACGCTACATGTGTTGACACAGGGCCATGGTGCCAACATTGACACCCTGGACACTCTTCGCCTTCTGCCCACAAATTGGGCAAATGGCCATGTTCATCTCCCCAGTCAGCTTAGCAAAAAACTGACACACCGCCGGTAGGCTCCTGCAAAGTTGGTTGTCTACCCCAGGCACATTTGGCTCCTGATCTCCCACTGCTGCCACTGTGCTGACTAACGGCCATACCACCACCTTGCTGACTCATCCGGTGCTTCATGCACAAGCTGCCACCCTCTTCTCCCGATGATGATGAAGCCCCTTCTTCACCCGGCTCCCAAGTGCGATTGGCTACATCATCATCCACTACTGTCTGCACATCACTGATGTCCTCTTGATGCAGAACGGTTAATAGGATGTACATATATTTCCTATTAATGCACCGCGTAAATGGCTGTATAGCAATATAAATTCACTCCAGAACAGTTAATAGGACTTGTGGTCATGGCTTGCCTGTGACGTGTGAGCTTGGAGACATGGTACCCTCTACCTGCCTGACTAACTAACTAAGCGGCTTGAGTTGTGCCGTAACTGCTGCATAGGGGGGAAAACCTAAAGTAGGCATACCCTGTAATGTGTAATGAAAATGAGGGTGGGTTGGGAGAGTATGCTGCAATGGAAGGTCGGCCTCAGGGGGAGGCGTTAGCTGGGTAAAAGTGAGCTGCCGGCGCCCCTCCTACAAATACAGGCCAATGAATTTACCTTACTCACGTACGTATATTTCCTATTAATAAACCCCCTAACTGGCAGTATAGAAATGTAAATTCTAGATAAAAGTGGTACAATACAGACTATAAATCAGCATAAATGAATAATGGAAGCTCTTAGCAGACATACGTGTAGGGCCCATCTACCAGGCATCAAGGTGGCTTCCACAGATGGGTCCCAATTAGTGATGGCCCGAACTATTCGCCGGCGAACATAGCTTGTTCGCGTTCACCGCGGCAGGCGAACATATGCGATGTTTGGTCCACCCCCTATACATCTTCATAGAGTAAACTTTGACCCTGTACCTCAGCAGACACATTCCAGCCAATCAGCAGCAGACCCTCCCTTCCAGACCCTCCCACCTCCTGGACAGCATTCATTTTAGATTCATTCGGAAGCTGCATTCACAGTGAGAAGAGGGACAGTGCTGCTGCTGCTGATTCAATAGGGAAAGCGTTAGCTAGGGCATTGTTCTGTGTCCACAGACTCATCTGCAGTAAGGACAGCATCCTGACAGAACCCCAAAAAGCCCTTTTCAGGACTGGTACATCAGTGTGCTTTTTTTTTACATATATATATATATATATATATATATATATATTGCAGTTGCCTGGCTGCCCGTGTGTGAGAGGCTGCAGGCTCAGTCACAGACAGCACGTGCACACCATTCATACAGGGTGTGACAGAAAATACTTTGCAGATAAAAAAATTCTATTTAATATTTTTCTGTGACATAATCACATTTGCAAGCCTGTGTGTGTCAGGCCCACACAGACTGTATTGTGGCCACTGGCTAGTGGCTAGGCCTCCACTCATACCGTTACAGGGTGTCATTCACTCAAATACCTTGCAGATAAAAAAAAAAAAAGTATTTCAAATTTTTCTGTGATATAATCACATTTGCAAGCCCGTGTGTGTCAGGCCCACACAGACTGTATTGTGGCCACTGGCTAGGCCTCCACTCATACCGTTACAGGGTGTCATTCACTCAAATACCTTGCAGATAAAAAAATATATATTTAAAATTTTTCTGTGATATAATCACATTTGCAAGCCCGTGGGTGTGCCAGGCCCACACAGACTGTATTGTGGCCAATGGCTAGGCCTCCACTCATACCGTTACAGGGTGTCATTCACTCAAATACCTTGCAAATAGAAAAAATTGTATTAAACATTTTTCTGTGATATAATCACATTTGCAAGCCTGTGTGTGTCAGGTCCACACAGACTGTATTGTGGCCACTGGCTAGGCCTCCACTCATACCGTTACAGGGTGTCATTCACTCAAATACCGTGCAGATAAAAAAAAATTATATTAAAAAATGTTCTGTGATATAATAATATTTGCAAGCCTGTGTGTGTGTCAGGCCCACACAGACTGTATTGTGGCCACTGGCTAGGCCTCCACTCATACCGTTACAGGGTGTCATTCACTCAAATACTGTGCAGATAAAAAAACTATTTAAAAATTTTCTGTGATATAATCACATTTGCAAGCCCGTGTGTGTCAGGCCCACACAGACTGTATTGTGGCCACTGGCTAGGCCTCCACTCATATTGTTACAGGGTGTCATTCACTCAAATACCTTGCATATAAAAAATAATTCAATTTAAAAAATTTCTGTGATATAATCACATTTGCAAGCCCGTGTGTGTCAGGCCCACACAGACTGTACTGTGCCCACTGCCCACCACTTATATAGGTTGGCACAGTACCTTGCACGCATAGTACCACTTCACATAAAAAAAAATGACAGGCAGAGGCAGGCCACCCCGCAGGGGCCGTCGTGGTGCTGTGATTTCCAATGGCCCTGTAATAATGCCCAGTGTTCAGAGGCCACGTACCCTGAACCCAAAAAATTCGGAGAAAATAGTTGACTGGCTTATTCACTCAAATACCTTGCAGATAAAAAAAATATATATTTAAAAATTTTCGGTGATATAATCACATTTGCAAGCCCGTGTGTGTGTCAGGCCCACACAGACTGTATTGTGGCCACTAGCTAGGCCTCCACTCATATCGTTACAGGGTGTCATTCACTCAAATACCTTGCAGATAAAAAAAATTATATTTAACATTTTTCTGTGATATAATCACATTTGCAATCCCGTGTGTGTCAGGCCCACACAAACTGTACTGTGCCCACTGCCCACCACTTATATAGGTGGGCACAGTACCTTGCACGCATAGTACCACTTCACATTAAAAAAAAATGACAGGCAGAGTCAGGCCACCCCGCAGGGGCTGTTGTGGTCGTGGTGCTGTGATTTCCACTGGCCCTGGAATAATGCCCAGTGTTCAGAGGCCACGTACCCTGAACCCAAAAAATTTGGAGAAAATAGTTGACTGGCTTACACAGGACACCCAATCTTCAACAGCTTCCGCTAAGAACCTTGACGCACCATCCTCCTCCAGCTCAGCTTTGGTCACCTGCTCTCAAGTTACCACTCTCCCGCCCGCCACCACCACCACCACAGCCACCACAGCCGCTTCCCTTGATCCCTCAGAGGAGTTATTTACACATCAGTTGGATGAAATTAGTGATGCGCAACCATTATTGCCAGGGGATGTAGATAACAGGGATATGTCTCAGTCAGGCAGCATTACACACATGGACGTACAGTGTGATGATGATGATGATGTTGTACCCGCTGCTTCTTCCTTTGCTGAGGTGTCAGATACAAGTGAAGTGGATGCCACGTGGGTGCCTGCTCAAAGAGAAGAAGAAGAGGGGAAAAGTTCAGAAGGGGAGACAGAGAGAAGGAGGAGACAAGTTGGAAGCAGGGGGAGGTCGTCGCAAGGAGCTAGTGGCACAGTCAGACAGCATGTATCGGCACCCTGGATCAGCCAGACAGCACGCCAATCAAGGTATGCTGTTGCCACCACCAGAATGCCGTCATTGCAAAGCTCAGCAGTGTGGCATTTTTTTTGTGTGTCTGCCTCTGACAACAGCGATGCCATTTGCACCCTGTGCCAAAAGAAACGGAGTCATGGGAAATCCAACACCCACCTAGGTACAACTGCTTTGCGAAGGCACATGATCGCACATGACAAACGCCTATGGGATCAACACATGATGACGAGTAGAAGCAGCACACAAGCTCAAAGCCACCATCCTCCTCCTGGTCCAGCATCTTCAGCCACGTCAACCACTGCTGTCCTCCTTGCCCCCTCTCAACCACCCGCCACTCCGCCTCTCACCTTCAGCAGTTCCATCTCATCTGCCCACAGTCAGGTATCTGTAAAGGAAATGTTTAAGCGTAAGAAGCCAATGTCACAGAGTCACCCCCTTGCCCGGCGTCTAACAGCTGGCTTGACGAAATTCTTAGCCCACCAGCTTTTACCATACCAGCTGGTGGAGTCTGAGGCCTTCAAAAAATTTGTAGCTATTGGGACACCACAGTGGAAGGTACCCGGACAATTTTTTTTTCAAATAAGGTAATCCCAAACCTCTACTCAGTGATTGAAAAGGAAGTCACGGCATTTCTGGCATACAGTGTTGGGGCAAGGGTCCATCTGACCACTGATACCTGGTCTGCAAAGCACGGTCAGGACAGGTATATCACCTACACTGCACACTGGGTCAACCTGCTGACGGCTGCCAAGCATGGAATGCGTGGCTCTGCAGCGGAGTTGGTGACACCGCCACGACTTGCAGGCAGGCCTACTGCCACCTCCTCTACTCCTCCTACTCCATCCACTTCCATAACCTCCTCGGCTGAGTCCTCTTCTGCTGCGGCGTTTGGCTGCACATCAACTGAATACCCCCCACTCCCCAGTTGCTATTCCACATCCCGGATATGACAGTGTCACGCTGTCTTGGGGTTGACTTGCCTGAAAGCAGAGAGCCACAGCGGAGCAGCATTCCTGTCCGCCCTGAACGCACAGGTGGATCAGTGGCTGACCCTGCACCAACTGGAGATTGGCAAAGTGGTGTGTGACAATGGAAGCAATTTGTTGGCGGCATTGAATTTGGGCAAGTTGTCACATGTGTTGTGCATGGCACATGTGTTGAATCTCATCGTACAACGCTTTGTGTCTAAGTACCCAGGCTTACAGGACATCCTCAAGCAGGCCAGGAAGGTGTGTGGCCATTTCAGGCGTTCCTATACGACCATGGCGCACTTTTCAGACATTCAGCGGCAAAACAACATGCCAGTGAGGTGCTTGATTTGCGACAGTCCGACACATTGGAATTCAAGACTCTAACAAGAAAAAGCTGTCAATGAGTATTTGTATGACCGGGGTGCTAAGACAGCCTCTGCGGAGCTGGGAAATTTTTTGCCACGTTACTGGACGCTCATGCGCAATGCCTGTAGGCTCATGCGTCCTTTTGAGGAGGTGACAAACCTAGTCAGTCGCACCGAAGGCACCATCAGAGACCTCATCCCATTTGTTTTCTTCCTGGAGCGTGCCCTGCGAAGAGTGCTGGATCAAGCTGTAGATGAACGTGAAGAGGAAGAGTTGTGGTCACCATCACCACCAGAAACAGCCTTGTCATCATCGCTTGCCGGACCTGTGGCAACGCTGGAAGAGGAGTATGAGGAAGAGGAGTCAGAGGAGGAATGTGGCTTTGAGGAGGAGGAAGACCAACCACAGCAGGCATCCCAGGGTGCTCGTTGTTGTCACCTATCTGGGACCCATGGTCTTGTACGTTGCTGGGGGGAAGAACAGACCGTCAATGACGTCAGTGAGGATAAGGAACAGGAAATGAGTAGCTCGGCATCCAACCTCGTGCAAATGGGGTCTTTCATGCTGTCATGTCTGTTGAGGGACCCTCGTATAAAAGGATGAAGGAGAACGACCTGTACTGGGTGGCCATGCTACTAGACCCCCGGTATAAGCAGAAAGTGGCGGAAATGTTACCAAATTACCGGAAGTCAGAAAGGATGCAGCAGTTCAAAACCAAACTAAAAAATATGCTTTACACAGCTTATAAGGGGGATGTCACAGCACAACGGGAATCTAACAGGGGAAGAGGTGAAAGTAATCCTCCTCCTACCACGACTACGGCGGCAAGGACAGGATGCTTTACAGATGTGTTGTTGATGGAGGACATGCAGAGCTTTTTCAGTCCTACACATCGCCACAGCCCTTCGGGATCCAGCCTTAGAGAACGACTCGACCGACAGGTGGCAGACTACCTCGCCTTAACTGCAGATATCGACACTCTGAGGAGCGATGAACCCCTTGACTACTGGGTGTGCAGGCTTGACCTGTGGCCTGAACTATCCCAGTTTGCGATAGAACTTCTGGGCTGCCCCGCTTCAAGTGTCCTGTCAGAAAGGACCTTCAGTGCAACAGGAGGCTTTGTCACTGACAAAAGAAGTTACCTCGGTCAAATAGTGTTGATTACCTCACCTTCATTAAGATGAATGAGGCATGGATCCCGAAAGGACTGACAGTGGGGGATACGTTTGACTAACAAAAGGCCTGATGACATGCCTTGGCCTCAAAATAGTCCCACGCTACTGTATTTAATGTCTGCATACCGGATGACTTTCGTGAATTCTCCGACACCAACTAGGGTTCAAGCAGCAATGTTTTAGTCACCTTTCTGCCTGGAAAACATAATTTTTTCCGGCCGCTGCTACAGCAGCGGCTGCAACAATACCTACTTTTTCAGGCATGTGTACATGCCTAATTTTTCTGGCCTCTAGTGCTGCACTGTGGCTGCAAAAACAAAACAAAAAAAAGCACATACATGTGTAAATTCCCCTTCGTGATCGGTACCTTGTTGTGGTGAAGGGGCTTGCGTATCACAATGAAGCGATCATCACCTCTATGAGTGTGTTGGCAATGTTGCCACACCCCAGATAAGGCCGTTGCTTCATTATGATCAGAATAAAACCGATCAGCTGGATAATTTTTCATAGAAAAACATATATTTTTTTTAAAGTTGTATGGGTTTTTAATACATAAAATAACCTATTAAGAGACTTTATTATGATCTTTTTATTAGAAATAATGCAGACAAGTTAATAAATCCCCATCAATTCCAATACAAAGCAAGTACAGTGCTCAGAACAAAATTATTTCAGGATGTCGTTAATTCGACAATGATTAATCAATTCGACACACGTCCCCGGATAGGGGACATAACAGGGATTAAACTGATGAGAATAGTACTACAGAAAATACCACTTATATTGGGTGTGACAGTAAATTACACAGCGCAAACGCAGTGACCGTGGCGTGGATTCAAACAAAGGGGAGGGAGCCATTGTTTTTTTAACCATCTCTCCGTTCGAAAAATCAATTTAATAAGTGGACCCCAGATTGGGGACGTCACGTAACAGGGATTAAACTGATGAGAATAGTACTACAGAAAATACCACTCATATCGGGTGTGACAGTAAATTGCACGGTGCAGACGCAGTGACCCTGGCGTGGATTCAAACAAAGGGGAGGGAGCAAGCATTTTTTTTAACCATCTCCCCGGGGACCCTTGGTGTTGTACGTGGCTGGGTGGAGGAAGATACCTTCAATGACATCAACGGGACATGGCTAGCTTGGTATCCAACCTTGTGCAAATGGGAAGTTTGCAGTTGGGCAAATGGACTGTTTGCGGTTGTTTGCGATGCATTAAAAGGGGAGTTTGGTCTGTCAATGTCTGTGAAGCGGGTGTAACCCTTACACTACCTGATCCATACAACATCATACCTGATCGTATACACACAGTGGATGTTTTAAACCACGTTGTTCAAAAAAATGTAGGATTGTTAGGTGATTTATGCCCTTTATGGATTAAAATCCAACTCTGCGTCAACTATGTAATTTTCAAAGGAGTTTTGCCATGGATCCCCCTCCATCACTACTGTGGCTAGAAAGAGTCCCTGTGGGTTTTAAAATTCGACCTACCTATTGAAGTCAATGGCGGTTCGCCCGGTTCGCCCGTTTGCAAACATTTGCAGAAATTCGTGTTCGCCGTTCGTGAACAGAAAATTTTATGTTCGTGACATCTCTAGTCCCTATCACTAAAGAAACTGCCTCACTTTGGACTTACTTAAGCCTGAATATTGTAGGCTTAAGTAAGTCCAAAGTGAGGCAGTTTCTATAGTGATAGGGGCCCATCTGTGGAAGCCACCTTGACGCCTGGTAGATGGGCCCAACAGGTATGTGCGTTAACTTAAGAGCTTCCATTATTCATTTATACTCATTTATAGTCGGTATTGTACCACTTTTATCTAGAATGGCCCCTATTTCTGAGCTCTATTGTTTATATATATATATATATATATATATATATATATATATATAAAATGGTGTGCAGCCATTTTGTTATTTTGTAATTATATTTGCTTCATAGATATGCACCTATGATTCTGAAGGTTTTAGTCTAAATTTTCTTGCTATATTTTCTATTAATACACCCTGTAAATGGCTGTATTGCTATGCAAAATCACAGCAGAATGTTTAATAGGACATACGTATATTTCCTATTAATACACCCCATCAATGTCTGTATAGCAATGTAAATTCACCGCAGAACGTGTAATAAGACGTACGTATATTTCCTATTAATGCACCCTGTAAATGGCTGTACAGCAATGTAAAAAGAGATTGCCTTGCGGCTCGCCCGGCGGTCATTTCGCAGTGAACTTTGCTAGTTTGCGGTTCGATGAACAGGCGAACATATGGAGATGTCCGCTGGTGCCATATTCTTTGCATTGCGCAGAACTTTGACCCATGACACATCCATCAGGTGGGACAGGACAGCCAATTGAGGCATGGACACACACCCTACCCTATAAATAAATCAGATCTGGCAGCCATTTTTTTGCCAGTGTAGGGAGATGTTGCTCTGTGGAGCAGGGACAGACTGTTTGGGACACCAAACACTAGTTAATAGGGCCACAAAAGTCCTTATAGGTGTGATATCGATAGGTGTGACATACAGAGGTGTGTGATATACTTATAATGTACTTTCTAACATAGAAAGTATATTATAGTGCATTTGTATTGTGCAGCAGTTGTGTGCGTGTGCATAGATACTGCAGCTAGATAGAGGGACAAATGCTATTAGAATAACTAATTGCAACTGGTGTTATATACCTGTTTGCCCCCCCAAAAAAAATTCTGATTGAAAGGTGTAATATACCTATAAAATACTTTCTAACATAGAAAGTTTATTATAATGCATTTGTATTGTGCAGCAGTTTTGTGGGGTGCTGCTGAGATACCGCAGCTAGATAGAGGGACAAACGATATTGGAATAAGTAATTGCAACTGGTGTGATATACCTGTTAACCCCCCAAAAAAACCTGATTGAGGGGTGTGATATACCTATAATATACCTTTTAACATAGAAAGTATATTATAGTGCATTTGTATTGTGCAGCAGTTGTGTGCGGTTCATCTGAGGTACCACAGCTAAATAGAGGGACAAATGCTATTGGAATAACTAATTGCAACAGGTGTGATATATCTGTTGCCCCCCCAAAAAAAATATGATTGAGGGGTGTGATATACCTATAATATACCTTCTAACATAGAAAGTATATTATAGTGCATTTGTATTGTGCAGCAGCTGTGTGCCGTTCTGCTGAGATAACGCAGCTAGATAGAGGGGCAAATGCTATTGGAATAACTAATTGCAACTGGTGTTATATACCTGTTTTCCCCCCCAAAAAAATCAGATTGATGGGTGTGATATACCTATAATGTACAGTACCTTCTAACATAGAAAGTATATTATAGTGCATTTGTATTGCGCAACAGTTGTGTGCGGTTCTGCAGAGATACCTCAGCTATATAGAGGGATAAACGCTATTCGAATAACTAATTGCAACTGGTGTGATATACCTGTTGCCCCCCAAAAAACTGATTAAGGGGTACGATATACCTGCTTCCACAAAATACTGATTGAGGGTGTGATACACCGGCTTCCACAAAATATTGATTGAGGGGTGTGATACACTGGCTTCCTCCAAATATTGATTAAGGGGCCTTATATACCAGCTTCCAGCAAATACTCATTATTGGTTTCTATATACCTGTTTCCACAAAATACTGACACAGGGTATTGATATACCGGCTTTCACCAAATATTGATTGAGGCCTGCGATACACTGACTTCCAACAAATATTGATTAAGGGATTTGATATACCAGATTCCAGCAAATACTCATTGTTGGGTTCTATATAACTGTTTCCACAAAATACTGGTAGAGGGAATTGATATACCGGCTTCCACCAAATATTGATTGAGGCCTGCGATACACCTAAGTGGGAAGTTGGAGAAGGTGCGTGCAATTATGTCAAAGGATGTACCAGAGTTGTTTAAGAGGCTAACTCAGTCTTTCGCTTCTGAACCCTTCTCATTCTCTGTATCAGCACCCTCGTCACGCGCTACTGTGTGCACCCCCAAAGACACCACAGCTACTACCATAGCCCCTCCACTCATGTCAGAGGAATTATTTTCTCATTGATTCCCAGACCTTACTGATGCACAGCCATTCTTGGCATTGGATCAGGAAGAGGAGGTAGCAACGGCAGCTACCCAGCGTTCTGATGTCAGTACCAAGATCAGCCCAAAGAGGGTGGTCCCCGCTGTTGCTGCCTACTCTGAGATCTCTGTCAGTGGTAATGAAGGTGACGATGATGGCGTGTTGATGGACATCATGTGGGTGCCCACAAGAGAAGATGAGGAGGGGAGTTTAGAGGGAGAGACAGAGCAGCAGACAGGGAGGAGAAGAAGGCAGTACTCGCAGTGCACAGGAGGCAAAAAGCAGATTTCAAAAGTTTCTGGAGAGAGCCATCTACCATGCATGGCCACATCTGGTGCTCCCAGGATGCTAGCACATGGCTCTGCAGTGTGGGCTTTTTTTAACGTGTCAGCTGCTGACATTAGTGTTGCCATCTGCAGCCTGTGCTGCCAACGCATAAGTCGCGGTAAGCCCAACACTCACCTAGGGTCGACTACCTTAAGAAGGCCCCTGGCCTCCCATCACCGAGCCCAGTGGAAGCAACACCGTCAGAACCCACAAAGCCACACTCCCGGCGCTCCTCGTCTTGCCTCTTCTCCTTCTCCTCTCTCCTCCCATTTGTCCTCCACTCCACCTTCCACCGTGCCGTTGTCGCATTCATCTGGCAAAAGGCTGGCTTCCATTGCCCAAATGTTTGAACGTAAAAAGTTGATGATGCCAGATAACTCTCTTGCCCAACGGCTGACCTCCGGCTGGTGGACTCGAAGGCCTTTAGAAAATGTGTGGCCATTGGCATACCGCAAAGGTCCCCAGAAGGAAATATTTCTCCCAGAAGGGCATTCCAGAGCTATATGGCCATGTTAAACGGCAAGTGAATGTATCTCTGGCACATAGTGTTGGTGCCAAGATACATCTGACCACAGACAAGTAGTCTGGCTAACACAGGCAGGGAAGGTACATAACTTTTACTGCCCGCTGGGTGAACCTTCTGACGAATGTCAAGCATGCAACCCGTGGCACCTGTGTGGATTTGGTGTTACCGCCACGGATTGCATGCAAGCCTACTGTACCTCTTCTTCTCCTACTCCTACCGTCTCTTCCACTGCATGGGCTCTCCAGCTCCCCAGAACCTATTCGACGTGCCAGGTGTATGCCGAAGTGGAACAACTGTACAGATTGAAAAAATAATAATACGAATATTCTAAAAAACTGATATATTCGATATAATGTTATATATTCGTTTTTTAGAATATTTGCAATATTCTAAAACAAGAATATATAGCAATATAGCGAATATTCGAAAAAACTAATGTACAGCAATTTAGCTAATATACTGCTATAATCTTCTTTGTCTAATAGTTGTAATTTTTTTCTCATCTGGAGTTCAGATTGGTAAAAAATACAACTATTTAAAAAAAAAAGATTATAGCTCTATATTTTTTTTTTTTTAATATTCCCTATATTGCTATGTATTCCATGTTTTAGAATATTACGCATATTCTGAAAAACAAATATAGCGCTATATTAGTTATATTGCTCTATTTCTTATTATTTTAGAATATTCGTAATTTTTTCCATCTGAAGTCATGATTCCTCCCTGCTTAAGTAACTTAAAGGGACACTGACAGGCCTTCTGAGCATAATTAGCTCTTTATAAATTCTATAGAGCTTTATAAATTCTATAGAGCTATATATTCGTTTTTGACCCACGCCTGTATTGATTGTGTAATATTTGCATATAACGCGATCATTACCTTGACAATTTTTCGAATAAAAAAAAGTAGAATATAACGAATATTCGAATTCGCGAATATTCGATGAATATTCTACTAAATATTTGCAAAAAGTCGCAAATTCGAATATGACCCCTGCCGTTCATCATTAACCTCCAGCCACATAATCACTTGATGTTTTCTGTCCGGTGAATGAATAATTTTTGGGGCCTGTAGTCCACTGGCCTGCAGTAAAATTGATATTCATTGACCGTCTAATATACCTCCAGCCACTTAATCGTTTTATGTTTTCTGTCCAGTGAATGCCTAATGTTTGGGACCTGTACTCCACTGGCCTGCAGTAAAATTGATATCCAATGACTGTCTAATATACCTCCAGCCATATAATCATTTGATGTTTTCTGTCCGGTAAATGCCTAACTTTTGGGGCCTGTAGGCAATGGCCTACAGAAAAATTTATATCTATTGACCATCTAATATACCTCCAGCCACATAATCACTTGATGTTTTCTGTCCGGTGAATGAATAATTTTTGGGGCCTGTAGTCCACTGGCCTGTAGTAAAATTGATATCCATTGACCGTCTCATATACCTCCAGCCACATAATCACTTGATCTTTTCTGTACGGTGAATGCCTAATTGTTGGGGCCTCGGAGGAATTCAACACTTGTGATGACCACGTGTTATCGAATTTCACCTATTATCATTTGGAGTTTATTCAAGAGGGGGGATTTCATTAGCCATGTTTTTAATCCAATTTAATATTTTTAGTTCTTTTTAGCATATGTATTTAACATGTATTTGTACTGGCCTGCAGTAAAATTGATATTCAATGACCATCTAATATACCTCTAGCCACATAATCACTTGTTCTTTTCTGTGCGTTGAATGAATACTTTTTTGGGCTGTATAGCAATGTAAATTCACCGCAGAACGGCTAACAAGACGTACGTATATATTTCCTATTAATACACCCCGTAAATGGCTATATAGCTATGTAAATTCACTGCAGAGCGGCTAATAAGACATGCGTATATTTTCTATTAATACACCTTGTAAATGGCTGTATAGCTATGTAATTTCACCACAGAATGGTTAATAGGACATATGTATAGTTCCTATTAATACACCCCAAAAATGGCTGTATAGCTATGTAAATTTACCGCAAAACAGCTAATAAGATGTATGTATATTTCCTATTAATGCACCCATAAATGGCTGTACAACAATGTAAATTCACCACAGAACGGCTAATAAGAAGTACATATCTTTCCAGTGGCGTAACTACTGGGGAAGCAGGGGAAGCGGATGCTTCGGGGCCCGGGCTGCCAAGGGGCCCTGCGCCCAGCGTGTGTGTGAAAGTTTATTTTCAACTTGATTAATGATTCGATTCTCATTCTTCACAGCAGGCGCAGCGGCGGCCGGGCCCCCCCCGCCCCCCCGCTAATGTGATCGGTTCGGATCATGATCTTTCATCTTTCTATTGTTACTGTCTCCAGTCTCCTGAAGTCTGCGCCTCCTGTCACTTACTGCTGCCGCCTGCCGCTCCCTGTTCTGCTCTTAACCATCAGTATGTGGGCGGGCTTAATACAGTCTGCGCGCTGCGCAGACTTCAGGAGACTGGAGACAGTAAGAATAGAAAGATGATTGAAAGATCATGATCCGATCCGATCACATTAGGGGGGGGGGGCCCGGCCGCTACCGCTGCGCCTGCTGTGAAGAATGAGAATCGAATCATTAATCAAGTTGAAAATAAACTTTCACACACACGCTGGGCGCCGGGCCCCTTGTCTGCGCAGCGAAGTCTGCGGCCCCGAAGCAGCCAGGAGGACAGGAGGAGCTGCGCAGGCGGCAGCAGTAGAGAAGAAGAGGCAGAGCACTGAGAGCAGCACCACGTCCACGTCAGGTCCAGCACCAGCAGTCCAGCGCCCAGCCAGCCCAGAGCCAGAGTGTGGTAGCTAGCATATTGAACTTGTAACTACTTTGTCTTTGTGACTGAGGTTGGGTACTAATGGAATATGGCTACTCTGTGGGGGCTGGGGCAATAAAGGGGCAATGGGCATTTATTGATTGGCATAACAAGTGTGTGGACACTAATGGGGAATAATAATAACAACATTTTACTGTGTGGCGTGGGGGCAATAAGGGATGCTGGGCCTGGGAGCATAACTACTGTAAAGGGGAAATAATGGAGCATAACTACTGTTTGGGGGTACTAAGGGGCTTACATACTGAGTGAGTGGGACATCCGACATTGTGTGGAGAGTGTAGGAGTCTTACAAGCCGCTGCTGAGGGAGGGGTTATGGGGTAGTTGCTCTAGGCATTCATAAATTTGCTCTGGCTCGGGCCCATACATTTCTAGCCATTGTCTGCGCCTCCCTGGCCCTTATCTGTGCCCCCTGCCTTTGTCTGCGTACTGGCCCCTGTGTGCACCTCCCTGGCCCTTTCAGTGCAGCCCCTGGCCCTTATCTGCGCCCCCCCGGCCCTTGTCTGTGCCCCCCTCCCTCCGGCCCTTGTCTGTGCCGCCCTGACCTGTGCCCCCCTGTTTGCTGTTCTGCCATCTACTACTGCTTATTTTATTGCTCTTATATATGCAGAGGGTGTGCGCTTATATGTGCCATAATAGCCACTAGTACATGGCAGAACTGCGGGCAGAAAGGGGAGGCTGCCATGTACTGCAAGCTAAAGACATTATCACCCCCCTTGCCAATGTTTTATATAAAGATAAATAAATAAACAAAACAAAAAAGTCTTCCCTATTAAAATATAAAAAATACTAAAAACATGGTTTTGGTGACCATAAACCCCCCACACTCCTCCCCTAACACTCACACGCACACACCAAACAAAAAAAAATGAATAAGGGCCCATGCACACGACCATATGCCCTTATGGTCAAAGCGCGCTGGGGGGGGGGGGCCCTTACAAAAATTTGCTGTGGGGCCCAGTCACTTCTAGTTACGCCCCTGTATCTTTCCTATGAATACACCCTGTAAATGGCTGTATAGCAATGTAACTTCACCAGAGAACGGCAAATAGGACGTATGTATATTTCCTATTAATACGCAACGCAAATGGCTGTATCACACAGCACTTGCACTCCATTAACAAGCAAGGTTTGCTGGAATTACTGAGCTATCATATAGTGCAAACCTAAAAGCAGCAGTATAACAGCAATTTGGATCCCCAGTTAGTGCAGCAAGGTGTAATAGAATCGCTCCTATTACCCAGGCTTTACAATCCACTATTGGTTCCTGCTCTCTTCCTATAATGCTTCCGTATCCTTTCTCTACACTATGAATAATCTTTCCCTGAACTTCTAAATCATTTTTCCAGCACAACAAAGGCTTTCCTAACACTGTGTCTAGCGCCTTTCCCATCTCTCCCTGCACTAAGGCTGGGTTCACACTTGAGCGTTGCGCAAACGCGCGTTTTTGACGCGCGTTTTTGACGCGCATTTTTATGCGCGTTTTTGTAATAGTAAACGCGCGTTTGACGCGCGTTTGTGTGATTCACTACAGTGTCCTATGGCCACAAACGCCCCAAAAGTCGCTCATGTACTTTTTGGAGCGTCGGGCGTTTTACAGCGCGATCGTACGCGCTGTAAAACGCCCAAGTGTGAACCATTCCCATAGGGAATCATTGGTTTCTCCTTGTTGAGCGTTTTACAGCGCGTAGGAACGCGCTGTAAAACGCTCAGGTGTGAACCCAGCCTGAGTACACTGAAATAACTTTGGAACACTTTTACTTATCCAAGCCATTCTGAGACTGTTTTATTGTGACACATCATACTTCATGGCAGTCATACATTTGAGTCAAAATGTTTTACTTTTACTTATGAAAAAATCCCAAATTTACCCAGAATTGGAAATAAATTCACTTTTTGGGCAGATTTTCCATTTTAATCCAATTTTGGCCTCATGCACACGACCGTTGTGTGCATCCGTGGCCGTTGTGACATTTTCCGTTTTTTTTCGCGGACCCATTGACTTTCAATGGGTCCGTGGAAAAATCAGAAAATGCACCGTTTTGCAGCCGAGGCCGTGATCCGTGTATCCTGTCCGTCAAAAAAATATGACCTGTCCTATTTTTTTGACGGACAACGGTTCACGGACCTGAAGGGGTTAATTGTACTATCATATCCCCCTGTAAGAGATCTGGGGCTGCCAGGCAGCAGGGGGCAGACCCCCCCCCCTCCCCAGTTTGAATATCATTGGTGGCCAGTGCGGCCTCCCCCTCCCTCCCTCTATTGTAATAATAGCTTGGTGGCCAGTGTGCGCCCCCCATCGGCCCCCCCTTCCTCCCGCACACTGGCCACCAATGTTGTTACTTTTATAGAGGGAGGGGGGCCGATGGGGGGCGCACACTGTGCCACCAACGATTTATTACAATAGAGGGAGGGAGGGGGGCTGATGGGGGGGCGCACACTGTGCCACCAACGATTTATTATAATAGAGGGAGGGAGGGGGGCCGCACTGGCCACCAATGATATTCAAACTGGGGAGGGGGGGGGTCTGTCCCCTGCTGCCTGGCAGCCCTGATCTCTTACAGGGGGATATGATAGTACAATTAACCCCTTCAGGTGCGGCACCTGAGGAGTTGATTGTGCTGATCACGGCCCCCTGTAAGAGATCGGGTGCTGCCAGGCAGCAGGGGGCAGTCATGTACACAGTTTGTAGTATATTCTAACCTGAAGCGTCCCCATCACCATGGGAACGCTTCTGTGTTAGAATATACTGTCGGATCTGAGTTTCACGATGTAGCTCATATCCGACAGTATATTCTAACATAGAGGCATTCCCATGGTGATGGGGACGCTTCAAGTTAAAATATACCATCAGATTGGAGAAAACTCCAATCCGATGGTATAAAAGAACTCCAGACTTTACATTAAAAGTCAATGGGGACGGATCCGTTTGAAATGGCACCATATTGTGTCAACGTCAAACGGATCCGTCCCCATGGACTTGCATTGTAATTCAGGATGGATCCGTTTGGCTCCGCATGGCCAGGCGGACACCAAAATGACTTTTTTTTCATGTCCGTGGATCCTCCAAAAATCAAGGAAGACCCACGGACGAAAAAACGGTCACGGATCACGGACCTATGGACCCCGTTTTTGCGGACCGTGAAAATAAACTGTTGTGTGCATGAGGCTTTTTCCTGTAACACATCAAGGGTTAACAGCCAAATAAAACTTAATATCATTTACCTCAATTCTGCAGTTAACAGAAACACCCCACATGTGGTGGTGAACTGATGTAAGGGCACAATGCAGGGTGCAGAAGAAAAAGAGCGCCATATTGTTTTTGGAAGGCAAATTTTGCTGGACTGGTTTTTTGACACCATGTCCCATTTGAATCTCCCCTGATGCACCCTACAGTAGAAAATCCAAAAAAGTGACCGGATCTTTGGAAACTACGGGATAAGGTGACAGTAAGAGTTAACATTTTTATTGGTAACATTTTTGAGTACATATGATTTTCTGATCATTTAATATTACACTTTGTGGGGCAAGGTGACGGAACATTGGTTGTTTTGGCACAGTTTTTATTATTTATTTATTTTTTACGCGTTCACCAGTGGTGGTAGGTCAAGTGATATTTTGGTGATTGAAAAAAAAATTATGTTTTAGTGTCTCTATTTTCTGAGAGCCATATTTTTTTTAATTTTTTGCGCGATTGTCTTATGTAGGGGCTAATTTTTTGCAGGATGAGATGATGGTTTGATTGGTACTGTTTTGTGGTTTATATGACTTTCCGATTGCTTAGTATTACACTTTTTGTGATGTAAGGTGACAAAAAAATTGCTTTTTGGCCTTTTTTTTTTTTTTTACGGTATTCACCTGAGGGGTTATGCTTGATATTTTTATAGAGCCAGTAGTTATGGGTGTGGAAATACCTAATATGTTTCTTTTTTAATTTAAGTTTTACACAATAAAACAATTTATGAAACAATTTTTTTTTTTTTGTGTGTCTCTATTTTCTGAAAGCCATTTTTTTTTATTTTTGGGGCGATTGTCTTATGTAGGGACTAATTTTTTTGCAGGATGAGATGATAGTTTGATTGGTACTATTTTGGAGTACATATGACTTTTTGATCGCTTGGTATAAGGTGACAAAAAATGGCTTTTTTGGCACAGTTAAATTTTATTTTTTTACTGTGTTTATCTGATGGGGTAGATTATGTGATATATTTATAGAGGCAGTCGTTGCGACGATACCTAATATGGGTATTTTTTTCTATTTTTTATTATAAAATCAGGGCAATGGGACTTTTTTTTTTTTTACTTGAAAGTTATTTTTTTTTTTATTATTATCACTTTTTTCCTTTTTTTTTCCTTTTTTTTTATCCCACTCTGGGACTTCAACTTTTGGGGGCCTGATCTCCTAGATTTTCGTAGAAGGCAGGTCCCGATGTCTCTGCAAGGCAACCCTCAACCACTGCAAACACTTACTTTTCCCTGGGCAGCACTGACCGCAGCATAGAAAGGGTTATTCTGCCGGCATCGGCTTTTATAGTGATGCCGGCAGATACAGCAGGGGCCTGGCTGTCAGTGACTGCCGGGCCCCTGCATTGATCGGGCACGCACTGCTCCTGTGTCCGCCCGATTATCATGATGTAGTAGTATGTCAAATAGCAGGAAGTCACTTCCCACTATGACGTACTATTACGTCATATGTCGGGAAGGGGTTAAAGTGTAACTGTAATTTTTTTTTTTTTTTGCTAATATGGATAGGGAATATTTTTCAAATTTACTTTATTTAGGGAAATCATTTATTTATAGTAGGAAACTTGGGCTGACTTGGGCCTTAGGAGCGATCTCTTAGGCTGGGTTCAGACCTGAGCGTACTGACCTGAGCGCTGTGTATGCGCGATTCTCCAGCGTCTCACATACACGGCTCTGGTAGTATGCGAACGCCCATTGTTGCACGTTCCCGGAAGTCTATATGGGAACGCGCGACAAGACGCCCCAAAGAAGCTCCTGTACTTCTTGGGGCGTCGGGCGTTTTACAGCGCGATCGTACGCGCTGTAAAACGCTCAGGTGAGAACCATTCCCATAGGGAATCATTGGTTCTTGCCTGTTGAGCGTTTTAAAGCGCGTAGGAACGCGCTGTAAAACGCTCAAGTCTGAACCGGCTGTCAAATCAGTGTTGCTAAGGGGCATCTGTCTTCCTAACAGTGCAGTACAACGCTGACTAGAAAGACAGGCTGGAATAGGAGGTGCCAGGGGTCTGCCCTCACTGCTCCCTCACAGACTGGTGGGGACAGTACACTATAAACTATAAATTAAATACTGTATATATTTAAACATTTAGTTCCTGCCATTTAGTGACCAGCGTGGCCAGTGTTGTCAGTGAGCTCTTCTCCTGTACTCCCGATATGCTGTGTAATGAACCAGCAGATGGGAGAAAAACCCAAGCAAACGATAAGCGCTCACTACTGTTACTGTAGGGGAAAGCTCTTCTACTGTACATAGGGACAGTTAGTAATTTGGAGATAGTGTTTATTAGCTGACCGGCACTAAGTGAAAGCATGATTTATACAGCTGGACAAATATTTAACCCTTTGTGACAGAACGGCTCAATAATTTTAAAAAAGACCAATTGAAAAAATGTTTATTTTTTAGCCAAAAATGAGTTGCCCCGAAAGGTTTACATAGCCTTTAAGTGTTCTAGGTGTTTGTTATGCCATTTATTTGGATGTAATAAGCATACTGCAGAATTTATGCAGCATGTGATGAGGATTGCTATTTTTTAAAATATATTTCCCTAATGTGGGCATATAAAAATTGTATAATTTTTTCCCCTCTGATATCAGTCTACCCCCCACCATATAATGGGGGAGAAGCATTTCTGTGTGTGCCTCAGCAACAGAAAGTCTAAGGCCCCTTTCACACGGGCGAGTTTTCCGTGCGGGTGCGATGCGTGCGGTGAACGCATTGCACCCGCACTGAATCCTGACCCATTCATTTCTATGGGGCTGTGCACACGAGCGGTGATTTTCACGCATCACTTGTGCGTTGCGTGAAAATCGCAGCATGCTCCTCTTTGTGCGTTTTTCACGTAACGCAGGCCCTATAGAAATGAATGGGGTTGCGTGAAAATCGCATGCATCCGCAAGCAAGTGCGGATGCGGTGTGATTTTCACGCATGGGTTCTAGGTGACAGTCTATTCACTGTATTATTTTCCCTTATAACATGGTTATAAGGGAAAATAATAGCATTCTGAATACAGAATGCTTTGTATAATAGTGCTGGAGGGGTTAAAAATAATAAAAAAGTTAACTCACCTTCTCCTCTTGTTAGCGCAGATGCCGGTCTGTTCTTTATCTGTGGGCTAAAGGACCTTTGATGACGTCAGATCACATGCTCCATCACCATGGTGATGGACCATGTGATTGGAGCATGTGATCTGACGTCACCTCAGGTCATTCAGTCCACAGCTAAAGAACAGAGTGGAATCTGCGCGAACAAGAGGAGAAGGTGAGTTAACTTTTTTATTATTTTTAACCCTTCCAGCACTATTATACAAAGCATTCTGTAGTCAGAATGCTATTATTTTCCCTTATAACCATGTTATAAGGGAAAATAATACAATCTTCAGAACATCAATCCCAAGCCCGAACTTCTGTGAAGAAGTTCGGGTCTGGGTACCAAACATGCGCGATTTTTCTCACGCAAGTGCAAAACGCATGACAATGTTTTGCACTCGCGCGGAAAAATCGCGCATTTTCCCGCAACGCACCCGCCTCTTATCCGGGCAAAAAACATGACGCCCGTGTGAAAGAGGCCTAAGGCCCCTTTCACACGGGCGAGTTTTCCACGCGGGTGCAATGCGTAACGTGAACGCATTGCACCCGCACTGAATCCTGACCCATTCATTTCAATGGGTCTGTGTACACGAGTGTTGTTTTTCATGCATCAGTTCTGCATGTTCTATATTCTGCGTTTTTCACTCAGCCCTGGCCCCATAGAAGTGAATGGGGCTGCGTGAAAAACGCATTGCATCCGCAAGTAAGTGCGGGTGCGATGCGTTTTTCACTGATGGTTGCTAAGAGATGTTTGTAAATCTTCAGTTTATCACGCGCGTGAAAAACGCATCAAAACGCATTGCACCCGTGCGAAAAAAAAACGGAACAACTAAACACAATCGCAGACAAAACTAACTGAACTTGCTTGCAAAATAGTGCGAGTTTCACTGAACGCACCCTGAACGCATCCGGACCTAATCCGCCACGCTTGTGTGAAAGAGGCCTAAGAGATGTTTGTAAATCTTCAGTTTTTTATCACGCGCGTGAAAAACACATCAAACGCATTGCACCCACGCGGAAAAACTGAACGACTGAACGCAATCGCAGACAAAACTGACTGAACTTGCTTGCAAAATAGTAAGAGTTTCACTGAACGCACCCTGAACGAGTCCGGACCTAATCCGTCACGGTCGTGTGAAAGAGGCCTAAGTAAACCCCTGTATGCACGCATTAAGGAACTGAACGCTGTACTGTGGCAGGGCATGAAAGTTGATGGCTTCCTACCACCACCACCCCACCTCCACTGCCTACTTTTATTAGCCCTACCTCCTTGTATTGGCTACCACCTACAACATACAGCATCTTTTAACCCTGCATGCATCACATCAAGGTCTTTTGGGTACTTGAGCTACAACCGAAGACCAGATGTCTGTTTGACAACAATTCTATGTGGGTAGCTATTCAGCGTAGCTTGGCAGTTGCGTAACATCATCCAGATAAGGCCTCCTGCACACCAATGTATTAGTTTCATTCAGTACATTGGGGACCGCAATTTGCACGGTGAACGTTCGTGCAGCTTCCGGGATAGATCCAGACCCATTCAACTTAAAATGGGTCCATGATCTGCTCGTTTCGCAAGTTTTCCACCTGGGTGCAGTGCCACGAGGTGAACGCATTGCACCCGCACTGAATCTGGACCCATTCACTTCACAGGGGCTGTGCAAGATGAGCAGTGATTTTCACGCATCACTTGTGCATTGCGTGAAAATCGTAGCATGTTCTATATTCTGCGTTATTCACGCAACGCAGACCCCATAGAAATTAATGGGGCTGCGTTAAAATCGGAAGCATCCGCAAGCAAGTGCCGATGCGGTGCAATTTTTACGCATGGTTGCTAGGAGATGATAGGGATAAGCAACCCTGGACCCTATTAAAGTCTATTCACTGTATTATTTTCCCTTATAACATTGTTATAATGGGAAAATAATAGCATTCTTAATACAGAATGCTTAGTAAAATGTGCCTTGAGGGGTTAAAAAATAACTCACCTCATCTACTTGATCACAAAGCCAGCATTGTCTTCTTTCTTCTTCTTTCCAGACCTGATGACGTAATTCTTCTATCTTCATTCGGCAGGACCTGCGCTGATGTCACCACACTCACCACGTGGTGAGCGCGATTACACATCATCAAAGGTCCTTTTGCAGGTCCTGAAAGAAGAAGAAAGAAGACGATGCCAGCTGCGCAATCAAGTGGATGAGGTGAGTTATGTTATTATGTTTATTATTTTTTAAACCTCAATTGACATTATACTTTAATTATACTGTATTAAGAATGCTATTATTTTTCATTATAACCATGTTATAATGGGACATAATAAAATCTACAGAAGACCAAACCCGAACTTCAGTGAAGAAGTCTGGGTACCACATTCAGTTTTTTCTCACGTGCGTGCAAAACACATTGCACTCGCGTGGCAAGAACTGAACATCGGAACGCAATTGCAGACAAAACTGACTGCAATTGCGTGCCTACTCGCGTGGGTTTCCCGCAATGCTGACTGTTACAAAAATTATTTTCATTCTAACCCATTCAGAAAACAAAAAGCTAAAGCAGGACACACACATAATGCACCACTGTTTTGTTTTATGTATACCCTTACAAGAGGACAACAGATTATCATTAAGTCAGGGCACTCGCTCACAGTGCCAACAGCCATAAGCTGACGGTTTCAAAAAGTGTAATTTTTTTTTCCTCTATCAGGGACACCATACTGTTGCGGATAGCAACAGTATACTATTACCCTAAAGAGGACAGCAACACTCCATTAGAAGGTGTAAAGATGCATAGATGCACAGAGTGGCAGACATGAGGGTCTAGAGATGCAGAGGTACCACGTAGTTGCACACAAAGTGGCTAGAAACTTTTTAGTTGCAGGCAAAAACACATGTATTTAGTAGTACTGCCACATCAATACTAGTTATGAGTGGCAGGGGCTATATTCGAATTCGCGATATTTCACAAACATTTGGGTGAATATTCATCATATATTAGCGAATTTGCAAATTCAAGATTATTTTCTTGATTGAGAAAAATCGACAATGTAATATTCGCATAATGTGCACAAAATACAGGCGTGGGTCACTTTTGCTACATTTTCCAAGCTGCTAGAAGTTTCCTGAGACTGGAGAAAATCGTTGGCACGGCAGAACATTAAAAATGGCTTTATATGCAGTTAGAATGCTCCAATATATCTGCGATTGCACTAATCAGCACTAATGATGCCAATATTTTGACGCAATACGTGAAACTTCACATTTTAGCAGGTCTGCATATATGTATGGACAGCAGAACCTATCACACTACCTAACACCTTGCACTGCAACAGCTACACTATCTTTATTAAGCCTCATGCACACGACCATTGTTCTGGTCTGCATCTCAGCCGCAGTTTTAGCGGCTCGGGTCCTATTCTTGCCCATTTTGCGGAAAAGAATAGGCATTTCTACAATGGGCCGCCTGTTCTGTTCCACAAATTGCGGAAGGAACGGTCGTGTGCATGAGGCCTTATATATACAGTACAGACCAAAAGTTTGGACACACCTTCTCATTCAAAGAGTTTTCTTTATTTTCATGACTATGAAAATTGTAGATTTACACTGAAGGCATCAAAACTATGAATTAACACATGTGGAATTATATACATAACAAAAATGTGTGAAACAACTGAAAATATGTCATATTCTAGGTTCTTCAAAGTAGCCACCTTTTGCTTTGATTACTGCTTTGCACACTCTTGGCATTCTCTTGATGAGCTTCAAGAGGTAGTCACCTGAAATGGTCTTCCAACAGTCTTGAAGGAGTTCCCAGAGATGCTTAGAACTTGTTGGCCCTTTTGCCTTCACTCTGTGGTCCAGCTCACCCCAAACCATCTCGATTGGGTTCAGGTCCGGTGAATGTGGAGGCCAGGTCATCTGACGCAGCACCCCATCACTTTCCTTCATGGTCAAATAGCCCTTACACAGCCTGGAGGTGTGTTTGGGGTCATTGTCCTGTTGAAAAATAAATGATGGTCCAACTAAACGCAAATCAGATGGAATAGCATGCCGCTGAAAGATGCTGTGGTAGCCATGCTGGTTCAGTATGCCTTCAATTTTAAATAAATCCCCAACAGTGTCACCAGCAAAGCACCCCCACACCATCGCACCTCCTCCTCCATGCTTCACGGTGGGAACCAGGCATGTAGATTCCATCCGTTCACCTTTTCATGCGTCGCACAAAGACACGGTGGTTGGAACCAAAGATCTCAAATTTGGACTCATCAGACCAAACAGATTTCCAATGGTCTAATGTCCATTCCTTGTGTTCTTTAGCCCAAACAAGTCTCTTCTGCTTGTTGCCTGTCCTTAGCAGTGGTTTCCTAGCAGATATTCTACCATGAAGGCCTGATTCACACAGTCTCCTCTTAACAGTTGTTCTAGAGATGTGTCTGCTGCTAGAACTCTGTGTGGCATTGACCTGGTCTCTAATCTGAGCTGCTGTTAACCTGTGATTTCTGAGGCTGGTGACTCGGATGAACTTATCCTCCGCAGCAGAGGTGACTCTTGGTCTTCCTTTCCTGGGGCGGTCTGCATGTGAGCCAGTTTCTTTGTAGCGCTTGATGGTTTTTGTGACTGCACTTGGGGACACTTTCAAAGTTTTCCCAATTTTTCGGACTGACTGACCTTCATTTCTTAAAGTAATGATGGCCACTCGTTTTTCTTTACTTAGCTGCTTTTTTCTTGCCATAATACAAATTCTAACAGTCTATTCAGTAGGACTATCAGCTGTGTATCCACCTGACTTCTCCACAACGCAACTGATGGTCCCAACCCCATTTATAAGGCAAGAAATCCCACTTATTAAACCTGACAGGGCACACCTGTGAAGGCAAAACCATTTCAGGTGACTACCTCTTGAAGCTCATCAAGAGAATGCCAAGAGTGTGCAAAGCAGGATTCAAAGCAAAAGGTGGCTACTTTGAAGAACCTAGAATATGACATATTTTCAGTTGTTTCACACTTTTTTGTTATCTATATAATCCCACATGTGTTAATTCAATTGATGCCTTCAGTGTGAGTCTACAATTTTCATAGTCATGAAAATAAAGAAAACTCTTTGAATGAGAAGGTGTGTCCAAACATTTTGGTCTGTACTGTATAAGCTAACTTAGTATCTAATGTACTGTGGAAAACACAGAGCACAGCAATGACACTGCTGTCTCTCTCAGAACTCTAAAAAACTGTAGAAAATGGCTGCTGGGGAGGTTCTTATATAGTAAGGAGTAGGCAACTTTCCTATTGGTTGCTAGGGATGTTGCTAAGCTCACACAAAAACATTGCAGCCTTCTCATTGGCCCAAAAGCAACAAGGGAGGTTACTGATGAAAATAAAATCTAGAATATTCGTGAATATGAATATATATCACTATATTCTAAATATTTGCGAATTCTCTAAGTGACGATATTCGCGATTCATATTTGCGAATATTCAAATTTTCACGCCCAACACTGATCAATACTATCTTTTCAAAAAGAGTTGATTGAAATAATCTTCAGCAGTTTTCAGGGCCTTTCAATATCAGTTTATATGACATATTGATTCATTTTTCTCAGAATGTATAGCTTTTTAAGAAGCATTTGAACAAAATCATAATTTATGTAACAGTTCAAATATTCATTCTCCACCATCTTGTTTGCCTGGATTTTTTTCAATTTGGCACTTGACTATGGTCGTTCCGCTTATTTACATAGTACACTTTGCTATGCTGCTCTACAAACAAAGACTGCTTGGCGAGTCTTCCTGAGAGTATTAATCATGTTGGGCTCCCTACACATTGTGCCAGTCACTTCTCTGAAATCTTACCTTAATGTTTTATATCAGCAGCCTTTACGAAATAAAAGTGTGGTTAATGGTGAATACATCCTGATGTGCTGATTTAAAGGCTGAAAAACATATGTTTTGTACTTTGTATTTATACTTTACTCACACATGAACATGTTTTAAGGATTGTATTAGGTAGATTTGTTATCAGGCCTCATGCACACAGCAGTACCATGTGCAAAGGGCTGCATGGCACAGCACATAGTATTTCCTATGGTTATTGTAAATGAAACCATTGTGCTGCTGTAAGATGTTCCGTCAAGTGCTGTATGTAATGGATATTTTAGATGCTAGAATGTAGAATCTTGGGTAACATGGCATGCAATGGAGATGCCATGCCATAGCTTTTGTGTCAGATCTATACAGAAACTGACAGTTAAACTTCTTAAATTCAAAATGCTGCAGGTAGGTTAATACCCAAACAATCCCAAGTTTAGCCTTTTTCACACCTCAGTGTTTTGGTCAGGGATTTCCATAACTGCAAGCCAAAAGCTAGATTGGAGTTCTCACAGACATAAGGTATAATGGAAAGATCTGCACCTGTTCTGTCTTTAGAGCTGCACTTGGTTTTGGCTCAAAATTACTGATGGAAATCACTGACCGAACACTGACTGTGTGAATAAGGCCTCTTGCACACAACTGTATGGATTTTTCTGTATTTTGTGGTCCGCAAAAAAAGATCCGCAAAAAATACGGCTCACGTCCGTGTGCATTCCGTTTTTTTTGCAGAACGAAACAGCTGGCCCTTGATAGAAGAGTACTATCCTTGTCCGTTATGCAGATAATAATAGGACATGTCCTATCTTTGACAGGGGGTTCAGACCTGAGCGTTCTGAAACGAGCGCTCTGTATGCGCGATTGTACGGGCGTTTACAATCGCGCATACAGAGACAGGCGTGCACACATTGTCACGCGTTCCCGAATATCTATGTGCGGGAACGCGCGACAAACGCCCAAAAAAAAGCTCAAGAACTTGTTTGAGCGTCGGGCGTTTTACAGCGCGATCGTACGCACTGTAAAACGCCCAGGTGAGAACCATTCCCATAGGGAAGCATTGGTTTCTCCGTGTTGAGCGTTTTACAGCGCGTAGGAACGCGCTGTAAAACGCTCAGGTCTGAACTTAGGGTAAACGGAAAAATTGAAATACTCAAATGGAAGGCATACGGAGTACCTTTCGTTTTTTTTGTGGATCCATAGAAATTAATGGTTCCGTATACGGACTATATACAGAACGCAAAAAACGGCCCGTAAACATGAAAAAAAACCTTCGTGTGAAAGAGGCCTAAGGCATTACTCTCATACCACCAATCTTCTGCTTACTGCACTGAATGATCAAAAAAAAGAATAACATTTGTCAATTATCAGCTTTACCAGAAACATCCAAACCAGTATACTGATCAGAGTCAAAAACCTTAAAATAGTGCTTTCTACAGATGAGAGTGTCTGATTTAGCCGGTATCACCTAATTTGCAATTTTTCCTACATAAACATTGCCTTAAAAATAAGTCTTGCTATACTGCTCTATCTCTTCAATGCCAAGCAGTGATATAACTTTTAAAAAGAGAAGAAAGAAGTTCCCAAAATTTGTTTCTGGTCAGATTTATTCAAATCTGCCAGCAGATTTGATTAGGTCTGAATTTTTTTTACCAGACTTGAAAGGGCTGCAACTGCACTGAAAAGTCATATATGCAACACTGAGGTCACCTAGGACTATATCCAGCTTTTTTCAAGATCTTTAATATCAAGACAACATTAGTACTGAGCACTTGCTGCCATTTACAGCATTTTTTTACATTCATCTACAGCCCAGGTCCTATGTTTTCATGCTTAGTTACATGGAAACAAGGCCAAGTGACTCAACTAAGCATGAAAACATAGGAACTGGAATGCATAAAATTGGCAGTAAGTGCTCTGGACTGATGGGCAGTGATGATGATGATGTATAGTCTTGTGTATACGCAGTCTTACCCTTCGGGCCTCGATGCGCTTAGCTGACTAATTCAACAGGGAGGAAAAAAAGAAGGCATGACACTTTGCCATGGGCCACAAAGGCCTAGAGAATAAGGCACCTATCCCAGAGACCAATTTCCTAGCACTTATCAAATGGAGAGTCAAGAAAAAGGGGAGGAAGGTAGGGGGATCTCAAGGTTCAAAGGGTTCGGACGAGATATAAGAATCTGAAGAAAACAATTTAATAAACGTGGGGAAAAAGTATCTTTAAAATAAAAGAACATTACGAACCATTAATTTATAGACTAAAAATTATATAAACCAAATAAGTGTTATATAGGAAGATCAAACGCCTGTTTGAAAAGTAAGGTTTTCAGTGCACGTCTGAATGAGAGAAGACTGGGAATCATTTTCAGGGCCAGAGGTAGGTGATTCCAAAATCTAGCCCCATGAGCCGAAAAGGATTTACCTCCATGTCTGATCTTGTTAACTTGTGGGATGTTAAAATTCGCAGAGTTACTAGACCTCAATGTCCAGGGCGTACCTGGGCGTACCTGGTGAATTTACGTCGCAGGTAGAAGGGACCCACACCATGGAATACCCTATGCATGAAGCATCCAATCTTGAACATCACCCATTGTTGGACGGGGAGCCAGTGCAAGGCATTAAGAGAGGGAGTGATATGCTCTCGGCGGGTAACACCTGTTACGAGCATTGCTGCGGCATTCTGCACAAGGCATTACAATAGTCCAACCGACTGCTGATCGCTGCTCTGACCAAGGCTTTCCTGAGCGGGGATTCTATGTATTTTCAAATCCTCCCCAGAAGTTTTAGCTGGTAGTGGCAGGTACTAACCACCTGATTTATCTCAGGGGCCAGGGTTAATCTGGAGTCCAAGACCACTCCCAAGTCCCTGACCTGGCTGGCTGTCTCAGGGACAGGTCCAAAAGACAATGGCCATTGGTGATGTGATGGACGAACATTGATCAAATGTTCGCGAACCGCGCATTCGCGGCGGGCCCCGTTCACTTTAATAACAGGCAAACTTGAAAAACCTTCAGGTGCAAACACTTAGGCCCCCTGCACACGAACATTTGCAATCTATGATCGTGCTGCAGCCAGCAAAATGCGGGTTGCAATGCATGAACACAGTCCGTGGGGCAGCCGCAGCGGATCGCGGAACCATTTACTTTAATCATTCTGCAAAAAGATAAGACATGTTCTATCTTTTTGCCGAACGGAAGTACGGTACGAAACCCCACGGAAGCACTCCGTAGTGCTTCCGTAGGGTTCCTTTCCGTGATTCCGTTCCGCACCATTCCGCATCTCTGGATTTGCAGACCCATTCAAGTGAATGGGTCCCGGGGGGCGGAGCTAGCGCCGGTCTGTGATGGCCGCGTGTGTCTGAGCTCTGCACTACTAACAGTTTGCTGCACTAGCTATCTTAAGCATACCACTTGAAATATGGTCAAGATCGGGAACCCTAAAGTCGGGGAGCACCCCAGTACCAACAAAACTCAAGTGGCAGGAGGAGATATGGATAAATTCCTGAAGAAAGCGGCCGCTTCATATGTGGCCCGCGATTCTAAAATGGCGCCCGCTCAGTCCCAGAAAGATCGGAGGAAGAGAGCGATGGCGAGGAGCCGCAAGGTAAGGGAGCCCTCCCGATTACCAGGCATTACCTAAAGAACACGCTGGGTAAAGCCCTCGAACCCCTCCTGAGCGAGTTTGCCGCCATGCGCCAGGATATGCGCCATATAGGGGATAGGGTTGAGGCCCTGGAGAGTCAGCAGGCCCAGATAATGGATCACCAGAGGGCCACCTCCAATGCATTCCAGAAGTACGGGTCTTACCTGAACCAGATGCAGAATGCCCTTGAAGATCAAGAGAATAGAGGCCGCAGAAACAACTTGCGCATCAGAGGGATCCCTGAGGCTGTGCTTCCTGGTGACATTCCGGCTGCAGTCATCTCCCTCTGCTCTTCACTCCTGGGCCCTGAGTTCGCTCTGGAGATAGTACTGGAAAGGGCACACAGGGCACTGCGTCCTAAACCCAAAGCAGAAGATCCCCCAAGAGATGTTATTTGTAAGTTCCTGAACTTTCAAGTGAAATCTGCTGTTCAAGATGCTGCTAGAAACAGACAAGATATACTATTTGAAGGCTCACAAATCTCAATCTATCAGGATTTGGCTCCCTCCACCTTGAGGAAACGCAAATGTCTCAAACCGCTGACAGAATGGTTAAGGGCGAACAGGATCCTTTATAAGTGGAACGTTCCTTTTGGACTTTCCTTTCTTCAAGGAGGTCGTCGCATGAATATTACCACTTTTGCTGACCTAGAGGCGGTTTATGATCACCTACAAATTCCGCCCATGCAGATCGAGAACTGGGACTTATTCCAAGATCTTGGTGCTCTGCCTGAAGTTCCTGCGGTGGAGGCCTTCACCTTACAACACACCCCAAAGAATCACAAGGCGGGGAAGAGAGGTCGGCAGTTAACACCGAAGAGACTGTCTCAAGATTAATTTCATGATCCATCCTGTCACAAGTCTCCTACTCAGAGGCATAACACTTCCTTTTTCTTTTTCTTTTTCTGGACTCACTGAGATCTTTCCAGATAATTTGCTTCTTCGTTTTATGGGACTTTTGCAATAATATGCATAGTTAGCTCTAATTTCTGCTCGTAGATCCAAGAATGAGTCCAGCCCAATAGTGTTATGCCTCTGTAACTAATAAGTCATATTTCTGATGCCTTAATCCCTTTCCTCCCCCCTCCCTTAACCTTTACTCTCCCTTCTTAGTTTTCCTAGGAGATTAGGGCTAGTTCCTCCTGTCTGTTGAATTCCCGATGGTAGCTTAGTCTAACATAGGATCACTTCCAAGCTGCAATTTTACGTGCAGAACGGTTTGTTAACCGGTCATTGACCAATTTTTTCCCCCATGCTTTACACTGGTGGGTCACCCCACAGACCTGTTTTTTTCATGATTTTATGTTTTGTTTTTCCCTTTTCCCCTTTCCCTATGTTCAGTTCTAGGTACCTGACACACAATTATCTGAATCCCCTGAGGGATAATCAAGTTCTGACGGATCCGGCTCCTCTCCTGGATGGGGTAGCATCACCTAAAATCGTGAGTGTCCTCTCCTGGAGGACTTGCACACTTTGCATCTTCCCGAACACAACAAACTTAACCCATGACTGACATTCATGTAGCTTCCTATAATGTGAAGGGCTTTAACTCACCCTCCAAAAGAAGTCAGATCTTTACTATCCTACGTAAAGAGGGTTCGGATGTGCTGCTTCTCCAGGAGACGCATTTCAGGTTTAATCATTATCCCAATCTGGAATTCTCTCATTATCCACTCTGGTTCCATTGTGGGGGGTGTTCTGCTTCGTCTGGGGGAGTGAGTATAGGATTCAAGAGGAAAGTGCCTTTCAAATACATTAACCATATACAAGACCCTGAGGGTAGGTTTATTATGCTTAAAGGGAATATAGGGATTCAAAAGTATACCTTTATAAACTTATACGCCCCTAACACCAAACAAGCTGGCTGTCATCCATATCCCCAATTATCAAGTCTTTCAAGGAAGGAATTGTGATACTGGGTGGGGATCTCAATATAGCTTTGAATCCCCAGATGGATTCATCAGCAAGGAAAACCTCCCACTCAAAAAGCTCCTTGAAGCTTATTAAAAACATTCTCTGGGTTCTCCACTTAATAGACGTATGGTGCACTCATAACCCCAACACTCTAGACTATACTTTCTATTCCCATGTTCACAATAATTATCACCGCATAGACTACCTTTTTATTTCAAAAGAGCACCTCCAGCTATGCTCAATGGCCAAAATTGGGTCCTTGCATCTGTCTGATCATGCCCCAATTGTTATAAAGATTTCCTCCCCCACTCGCAAACCGAAGAACTTTAATTGGAGACTAAATGAATTTATCCTTGGGAACACAGATTCCATAAAGAAAATTGCGTCACTACTAGACGAATACTTTAAACTAAACTCTTTGCCAGAAATCTCGCCCCAAACCGTCTGGGATGCTCATAAACCTTTTATTAGAGGTGAGTTCATCAGTCTAGGTTCACATCTAAAGAAAATCAGGGAAAGTAATATTAATAATCTCCTCTCTAAGGTTAACAAATTAGAATCTACTCATAAGACTACCTCCTCTGAATCCCAACTTCAAGAGCTCTCCAAAGCAAGAGCCGAATTAAAAGCTAAATACTATCTCAACTCCCAGTACAAGTTTTTTTGCCTACGGGGATAAGGCCACAAAATTCCTTATGAATAGAATTAAATCGAGAAGAGCAGACAATTACATTCACCAATTGTCCTCTCCTAAGGGCGACCCAGTATTTGACTCCTTCAAGATTGCCAAACAATTTAGGGACTTCTATGAAGCCCTGTACAACCTCCCTCCCACCGTACTCCCAACATCTCACTCCACATTAGTGGAGGCTTATCTTAAGTCTACTACCTGCCCAACGCTATCGGCAGACCAAAAGCAATCGCTAGAAGCCCCATTTACCATGGATGAGATCTCTCTTGCTCTGGCCCAAATGCCCCAGGGGAAAAGTCCGGGCCCAGACGGCCTGCCGGCATTCTACTACAAAACATTCAAACAACAGCTCCTGCCACATCTACTTACGGTCTGCAACCAATCCCTACAGGGTGTTCCTTTGTCTAGGGACATGGCATCTGCTCATGTAGCCTTGATTCCAAAGGAGGGGAAGGACTCCAAGCAATGTGCAAACTATAGGCCAATTTCTCTCCTGAATATTGATCTTAAAATACTCGCAAAACTTCTGGCCAACCGCCTTGCAGTCCTTCTCCCTCTGCTGGTACATATGGATCGGGTGGGCTTTGTGCGTAATAGGGAAGGTAGAGATAATACGACTAGAGTCATCAACGCTCTCTGCTACGCCAGACATACTTCCACTCCTCTTTTACTTCTTAGCACCGACGCTGAAAAAGCGTTTGACCGCATAAATTGGAATTATTTACGACACGTTCTAACCTTCTTCGGCCTACCTGATCCATATATCAAGGCTGTATTTGCTATGTATAACCAGGCTACCGCCCGTGTGATGGTCAACGGTGACCTATCGTCTCCCTTTCAAATCCAAAACGGAACTCATCAGGGTTGCCCCCTATCCCCCCTATTATTCATCCTAGCCATGGAGCCCCTTCTGTCTAGGCTTAGAATGGATACTCAGATTAAGGGTTTGTTTCTAGGGGGTAGGACCCACAAGATCGCTGCATTTACAGACGATGTCATGATTATGACATCAAACCCTAAGACCTCCCTCCCCTTAATTCAGGAACATTTAAAGAACTACAGTGTAGTCTCAGATTTTAAGATCAACGAGAGCAAATCCACCATCATTTGCACGGGCGTTTCACCACAACTCAAACTCTCCTTAATGAAAGATTCTCACTTCAATTGGTCCTCTCCAACTATTACCTACCTAGGAGTAAAATTAGCCCTACCATCTCAGACCTTTTCACACTCAATTATGTCCCTTTAAAGGCCGCCTTATTCTTAGCCCTTGAAAAACTCACTAAAGCAGCACCAACCCTATCTTGGTTTGGAAGGAAAAACATCCTCTCTGCTCTTATTATCCCACGTCTCACATACCTCCAACAAGTGCTCCCAATTCCCATCCCAAAGTCTTATTACTCAGCCCTGAAACAAAGGTTCAGAATGTTCGTATGGAATGGCAGGAGAGTGAGAATATCCTACTTATTTTTATCTAGGTCACGTTCATCTGGTATAGGACTGCCAGACCCTGAACTATATGGGAAGGCTATCCTTATGTCCCGAATCATTGATTGGCTGAGAAACACTGGTAGCAAGTCCTGGGTGGCCATGGAACAGAGCATTATGGGTCAACCAACTCGAGCCCTATGTTTGGGCCATCACGTACCTCCCCAAGTTAACTTGCAACCCTTCCCAATTATCAGGGCCACAGTGGAAGCATGGAAATGGTGGAATCTCTCTCACTGCTCAATTCCCTTCCCATCCCCTCTGGTTACGATTAGTGATATTCTAGGTTCATCCACGGGCGGGCCTAGAAGTTCCTCCTCTAAATTAATTGGTTCTTCCTCTATGCCATTATCCCTCCTCCTGGAACCCCAGGGCTTAGTCCCAACAAATGATACCATTAAAACTCTTCTCAACCCACAACCATGTGATTTCAACCTCATCCCACTTATCAAATCATTTGTTAATAAAAACAACGTGAATGGTGAACTCCTTCGCCCCCTTACATGGTTTGAGGCTTTAATAACTAACCCCAATCCCCCTAAAAAACCTATCTCTCTTATATATAACAAACTAAGATCTCCCCCTCTAATTATTAAGCCAGCTTTCATTCGATCCTGGGAACTGGAGACGGCGTGGATCTCCCTCTTCAAACTTTACCTACTCTATTTGAGACCCCACATAAGTCTTCTAGATGTGTTAGAGCACAGGAGAATGGATACAAAATCCTCTCACAATGGTACATCACCCCGGTTAAATCCTCACATTTCTCCAGATCTACGTCTACAACATGCTGGAGATGTCAAGGGGAGAAAGGTACCTTTTTACACATATGGTGGTCGTGCCCTGGCATCAACAAATGGTGGGCGGAAATTTTCCAGATCAGTAACCTAATCTGCTCCTCAAATATAGCTCTGTCCCCTTATGGTGCCTTGCTCTCTCTTTTTACTGATAAAATGTCGCCCCCTCCCACGTTCCTCTTTAAGCAACTATTATTGGCAGCCCGTCTTCTGGTTCCTAAACATTGGCTACAAGCTAGCTTACCCTCAATGGAGCAATGGAGACTTAAAGTAGATCAAATCTACCGTTTTGAGGAAATGGCCTCCTGGGAGTCACGGTCACACTCAATTTTCTTGAAAAAGTGGGCCCCCTGGGCAAAGTACAGATTTTCTCAGCATTAGTCTACCCAACGCCAACCCATAGCCTCCTTTTCGACTCTGTCCTATTAGCTATGCGAGTATGGCTAGCAATTTAGATCTTGGCCAATTCTGCTTAATAATTTACTGGTAGTTGGAGATGCTTGTCCTCTCCCGGGGGCACGTGTATTTGACTCATACAAATATAGAGTGGGTATGAGGTCACTAAGTTGTGTCGGATTATATTGTGTTTCTCTCTCTAGCTGCATTGACACTTCTTCTGAGCAGCAATACCTTGATACTGTCCTATATGCACTAACCTACAGAATACAAGCTGCATTTATGGAGTACCTCCTACATTTTCTGTAAGGATTTCTATCCTAATTCCGTTATGTACGATATGGTGCTTCTATGATAATGTGTATGGTACCGATTTACACCACTGTTGGTGTCCTGTTACAATGTATGTTTTACTGAAAGTAAAATAAAAACTTAAAAAAAATAAAAAATAAAGTGAATGGGTCCGCATCCGTGATGCGGAATGGCCACAGAACGTCACCCGTGTATTGCGGATCCGCAAATGCGGTCCGCGATACGGCAACGGGAAGCACACATTCGAGTGCAAGGGGCCTTACTAGAAGTACACAAATAGTCCCACAACATGGACAGTGATATACCAGAGGGGGATCATTGGCAAAAACTTCCACAAAAGGTATGTATTTTAATCAGTAGCCATTTTTATGCATCTTAAAGGGAAATTCTCAAAAATGTGCCCTGCAATTTTATTTTCTATCGGTTTGATGTATACAAATGTGCAGTACTCCACATTTTTGTATCCTTCAGAGTCCATTAAAATAAGGCAATGTTAACGGAAATTGTTTTTCTACCATGGAACTGTATGGTGAACAGCATCAGTCGGAGGTATCTCTTAACGCATACATTTTTGGTATACATTAAATGGATGGCAAAAATAGGATGTGAACCCAGCCTTAGTGTCAGAATAAGCACCAGTACAAAGAGGGGAGGAGAAGAGGGGAGGCCGCCATGTACTGACAGAGCGCTACCTGGTCATGGTGGTCAGGAATGAGGACTGTGTTTCCCAAGGATCATTTTCTACTGGGAAATACAGGGCACAGTATAATACACTAGAATCTATATGATATAAAGATATTAGCCCTACCTGCAAATAATAATACAATTAGGTGGTCATTTATTATATAGAAATACGTCTATGCTAGGCATACTTCTGACACAGATTTTGGCACAAAGGTCCTTAGCACCGCAATCTGCATATTTTTCCTGTTCATGCCAGGTCTAAAAAAGGATGGTGTGGGCAGGGAAAGGGATAGAGTTATGGTGATCCAGTTAATGGATACCACCACCATACATTGACCGGATACCACCTCTGTACAGTGACCGGATAACACCGCCATACCATGACTGGATAAAATGGTATAAGAGGGCTCAGTACAAGGAATTACTAGGGTCACTGCACAGGGTGTAGTAAGAGGGCACAATGCAGGGTATAAGGGGGCACAGTATGGGGTGAGGGGCACAGTCACATGACCCTGTGACAATAGAAGGTCCTTATGGTGAATGCGGTTCATATGCCACCATAATGAGAGGCAGAGGAGTGAGACAAGGGTGTGATTATGTGGCTATAGATAAAAAATTCAACTGTCGGCCAGTACAGGCCCCAAAAATTAGGCAATAGGCATTCACCTGACAGCAAAGAACTTTGGATTCTGTGGCTGGAGGTACATTAGGCGGTCACAGGATAAAAATGTAACTCTCGGCCAGTACAAGCCCCAAAAATTAGGCAATAGGCATTCACTTGACAGCAAAGAACTTTGGATTCTGTGGCTGGAGGTACATTAGGACAGTCACAGAATAAAAATTTAACTGTCAGCCAGTAAAGGCCCAAAAATTAGGCATTCACCTGACATAAAAGGCCTTTTATGACGCTGTATATACATAAGGCAAAGACCATTCTTTGTTTTGGGTGGTGGCGGATATGTGTGGGCTGGCATGAGGAAATTCAATTATACTTGGTCATCACAGGTGTTGAATGCCTCATTAATTTAAAAAAGATGTGAGGTAGTCCACACTGTCGTGAGCTAGGCAAGTGCGCTTATAGGTCACAATCCCCCCTGCTGTGCTGAACGTCCTTTCAGACAGGACGCTCGAAGAGGGGTAAGCCAAGAGTTCCATGGCAAATTGTCCCAGCCTTGGCCACAGGTCAAGCCTGGGTGCACAGTAGTAAAGGGGGTCCTCGCTTCTCAGAGCGTCCACAACGGTCGTTAACCCAATGTTGTCGGATTCCCTGAGGCTGGATCTGGAATGCGGCTGTCGATGAGTTGGCTGCAATAATAATCTCATATCCGAAGTGACCAGCACATCTTCAAATCGCCCTCTTTCTGCAGACGCTATAAGATTGGTACTGGCACCTGTTTCTCTGTGGGTGGAAATTCCTCTTACAGCGCCCGCAACAGCAGAATGTACCATCTCTCGAAGCAAGGCCTGGAAATTTTTCATTCTGACAGCCCTCTGTGATGCTGGTAACATGTCTGCCATTTTATGTTTGTACCGGGGGTCTAAATATGTTGCCAACCAGTATTGGTCCTTGCCCTTTATGCTTTTTATATGGGGGTCCCTCTTCAAACACTGGAGCATGAAGGCCCCCATTTGCACTAAATTGGAAGCGGTGGAGTGGTCTGGCTCCTGCTCATTGTCCAGAATAATGTCGTTCTCAGTCTCCTCCCTCCAGCCACGGACAACACCAGGGATCCCAGAAAAGTTTAAAGCCTGATCTTCTTGCACCGTGTGCCAGAGATACATTCACTTGCCGCTTAACATGGCCATATAGCTCGGGGATGCCCTTCTAGGAGAAGTCCACCAGTTTATATGGCAGTAGTTGGCGGGCTAGCAGTTCCGACAAGCAGGTGGTCAGCCTTTGGGCAAGAGAGTTATCCGGCATCATCAAATTTTTACATTTGAACATTTGGGCCACGGAAGCCTGCCTTTTGCCAGATGAATGCGACGAAGGCACGGTGAAAGGCTGAGTGAAGGACAAATGGGAGGAGAGAGGAGAAGAGGCAGGACGTGGAGTGCCGGGAGTGTGACTTTGTGGGTTATGATGTTGTTGCTCCCACTGGGCTCTGTGATGGGAAGCCAGGTGTCTTCTTAACCACTTCAACCCCCCTAGCTAAAACACCCTTAATGACCAGGCCACTTTTTACACTTCTGCACTACACTACTTTCACCATTTATTGCTCGGTCATGCAACTTACCACCCAAATGAATTTTACCTCCTTTTCTTCTCACTAATAGAGCTTTCATTTGGTGGTATTTCATTGCTGCTGACATTTTTACTTTTTTTGTTATTAATCGAAATTTAACAATTTTTTTGCAAAAAAATGACATTTTTCACTTTCAGTTGTAATATTTTGCAAAAAAACGACATCCATATATAAATTTTTCGTTCTACATGTCTTTGATTAAAAAAAATGTTTGGGCAAAAAAAAAAATGGTTTGGGTAAAAGTTATAGCGTTTACAAACTATGGTACAAAAATGTGAATTTCCGCTTTTTGAAGCAGCTCTGACTTTCTGAGCACCTGTCATGTTTCCTGAGGTTCTACAATGCCCAGACAGTAGAAAAAAAACACAAATGACCCCATTTCGGAAAGTAGACACCCTAAGGTATTCGCTGATGGGCATAGTGAGTTCATAGAACTTTTTATTTTTTGTCACAAGTTAGCGGAAAATGATGATTTTTTTTTTCTTACAAAGTCTCATATTCCACTAACTTGTGACAAAAAATAAAAACCTCCATGAACTCACTATGCCCATCACAAAATACCTTGGGGTGTCTTCTTTCCAAAATGGGGTCACTTGTGGGGTAGTTATACTGCCCTGGCATTTTAGGGGCCCAGATGCGTGAGAAGAAGTTTGAAATCAAAATCTGTAAAAAATGACCGGTGAAATCTGAAATGTGCTCTTTGGAATGTGTGCCCCTTTGCCCACCTAGGCTGCAAAAAAGTGTCACACATCTGGTATCGCCGCACTCAGGAGAAGTTGGGAAATGTGTTTTGGGGTGTCATTTTACATATACCCATACTGGGTGAGAGAAATATCTTGGCAAAAGACAACATTTCCCATTTTTTTTATACAAAGTTGGCATTTGACCAAGATATTTATCTCACCCAGCATGGGTATATTTAAAATGACACCCCAAAACACATTCCCCAACTTCTCCTGAGTACGGCGATACCACATGTGTAACACTTTTTTGCAGCAAAGGTGGGCAAAGGGGCACAAATTCCAAAGGGCACCTTTCGGATTTCACAGGCCATTTTTTACACATTTTGATTGCAAACTACTTCTCACACATATGGGCCCCTAAAATGCCAGGGCAGTATAACTACCCCACAAGTGATCCCATTTTGGAAAGAAGACACCCTAAGGTATTTCATGATGGGCATAGTGAGTTCATGGAAGTTTTTATTTTTTGTCATAAGTTAGTGGAATATGAGACTTTGTAAGGAAAAAAAAAAAAATCATCATTTTCCGCTAACTTGTGACAAAAAATAAAAAATTCTAGGAACTCGCCATGCCCCTCATGGAATACCTTGGGGTGTCTTCTTTCCAAAATGGGGTCACTTGTGGGGTAGTTATACTGCCCTGGGATTTTAGGGGCCCATATGCGTGAGAAGTAGTTTGCAATCAAAATCTGTAAAAAATGATCGGTGAAATCCGAAAGGTGCTCTTTGGAATGTGTGCTCCTTTGCCCACCTTGGCTGCAAAAAAGTGTCACACTTGTGGTATCGCCGTACTCAGGAGAAGTTGGTGAATGTGTTTTGGGGTGTCATTTTACATATACCCATGCTGGGTGAGATAAATATCTTGGCAAAAGACAATATTTCCCATTTTTTTATACAAAGTTGGCATTTGACCAAGATATTTATCTCACCCAGCATGGGTATATGTAAAATGACACCCCAAAACACATTCCCCAACTTCTCCTGAGTACGGCGATACCACATGTGTGACACTTTTTTAGCCTAGGGGCGCAAAGGGGCCGAAATTCCTTTTAGGAGGGCATTTTTAGACATTTGGATCCCAGACTTCTTCTCACGCTTTAGGGCCTCTAAAAAGCCAGGGCAGTATAAATACCCCACATGTGACCCCATTTTGGAAAGAAGACACCCCAAGGTATTCAATGAGGGGCATGCCGAGTTCATAGAAAATAAATTTTGGGCACAAGTTACCGGAAATTTATTATTTTTAGTTTTTTCTCACAAAATCTCACTTTCCGCTAACTTGAGACCAAAATTTCAATCTTTCATGGACTCAATATGCCCCTCGGCAAATACCTTGGGGTGTCTTCTTTCCAAAATGTTGTTATTTGTGGGGTGTTTGTACTGCCCTGGCATTTGAGGGTCTCCGCAATCATTACATGTATGGCCAGCATTAGGAGTTTCTGCTATTCTCCTTATATTGAGCATACAGGTAATGAGATATTTTTTTTCCGTTCAGCCTCTGGGCTGAAAGAAAAAATGAACGGCACAGATTTCTTCATTCGCATCGATCAATGTGGATGAAAAAATCTCTGCCAAAAAAAAAAAGGAGGGGAACGGCGTCTGCCAGGACATAGGAGCTCCGCCCAACATCCATACCCACTTAGCTCGTATGCCCTGGCAAACCCGATTTCTCCATTCACATCAATCAATGTGGATGAATAAATCGTTGCCGGGATTTTTTTTTTTTTTTATATACAAAGTGTTTGCCAAAGCATATGAACAAAGCCACCTCCTCAGCTCATATGCCTCGGCAAACGTATCTTTTACTGCAGAGGAAAAATCTCGTCTTGCAGCGCCGCATACACTGACTTGTGTGTAATCTGACAGCAGCGCAATGCTTCTGTCAGAATGCACATCAGTGCTGCAACTAGTCGATTGGTTGGTCCACCTGGAAGGTAAAAAAAAAGAAAAAAAAAAGAAAAAAGTAGGCCGCATGGGACAATGTGCAAAGCGCAAATCGCCCAAAGATGTGGCGAAGTACATTATGCACTTTATCCCAGGTGAAAGGAGAGGTTTGCAGCAGCTGTGAGTGAAAGGCCCCTAATAGCCCTGTGTGCCTGTCCTGTGAGATGCAATCCTTATGCTAAGTGTACCTGTGTGTGGTACTTCCGGAAACACTCTCCAAAGCATAGGGCAGGGTGGTCAGGGCAGTCAGGACAGAAATAGCGGGTGTCATGCCTTATTCCACTCCTGCTACAGACACAACATTTTTTTCGGGGTGGCGGTCGGTTTGAGGTACCAGCAACGACACTGGAGAAATGTTGCTCGTGTAGACGGCTAACTACACTGGCGGATGGAGCCACGGAACCTCCTGGATACAGGAGGTTCACGATGATCTCTTCCTGAAATTTGAGGAAGGATCCAGTTCTCCCAGCCTTACTGTAGAGAACAAAACTATTATACAGAGCCAATTGAATTAGGTATACAGACACCTTCTTATACCAGCGTCTGGTGCGGCGGGACACTAAATATGGAGCCAAAATCTGGTCATTGAAGTCTACCCCTCCCATGTGAAGGTTATAGTCGTGGACTGAGAGGGGCTTTTCAATGACACGGGTTGCCCGTTCAATTTGGATTGTCGTGTCTGCGTGAATGGAGGAGAGCATGTAAACGTCACGCTTGTCTCTCCATTTCACCGCGAGCAGTTCTTCGTTACACAAGGCAGCCCTCTCCCCCCTTGCAAGACGGGTGGTAACGAGCCATTGGGGGAAGCCCGCGTGACTAGTTCGCGCGGTGCCACAGCAGCCAATCTGTTCTAGAAACAAATGCCTGAAGAGAGCCACACTTGTGTAGAAATTGTCCACATAAAGATGGTACCCCTTGCCAAATAAGGGTCCACACCAAGTCCCAGACTGTCTTCCCACTGCTCCCCAGGTAGTCGGGGCAATCGACCGGCTCCAGGGTCTGATCTTTTCCCTCATAGATCCGAAATTTTGGGTATAGCCTGTGGCCCTTTCACAGAGCTTATACAATTTGACCCCATACCGGGCGCGCTTGCTTGGGATGTATTGTTTGAAGCCAAGGCGCCCGGTAAAATGTATAAGCGACTCGTCTACGCAGATGTTTTGCTCAGGTGTATACAAATCAGCAAATTTCTGTTTGAAGTGGTCTATGAGGGGCCGAATTTTGTGGAGCCGGTCAAAAGCTGGGTGGCCTCTGGGACGGGAGGTGGTGTTATCACTAAAGTGCAGGAAACGCAGGATGGTCTCAAATCGTGTCCTGGACATAGCAGCAGAGAACATGGGCATGTGTTAAATTGGGTTCGTGGACCAATATGACCGCAATTCATGCTTTTTGGTTAGACCCATGTTCAGAAGAAGGCCCAGAAAAATGTTAAATTCGGAAACTTGGACTGGTTTCCACCGGAAAGACTGGGCATAAGAGCTTCCCGGGTTGGCGGATATAAATTGAGTGGCATACCAATTTGTTTCTGCCACGACTAAGTCCAAGAGCTCCGCAGTCAAGAACAGCTCAAAAAATCCCAGGGCTGAACCGATCTGAGCTGTCTCAACCTGAACTCCAGACTGGGCGGTGAAAGGGGGAACTACAGGTGCGGCTGAAGTTGGGGACTGCCAATCAGGGTTTGTCAGCACCTCAGGGATTCTAGGGGGTCTACGGGCCCGTCTTTGCGGTGGCTGCGACGGGGTAGCCATTGCACGTGCCACCGTACCAGCTTCAACTGCCCTTCTGGTGCTCGTCACTTCACCATGTTGTACGGCAGTGCTGGTAATAGGTCCAGGATGGGCTGCGCTGCTGGTGTATGCCTCACCACGTAATCCGACAGCGCCAGCCCCACTCTGCTGCCCTTGAAACGGATCCTGCGCAACCTGTGGTCTAGCGACACGGGGCCGGGTACGCCTGGTGCTAGCAGGGACCTCAACCTCCTCGTCCGAACTTTGGGTCAGACTGACACTGCTTTCTACAGGTTCATATTCTGACCCGCTAGATTCATCAGATGAGGGTTCCCATTCCTCATCTGACTGGGTCAGAAGCCTGTAGGCCTCTTCCTGACATTTGGGCAACTAAATTTAGGGGTATTCCCTGAGACTACCCAAGAAAAAAAGCAAGCCTGTCTTACAAATGGGAGGCTAGCGAAGTACCAGAGGCCGCTGCGGTTGTAAAGTGAATGTGCAGTGATCAAAAAAAAATATATTTTTTGTCACTGCAGTGGGGCGGGCGTGGGTGAACGCACGTGTGGGCGACCGATCAGGCCTGATCGGGCAAACACTGCGTTTTGGGTGGAGGGCGAGCTAAGGTGACACTAATACAATTATAGATCTGACTGACTATAAAAGTACAAATGCTGATTAGCGATACGCTAATCAGCAAATAAGTGACTGCGGTGCGGTGGGCTGGGCGCTAAGCGATCGCTAAACTACCTAACCAAGGGACCTAAACTATCCTAAAACCTAACAGTCAATACCAGTGAAAAAAAAATAAGTGACAGTTTACACTGATCACTTTTTTCCCTTTCACTAGTGATTGACAGGGGCAAGAAGGGGTGATCAAGGGGTTAATTGGGGTGATGGAGGGTGATCTGGGGGCTAAGTGTGGTGTTGGTGGGTACTCACCGTGATGTGTGCTCCTCTGCTGGAACCAACCGACCAAAAGAACGAGCAGAGGAGCACAGCAGCCATTTAACACATCATATTTACTAAATATGATGTGTTAGCTGGCTTCTGATTCTTTTTTTTGAAAATCATCAACCTGCCAGCCACGCTCATTGGCTGACAGGTTGATGACGAACTTGTCTTTTAAATTTTGCCGGCCAGCGATGCGCAGGCGAGGGCCGGCTTTGCCCGAAAAGACGCAATCCTGCGTACGGCGGTCCTGAGCAGGTTAAGGCAGTCATTCCTAGGTGAGTGTTGGGCTTCCCGCAACTTATGCGTTGACAGCACAGACTGCAGATGGCAACACTAATGTCAACAGCTGACACGTTAAAAAAAATCCCACACTGCAGAGTCCTGGGAGCACCAGATGTGACTGTGCTTGGTGGATGGCTCAATCCAGATACATTTGCAGTCTGCTTTTTGCCTCCTGTGCACTGTGTTCTGCCTGTTTCTCCTCCTTCTCCTCCCTATCTGCTGCTCCGTCTCTCCCTCTAAACTCTCCTCCTCTTCCTTTTTTGTGGGCACCAACATGACGTCCATCGACACGTCATCGTCGTCACCTTCACCACCACTGACAATAGAGATCTCTGAGTAGGCAGCAACAGGGGTCGTCAGATCGCTGGGTGGCAGCCGTTGATATCTCCTCTTCCTGCGCATCAGTAAGGTCTGGGAAAGGATGGGAAAATAATTCCTCTGACTCGCGTGGAGGGGCTATGGTGGTGGTGGTGTCTTTGAGGGTGCAGACAGCAGAGAATGAGGAGGGAGTTGATACAGACGATGAGGAGGGTGCAGAAACGGAAGGCTGAGTGAGCCATTCAAACAACTCTGGTGCGTCCTTTGACATAATCACTAGTGTTGAGCGCGAATATTCGAAAAGCGAATTTTTTTCGCGAATATCGCAACTTCGCGATTTCGCGAATATTTCGAATATAGTGCTATATATTCGTAAAAACGAATATTCGTTTTTTTTTTGTTTTTTTTTCACAAAATTACAGTACACATATAATTGATTGTTTCCCAAAGGTCCAACAGCTCAGATCTTACTCACATTGCCTAGAAAGTGATTGAGGCGCGAATCTTCGTAAGGCGATTTTATTAGCGCACATGCGAATATCGGCACGTCCCAGAACAGAGGCAAAGGGCTTTGCATTCATACATTAGTGAATTGAGTTGCGAATCTTCGTAAGGCGATTTTATTAGCGCACATGCGAATATCTACACTTGTCCCAGAACAGAGGCAAAGGGCTTTGCATTCTTACATTAGTGATTGAATTGAGCTGCGAATCTTCGTGAGGCGATTTTATTAACGCAAATGCGAATATCTACACTTGTCCCAGAACAGAGGCAAAGGGCTTTGCATTCTTACATTAGTGATTGAATTGAGCTGCGAATCTTCGTGAGGCGATTTTATTAACGCAAATGCGAATATCTACACTTGTCCCCAGAACAGAGAGGCAAAGGCCTGTGCATTCATATAGTATAGCACCATATTCGCGAATACGTAGAACTTCGTAAAATTCGATTTACGAATATTCGTATTTTTTATTTTACTTTCCACCTTACAGATGACATTGATCTGTACTCTGTCAACTACTGTCATCACCCCCCACTGTATCTCGATTGATTCCCAAAAGTCCAAAAGCTCAGATCTTACTCACATTGCCTAGAAAGTGATTGAGGCGCGAATATTCGTAAGGCGATTTTATTAGCGCACATGCGAATATCTACACTTGTCCCAGAACAGAGGCAAAGGGCTTTGCATTCTTACATTAGTGATTGAATTGAGCTGCGAATCTTCGTGAGGCGATTTTATTAACGCAAATTCGAATATCTACACTTGTCCCCAGAACAGAGAGGCAAAGGCCTGTGCATTCATATAGTATAGCACCATATTCGCGAATACGTAGAACTTCGTAAAATTCGATTTACGAATATTCGTATTTTTTATTTTCCTTTCCACCTTACAGATGACATTGATCTGTACTCTGTCAACTACTGTCATCACCCCCCACTGTATCTCGATTGATTCCCAAAAGTCCAAAAGCTCAGATCTTACTCACATTGCCTAGAAAGTGATTGAGGCGCGAATATTCGTAAGGCGATTTTATTAGCGCACATGCGAATATCTACACTTGTCCCAGAACAGAGGCAAAGGGCTTTGCATTCTTACATTAGTGATTGAATTGAGCTGCGAATCTTCGTGAGGCGATTTTATTAACGCAAATTCGAATATCTACACTTGTCCCCAGAACAGAGAGGCAAAGGCCTGTGCATTCATATAGTATAGCACCATATTCGCGAATACGTAGAACTTCGTAAAATTCGATTTACGAATATTCGTATTTTTTATTTTCCTTTCCACCTTACAGATGACATTGATCTGTACTCTGTCAACTACTGTCATCACCCCCCACTGTATCTCGATTGATTCCCAAAAGTCCAAAAGCTCAGATCTTACTCACATTGCCTAGAAAGTGATTGAGGCGCGAATATTCGTAAGGCGATTTTATTAGCGCACATGCGAGTATCTACACTTGTCCCAGAACAGAGGCAAAGGGCTTTGCATTCTTACATTAGTGATTGAATTGAGTTGCGAATCTTCGTGAGGCGATTTTATTAACGCACATGCGAATATCTACACTTGTCCCCAGAACAGAGAGGCAAAGGCCTGTGCATTCATATAGTATAGCACCATATTCGCAAATACGTATAACTTCGTAAAATTCGATTTACGAATATTCGTATTTTTTATTTTACTTTCCACCTTACAGATTACATTGATTTGCACTCTGTCAACTACTGTCATCACCCCCCACTGTTTCTCGATTGATTCCCAAAAGTCCAAAAGCTCAGATCTTACTCACATTGCCTAGAAAGTGATTGAGGCGCGAATCTTTGTAAGGCGATTTTATTAGCGCACAGGCGAATATCTACACTTGTCCCCAGAACAGAGAGGCAAAGGCCTGTGCATTCATATAGTATAGCACCATATTCGCGAATACTTCGAACTTCGTAAAATTCGATTTACGAATATTCGTATTTTTTATTTTAGTTTCCACCTTACAGATTACATTGATCTGTACTCTGTCAACTACAGTCATCACCCCCCACTGTTTCTCGATTGATTCACAAAAGTCCAAAAGCTCAGATCTTACTCACATTGCCTAGAAAGTGATTGAGGCGCGAATCTTCGTAAGGCGATTTTATTAGCGCATATGCGAATATCGGCACGTCCCAGAACAGAGGCAAAGGGCTTTGCATTCATACATTAGTGATTGAATTGAGTTGCGAATCTTTGTAAGGCGATTTTATTAGCGCACAGGCGAATATCTACACTTGTCCCCAGAACAGAGAGGCAAAGGCCTGTGCATTCATATAGTATAGCACCATATTCGCGAATACTTCGAACTTCGTAAAATTCGATTTACGAATATTCGTATTTTTTATTTTAGTTTCCACCTTACAGATTACATTGATCTGTACTCTGTCAACTACTGTCATCACCCCCCACTGTTTCTCGATTGATTCCCAAAAGTCCAAAAGCTCAGATCTTACTCACATTGCCTAGAAAGTGATTGAGGTGCGAATCTTTGTAAGGCGATTTTATTAGCGCACATGCGAATATCTACACTTGTCCCCAGAACAGAGAGGCAAAGGCCTGTGCATTCATATAGTATAGCACCATATTCGCGAATACGTAGAACTTCGTAAAATTCGATTTACGAATATTCGTATTTTTTATTTTACTTTCCACCTTACAGATTACATTGATCTGTACTCTGTCAACTACTGTCATCACCCCCCACTGTATCTCGATTGATTCACAAAAGTCCAAAAGCTCAGATCTTACTCACATTGCCTAGAAAGTGATTGAGGCGCGAATCTTTGTAAGGCGATTTTATTAGCGCACAGGCGAATATCGGCACTTGTCCCAGAACAGAGGCAAAGGGCTTTGCATTCTTACATTAGTGATTGAATTGAGTTGCGAATCTTCGTAAGGCGATTTCATTAGCGCACATGCGAATTTTGCATCTCATAATATGTATTATGCGATGCGAAAATTTGAATTATCGCATATGCGAAATAATAACGAATTCGAATATTCGCGAATATTTTACGAATTCGAATATGGGACATGCCGCTCAACACTAATAATCACACGCACATTCTACAACTTCCCACACATCATCTGGCCTGGTGCACCTGCTCAACCCCTACCACCCCTGTGGAATGGCCTGCCTCTTCCTCTGCCTGTCATTTTCAAAATGGCCCTGTGACAAAGCAGAACCCGTTAATGAGTATTTGCTGAAAGCAGGTATATCAATCGCCTTAAATAGCTTATTTTGGGGCAACAAGTATATCACATCTGTTGCAATTAGTTATTACAATTGCATTTGTCCCTCTATATAGCTGCAGTATTGCAGCAGAACCGCACACAACTGCTGCACAATACAAGGCTGATAAGTCAGCCTGCATTTGTGGGAGGGGCGGAGGCTCTTCATATACGAGCCACACCCTCACTCACAGGCGTGTGTTTTCAGGTGCCATTAGCACACTGGTGGTAGGATTCTTTCTTTGCAGCATGGAGCTTGTTATTTTGCTCTCTGCTACCGTAGCATGCACGCGCCATACTACGTAAGTAGGTTGGGCCGGGGCCGTCTCTCCAGGCCGGTTTGATCCGACTTTGCTAGCGAACGGGAGGCTTCAACCTTAGAATCTGCTCCTTCAGGTTTGCTCGTGGGCCTAAATACTTCCATTTGCTTTTCAATTTTGTTTGTTGGTAATAGGAGTTAGTTCCTATAAATCTTACAAGTTTCACTTTGCTTCGTTCGTCTCGTCTGGAAAGTTTCTTTACAGCAAACCGTCTGAAGTAAGAGTTACCCGGGCTGCATGTGACGTCATGTTTGGCGATCGGACGCAGTGTTTATTGTTTGGGCCCTTTGCTGTAGCTGTTCCTTGCCATGTGTCTCCCCCTGCTATCACCATCTTAAAACTTCATGTATTTCACTTTTGTAAGCCGTGTACCGGGGTGGGCTCCCCAGGATACAGCAAAGTCACAGACATGGAAGCAACACTGACACCAGCTTTATATGCAAGAATATAAACTTTACTTTGGAAATAGTATTAACACAAGTACAAACAGTATAAGTAATACCCCAGGCCTACAGTCACCGTCCCTGTCCGAGGGACAGGCCTAGCCTGTTGACGTACACACACACACACAGCAGAGCCTACAAGTCGTACTGTGCCGCTATAGAGGACACACCTAACTGGTGGCAGACGCAGCAGAGCCTGCAAATCAATTACTGCGCTGCAGTCCAGTATAGTAAGGCCTAACAAAGCTATAACCCTATCTAACTAGCTAATACAAGGCCTAGGCTAGTCTCTGTTACTTTAAAGTACAATTGGTAATCAGGTGTACTGACATGTGTCCGTTCTGGGCCCTAGGATGCCGCTTACCCAGGATGGCCACCAAGCTCTAAGCAACTGTGCGGCCTTGCTTGATGCTAAGGTTTTCTGTCCATACACTGGAACTGGTCTTCCTGGGACAACCTCTCTTTCAAAGTGCTGGATTCTGACAGGGGACAGCAGATACTCTCCTTCCTTTGAGTGCCCATTCACTGCCGGACATCCGCAAGCCAGGATGGAATCGGATTCAGACCCTCACAGCACAATCCTTCCACCATGTCAGATCAACACTTACTGGTTCACCCAGAAGCATGCTGACTGTGCTGCAAAACAGCGGCCTCTAGTGCCGGCATGCCAAATGACAGCTCCAATACAATTGAAACATAAATATACAGGCAGAGCTTATCCACAATCTCACACTTTCATGCTCTACTGTTATCCTGAGCGGCATTTACACTTTCGGCTTTTATTTCATGTCTTATGCTGCATCCGCACGTCCTTACTGTCCTGCACTTTTCTACTCTTGGTTCGTATTCACTCAGATTGGTCTCACATTCAAGCTGCGCTCACCTGTTGGCTGTTGCATCTCATTCCGTCCCTAGCCGACAGCCGGATCCGTATTACATGCCTGTTATTACATGTTGTATACTCGGCTTACAGCCGTAGTTGCTGCTGTTACTCCGTTTTCATGCTCTGGACGCACCACCCTGGTGTTCCCACCTTGCTCCACTCACAACCAGAGCTGCGTTTATACCAATTTTCATGCTCTGCTTACACCCAAAGTTGTGTTCACACTTCTACTGCTACACCAGGTTGTATACCCCACTCACCAAAGCCGCTTTCCATGTCTGCGGTCACATCAAGTTAATATTCCGTTCACATCCAAAGCTGCGTCTGCATGTCTGCTTTTCGCATCTTGTCCTATACTCTGCTCACTTTCAGGTTGCATTTATATGTCTGCTTTATACCATGCTTTTCATGCACTACCCATACTCAGAGCTGCGCCTATACCATGTTTTTAGGTACCACTCACATCCAATGCTGCATTCACCCATTTGTTGTTACATCATGTGTTGTACTCTGATCCCACTCAAAGCTGCATTCTCCTGTTTATTGCTACATCATGATTTTGCTCAATCTCACCGGGGCAGTCTGCACCCACCGCTCTGGTACCTCTCTCCTAACAAACATAACTGCGTTCTTTTCAGGCTTACGTTCCCTTCCTCGTGGCCTGTTACATTCCATAGGCCTATTTTCTGTTTAATCCTGGTTCGTAATCACTCAGACTGGTCTCCTTTTACTTCTGGTTTGTATTCACTCAGATTGATCTCCTGCCCCAGTTCACCAAACAGCTCCTCAGCGGAGGTCAGTGGGCCGATAGGAGTAAGTTTCCTGCTATGTTTTCACAAGCTGTTCATTTGTAGCGAACTTGCAATGCCCCAGGCATTTCATGTTTACGTTTATGGTTCGCGGTGGTTAGTGTTTTATGTACGCACGCGCTTCGGATTACTAATTTCTATATTTCATCTTTCTTTAATTGTTCATGCTTTCGTTCAGGTCCTGCCAGAGGAAGAAAAAGTAGGGCAATTCGCTCTAGCATTTCAGTCTCTGATCGTAGTCGATCACATCTTGTCAACCAGGTACCCGCGCAAAGTCTTTGCCTTTTTACCACGACCAGGAATCCATTTTCGCCAGTAGCTTCATTGCATTGCATTCCCTCACTCATGGGAGGGCATAGACAGAATCTTGTATATTATGGCTTCATAGCTTCTTGCCGCACTAACCTCCGACTCCCTACAACCACGTTGAATCGGATTTTGGACAAGGTCCAGCATTTCCTCACGGTAGAAGATTCAGATAGTAGGTCGGTCTTCACGTCTCAAGCGTAAAAACAATTCTCAGGGGCTCACAGTAGAACAACGCGCGGACCACGGCTAGCAGATAGCTGTTGTCTGAGGAACTATTCAAGGATTCTCTTCCTATCTACATGGTTCTTTTTGGCCCTCATTCCTGCATAGTCTGGGCAGTTAGGTTTCGGTCCCATGATCTCCTGATGCTAGGGCATTGCCAGTACTCGCACTAGAACCAAACTTACAAGTGCAAGTTTCGGTTGGTTTTTAGGATCCATTTCACAACGTATTCCCGGTACTCCATTCCACTTTGGGGCAGTATCCGCAATATTGAGCATCATGTCTCTGGCCTTGTCATCCACAAGATGGGTTGTAGGTTTCCTACTGGTCTTGCCTCACGTACCCCGAATTTTCGCTCTAGATCCCGGACACCTTGCAGTTGGCTTGGGGATTAGTTTGTACATGCCATTCAAATTCCTTTTCTACCCTACTTGGCTTGGTTTTTGCCCACTTATAGGCCTACCCACGATCATGGCTTAGGGCACACAACAAGCCATTTAGTCAGGTCAGCTAAGACACGCCTAGCTGGGTTAGGTTGTTCCCGTTGTTTTCTCCCTAGGGTTCTTCGGATACCTCTTGGCCGTAGCCATGACCACAAGTTGGTAAGGCTGATAAGTCAGCCTGCATTTGTGGGAGGGGCGGAGGCTCTTCATATACGAGCCACACCCTCACTCACAGGTGTGTGTTTTCAGGTGCCCCACCCTCCCTCTCTTATCTTCTAATTTACACAGGGTATGCCCACTTATAGGCCTACCCACGATCATGGCTTAGGGCACACAACAAGCCATTTAGTCAGGTCAGCTAAGACACGCCTAGCTGGGTTAGGTTGTTCCCGTTGTTTTCTCCCTAGGTTTCATCGGATACCTCTTGGCCGTAGCCATGACCACAAATGCTATATATATAAAAATTATATTATATGTATATCACACCCCTGCCTCAATCAGATTTTTTGGGGGAAACTGGTATATCACACTAGTTGCAATTAGTTGTTCCAATAGCATTTGTCCCTCTGTATAGCTGCGGTCTCTCAGTAGAGCCGCACACAACTGCTGCACAATACAAATGCACTATATAGAAATTATAGTATAGGTATATCACACCCCTGCCTCAATCAGTTTTTGGGGGCGCAACTAGTATATCACACCAGTTGCAATTAGTTGTTCCAAAAGCGTTTGTCCTTATGTATAGCTGCGGTATCTCGGTAGAACCACACCCAAACGATGCACATTAAAAATGTGCTATATATAAATTATATTATAGGTATATCACACCCCTGCCTCAAACAGATTTTTTTGGGCAACTGGTATATCACACTAGTAGCAATTAGTTGTTCCAATAGCGTTTGTCTCTCTGTATAGTTGCGGTATTTCAGCAGAACCACACACAAATGTTGCACAATACAAAGGCACTATATAAAAAGTATATTATAGGCAACTGGTATGTCAAACCAATTGCAATTAGCTGTTTCAATACTGTTTGTCCCTCTGTATAGCTGCAGTATCTCAGCAGAACTGTACACAAATGCCGGTTTCGCAGAGCTGCAGATACTATACTATACTTGTTACGGATAAAGGGCAAGGGGAAAACACCAGATACACACAAAAGAAATAGACAACATTCATGGCCTTAAAAGCTAAGGAAAATGAATGGTGACCTTCTAGTAATCCCTAGGCCTTTCCCTAACTCCTGCCAGTATGAGCAGATCCTGATGGTGGAAATGTTCATACGCTGTATAGCTATGCCCTGCTAAAACTGATGCACCCTAGGATAGGTAGCAGGAGACAAGACAGCTGGTTCCTTCCCAGATGAAGAAACCTGCGTCTCCCTGAGGCCTAGAACCAAAACACACCAGAGAACAACAAACAGAAAAGGCAACTTGTACTTAGATTTGAGATGAATGGAGAAGCAGGAGATCCAAGACAAACAAGCTCTAGCAACTCCAAGAGGAAATATCAACCGCATGGTCATCAGTGTGATGCAGTCCTAAATAGAGCCTCATCACTGATAACAAGCAGAACCTGAGGAGAGGTGAGATCCTGCCAAACAACAACATACAAAGAGGAAAACAGTGAGACCTGTCAGATAGCCTCACATGCAGCAAGTCTATTCAATCTTCTCACCTCTCTCACGGGAGGGACCGTGACAACTAGACTTCTAGCTAGATATATATTTTACTGAATACATGAAAAGTACACAGAGTCCTAGGTGCTATGTTTCACCGCAGCAGTAGTACTGGTGCCGTACTAAAAGTACATATAAATAATGACATATAGTAATCAAATCAATAGTTGCACACAGCACATATATGTACATACAAAAAGATAACAAACTAATAAGGGGAACAGCCCATATGCAGCTATAGCAAGCTACCCACAGACATGATGTGCAATATGCTGTGGAATCACCCCACACACAAACACCTCGAGACGTGTTTCACCCCTCAGCCTTTATTAGGAGCATGCTTGATCATCACTAATTATTGACAATATTATTATTAACAGCAATAATTTGCATACTGTGCAACGCACCTAACCAGCCAAGTCCCATGCCAACAACAGCCAGTTTGGCTAACATATTATATATGGCAGCTACTAGTTTTCAGACTCCTGTCCCTTATGGCAATAATCCAGCTGCCATTTTAGATTCATCCACCATGTTCAGTGGTATTAACTGTATTCCATGTTTAAAGTGAATACCATCCGGTTCATTACATATATTTGTATAGTTTTCAATTTTATGCTTGACATTTTTCACCTTAAGGACCAGGCCATTTTATGCAAATCTAACATTTGTCACTTTATGTGGTGATAACTTTATGATGCTTTTACTTATCCAAGCCATTCTGAGATTTTCTCATCACATATTGTACTTCATGACTGTGGTAAATTTTGAGTCAAAATATTTTATTTTTATTTATAAAGCAATACGAAATTTACCAAAAATGTCAAAAAAATTCAATTTTCTAAATTTCAATTTCTCTGCTATTAAAATAGTTATTACTTTGCATTTCCCATATGTCTACTTCATGTTTGGATCATTTTGTAAATTACATTTTCTTTTTTTTTTTTTTTTTTTTTGGAACGTTAGAAGGCTTTGAAGTAAATCTTAAAATTTTTAGATTTTTTCGGTGTAATGAGATGGGGCGTAGCGGCATGACGTGAAGACGCCGACGTGCCGCGCTCCTGCCCCTCCCCTTCCCCTGTGAACCATGAGCCGCGGCGACTGAAAGATAGCGCCGGATAATACCCGGCCCTAACCGGACGCCCTGGAGCCGAAGTAAGGGCTCGAGTTGGTGGTAACCCCTGCGCTCCTTGCCGGCATATGGACACAGATTCGGAGGAAAAAAAGGGCAATGCACATCCCCATGTGTGGTGTGGTGCTGCTTTACCCCCCCCCCCCCCCTTTAGAGGTTGGAAACCGTAGCCGGGAACGTGTGTTCGGCGGGTGGCGGAGGAAGAGAAGAGAGAGAAACCACAGATACCTTCTTGTCTTCAGGTGGCCTCTGAATGCATGTACAGAGAGCGCTGATAAACTACAAAGCCATGTAATGTCTTTGTGGAAGGCGCAGCTATAGAGGAAAAGGGCCCCAGCAGCAGTATATATATTCCAGGAGGAGACGGTGGAGTGGTGAAAGGCAGCTGGTGGCAAAAGGTGGAGGGGGGTTAAAGATAAGCGGCACCGCAGGAATATCCGGGACCTATATTGCTGACTTTGGTGTTCCGTTTTAAAAATCATCAAATATTTGCAAATATCTGATGCGGACCTTAAAGTGGGGGGAAGTAGAAGGGATTAACATTTACAGGGCCCCTTGCTGAAAATAGCCTACAAGACTGGGGGAAATAAACAAATAAAACAATATATAAATGAAAACTGGGGGTAAAGCGCCTTGGACTTACGTATAGATGCACTATATCCCATCCTTATGAACTGGAACTACTCTACCCTTACTGTTGGAGCGTAAGCGCATTTACAGTTTATTGGCTCAGGGATCAGGGATCGGAAGAGATCAGCAGGAACGAATTTTACTGTTTTAGTGACCGGAAAGCGGGACAGAATAAAACAAAGGTTTTTTTTTTTTTTTGGTTTTTTTTTGTTTTGTTTTTCTCTTCTTTTTCCTGCCCGATGAACCTGAACACAATGTGATGAATTCTTGAATGTATCTTATATTTATACGTAACCGGAGAACTTTGGACTATATTATGTATTTTTCTTCCACCTTAGCAACTATATTTAAGTTTATATTTATGTACTAAGTTTTCAGATGGACTGTTGATTGCATCTTTTCTCGTGGAGGAGGACACCGCTTGTCGGATAGATACGTAATTGGATGAACTACGGATTATACAACGTATTCTCTTTCCACCTGAGCCGACGCTCAGATACAATATTCCCTGTTGTATCCCACTAAACTTCGTATAATATACCGCGACCAGGCTAGGTTTTTCGGCTCTCCAGAGGAGGTAGTGGAGTGGCTGGACGCTAAAGGAATAGGAATATGAAAGGCATCAGATTGGTTCAGGGGGGTACGGGGTAGGGGTGGGAAGGGGCCGAGTGTAAGAGGTGGGGGAAATGTTTGATTTCTACCGACCAGATAGGGGGGGGGGGGGGATAGAAAAAGAGGAGGGGGAGGGAAGGGGGGGGGGACGGTTGTCTTGGGAGGTCTAGCAGGGTTTAAGGCGAAGGAAAAGCAAGTGACAGGTCTGAATGAGTAGTATTATGACATGGAATGTACGGGGCCTTGGAGATAGGGTCAAGAGGGTAATGGTTTTTGATAATGTTACTAGACATCTTCTGGCTATAGTAGGATTAATGGAGACACATAGTACAAAATATAAGATAAATCTCTTAAATAAGAAATGGGCCCGGTATCAATATCACTCATGTTTTTCTACATACTCATCCGGAGTCAGTGTATACATTCATCACAAAGTAGATTACCTTCCATTTGACCAGAAAATAGACGAGAGGGGTAGATATGTATTCCTTCACTGTCAGTGGAATGGTATAGTATGTATCTTGGCTTTTGTGTATATACCCCCCCCCCCCTTTTTCCTTAGCGGTGATTCATAGACTGGTGGAGTATTAATGGGGGATCTCAATAATGTTATGAACAACGAGCTAGATAGACATTCTGTGATCCCAAAGGATAAACATGTGACTGGTCGACAATCACTGCTGGGGAAAATATCGCAGGAACTATCACTAATAGATGTATGGAGATATCTCTATCATGATAAACCAGGGTTTTCCTGTTTTAGTCGGGGAAATAAAATAATGTCCAGAATAGATTTGGCATTAGTTAGTTCAGAATTAATAAATAAGTTATCCAGCATGAGGTATGAAGCAAACAGTATCTCAGACCATTCCCCCATCAGCCTGTTGTTTAAGACAAACTTAAGACGAACAAGCCGTGAGTTTCAACTGAATCCACACTGGCTGAACTTAATTAAGGAAGATGATATTAGGGAGGATATAGAGGAGTTCTGGAAATATAATTTGGGGTCAGCAGGTTCAGGGTATATTTGGGATGCTTTTAAAACATTTATACGGGGCATTCTGGTAAGCAAAATTAAGGGTCTGAAAAGGGGATTTGCAAAACAGGAGAGAGAGCTGACAGATAGGATAAAAGAAATAGAAGCAGAACTTATGATCAAGAAAATCCCTGAACTGGTAAGCCAATTGGATCAGGCTAAAAGTGCACTGAGGAACTATCTGATGGATAAGGCACAACAAAAAGTGTTTTTTGAGGGGGAACGATATTTTAGGGAATCTGGGAAGTCGGGGAGATTGTTGTCCACACTTATCAGAATCAAAGGGGGGGTAATAGGATTGACAGTGTTGAGAGGAGAGATGGGGGGATGGCATCCAGCCAGGGAGAGAGAGAGCACGAATTTATTGAATATTATGGGGACCTCTACTCCTCGGAGGGAGGGGGGGGGGGCCTGGGGAATTCGGACTCTTTCTGGAGGGAGTACCGATCCCCAGACTCTCGGAGGAGGAGAGGGACTGGTTGAACGGCCCCATTGAATTGGAGGAACTATGGGAGACATTAAAAACTATTCAGGGGAATTCCAGTCCTGGGTTGGATGGCCTTCCGTTTGAGATATATAGAAGGTATGGACAGGTCATCCTTCCAGTGTTAGTGCAGGTTTTAAATGAGTCAATGGACAGGGGTGAGCTCCCGTCCTCCCTCTCGGAAGCTGTAATAAGTTTGATAGGCAAAAAGTGTAAGGACGAGAAAAAGGTGGACTCATATCGCCCCATCTCTCTCCTCAACACTGATTTTAAAATATGTGCTAAATTGCTTGCAAACCGCCTAAGAAAAGTTATTGAGAAGTTAATACACCCCGATCAATCAGGGTTTGTACCCAAACGTCAGGCTCAGACGAATATTCGACGGATATTACTGAACATGCAGATGGGTGGGGAGGGTGCCCATTCCATCCTGTCTCTGGACGCTGAGAAAGCGTTTGACAGGGTGGAATGGGCATACCTCTGGAAGGTTATGTACGAGTTTAACCTGGGAGAAAAATTCATCAGATGGGTACAGCTTCTATTTAATAATTCGAAAGTTAGGGTAAAAATCAATGGAGTAATATCAGAATCGATACCTCTGCAGAGGGGAACCCGTCAGGGGTGTCCACTCTCCCCATTATTGTTTGACATATTTGTTGAGCCGTTGGCTTGTAAGGTCCGAGCAGATGATAAAATTAGGGGGTTTGGGGGAAATGGTGCACTGGATAAGATATGCCTTTACGCTGATGATATTTTGTTTTTTGTGGAAGGGGGGGGGTACCAATGGTACTGTACCTGATGGAAATAGTAAATCAGTTTGGCCTTATTTCCGGCTTTAGGGTGAATTGGACAAAGTCGGTATTGCTCCCAATTGGCCAGGAAATTGGGCGGGAGGAAATTAATGTTAAAATTCTGAAACCTACGGAGTCGTTTGAATACCTGGGTATTAAAGTTAGTTCGAGGATACAGGAGTACCTAGAACTCAATATTGTACCTCTTTTAAAAAGGGTTAGGGAAAAAACAAGTACCTGGCAAAAATTGTTAATCCGACAAGTAGACCAAATCGCGATAATAAAGATGGTTCTGCTACCACAGATTTTGTATGTTATTTCCTCCTGCCCAGTTTGGATAGGGGACCACTTTTTCAATGCACTAGAAGGAGTGATAAATGACCTTATCTGGGGGAGAAAAAGGGTCAGGTTGAAACAAAAATATTTATGGCTAGATGAGGAAGATGGCGGCCTGTCCGTTCCATGTTTTCGGGGTTATTATTATGCATCCCAGCTTCAGTGGTTAATGATGGAGGATGACAGACTGCGTCGTTTTTTGGAAGGGGAATTAGGAGGTCTCCAATATAATATCATTAGCACTCTAGAAACTGGAGTGATAAAAATAAAGGGTAGGCAGTGCCCAATTAGTAATATGATACACTTTGTTTGGGTTAACGTTAAAAAATTATTAGGAATAAATCAATCACTAAAATTCTCCCCCATTTGGGGTAATCTAAATTTAAAAGAATTCTGGAAGTTTGAAGATTTTGTATTTTGGGATAAAAAGGGTATTAGGTTTGTGCCCCAGATGGTGGTGGAAGGTCAGTTGAAGACACCAGAGGAAATGGGTCTAAGTAAAGATAAAGATTGCCTCACATGGTTTAGATATGCCAGATTAAAACATGCATTTGACAAAACTGAGAATAGAGAATATTTTATCACGAAACACTCAGAGTTTGCTGAATTTTGTTATCAGGGAATTGGGAGTAAAGTATCAATCTCACAGATTTATAAAAGAATTAAGAAAGGGTTAGGGGGGTGATTAGATTTAATAGTGAAAAGAAATGGGCACAAGAGGTGGAACCCTTAACTTTGGACTGGAGAAATATCTATAAAAATGTAAAAAAGAGCACCATCTCCAGTAGTTTTCGACTGACGCAGTTTTTTATCCTCCATCGGACCTATATCACCCCTAGGGTTCTGAGTAAGATGTACAAAACAGGGGAGGTAAAATGTTGGAAGTGTGGAGAGGAGAGTGCCGAATTTGTGCATTTGATTTGGTTTTGTTCAATTGTACAGGGGTACTGGACTCAAGTCTTTCAGAACCACGGGAGAGAGATTGGGAAATCTGCACCTCTGGAGATCAGTATAGCAGTGCTGGGAGATACTGGAAGAATTGGGGTGGATAAAGTAAGCGAAAGGAAATGGGCAAAGGGGTTGATGTTGGCACGTGTTGTATTGGCTAGAGGATGGGGAGCGGACAGTCCGCCAAGTGTTGTAGAGTGGAAAAACCTATCTGAAAGGGTATATAGATATGAGAAAATTAGCCAGGTGAAAGAAGGGGAGAACTTAAGTGCTTGAAAAGAAGTTATGGAAAGGAAACGCCTTGAAGATACTCCCAAGACAACCAAGAGGGTGGCGGGGAGGGTTGGGGGAAAAGTTTTTTTTTATTTTTCTGGTTCTTTGTATTTATTGTGAAGCAAAAGTAAACTGGATGGGGGGGGGGGAGTGTCTTGGTACACCTTTGTAACTTACGATGGTGTATATTTGTATATTTGTAATGTCTACCCCCTATCTGCTTGTCTTTTGTCTTGTTTTATTGTGAAGAAGAAAATGATAAATAAATATAATTTAAAAAAAATCTTGAAATTTTTCAGAAAATTTCCAAAACCCACTTTTTAAGGACCAGTCCAGATCTGAAGTCACTTTGTGAGGCTTACATAATAGAAACCACCCATAAATGACCCCATTTTACAAACTACACCCTCAATTTATACAAAACAGATTTTACTAACTCCCTTTTTTTTAAAGGAAAATGTAGATTAAATTTCAGAATTTCACTTTTTGGGCAGATTTTCCATTGTAATCGATTTTTTTCCAGTAACAAAGCAAGGGTTAACAGCCAAACAAAACTCAGTATTTATTACCCTGATTCTGAAGTTTACAGAAACACCCTATATGTGGTGGTAAACTGTAGGAAGGAAAGGAACGCCATATGGTTTTTGGAAGGCAGATTTCACTGGGATAATTTTAAGTTGCCATGTCTCATTTAAAGACCTCCTGATGCACCCCTAGAGTAGAAACTCCAAAAAAGTGATCCCATTTTGGAAAATACACCCCTCAATGTATTCAAAACTGATCTTACAAACTTTGTTAACCCTTTAGGTGTTCCACAAGAATTAAAGGAAAATGTAGATAAAATTTCAGATTTTTACTTTTTTGGCAGATTTTCCATTTTAATCATTTTTTTCCAGTAACAAAGCAAGAGTTAACAGCCAAACAAAGCTCAGTATTTATTACCCTGATATTTTAGTTTACAGAAAAACCCCATATCTGGTGGTAAACTGCTGTATGGGCACACGGCAGGGCGCAGAAGGAAAGGAACGCCATATGGTTTTTGAAAGGTAGATTTCACTGGGATAATTTAAAGTTGCCATGTCACATTTGAAGACCCCCTGAAGCACCCCTAGAGTAGAAACTTCAAAAAAAGACCTTATTTTAAAAACTACTGTATAAGGTGGCAGTTTGAATGGTACTATTTTAGGGTACATATGATTTTTAGTTGCTCTATATTACACTTTTTGTGAGGCAAGGTAACAAATAATAGCTGTTTTGGCACAGTTTTTATATTTTTTTATTTACAATGTTCATCTGACAGGTTAGATCATGTGGTATTTTTATAGAGCAGGTTGTTACAGACATGACAATATCAAATTTTACTATTTCAGTTTTACATAATAAAGCATTTATGAAAAAAATGTTTTTTTTTTTTGTGTCTCCATATTCTGAAAGCCATATTTTTTTTTTTTTTTTGGGTGACTGTCTTATGCAGGGGCTAATTTTTTTCAGTATGAGATGACGGTTTGATCGGTACTATTTTAGGGTGCATATGTCTATTTGATCGCTTGGAATTACACTTTTTGTGATGTAAGGTGAGAAAAAAAATAGCATTTTTTGCTTAGATTTGTTTTTTTACGGCGTTCACCTGAGGTGGTAGATTATGTCACATTTTCATAGACCACATAAATACGGACGCGGCGATACCTAATATGTCTGTTTTTTATTTATTTTTATTTTTTTAACACTATTTTATGGTGAGGGGCCTTTTTTTATTTTTTTTTACTTGAAACTTTAATTTTATTATTAAAAAAAACTAATTTTTTACTTTTTATATTTGTGCCACTGTGGGACTTCACCTTTTCAGGGTTTGATCCCTGTTTCAATTCAGTACAATACATTATGTATTGTACTAATCTGAACTGTCAGCATCTTACACAGTAAGACCCGTTTCACATGAGCGAGAATTATGCACGGGTGCAAGGCGTGATGTGAACACATTGTGCCCGCACAGAATCTGGACCCATTCATTTAAATTGTCTGTGTACATGAGCGGTGGTTTTCACGCATCACTTTTGCATTACGTGAAAATTGCAGCATGTTCTATATTCTGCTTTTTTAACGCAGACCTGGCCCCATAGAACTGAATGGGGCTTCAGTGAAAAACGCATTGCATCCACAAGCAAGTGCGGATGCAAGGCATTTTTCACTGATTGTTGCTAAGAGATGTATTTTGTAAACCTTCAGTTTTTTATCACGGCGTGAAAAAAGGATCAAAACGCATTGCACCCACGCGGAAAATATGAATGTAACGGACCATTTCAGCAGACAAGGGGTTAAAATCCGTTTAGGCGATATGCCCCTTTCTGAGAGACAGGCACAGCTACTGCAGAACACCAAACTCCCGAACTGGATACAAAATAGCACTCCAAACTGGAACCTCACGAATAGCTGCCAGCAGCCGAACAGGAATAGCATACAATCAGCTTACACTCCTGGCAATCAGTCTCTAACAGCATACAGGGAATCCCCCCAATAACGAGACAAGGCTCCGTGTTGAGGGTCAAGCAGTGGTCTGACTGTACTTCAGATACAGCCTCTTTTATTCATAAAAAACAAACATAGTACTGCCCACAGGGTTTTGAAATCCAACCAATCAATATCTTACAACACACAATGCAAGTACAGCAACTAATCGTTCACGCCCCCTAGAGGACCAGAAGGGAGACTGCGACACAGAACAGATACAACACATCCCCACAATGCATCATGGGTTCCTCCTCTCTGTCCCAGAGACAACCGAGGGCAATCCAATTATCTCTCAGGACAAAGGGAAGATCGCCAATACACATGTGGAGACAACAGTACAGACATCACCATTTAAACACACAATGGGACAATGGGACAATAGAACCACACCCAGCATATTCCTCCCAAGCTGACAAGTTACACTTATTATAAATTGTTACAACTTTGTGAGGTTACATTGTCCATACATATAACTTACATCAATTTAAACAGTATAACTTGGGGACAAACCTATCCAAAATTCACTTGAATAGGTTCAGGGGTTTAAAAGTTAGCAAAAGTATCTCAAAGGGCCGTAATCCTGGGGCAGGAGGCTGGCAAACAGCCCCCTCCAAACCACCGTGGCAAGGTTGGTTTTGCCACAAATCTCCCCCCCCCCCCCAGGGAAGACTAACCAGATACCTGACCTCACGCCGGTCGGTACCTGAGTTAGTCTGGCAGCCCACCCACAACCCAAAACTGGACCTGTTGAATTTTGGGGCCTGGCTCTGTTCTGTAGGTCCCCAGCTGTTGAGTGTGCATCTGCTACTCCTTGCTTTGTGGTTCTCCAGCTTGGAGCTGTAGGTACTTGGTGGGCAGAGGCCGACTGCGCTCTGCCCAGATGCCAGCTCTTCCGCTGGGGTGAGGGGGGTACAAGCCAGTCCTGTAACAAGGGGGTCGGTGGAGCAGAGGCTAGCGGCTCCCTGCCCTGATGCCAGCTCTTCCGCTGGGAAGGGATCAGTGGGTATTGCAGGCTCATCCCCTGCCCCCAGAACTCGTTTGGGAAGTAGCTGGGAAGGGGAGGGCTCGCTTACCTCCTCCTCCTGGTATCCCTGCGGAGATGGCTGGAGATCTGGTTGTTTGAGGGGGAGACCGACTGTCTCCTCTTTGGCTAAACAGCCCTGTTGCTGGGGGACAGGACCGACTGTCCCTACCCCCTGTGCTGTGAGTGCAGAGACCACGGTCCCATCTGCACAGTTGTGGGGCTTACTGTCTCCCCCTGGTGCGTTAAGCTGCCGCTGGGGAGAGGGGGTAACGAGCTCCTCTCCCATACATACTTCCAGCTTCTGGGTAGGGCGACCGACCTCCTCCGCTCCCAATACAGTGTCCTGCTGCTGGGGAAAGGAGACTGGGCTCTCTATTCCCTGTAGGACATTCTGCCGCTGGGGGACAGGACCGACTGTCTCTGCCCCCTGTAACTCCGCCTGCCGCTGGGGAATGGAGACTGGGCTCCCAATTCCCAAAAAATCATGCTGCTGCTGGGGGGCAGGAACAACTACCTCTGCCCCCTGTAACTCAGCCTGCCGCTGGGGAGGGAGGACGTTGCTCTCCTCTCCCTGCATTTCACACTGCCGCTGGGGAATGGAGACTGGGCTCCCTCTGTCCCGCAACTGCAACTTCCGATGGAGGTCCACCCAACGTGGCAGCTGACCGTCACCTTCTGCCCGGTATAGTAGGGTCTTGAACACTAGACTCCTCACGAACTTCACGTATTTCTCAGCTGGATTGGGTCCGAAGAAGTTCAGCCGCAACCACATCATACGGTCAAATTCCTCAACAGAGTATCTGTACTCCACTGCTGGTTCCATCCTGGTGCTTTTAGGGTCGCTGTACTGAGACATGCGTTGCCCTTAAGTTGTAAAATCCAAAGAAATGGTGTCTCCTGTAGCTGTCCTTCTGGCTGTAGGAATGATCTCACTGCTTGCCACCAATGTAACAGACCGTTTCAGTAGACAAGGGGTTAAGATCCGTTTAGGCGATATGCCCCTTTCTGAGAGACAGGCACAGCTACTGCAGAACACCAAACTCCCGAACTGGATACAAAATAGCACTCCAAACTGGAACCTCGCGAATAGCTGCTAGCACGCGAACAGGAAAAGCGCACAGTCAGCTTACACTCCTGACAATCAGTCTCTAACAGCATACAGGGAATCCCCCCAATAACGAGACAAGGCTCCGTGTTGAGGGTCAAGCAGTGGTCTGACTGTACTTCAGATACAGCCTCTTTTATTCATAAAAAACAAACATAGTACTGCCCACAGGGTTTTGAAATCCAACCAATCAATATCTTACAACACACACAATGCAAGTACAGCAACCAATCGTTCACGCCCCCTAGAGGACCAGAAGGGAGACTGCGACACAGAACAGATACAACACATCCCCACAATGCATCATGGGTTCCTCCTCTCTGTCCCAGAGACAACCGAGGGCAATCCAATTATCTCTCAGGACAAAGGGGAGATCGCCAATACACATGTGGAGACAACAGGACAGACATCACCATTTAAACACACAATGGGACAATGGGATAATAGAACCACACCCAGCATATTCCTCCCAAGCTGACAAGTTACACTTATTATAAATTGTTACAACTTTGTGAGGTTACATTGTCCATACATATAACTTACATCAATTTAAACAGTATAACTTGGGGACAAACCTATCCAAAATTCACTTGAATAGGTTCAGGGGTTTAAAAGTTAGCAAAAGTATCTCAAAGGGCCGTAATCCTGGTGCAGGAGGCTGGCAAACAGCCCCCTCCAAACCACCGTGGCGAGGTTGGTTTCGCCACAATGAACAACTGAATGTAATCGCAGACAAAACTGACTGAACTTGCTTGCAAAATGGTGCAAGTTTCACTGAACACATCTGGAGCTAATCCGTCACGCTTGTGTGAAAGAGGCCTAAGATGCTTACAGTTGCCTAGGAGACCCAGCCCACAGCCTGGATCTCCTGGGCTTCCATAGCTGGCAGGCTCCAATGCCTGTGGAAGGCATCAGGTCTGCCATGGCAACTATCAGCCCCCTGTCAGCGCAGCCCGGGGGGGCGATGGAATCAGAGAGAGCCCCCTCCCTCTGTAAACCCCGCTGACCGCTGCACGTGAAAGGGTTAAGCTGCCATCATCACAGCATACAGGGATACCAGTGGATGCAGCAGGGGCCCAGCTATCAGTAACAGCAGCCCCTTTACCCGCCCGATCATATCACGTTCATGCATGTGAGGAGGCGGCAAGAAGCCGCATTCCCTCATGTACCTGTATGTGATAATGCATGAAGGGGTTAAAGGGATTCATGTCTACAGTATTAAAAAATAATTTCTGTTCTTTCCATTTGACAGAACAGAGCTATTTACAATTTTAATGTGTAGCTTTTTATGTTTATTCTCAGTCCATTTTTGAAAGTTCTTTTTGTTTGTATTGTTTTCAGAGCACAGTGTATGAGTTGGTTTTGTGGCAAGGAGTAAGAGGAGCATCAGGAGCAATAGACAAAGGGAAGAAATTACAGCTTCCTTCTGCTGAGGTTGATGAGCCCTTACTGCTGGAGAAGGCATGTGGGTCACAGGGAGATGCAGGAGTTGCTATGTCAAGCTGTACCACTACATTAATGCCCCGGTTTTTCCAGGCCACTTTTTCCAGTTTTTTTCCGGTTTTTCCAGGCCACTTTATAGTGATGCACCATGTGTTGACGCTAACGTCTTCCAGAAACTTGATAAAAAAAATCCCACACTGCCAAGTATGGCATTTGACTGACTACCGCTGCCCTTATGAACCCTTGCACCACTAGTTGTTTCCCAACAGGCAGGCTCTTGAATGGCAGACAGTCTACCCCGGGCTCATTTGGCTCCAGATCTCCCACTGCTTCCACCCTGCTGCTGTCCCATGGGCCTGCTGCAAGCCTCAACCCCTGATGATGATGATTATGTCCCCTCTTCACTAAGATCCCATGTGCAATTGGCTACATTAGCACTACTGTCTGTTTGTCAGTTATGTCACCCTCACCAGTCTGATGGCAATGTCCCTCACCACGCGCAACATTTGCTCCCAACTGACTGTCATTATCGCTAGTTGCACACCTAAGGGAGGATGTAGACCTCTCCTCCAAGTCTGTGCTGGCCTGAACAGCAAAAGAAAGAGGCAGTTGCAGGACATGTGACAGCACAGAGGTTGTTTATGGGTCATGGGGAACTAAGTGTGGTGTCAGAGAAACCCACCGATTCCTGGCTGTATTTTCTCACCTGAAATAATGTTGAAGAGCAAGTCACCCATTCCAGTACATCTGGATTGTTGGCCTTTTTCTGCTGCTGCTATCACCACCCCTTCTTCTGCCGGATACAGCAAAATTTTTACCACTGCCTGTTTTTTTTTGCGGGCCCAGACAACTGTCTTTTGGTCATAGTGTACAGTAACTGAACGCAAGTATGAATGGCGCAGCAAATGTACTAGATAAGTGTGCCTATATATGAGACCACCTATTGACAATGAGTCTGATGCAGAGTAAGTCTCTGTATACGTGAACAGATTACTCATTAAAGGCGCAGCAGATGAACTAGATAAATGCGCCTATATATTAAACACCTGTTGACAATGAGTCTTATGCACAGTAAGTCTATGTACATATAACAGAACAGATTAAGTATAAATGGTGCAGCAGATTAACTAAATTAACGTGCCTATAAATGAAACCGCCAGTTAACAATGAGTCTGATGCAAACTAAGGCCTCTTGCACACAAACGTGTGCGCTCCATGGCCATATTGCAGACCTCATTTGCGGATCTGCAATACACAGGCACAGTTCCGTGTGCATTCCGCATTAAATCCGGAGATGCGGAATGGTGCGGAACAGAAGCACAGAACGGAAACCTACGGAAGCACTTCGGAGTGCTTCCATGGGATTTCATCCCGTACTTCCGTTCTGCAAAAAGATAGAACATGTCCTATCTTTTTGCTCAACGACCGGATCGCAGATCCATTAAAGTGAATATGTCCACAATCAGCTACGTCTGCCCCACGGTGGGTGCTCGTTCATTGCGGCCTGCAATTTGTGGGCCGCAGCACAGCCATGGGGCGCACACATTCGTGTGCAAGAGGCCTAAGTCTATGTATAACTGAAAATATGAATTATTAACCCCTTATAAACCGGGCTCATTTTCACCTTAAGGACCAGGCCATTTTTTTCAAATCTGACCAGTGTCAATTTATGTGTGAATAACTTTAAAACGCTTTTACTTATCCAGGCCATTCTGAGAAAGTTTTTTCGTCACACATTGTACTTCATAACACTGGTAAAATGGAGTAAAAAAAATCATTTTTATTTATAAAAAAAATAAAAAATTTACCAAAAATTTTAAAAAATTAGTTTCAATTTCTCTACTTCTATAATACATAGTAATGCCTCAAAAAATAGTTATTACTTTAGATTCCCTATATGTATACTTCATGTTTGGATCATTTTAGAAGTTTAGAAGCAAATCTTGACATTTTTCAGAAATTTTCCAAAACCCACTTTTTACGGACCGGTTCAGGTCTGAAGTCACTTTGTGAGGCTTACATAATAAAAAAACACCTAAACATGACCCCATTTTAGAAACTACACCCCTCAAGTTATTCAAAACTGATTTTACAAGCTTTGTTAACCCTTTAGGTCAGGCATCCTCAAACTGCGGCCCTCCGGCTGTTGTAAAACTACAACTCCCAAAATGCCCTGCTGTAGGCTGATACCTGTAGGCTGTTCAGGCATGTTGGGAGTTGTAGTTTTGCAACAGCTGGAAGGCCGCAGTTTGAGGATGCCTGCTTTAGGTGTTCCACAAGAGTTATTGGCAAATGGAGATGAAATATCAGAATTTCCATTTTTTGGCAAATTTTCAATTTTTATAAATTTTTTCCAGTAACAAAGCAAGGGTTAACAGCCAAACAAAACTCAATATTTATTGCCCTGATTCTGTAGTTTATATAAACACCCCATATGTGGTCGTAAACTGCTGTATGACCAAACGGCAGGGTGCAGAAGGAAAGGAACACCATATGGTTTCTGGAAGGCAGATTTTGATGGCCGTTTTTTTTTACACCATGTCCCATTTAAAGAACCCCTGATGCACCCCTAGAGTAGAAATTCCATAAAAGTGATCACATCTAAGAAACTACACCCCTCAAGGTATTCAAAACTGATTGTACAAGCTTTATTAACCCTTTAGGCGTTCCATAAAATTTAATGAAAAATGGAGATAACATTTCAGAATTTCACTTTTTGGGAAGATTTTCCATTTTAATAACTTTTTTCCAGTAACAAAGCAAGGGTTAACAGCCAAACAAAACTCAACATTTATTACTCTGATTCTGCAGTCTACCGAAACGCCCAATATGTGGTCGTAAACTGCTGTATGACCAAACGGCAGGGCACAGAAGGAAAGGCACACCATATGGTTTCTGGAAGGCAGATTTTGATGGCCTTTTTTTTTACACTATGTCCCATTTGAAGAACCCCTGATGCATCCCTAGAGTAGAAATTCCATAAAAGTGGTCACATCTGAGAAACTACACCCCTCAAGGTATTCAAAACTGATTTTACAAGCTTTATTAACCCTTTAGGCGTTTCATAAGATTTAATGGAAATGGAGATAACATTTCAGAATTTCACTTTTTGGGAAGATTTTCCATTTTAACAAAAAAAAATTCCAGTAACAAAGCAAGGGTTAACAACCAAACAAAACTCAACATTTATTGCTCTGGTTATGCAGTTTACAGAAACACCCCATATATGGTCGTAAACTGCTGTACGGGCACACAGCAGGGTGCAGAAGGAAAGGAACGCCATTTGGTTTTTGGGAGGCAGATTTTGCTGGATTGGTTTTTAGACACCATGTCCCATTTGAAGCCCCCTGATGCACCCCTAGAGTAGAAACTCCCAAAAAGTGACCCCATTTTGCAAACTACGGGATAAGGTGGCAATTTTGTTGGTACTATTTTAGGGTACATATGATTTTTGGTTGCTCTATATTACACTTTTTGTGAGGCAAAGTAAAAAAATATAGAATTTCTGAAATTTCATCTCCATTTGCCATAAACTCTTGTGAAATACTTAAAGGGTTAGCAAAGTTTGTAAAATCAGTTTTGAATACCTTGAGGGGTGTAGTTTCTTAAATGGGGTCACTTTTTGGAGTTTCTACTCTAGGGGTGCATAAGGGGGGCTTCAAATGGGACATGGTGTCAAAAAAACAGTCCAGCAAGAACTGCCTTCCAAAAACCATATGGTGTTCCTTTCCTTCTGCGCCTTGCTGTGTGGCCATACAGCAGTTTACGACCAGATATGGTGCATTTCTGTAAACTACAGAATCAGGGCAATAAATAATGAGTTTTGTTTGGCTGTTAACCCTTGCTTTGTTACGGGGAAATAATTGATTAAAATGGAAAATTTGCCAAAAATTGCTGTTTCGGAACCATTTTTATTTTTTATTATTTACAACGTTCATCTGACAGGTTAGATCATGTGCTATTTTTATAGAGCAGGTTCTTACGGATGTAGCGATACCTAATATGTAAACCTTATTTTTATTTATTTAGGTTTTACACAATAATATAATTTTTGAAACAAAAAAAAAATCATGTTTTAGTGTCTCCATAGTCGGAGAGCCATAGTTTTTTAAGTTTTTATTTTTTTAACGGTGTTCACCTCAGGGTTTAGATCATGTGGTATTTTTATAGAGGCGATACCTAATATGTCTACTTTTTTTATTTAAAAAAAAAAAGCATTTTTGAAACAAAAAAATTATGTTTTAGTCTAAGAGCCATAGTTAATTTTTTTATTTTTTGGGTCATTGTCTCATGTAGGGGAAATTTTTTTGATCAATTTTATTACCTTTTTGGGAAGTAAGGTGAGCAAAATTTCAATTTCATGATAGTTTTTATTACATTTTTTTATAGAGTTTACTGTGCGGGGAAAGTAACATGACCGTTTAATAGATCAGGTCGTTAGGGACGTTATCAGTGATAAATGTGTTAAACGGCTGACATCTGTGTGATGATGTCAGACGTTTCAAGCAGAGTGTCAGCAATTTGCTGACACTCTGCTTTACAAACTCAGCCATCCTGAAAATGAGAGCGAGGATGGGCGGATGATCGCGCACACGCCCTCCTGCCTGCACTGCTGCACCGCTCGCACTGCTCGCAACCTCCCCCCCCCCCCCCCCCGCTGCGCCAACCGGCACATTATAAAGAGTGCTGCAGGGGGGTTAAACATAAAAAAAGGCATTTTGAAGTTTCTGATCCCCACGGTCACGGACCGTGGGGATCAGGAACTTCCAAAAGTGCATAAATAGCTAATATGGGGGGGTCACCACCCTCGGCATTGACCCAGGGTGCCTGTTAATTGATTTCAGAAGCACGGCAGTGATCGGAAATACACAGAGCGTACCTGTCCTTAAGTAACGGGACATCAGGGCGTACAGGTATGCCCTGTGTCCTCAAGAGGTTAAAGGTGCAGCAGAGATTACATCATTAGGGAACGGATGCTGAAGACTGAGATACCTCAAATGAAGTGGCCTGCACTTTCTCCAGACCTGAATCCTATTGAAAACCTATGGGATCAGCAGAGTCGCAGTGTAGAGGCTCATTACTCTGTACCCCAGAACCTCAATGACCTGAGTGGAATGCCATGCTTCAACAGACAATAAGTGGACTTGTGAACAGTATGAGACATTGTTGTCAAGCTGTAATTGATGTTTAAGGTCACAAGACGAGTTTTTGAGACATTTACATTTTTTGTGGGGGTATACCCACCACTGTTGTTGGCTTTTGTTTCAATAAATTGTTTGAGATGAGGAAATCACCATTTCATGCTTCTACTTAACCACCTTAGGACCGCCGTACGCAGGATTGCGTCCTGCCGGCGGTCCTGCTCTTCTGGGTGGACGCATATACGCGTCCTCCCGCGAGAGCCGAGATTTCCTGTGAACGCGCGCGCACAGGCGCGCGCGCTCACAGGAACGGAAGGTAAGCGAGTGGATCTCCAGCATGCCAGCGGCGATCGCTCGCTGGCAGGCTGAAGATCCGACTTTTTTAACCCCTAACAGGTATATTAGACGCTGTTTTCATAACAGCGTCTAATATACCTCCTACCTGGTCCTCTGGTGGTCCCTTTTGTTAGGATCGACCACCAGAGGACTCAGGTAGGTAAGTACAGTAGCACCAAACACCACACTACACTACACCCCCCCCCGTCACTTATTAACCCCTTATAAACCCCTGATCACCCATGATCACCCCATATAAACTCCCTGATCACCCCCCTGTCATTGATCACCGCCCTGTCATTGATCACCCCCCTGTCAGGCTCCGTTCAGACGTCCGTATGATTTTTACGGATCCACGGATACATGGATCGGATCCGCAAAAAGCATACGGACGTCTGAATGGAGCCTTACAGGGGGGTGATCAATGACAGGCGGTTGATCACCCATATACACTCCCTGATCACCCCCTGTCATTGATCACCCCCCTGTCATTGATCACTCCCCTGTAAGGCTCCATTCAGACGTCCGCATGATTTTTACGGATCCATGGATACATGGATCGGATCCGCAAAACACATGCGGACGTCTGAATGGAGCCTTACAGGGGGTGATCAATGACAGGCGGGTGATCACCCATATACACTCCCTGATCACCCCCCTGTCATTGATAACCCCCCTGTAAGGCTCCATTCAGACGTCCGCATGCGTTTTGTGGATCCGATCCATGTATCCATGGATCCGTAAAAAATCATGCGGATGTCTGAATGGAGCCTTACAGGGGGGGTGATCAGTGACAGGGGGGTGATCACCCTGATTACCCTGATCACCCCCTGTCATTGATAACCCCCCTGTAAGGCTCCATTCAGACGTCCGCATGCGTTCTGTGGATCCGATCCATGTATCCATGGATCCGTAAAAAATCATGCGGATGTCTGAATGGAGCCTTACAGGGGGGGTGATCAGTGACAGGGGGGTGATCACCCTGATTACCCTGATCACCCCCTGTCATTGATAACCCCCCTGTAAGGCTCCATTCAGACGTCCGCATGCGTTCTGTGGATCCGATCCATGTATCCATGGATCCGTAAAAAATCATGCGGATGTCTGAATGGAGCCTTACAGGGGGGGTGATCAGTGACAGGGGGGTGATCACCCTGATTACCCTGATCACCCCCTGTCATTGATAACCCCCCTGTAAGGCTCCATTCAGACGTCCGCATGCGTTTTGTGGATCCGATCCATGTATCCATGGATCCGTAAAAAATCATGCGGATGTCTGAATGGAGCCTTACAGGGGGGGTGATCAGTGACAGGGGGGTGATCACCCTGATTACCCTGATCACCCCCTGTCATTGATAACCCCCCTGTAAGGCTCCATTCAGACGTCCGCATGCGTTCTGTGGATCCGATCCATGTATCCATGTATCCGTAAAAAATCATGCGGATGTCTGAATGGAGCCTTACAGGGGGGGTGATCAGTGACAGGGGGGTGATCACCCTGATTACCCTGATCACCCCCTGTCATTGATAACCCCCCTGTAAGGCTCCATTCAGACGTCCGCATGCGTTCTGTGGATCCGATCCATGTATCCATGGATCCGTAAAAAATCATGCGGATGTCTGAATGGAGCCTTACAGGGAGGTGATCAATGACAGGGGGGTGATCAGGGAGTCTATATGGGTGATCACCCCCCTGTCATTGATCACCCCCCCCCCCCCCCCCTGGTAAGGCTCCATTTAGACATTTTTTTTGGCACAAGTTAGCGGAAATTTTTTGTTTGTTTTTGTTTTTTCTTACTAAGTCTCATATTCTACTAACTTGTGTCAAAAAATAAAATCTCACATGGACGCACCATACCCCTCACGGAATCCAAATGCGTAAACATTTTTAGACATTTATATTCCAGACTTCTTCTCACGCTTTAGGGCCCCTAAAAAGCCAGGGCAGTATAAATACCCCACATGTGACCCCATTTCGGAAAGAAGACACCCCAAGGTATTCCGTGAGGGGCATATTGAGTCCATGAAAGATTGAAATTTTTGTCCTAAGTTAGCGGAAAGTGAGACTTTGTGAGAAAAAAACAAAAAAAAATCAATATCCGCTAACTTATGCAAAAAAATAAAAAATTCTAGGAACTCGCCATGCCCCTCATTGAATACCTTGGGGTGTCTTCTTTCCAAAGTGGGGTCACATGTGGGGTATTTAAACTGCCCTGGCTTTTTAGGGGCCCGAAAGTGTGAGAAGAAGTCTGGGATCCAAATGTCTAAAAATGCCCTCCTAAAAGGAATTTGGGCCCCTTTGCGCATCTAGGCTGCAAAAAAGTGTCACACATGTGGTATCGCCGTACTCAGGAGAAGTTGGGCAATGTGTTTTGGGATGTCATTTTACATATACCCATGCTGGGTGAGAAAAATATCTTGGTCAAATGCCAACTTTGTATAAAAAAATGGGAAAAGTTGTCTTTTGCCAAGATATTTCTCTCACCCAGCATGGGTATATGTAAAATGACCCCCCAAAACACATTGCCCAACTTCTCCTGAGTACGGCGATACCACATGTGTGACACTTTTTTGCAGCCAAGGTGGGCAAAGGGGCACCTTTCGGATTTCGCAGGCCATTTTTTACACATTTTGATTGCAAGGTACTTCTTACACATTTGGGCCCCTAAATTGCCAGGGCAGTATAACTACGCCACAAGTGACCCCATTTTGGAAAGAAGACACCCCAAGGTATTCCGTGAGGGGCACGGCGAGTTCCTAGAATTTTTTATTTTTTGTCACAAGTTAGCGGAAAATGATGATTTTTCTTTTTTTTTCTTTTTTCCTTACAAAGTCTCATATTCCACTAACTTGCGACAAAAAATAAAAAATTCTAGGAACTCGCCATGCCCCTCACGGAATACCTTGGGGTGTCTTCTTTCCAAAATGGGGTCACTTGTGGGGTAGTTATACTGCCCTGGCAATTTAGGGGCCCAAATGTGTGAGAAGAACTTTGCAATCAAAATGTGTAAAAAATGCCCTGCAAAATCCGAAAGGTGCACTTTGGAATATGTGCCCCTTTGCCCACCTTGGCAGCAAAAAAGTGTGACACATCTGGTATCGCCGTACTCAGGAGAAGTTGGGCAATGTGTTTTGGGGTGTCATCTTACATATACCCATGCTGGGTGAGAAAAATATCTTGGTCAAATGCCAACTTTGTATAAAAAAATAGGAAAAGTTGTCTTTTGCCAAGATATTTCTCTCACCCAGCATGGGTATATGTAAAATGACACCCCAAAACACATTCCCCAACTTCTCCTGAGTACGGCGATACCACATGTGTGACACTTTTTTGATGCCAAGGTGGGCAAAGGGGCACATATTCCAAAGTGCACCTTTCGGATTTCACCGGTCATTTTTTACAGATTTTGATTGCAAAGTACTTCTCAAACATTTGGGCCCCTAAATTGCCAGGGCAGTATAACTACGCCACAAGTGACCCCATTTTGGAAAGAAGACACCCCAAGGTATTCCGTGAGGGGCATGGCGAGTTCCTAGAATTTTTTATTTTTTGTCACAAGTTAGCGGAAAATGATGATTTTTTTTTTTCTCTTTTTTCCTTACAAAGTCTCATATTCCACTAACTTGCGACAAAAAATAAAAAATTCTAGGAACTCGCCATGCCCCTCACGGAATACCTTGGGGTGTCTTCTTTCCAAAATGGGGTCACTTGTGGCGTAGTTATACTGCCCTGGCAATTTAGGGGCCCAAATGTGTGAGAAGTACCTTGCAATCAAAATGTGTAAAAAATGGCCTGCAAAATCTGAAAGGTGCACTTTGGAATATGTGCCCCTTTGCCCACCTTGGCAGCAAAAAAGTGTGACACATCTGGTATCGCCGTACTCAGGAGAAGTTGGGCAATGTGTTTTGGGGTGTCATCTTACATATACCCATGCTGGGTGAGAAAAATATCTTGGTCAAATGCCAACTTTGTATAAAAAAATGGGAAATGTTGTCTTTTGCCAAGATATTTCTCTCACCCAGCATGGGTATATGTAAAATGACACCCCAAAACACATTCCCCAACTTCTCCTGAGTACGGCGATACCAGATGTGTGACACTTTTTTGATGCCAAGGTGGGCAAAGGGGCACATATTCCAAAGTGCACCTTTCGGATTTCACCGGTCATTTTTTACAGATTTTGATTGCAAAGTACTTCTCAAACATTTGGGCCCCTAAATTGCCAGGGCAGTATAACTACGCCACAAGTGACCCCATTTTGGAAAGAAGACACCCCAAGGTATTCCGTGAGGGGCATGGCGAGTTCCTAGAATTTTTTATTTTTTGTCGCAAGTTAGTGGAATATGAGACTTTGTAAGGAAAAAAGAGAAAAAAAAAAATCATCATTTTCCGCTAACTTGTGACAAAAAATAAAAAATTCTAGGAACTCGCCATGCCCCTCACGGAATACCTTGGGGTGTCTTCTTTCCAAAATGGGGTCACTTGTGGCGTAGTTATACTGCCCTGGCAATTTAGGGGCCCAAATGTGTGAGAAGTACCTTGCAATCAAAATGTGTAAAAAATGGTCTGCAAAATCTGAAAGGTGCACTTTGGAATATGTGCCCCTTTGCCCACCTTGGCAGCAAAAAAGTGTGACACATCTGGTATCGCCGTACTCAGGAGAAGTTGGGGAATGTGTTTTGGGGTGTCATTTTACATATACCCATGCTGGATGAGAGAAATATCTTGGCAAAAGACAACTTTTCCCATTTTTTTATACAAAGTTGGCATTTGACCAAGATATTTTTCTCACCCAGCATGGGTATATGTAAAATGACACCCCAAAACATATTCCCCAACTTCTCCTGAGTACGGCGATACCAGATGTGTGACACTTTTTTGCTGCCAAGGTGGGCAAAGGGGCACATATTCCAAAGTGCACCTTTTGGATTTCACCGGTCATTTTTTACACATTTTGATTGCAAAGTTCTTCTCACACATTTGGGCCCCTAAATTGCCAGGGCAGTATAACTACCCCACAAGTGACCCCATTTTGGAAAGAAGACACCCCAAGGTATTCCGTGAGGGGCATGGCGAGTTCCTAGAATTTTTTATTTTTTGTCGCAAGTTAGTGGAATATGAGACTTTGTAAGAAAAAAATAAATAAATAAAATCATCATCATTTTCCGCTAACTTGTGACAAAAAATAAAAAGTTCTATGAACTCACTATGCCCATCAGCGAATACCTTAGGGTGTCTACTTTCCGAAATGGGGTCATTTGTGGGGTTTTTCTACTGCCTGGGCATTGTAGAACCTCAGGAATCATGACAGGTGCTCAGAAAGTCAGAGCTGTTTCAAAAAGCGGAAATTCACATTTTTGTACCATAGTTTGTAAATGCTATAACTTTTACCCAAACCATTTTTTTTTTTTGCCCAAACATTTTTTTTTTATCAAAGACATGTAGAACAATAAATTTGGCGAAAAATTTATATATGGATGTCGTTTTTTTTGCAAAATTTTACAGCTGAAAGTGAAAAATGTCATTTTTTTGCAAAAAAATCGTTACATTTTGATTAATAACAAAAAAAGTAAAAATGTCAGCAGCAATAAAATACCACCAAATGAAAGCTCCATTAGTGAGAAGAAAAGGAGGTAAAATTCATTTGGGTGGTAAGTTGCATGACCGAGCGATAAACGGTGAAAGGAGTGTAGTGCCGAAGTGTAAAAAGTGCTCTGGTCATGAAGGGTTTTTCACCTAGCGGGGTTGAAGTGGTTAAATACCCTGTTTTCATGATATAATATCACTGTAGTGTGAACTTTTTAAGTTTTCCATAAATTTCACCCGAAAGACAAATATCACTGACTTTTCGTGAGTACTGTACGCCCTACTTACACAAATCACTGCAAAAAAATGCACCAAAATGATACGCAACTGACAATACTAGCTAATTCCTCAAGCCGATGTTAAAAGCTGAGAACTTGTGACACAGAAGCTACTGGGTGCAAAAAAAACGTTACCAACATAATGAAATGGCACATTCCATACACATAAAGACACTGTAGCGGAGCAATTCCTCCACATGCGGTCCGCAGATAACGGCAATCACCATCAAAAAATGCATACAATGGCGGATGCCGGGGCGGATCGCATGCACCACAAGGACATCTTGCACCTGGTAGCTTCTGTGTCACATGGTCTTTTGTGGGTGCGGCTCACAGCTTTATCCTACCTCACAGTGCATTGGTGATACCACTATGGAGGCATGTGAGAGTCTGGCTGTGAGTTGGTTTCTAGCACTGTTAAGACCCTGTTAACACACCAAGGATAGTTGAGTGGTAGGACTCCATGCTTGCTGAGACATCATGATGTGGTGCAAGAGGGACTCCGATATGTTCCTGACTGGAAGATATTGGCAAAGTTCTCAGCTTTTAACATCGGCCTGAGGAATTAGCTAGTATTGTCAGTTGCGTATGAGTTTGGTGCATTTTTTGCAGTGATTTGTGTATGTATATATTTTTTAATCTGAACAATGTATAATTTTGTGTAAGATGTCCTTGTGGTGCATGCGGTCCACTCTGGCATCCTCAATTTTATGCATTTTTTGCTGGGGATTGCCGTTATCTGCAGACTGCGTGCGGGGGAATTGCTACCCCGGTTATAGACACGCTTCAGTGTCTGGGTTTGGAGCATTTTCACCCGTTTAGGCCAAAACTTTCAGTGAGTTTTTGTCTGTATGCCCTACTTTCATGATATAATATCACTGTAGCGTGAACTTTTTACGTTTTCCATAGAATTCACCCGAAAGCCAAATATCACTAACTTTTCGTGATTAGTGTATGTCAATAAAGGCTTCATGCACATGGCCATTTCTGTACTTTGATATCTAGACAACAGATCCAAAAAATACGGATACCTTCCATGTGCATTCCACATTTTTTCACTTCTATCAATAGAAAGGACTGTTCAGTCCGCAATACAGACAAGAAAAGAACATGTTTTATAATTTGCAGAATGGCCACACGGATCCGCTAAAAACACGACCATAGAAATGAATGGGTCAGTATTTTATATAAAAATATAGGATAGCACAAAGATTTAAAAAAATGGTCACATGCATGAAGCCTAGAATTAAAGAGGTTGTCCAGCTTTTAGATATTAATGACGCGCACAGACGGTTAACTTTTTAATAAAAGTAGACCATAGCATTTATTGTTCGAGACTCCATTTAGCCTCATTAAAGATAAACTGTCACCACAAAAAAATTGTGCAATCTGCAGGCAGAAGGCTATGGGGCAGGAAAAGCTGAGCAGATTGATATATAGTGGAGGTTAATCAAGACCAGCGCTTTTTGTGCCGGTCTTGATATCCCCTGCACAGCCAGAGGATGCGCCTAATTTATGAAGAGGTGCAGGCATTGTCATAATTTATATGCATCCTCCGGCTGTCCATGCAATTAAACAGAAATCTGTTTGCGACTTTTTAATGCCACTTTTCTGGTGCAAGCAATGATAAATCTCTCCTGTTGATTTGTGGGAAAAGATTCAGTAAAACTTGTAATTTATACATTTAAATGTCTGTATTTTCTGACTTCAGTTGTACATGGCGGAGAGGTTTTATCTGTGATAGCATTTTCTGTATATGTGTGTATACAGAGATAGCTGTCAGTCACTGCTATAATCCATTTTTATGCCTGTCCGTGCCGTCTGCCCTGACTTTTTAACTGTTTAACTGTTTCACAGATTTGCATGAACTCTGCCTATTTGCTGACTATGTGTAGGATGATACAGAGGGGAGGAGTCAGGTGCAAGTAAGGTGGAGAGCACTGGGCACTTGCATATCTTCAAAACTTCGTTTTTGGTCATTTGGAGACTCTGAAGAACTAAACCCGGGTACCATCAGTGTTATGTATCTGCTTCTTACAGAGCTATATAATCAGTTTAAAACATGTTATGTAATTGACAGACTCCTTTTAAATAAGCCAGCACCTCATCTTCAGACAGTTGTTTTCGGGGGATTGTCCCCATCAGTGTAGAGCAGATAGTACTGGTTTAACTGGGTGATAGGCCTGTCAGGATTTGGGGGGGGTACTATATCTCCTTGGAGAGAACACCTTATCCCTTTCTTCACAGCATCTGATGGAACTTGTCACTCTCTTCTTATGGGGTTCTATATGAATACCATTTTTTTCACAGTTTCCTATGAGTGTCATATAGAGATCAATTCTACCAATCCAAAATTCATCCCAAATAATTCAAATGTATTGGGATTAGTTTTAGACAAATCAGAGAGAGAGAGAGAGAGAATGAGAGAGAGCACATAAGAGCACGTAATATGTTGCTCTGATTTTCTGGGAAAAATATATTGTTATGGTGGATACATCTGATCATTATGGAATGTGCATAGCATGCATGAGAAACATTGTAGACCAGACAACATTTATCTGGGTTTCTTGGGAAAATAAATGCAAATTATCATTAATTCTGATGGCATGAGCTAATTTGATTATCTTTCCCAGAAACCCAAAGATATGCAAATTGTCTTTCCTTCCAACCAGGAAAAAAGCTAAGCCTCTCTGATTGCAGCAGAAATAAGAATTGCAAATTGTCATATATTTTTTCCAGATAATATTACAATACTACTCACGCATACTAGGTGCTCTACATAATGAAAAATAGTGCCTCCCCCCCCCCTTCCCCCCCGAGAAACCAGAAAAACCCTTTAGATGTGCCAATTTTCTCCGCTCTGATAAAGGGTAATCATTTGGAAAGAACAATTTTCAGATGGCATGCCACCAGGATTTTCTTTTCTGTCCTGCATAACATAAACCGTTATGCTTGGCCATAGACCTCTATTATGACATATCAAAACGAAACGATTCTAAAGGTTTCTGTTTTGAATTCGGTCTTACAAATGCCATTATTTTCCGTTATAACTATGTTATAACTGAATTCATAACACTGACGTGAACCCGCTGTTACCGTTTATTAGAGCATAGAAAATTGTCTTATCTAACTGAAAGGCCTTTGGATCTTTTGGTTTCTCTTTCTCGTTATGGAAAGTACTTTCTATGCATGAGGGGTATTGTAGACCAGGCAATGCTGCTCTGGATTTCTGGGGAAGATATTCAAATTTGCTTTCCTTTCAAAAGGAAAAGAAAGCTAAGGGTATGGCCATGCAGATTTATTTTTAGGAGGTTTTGAGGCAGATCTGCCTGCAGGATTTTTTTGCCACAGTCAGAAGTGGATTAGAAAGGAATCAGAAATATAAAGGAGGGATTTATACTTCTCTTTCCTGTCGGATCCGCTTCTGGCTTTCTCAGTAACGAGAAAGAGTACCCACGTCACAGAAACCTACAGTAAGATACTTGGTTCTCTCTTATTCTTACATATCTGAGTCCTACAACAAAGGAAGAGGCATTTATAGGGTAAAAATATACAGTGAGAGGTTTTCATTGTCAAATCACACTCAACAGACACAACACTATTCCATCACTTGCATAGGTGAGTGAAATGGTTTGTGCTACCAATGTAATTGTTGAGTTTTCACTGTCTGGGAGCCAGCCATGAGGAGAAGACGGCATATCATGAGTGATGTGCTTCATCACAAAAGGAAATGAGCATCAGGTCAAAACATCTGAAAGCACAACCCTAGAGCAATTTTAGAATCACACTTCTTCAGAAAGTAGGCTAATTCCTCAGCACAGCATGAATGTTTAGCCCAAGACATTTCTCTGTATAGACTTGAAAAAGCAGTTCAGAACTCCAAAACACGTTGTATAATGGAGAATCCAATAAAGAAGTCTTATTCTAAAATTGGTCTTGTGTTGCACCTTGAATGTTCTTGACTTGTTGTGATTCAGCTTTCAATGGAGCACATCACTCAGATATATTATCTAAATGGTAGGACCCCAGACGATGTTATATACAAATTTTTAGGGCAAAAGGAGCATATTTGATTCCTGTATAATCATTTTTTTTTTAAATTAACCAAATCAGACACAAAACAAATTTCAAGAAAGTTCCTCATCTCTAGTGCCATATTATTATATAGTGGTAATTCTGGAGAGGAGCAGCAGACATAAAACTATAGGATATTTTGAAAGACTATTTGAAAAGTGGCTTTATTTTTGTTCATTTGCTGCCATGTGCCATGGCTTCTCTACTTTATTGAAAGCAGTAATTCAACTTGTATGAAGAATCTGATTATCATGGTAACCTGCACTTCCTTTTGACGTCACCCAGGTAACCTATTTAAAGGGACCATGGCCTTATATGAGGTGCCTGCAGACTGAGGTATTTAGCTTTGCCTGGCTCCTGTTCCTGAGTGTTGTGACTCTGATCCTGTCTCCTGACTGACCCTGATCTTGTTTCCTATATTTCACCTGCCTTGCACTTTGGATTGTTTGTCTGGTAGGTACCTATTGTTCTATTCCTGGGTCTCACTCTGTGCTCCATTCTTGGCTATTTCTGTCCTATCCTCTGGCCTGTCACATCCTGATTAGAGTTGAGCGAACACCTGGATGTTCGGGTTCGAGAAGTTCGGCCGAACATCCCGGAAATGTTCGGGTTCGGGATCCGAACCCGATCCGAACTTCGTCCCGAACCCGAACCCCATTGAAGTCAATGGGGACCCGAACTTTTCGGCACTAAAAAGGCTGTAAAACAGCCCAGGAAAGAGCTAGAGGGCTGCAAAAGGCAGCAACATGTAGGTAAATCCCCTGCAAACAAATGTGGATAGGGAAATGAATAAAAATAAAAATTAAATAAATAAAAATTAACCAAAATCAATTGGAGAGAGGTTCCATAGCAGAGAATCTGGCTTCCCGTCACCCACCACTGGAACAGTCCATTCTCAGATATTTAGGCCCCGGCACCCAGGCAGAGGAGAGAGGTCCCGTAACAGAGAATCTGTCTTCATGTCAGCAGAGAATTAGTCTGCATGTCATAGCAGAGAATGAGGCTTCACGTCAGCCACCACTGCAACAGTCCATTGGCATATATTTAGGCCCAGCACCCAGGCAGAGGAGAGAGGTCCCGTAACAGACAATCTGGCTTCATGTCAGCAGAGAATCAGTCTGCATGTCATAGCAGAGAATCAGGCTTCACGTCACCCACCACTGCAACAGTCCATTGTCATAAATTTAGGCCCAGCACTAGTGTTGAGCGGCATGTCCCATATTCGAATTCGCGAAATTTTGTGAATATTCGAAAGAATATTCGTAAAATATTCGCGATTATTCAAATTCGTTATTATTTCGCATATGCGATAATTCGAATTTTCGCATCGCATAATACATATGCTATGCAAAATTCACATGTGCGCTAATGAAATCGCCTTACGAAGATTCGCAACTCAATTCAATCACTAATGTATGAATGCAATGCCCTTTGCCTCTGTTCTGGGACAAGTGTAGATATTCGCATGTGCGCTAATAAAATCGCCTTACGAAGATTCGCACCTCAATCACTTTCTAGGGAATGTGAGACTTTTGGGAATCAATCGAGATACAGTGGGGGGTGATGACAGTAGTTGACAGAGTACAGATCAATGTAATCTGTAAGGTGGAAAGTAAAATAAAAAATACGAATTTTCGTTAATCAAATTTTACGAAGTTCTACGTATTCGCGAATATGGTGCTATACTATATGAATGCACAGGCCTTTGCCTCTCTGTTCTGGGGACAAGTGTAGATATTTGCATTTGCGTTAATAAAATCGCCTTACGAAGATTCGCAGCTCAATTCAATCACTAATGTATGAATGCAAAGCCCTTTGCCTCTGTTCTGGGACAAGTGTAGATATTCGCATGTGCGCTAATAAAATCGCCTTACGAAGATTCGCAACTCAATCACTTTCTAGGGAATGTGAGACTTTTGGGAATCAATCGAGATACAGTGGGGGGTGATGACAGTAGTTGACAGAGTACAGATCAATGTAATCTGTAAGGTGGAAAGTAAAATAAAAAATACGAATATTCGTAAATCGAATTTTACGAAGTTCTACGTATTCGCGAATATGGTGCTATACTATATGAATGCACAGGCCTTTGCCTCTCTGTTCTGGGGACAAGTGTAGATATTTGCATTTGCGTTAATAAAATCGCCTTACGAAGATTCGCAGCTCAATTCAATCACTAATGTATGAATGCAAAGCCCTTTGCCTCTGTTCTGGGACAAGTGTAGATATTCGCATGTGCGCTAATAAAATCGCCTTACGAAGATTCGCAACTCAATTCACTAATGTATGAATGCAAAGCCCTTTGCCTCTGTTCTGGGACGTGCCGATATTCGCATGTGCGCTAATAAAATCGCCTTACGAAGATTCGCAACTCAATTCACTAATGTATGAATGCAAAGCCCTTTGCCTCTGTTCTGGGACGTGCCGATATTCGCATGTGCGCTAATAAAATCGCCTTACGAAGATTCGCAACTCAATTCACTAATGTATGAATGCAAAGCCCTTTGCCTCTGTTCTGGGACGTGCCGATATTCGCATGTGCGCTAATAAAATCGCCTTACGAAGATTCGCAACTCAATTCACTAATGTATGAATGCAAAGCCCTTTGCCTCTGTTCTGGGACAAGTGTAGATATTCGCATGTGCGCTAATAAAATCGCCTTACGAAGATTCGCAACTCAATCACTTTCTAGGGAATGTGAGACTTTTGGGAATCAATCGAGATACAGTGGGGGGTGATGACAGTAGTTGACAGAGTACAGATCAATGTAATCTGTAAGGTGGAAAGTAAAATAAAAAATACGAATATTCGTAAATCGAATTTTACGAAGTTCTACGTATTCGCGAATATGGTGCTATACTATATGAATGCACAGGCCTTTGCCTCTCTGTTCTGGGACAAGTGTAGATATTCGCATGTGCGCTAATAAAATCGCCTTACGAAGATTCGCAACTCAATTCACTAATGTATGAATGCAAAGCCCTTTGCCTCTGTTCTGGGACGTGCCGATATTCGCATGTGCGCTAATAAAATCGCCTTACGAAGATTCGCAACTCAATTCACTAATGTATGAATGCAAAGCCCTTTGCCTCTGTTCTGGGACGTGCCGATATTCGCATGTGCGCTAATAAAATCGCCTTACGAAGATTCGCAACTCAATTCACTAATGTATGAATGCAAAGCCCTTTGCCTCTGTTCTGGGACGTGCCGATATTCGCATGTGCGCTAATAAAATCGCCTTACGAAGATTCGCGCCTCAATCACTTTCTAGGCAATGTGAGTAAGATCTGAGCTGTTGGACCTTTGGGAAACAATCAATTATATGTGTACTGTAATTTTGTGGGGGGGGGAAAAAACAAAAAACGAATATTCGTTTTTACGAATATATAGCACTATATTCGAAATATTCGCGAAATCGCGAAGTTGCGATATTCGCGAAAAAAATTTGCTTTTCGAATATTCGCGCTCAACACTACCCAGCACCCAGGCAGAGGAGAGAGGTCCCGTAACAGACAATCTGGCTTCATGTCAGCAGAGAATCAGTCTGCATGTCATAGCAGAGAATGAGGCTTCACGTCAGCCACCACTGCAACAGTCCATTGGCATATATTTAGGCCCAGCACCCAGGCAGAGGAGAGAGGTCCCGTAACAGACAATCTGGCTTCATGTCAGCAGAGAATCAGTCTTCATATCATAGCAGAGAATCAGGCTTCACGTCACCCACCACTGTAAGAGTCCATTTTCATAAATTTAGGCCCAGCACACAGGCAGAGGAGAGAGGTCCCGTAACAGAGGATCTGGCTTCATGTCAGCAGAGAATCAGTCTGCATGTCATAGCAGAGAATCAGGCTTCACATCACCCAACATTGGAACAGTCCATTGGCATATATTTAGGCCCCGGCACCCAGACAGAGGAGAGGTTCATTCAACTTTGGGTAGCCTCGCAATATAATGGTAAAATGAAAATAAAAATAGGATTGAATGAGGAAGTGCCCTGGAGTCCAATAATATATGGTTAAGGGGAGGTAGTTAATGTCTAATCTGGACAAGGGACGGACAGATCCTGTGGGATCCATGCCTGGTTCATTTTTATGAACGTCAGCTTGTCCACATTGGCTGTAGACAGGCGGCTGCGTTTGAGGCCTAGTATTTAGGCGCTGGGTGACCGGTATGGATTTAGTGACAGAATTAGACTTGGAAATGCACAGTAGCGTGTGTGTGAAGTTATTCTGAATGACCCTATGTGCACCTTGAATATTATATACCCTTTTAGGGATAGATTTCAAATAGCTCTGATATAGCAGAAACCACTAAATTATGAAATTGCTAAATTGGGAATTGTATTTCAACCCAGAACAAGAAATGTGCTTGAACGGACACTAAATAACTCGCCCAGCTACAGCACTAACGACAGATTTAGCTGGATATGAATTTGAGGCCTAGTATTTAGGCGCTGGGTGACAGGTATGGGTTTAGTAACAGAATTAGACTTGGAAATACACAGTAGCGGGTGTGTGTGAAGTTATTCTGAATGACCCAATGTGCACCTTGAATATTATATACCCTTTTAGGGATAGATTTCAAATAGCTCTGATATAGCAGAAACCACTAAATTATGAAATTGCTAAATTGGGAATTGTATTTCAACCCAGAACAAGAAATGTGCTTGAACGGACACTAAATAACTCGCCCAGCTACAGCACTAAGGACAGATTTAGCTGGATATAAATTTGAGGCCTAGTATTTAGGCGCTGGGTGACAGGTATGGGTTTAGTGACAGAATTAGACTTGGAAATACACAGTAGCGGGTGTGTGTGAAGTTATTCTGAATGACCCAATGTGCACCTTGAATATTATATACCCTTTTAGGGATAGATTTCAAATAGCTCTGATATAGCAGAAACCACTAAATTATGAAATTGCTAAATTGGGAATTGTATTTCAACCCAGAACAAGAAATGTGCTTGAACGGACACTAAATAACTCGCCCAGCTACAGCACTAAGGACAGATTTAGCTGGATATAAATTTGAGGCCTAGTATTTAGGCGCTGGGTGACAGGTATGGGTTTAGTGACAGAATTAGACTTGGAAATACACAGTAGCGGGTGTGTGTGAAGTTATTCTGAATGACCCAATGTGCACCTTGAATATTATATACCCTTTTAGGGATAGATTTCAAATAGCTCTGATATAGCAGAAACCACTAAATTATGAAATTGCTAAATTGGGAATTGTATTTCAACCCAGAACAAAAAATGTGCTTTGACGGACACTAAATAACTTTCCCAGCCACAACAGGACAGCGTTAACGAGAGATTTAGCAGGATATAAATTTGAGGCCTAGTATTTAGGCGCTGGGTGACCGGTATGGATTTAGTGACAGAATTAGACTTGGAAATGCACAGAAGCGTGTGTGTGTGAAGTTATTCTGAATGACCCAATGTGCACCTTGAATATTATATACCCTTTTAGGGATAGATTTCAAATAGCTCTGATATAGCAGAAACCACTAAATTATGAAATTGCTAAATTGGGAATTGTACTTCAACCCAGAACAAAAAATGTGCTTTGACGGACACTAAATATCTTGCCCAGCAACAACAGTACAGCGGTGGGTAACGAGAGATTTAGAGGGAATTAAATTTGAGGCCTAGTATTTAGGCGCTGGGTCACCGGTATGGATTTAGTGACAGAATTAGACTTGGAAATACACAGTAGCGGGTGTGTGTGAAGTTATTCTGAATGACCCTATGTGCACCTTCAATATTATATACCCTTTTAGGGATAGATTTCAAATAGCTCTGATATAGCAGAAACCACTAAATTATGAAATTGCTAAATTGGGAATTGTACTTCAACCCAGAACAAAAAATGTGCTTTGACGGACACTAAATATCTTGCCCAGCAACAACAGTACAGCGGTGGGTAACGAGAGATTTAGAGGGAATTAAATTTGAGGCCTAGTATTTAGGCGCTGGGTCACCGGTATGGATTTAGTGACAGAATTAGACTTGGAAATGCACAGAAGCGTGTGTGTGAAGTTATTCTGAATGACCCAATGTGCACCTTCAATATTATATACCCTTTTTGGGATAGATTTCAAATAGCTCTGATATAGCAGGAACCACTAAATTATGAAATTGCTAAATTGGGAATTGTACTTCAACCCAGAACAAAAAATGTGCTTTGACGGGCACTAAATAACTTTCCCAGCTACAACAGGACAACGGTAACGAGAGATTTAGAGGGATTTAAATTTGAGGCCTAGTATTTAGGCGCTGGGTGACAGGTATGGGTTTAGTGACAGAATTAGACTTGGAAATACACAGTAGCGGGTGTGTGTGAAGTTATTCTGAATGACCCTATGTGCACCTTCAATATTATATACCCTTTTAGGGATAGATTTCAAATAGCTCTGATATAGCAGAAACCACTAAATTATGAAATTGCTAAATTGGGAATTGTACTTCAACCCAGAACAAAAAATGTGCTTTGACGGACACTAAATATCTTGCCCAGCAACAACAGTACACCGGTGGGTAACGAGAGATTTAGAGGGAATTAAATTTGAGGCCTAGTATTTAGGCGCTGGGTCACCGGTATGGATTTAGTGACAGAATTAGACTTGGAAATACACAGTAGCGGGTGTGTGTGAAGTTATTCTGAATGACCCTATGTGCACCTTCAATATTATATACCCTTTTAGGGATAGATTTCAAATAGCTCTGATATAGCAGAAACCACTAAATTATGAAATTGCTAAATTGGGAATTGTACTTCAACCCAGAACAAAAAATGTGCTTTGACGGACACTAAATATCTTGCCCAGCAACAACAGTACAGCGGTGGGTAACGAGAGATTTAGAGGGAATTAAATTTGAGGCCTAGTATTTAGGCGCTGGGTCACCGGTATGGATTTAGTGACAGAATTAGACTTGGAAATGCACAGAAGCGTGTGTGTGAAGTTATTCTGAATGACCCTATGTGCACCTTCAATATTATATACCCTTTTTGGGATAGATTTCAAATAGCTCTGATATAGCAGGAACCACTAAATTATGAAATTGCTAAATTGGGAATTGTACTTCAACCCAGAACAAAAAATGTGCTTTGACGGGCACTAAATAACTTTCCCAGCTACAACAGGACAACGGTAACGAGAGATTTAGAGGGATTTAAATTTGAGGCCTAGTATTTAGGCGCTGGGTGACAGGTATGGGTTTAGTGACAGAATTAGACTTGGAAATACACAGTAGCGGGTGTGTGTGAAGTTATTCTGAATGACCCTATGTGCACCTTCAATATTATATACCCTTTTTGGGATAGATTTCAAATAGCTCTGATATAGCAGAAACCACTAAATTATGAAATTGCTAAATTGGGAATTGTACTTCAACCCAGAACAAAAAATGTGCTTTGACGGACACTAAATATCTTGCCCAGCAACAACAGTACAGCGGTGGGTAACGAGAGATTTAGAGGGAATTAAATTTGAGGCCTAGTATTTAGGCGCTGGGTCACCGGTATGGATTTAGTGACAGAATTAGACTTGGAAATACACAGTAGCGGGTGTGTGTGAAGTTACTCTGAATGACCCTATGTGCACCTTCAATATTATATACCCTTTTTGGGATAGATTTCAAAGAGCTCTGATATAGCAGGAACCACTAAATTATGAAATTGCTAAATTGGGAATTGTATTTCAACCCAGAACAAGAAATGTGCTTGAACGGACACTAAATAACTCGCCCAGCTACAGCACTAGGGACAGATTTAGCTGGATATAAATTTGAGGCCTAGTATTTAGGCGCTGGGTGACCGGTATGGATTTAGTGACAGAATTAGACTGGGATATGGCCAAAAAATGAACAGACTATTGCTGGTTAAATGCACTTGGTGTGACAGCTTCACCCTGATGTAGGCTTTAGCCAAAAAACAACCACACCATTGAGGGTTAAATGCACTTGGTGACAGGCGCAGCTTGCCCCTGATTTTGTATATGGCCAAAAAATGAACAGACTATTGCTGGTTAAATGCACTTGGTGTGACAGCTTCACCCTGATGTAGGCTTTAGCCAAAAAACAACCACACCATTGAGGGTTAAATGCACTTGGTGACAGGCGCAGCTTGCCCCTGATTTTGTATATGGCCAAAAAATGAACAGACTATTGCTGGTTAAATGCACTTGGTGTGACAGCTTCACCCTGATGTAGGCTTTAGCCAAAAAACAACCACACCATTGAGGGTTAAATGCACTTGGTGACAGGCGCAGCTTGCCCCTGATTTTGTATATGGCCAAAAAATGAACAGACTATTGCTGGTTAAATGCACTTGGTGTGACAGCTTCACCCTGATGTAGGCTTTAGCCAAAAAACAACCACACCATTGAGGGTTAAATGCACTTGGTCGCAGCTTGTGCTGGCGCACCACAAGACACAAAATGGCCGCCGATCACCCCAGAAAAATGAGACTGACAAACGGTCTGTGCAGCCTAAAAACAGTGAGCAATTGAGGATCAGCAGCTCAATGATCCACAGCTGCAGATCGATCAGTTAATCAAGTCCTTTGGAGGAGTTAATCTGCCTAATCTCGCCCTACTGTCGCAGCCGCAACCTCTCCCTACGCTAATCAGAGCAGAGTGACGGGCGGCGCTATGTGACTCCAGCTTAAATAGAGGCTGGGTCACATGGTGCTCTGGCCAATCACAGCCATGCCAATAGTAGGCATGGCTGTGATGGCCTCTTGGGGCAAGTAGTATGACGCTTGTTGATTGGCTGCTTTGCAGCCTTTCAAAAAGCGCCAAGAAAGCGTCACAAAAGCGCGAAGAAAGCGACGAACACCGAACCCGAACCCGGACTTTTACGAAAATGTCCGGGTTCGGGTCCGTGTCACGGACACCCCAAAATTCGGTACGAACCCGAACTATACAGTTCGAGTTCGCTCATCCCTAATCCTGATCATTCATGTTTCATCAGTGCTATTACCATCAATTGGTGACTCTGCCTTTATAGGGGCCTTAAGACTACGCTAGAGTCTAGCCAGCTCAAAATTGATTATGGTTTTTATTTTGTTTTGTTATAGTATAAACAAATTAACTTTGAAATATTGTTGGTATATTTGTAAGCTAGGGATTGCAATTATGTGTTTTCTTTCTTTTTTCCACATAGGTTTTATAATGCTTCTTGAATTCTGTCACTTCTACCCCCTCCCCTAAAAATAACCTTTTTCCTGCTTTCTTTGTTATACAGCATCTTTGTTTCCTTTTTACCTGAACATTGCACACCCTCTAATAACGAATCATTAATTATGATAATGATGATAATCCTTGTCTGCATCTGCACAGATTCAGGATAAAAGGAGAGGCAGATTCCATACAGCAGCTCACAATGATGAAGACACAAAGCTCCATTGTTCTCTGCAAGTACGAAGAAAAAGCAGAAGAGTGGGGAGGTTCACGTGTCAAAGGTTCTCAATGCTAAACTAGGGCTAGGACATAATACCTTAAGGCTTTCCAGGATAAAAAGAACATTTCATTACCAGTGATTTACATTTTCCTATGTATCTTATTGAGCACATCAATCAAGAAACATCTTTAGGCCTGTGTCTACATCTTCTGACTTTCCTGTCTAAATGTATGCTGTCTAAATATTAGACAAGATCAATAAATCTGCCCCACTATCTTTAAATATATACCATGTTGTACCTTGAAGTGTAGTTGGGCAGCATCAGAAGAAAACCACATCAGGTTCTGCTTCTGTCAGCAAAAAAATAAGAAACTCAGGATACAGTGGGCACAGGTTGACCAAATGCAAAGGTTGGATATAAATGACTTAGTCTGACAAATATTAACTTCAGCTGTAATGGGCTGATGGCAGGGCATAACTTCCTAAATGCTTGTGTCATACCACTATCTATCAACTTGTCCGGCTGGAGGGGTATCATAATGTGAAGAATGAATTCTTATCCTATACTGTATAAGACCCCTTAAGGTCATTTAAATGCAACTTCCCAACTAGATAGATAGATAGATAGATAGATAGAGAATATAGGGATGGCTGTTTCTTATGGCTCTCTCTCTGCTCCCTCTCCTAATTCCCAGTGTTAGATAAAATAGCAGATGGCAATGTGGAAAATGTTGGAGAGGATCCAAGGAGGGCATCTCACATAGGCTATAGACAGTGAGGAAAATATGTGCAATGTGGTTTGCAGGGGGAAGGCAGCAGCATTCTAGACACACAGATCCAGCATTCATTACTGGAGGGAACACTCCCACATGAGAAAAGTATGGACCTAGGAGGAGGTTTCAAGCTGAATATCAGGGTTGTGAAAATGAATGAAGATTGTAGACTGATTTTTTTAACCCCTTAGCGCAGAACACCATGCATGTACGCGGGGAAAACTGTGCCAGAACGCAGAACGCCGTACATGCACAGCATTCATTTAAATGCTCCCCTGCCGAGATTGCGCACCTGAAGCGCAAATTATCTGACTGTGTCAGGGACAGAACAGCTCCCCCTTGATGGCCAGGGACCGATCAGCAGTGGTCCCGACCACAGATCACCGGCACACATCTTCTCCCAACGAGCGATCTTGCGGGTGTGCGCATGCGCACACACATCTCCTCCTCTTCTGGCATCCGTCTCTCACTGAAATGAGAGGATCGGAGATGAGAAATAGCTTTCTGTGCATAATTCACTGTGATTGTTCCGTTCCTGACTGTGGGCTAATCACAATGAGTTATGTACAGAACGCTAGCTCTCACCTTCGATCCTCTCATTTCAGTGAGAGAATTGATCGGAGGCAGAGTGAAAGTTAGACCTGTGAAGAAAAAAAAACACACACACTCCAAACGTGCCCCTCATTTGTCCCCTGTGACCCTCATCACCCCTTATTTGTCCCCTTTGCCCTTCATCACCCCTCATTAGTCCCCTGGGACCCTCATCACCCCTCATTTGTCCCCTGTACCTGTGTGCTGTCTGCCAATAATGACAGTACATCAGCACCAGTACCAAATCATTAGGGTTAGTTAGGGAGTTATCAGGGTTAGAGTTCTTGTTTTAGGCTAAGTTAGACGTTTATTTTTTTTAATTTTTGGGGGGGGGTTTATAATAATCCCTACACTGCAAGCTCCCTATACATAAGCTAAATATTCATTTTTGTTCAGTAGATTTTGTTAAAAAGCAATTTTTATAATATGTTAATTACCTTGCTACCAGCAAGTAGGGCGGCTACTTGCTGGTAGCAGCCGCATCCTCCTCTCATAATGATGCCCCCTCCGCTGTGTGATTGACAGGGCCAGGGAACGAGATTGTTCTCTGCTGGCCCTGTTTGAATTCAAAATATCGCGCCTGCGCCGTACCTGTCTTTAATCGTCGCAGGCGCACTGAGAGGCGGCCGCTCTGTCGGCCGCTCCATCCTCAATGCGCCTGCGCCGATGACGTCACATCTACACCCGGCGCAGGTGCATTGAGGATGGAGCGGCCGAGAGAGCGGCTGCCTCTCAGTGCGCCTGCGCCGATTAAAGACAGGTATGGCGCAGGCGAGATATTTTGAATTCAAACAGGAACATCAGAGAACGATCCCGTTCCCTGGCCCTGTCAATCACACAGCGGAGGGGGCGTCATTATGAGAGGAGGATGCGGCTGCTACCAGCAAGTAGCCGCCCTACTTGCTGGTAGCAAGGTAATTTACATTATATAAATCATTTCAATATATAATTTATAAAAATTGCTTTTTAACAAAATCTACTGAACAAAAATGAATATTTATCTTATGTATAGGGAGCTCGCAGTGTAGGGATTATTATTTACCCCAAAAAAAAAAAACGGTTTAGTGGGCTGACAGAAGCCCTTTAAGGTGAAAAATGGCCCGGTCCTTAAGGGGTTAACATACTTAGAGATTTTCTATTTCCATGTCAAAATTGTCCATAGTCTTTTTAAGACCGCAGCACCATAAATATTTCCCTGCTATCATAGTTTATTTATATGATTGCATGACTGCCTCCTTATTTGACACACACAGTACATACTGTTGTTGTTTTACCCTTGTAATGTGGTTTTTACAATTCTTTAGCATGCTTATGCCTAGAAGAGACGAAATGCCTTGAGTAATGATGTCTTGGTGCCAGAGATTATGCACAGAACTATAATCTTCATTTCATCTCTAAATTGGGGTAGTTGAGTTGAGTAGAAAATCAGCAAGGTTGGTCTCATCTAACAAAATCAAATGAATCTTCCTCGTCGAAAATTCCTGGTATCAAATCAGATTTTTTTCTAAAATGGTGCTGCACATGTTAGAAAGAGGAAGTAAGAAGCCTGGGAATGAGGGATCCAGCCCCTGTGATGTTGCAGCCCTCCTGCCCAGTCTCCGCCATTTTACAGTGAACTTAGTGCAGACACTAGGGACAATGATTAGGAAAGATTTTATTCACACAATATTACTATTGAGCAGTTAAGGGACAGATTATTTATAGTATAGTGATATAATAGGGAGGCATTATCCACACTATTGGGCGTGTGAGGCAGTGACAGACCTCATAGCTGCTAGGGGAGATTTATGGCAGGAGTTTCCATGTCTTCCCCATCAGTCATCAGGTCTGAGGCAGCACCAGGTGCCACAATCAGTCTGGGATAAGAGCCCAGCTCAGACTGTCAGTCAGAGGAGAGAGAGTCTTTGTGTAACAGAGTCCTACTGTAGGCTCTGTACGAGTAATCTAAGCCGGGCTGACTGAGGGACCACGGGGCTAAGTGGTAGCTGGGACGTTGGGGGGTGCCGTGACGCCTGGGAACAAGGGTCATGAGTCCAGAGTCAGGAGGACTACTGGGCCACAATCCCCCAAAAGGTGTTGAAGAATCACCTGGACTGTATGGCTGGGGAAAGCTGCATTTATGTTCCAAATGTGAACAGCGCTCGATCTAGGTGAGTCAGGACTTGTGTTTTTGTATTAGCAAGTGCCTAGATGGGCAAGTGTTTGTTTTGTTTAATTTATGTTTTGTTGCTGTGAAAATAAACCTCACGTTTGGACCTGCAATCTGGCTTTTGTGAAGATAATTGTGATAATGACCCCCGAAAAAGAGCTAATCCCTCACAGGAGAGAGCAGGGGCCAAATGAGCAGTGTAAAACTTAGCTAATAGGAGCTATTCTATTACACCTTGCTGCACTAATTGGGGTTAAAAAGTGTTCTAATGATATTGATTTTAGATTGTTTGCATTCTTTTATACATTAGTAATACCATTAATCCTTGATTCTGTTATTGGGGTGAAAGTGCGGTCTGACACTACAGATATTCGGGGTATACGTTCTTTTATACATAAGTAAATCCATCCATCATTTATTGTCTAATTGGGGTGAAATTGCAGCCTGATCATACAGATTTTGGGGTGTTCATGTTGTTTTATACATAAGTAAATCCATTCATCCTTGTTTCTGGGGTGAAATTGCGACCTTAACACTACTGCTATTTTACACTTATAGTTACAGTACAATATGTCTGACAGAGAGGTGCCAGGCCATTCTATAGGAACGGGTAGTGGTAAAAATGTTTCTGAAACTGGCAGAAGTAGCAGCAGAGCAAGGGGTGGTGGTGCAGCACTCGCAGCGACAAGCCAGAGCTGTCATCCATTGGTCGTGTTTTGACCAGCAACCCACCCATTCTTGAATGCAGGGGCGCAACTACCATAGCAGCAGACCATGCAACTGCCATGGGGCCCAGGGAAAGAAGGGGCCCAGTCTTAGTTGGGATTATCTCCTCTTCTACTGGAGGTGAAAACTTGGTCAGGACTCTACCCTCTAAAGAAACAACTTTTAGCAAATTAAGCACTGGAAAAATGGCCCTTGAAAAGGGTTTAGATAGAAAGCCTTCTGTCCTATGGGGGGTGCCTGGTTTGATACTTACCATGGGGCCGTTACTTCTCTATGTATGCCACTGCTTGAATGGTTGACTCAGTCTTCAACATCATCTCAACTGACATCAAGCAACCCCAGCCAGGAGTCGGTGGGTTTCTCTGACACCACAGTTAGTTGGCATGGCCCAGAAACAAGCTCTGTGCCCCCACCTGTCCTGAAAATGCCTCTTTCATTCTTTGTTCCTTCTGCTTGAGAAGTATTGTATGCTGTCAGCTCTGCTCTGCTTTACAGCGAGAATGAGCTTATTGAGGACAATCAGCATGTACTGCCTAGCAAGGTGGGAAGAAGAGATCTGCTGCTTCATCCTGTAGGCAGGCAAGTGGCGACGATGAGAGTCGTGTGGGAGCAGGTGTTGCAAGTAGTCAGGAACGCAGCCCTGAGACCGGTGAGGGTAACACCAGGGACGTGCAAATAGTAGTGGATGATGATGTAGCTGACTGCACGTGAAAGCTGGGTAAAGAGGGGACTTCATCATCATCAGGGGATAAGGGTGGCAGCTTGTGCATGAGGTAGCAGCTGAGGGTGGCAGCAGGTTGAGGTCTGGAGTGAAACGTACCCTCGGTAGACCATATGTTCATCAGAAGCCTACCTGCCTGGAAAGAACTAGCGATGCATGGGTACATGGAAACAGCGGCAGCAGGCAGTCAGTGGAGGGTGGAAAATTCCATATTTTTCAGCAAGTCGCCGGAGGACGTCAGTGAGGATGTTTGTAGAAGTGCAGCGGCACCATAAAGTGGCCAGGAAAAATTGTGGTGCTAAGGCAGTAAACAGCCTGATGTAGCAACAGCTGCATCTCCCAGTGGCCCGCACCCCTTCTCCAGCAGTCAAGGCTCCACCACCTCAGCAGAAGGAAGTTGTGTTTCCTTTCCATCATCTACTGGTCCTGATGCTCCTGCTCCTCCTACTCCTCATCACTCATTTTGTCAGCAATTGATCACCGAGGCAATTGCAAAAAGACAATAATATACATGCTCTTATCCAATGGCACAGAAGCTGAACATGCTCCTGACCAAATTGCTGGTACTTCAGTCCCTCTCTTTCCATGTGGTTGACTCTGCACCCTTCAGAGAACTCATGGCCTGTGCCGACTCAAGGTGTAGAGTCTCAAGCCGTCATTAGTTCTCCAAAAAGGCTGTGCCAGCCCTGCACATCTATGTTGAACAGAAGGTGGGCCAGTCCTTGAGCCTGTCGGTGTCTGCTAAAGTTCATGGCAGTGCCTACATGTGGAGTTGTAACAATGGTCAAGGACAATATATGTCCTTTATGGCCCACTGGTTAAATGCAGTTCCTGCCCAGCGACACCTGCAATTTGGCCAGGTAACGGCACTGCCGCCTCCGCATTCTCAAGCTGTGAGTCTTGCGCCAATGTCCTCTTCTGCCTCCTCATCCTCCACCTTGTCCTCAGCCTCCAATGTAGGCACAATTCGGACTGTTTCTCCAGCATACCAATTATGCAGAGGACGGTGGTGTCACTCTGTTCTGAACCTGGTCCGCCTGGGTGAACCGAGTCACATCGGGGAGTAACTTCTCTGCATCCTTTAAGAGGAAATTGAATCCTGGCTGTCTCCTCACCAACTGAGGATTGGAACAATGGTCACTGATAATGAGAAGAACATCATGTTGGCGCTGTGTCATGGATGGCTGACCCATGTGTCTTGCATGGTGCACATATTTAATCTGGTTGTAAAGCAGTTCCTGAAGTCTTCCACCCAACTGCAAGACATTATAAAAATGGCCAGGAAACCGTGCATGCACTTCAGCCACTCTTACCCTGCAAAACACACCCTTATTGAGTTACAAAGGCAGAATAGCAATCCCCAACATCGTCTGATATACAATGTTTCCTCCGATTGGAACTCGAACATCCACATGTTGGACCGACTATATGAGCAGAGGAAAACCATAAATGATTTATTGATGATGCAGGAGCACTCCCCTGTGTAACTTTGACGTTAGCCAGTGGGAGCTTATGCTTGACACCTGACGTTTGCTCAGGCCCTTTGAGAAGGCTACTTTATTTGTCAGTCGCTAGGCCTACGGGATGAACAACGTCATTCCACTCCTTCACGTCCTGGAGCAGATACTGATTAATCTGCCTGGCCAGGGGACAGGAAATGTGGCGCCTACATGTCATGGCCACCTGAGCCCCGTGGGGGTTGAACTGGCAGAGGAGGAGGAGTACATTTACGCACAAGCAATGTATACAGAAATGGGTAGTTTATCTGCACAAGTGATAGGAGAGGAGCAGGAGGAGCTGGAAGGCGATGAGGAAGGCCAGGTAGATGGCCCCAACACACCAGGGCAGTACGCAGTGTGTTGCTTTTGAGTTGCTGCCAGGAGCAGCCCTCAGTATGAAACACACACACACACACCTTATGCTTTCACTGATAAAACCCTGACTTTCCTACCTACTGATTCAATCTAAATAACAAAATATGCTCCTAAAATGTCCCTACAACACCTTGATTGATGACTTGTGTCTGTAATTGCTTTCTGCCAAACAAATCCAAGACACATGCTCTCAGATCACAAGCCTAAGCTAAGAATGCCATCTCTGGCTTGTGAGCAAGCCCAGAGACTGAAGGACCTGCTAAAATCCCGCCCCCTGATTTGCTCAAAGCCTATCTGTCAGCCTGTGAGCCAATTAGGGAAAGCACCCAACTTCCCCACCTCCCAATTGTCAAAGTAAAATGGTGCTGGCGCAAGTTTTGAGTGATTTGTGCAAAGCGAATTGCCAAAACTTTGGATTTCTTTGGCAGTAGAATTTTTGTGTAATTCATAGCAAATCTGATTCCTTTAGAGTCGATTCATTCATCTCTACAAAGGTCTTGATGTATCTAAAATGCATTTGCTTATGGCTGTTACCATAACTGACCATAGCTTGTACCATTCAGGATCTATATTCATCTGTCTGAATTATGGTGAAAAATAGGGAATCAACCACATTCTTTGCAAAAACCAATGTCTTATGGAAATGTGCAACAAGGTTTCTGAAATAGTTTCTCGAAGGAGAAAAGACACACTTATCTTCGCTTTCCCCTCCTATTGCTGCTTTAGAATTTATGTTTGCTTTTGGCTATAAATTAATGGGAGTGTTTTTTGCTTCCCTGTATTCCTTAAATAGATTGGAATCAAGCTGTTTAAAAAGCAGAAGAAAAAAAATCACGTATGTATATAAACATGACATTCACTGTGTGTTTGGTATTGGTGACAAATGATGAAAAGCAGATGGTGGATGGTGGTTGTGAAGAGCAGCAAAGATATGTAAGAGTAGGTATATAAATGTATATGTGAACATACTCATGCGTATGCCTGCATTGTTGCAAGAGGGCAAAATGTTCTGTTTAAATGTGTTCATTGTCTAAAAACTGTCAGCATTTCCCATGAGTTTAACACTAAAGTTTCAATGTTTTTTAAAGACTTTCAGCTATAATCAGTTTATGTATAAATTTGTTTTACATGGCTCCAACCAGTTTTATAAAGGGTCAAAACAAATAAACATATAACATACCATGTGTGAAAGAAATACTGCATATACATCCACAAATCTTAACTAAATGTCATCAGCATGTGCAAATAAGACAATATGGTAAAATAAAGAAACAAGATGCATTCTCTCCTGAAAGCTACCAACCTAAATATCAATGTTGTAATATTCATTTTCAGCATATTTCATTTATGTGTGGGATTGAAGGAGTTAAAGTTGCTAACTTGCTACAATCATTTTTTATTTTCTATAGTGATTTGTAATTTTATGGATAAATCTTGTAAAGCAGCAAAACCTCTGTGTTTATTTAGCCAGGAAGAATGTGGATTAGGAACTCATAAATCATTCTTACAGTTCCATGCAAAACTTATCATCTGATACAAACCTGCTAGGAATCATTTCCAAGAAAAACATATCTATGTGCCTTTGTCTGTACATACAGCACCCATGTTTGTGTGCACATGTGTATGTAGTATATGATCAATTTGTGGAAAGAATAGCCGTCGTGAGTTATGTAATAACACTATAACGCTGTATCAGCTATATAGTGTAATCACAGTCAAGTACAGCATGAAAACTCTGAGGTACCTACTGGGTAAAGAATGAAATGCCATGGACACCTTTGACATGGAAAAAGTGATATTTTACACGTTACTTGTTGCGTTTACATTGAGTTAACCAAAGTTTTACCAGGTTTCATGCTACAATATTCATTACCTCATAAATTGTTAAGCCTCCATGATTAGTGTTGAGCACTAATATTCGAAAAGCAAATTTTTATCGCAAATATCACCACTTCGAGAATTCGCTAATATCTAGAATATAGTGCTATATATTTGTTATATTAAATATTCAGCATTTTTTTTTCCATCTGAACACATGAATCCTCTCTGCTTCTTGCTTGTGGGCCAATGAGAAGGAAGCAATGGCAAGTTCACAACAATACTTAGTGCACCAATCAGTAATCTGTAGTCACACCTGCTAAAATGGGAAGTTGCACAAAAAAATATTCTAATCACTGCCAATTAGCGCAATCCCGAATATATTGGAGCACTTGACGCTATCTGCATATAAAGCTATTGTAATGTTCTGCTGCGCCATCCATTTTCTCCAGTCTCAAGAGAGACTCATGAAACTTGAAAAATGTAGCCAAATTGACCCACGCCTGTATTTTGCGTTACAAATTCGCATTACGCGATTATTACATTGTCAATTTTTCGCATTCAATAAAATAATCTCGAATTTGCGAATATATGACGAATATTCTACAAAATATTTGTGAAATATCACAAATTTGAATATAGCCCCTGCTGCTCGTCACTACCCATGATATGCAGTTTGCAGTTTGCTACTACAAACCGGATTCCAAAAAAGTTGGGACACTAAACAAATTGTGAATAAAAACTGAATTCAATGATGTGGAGATGGCAAATGTCAATATTTTAATTGTAATAGAACGTAGATGACAGATCAAACGTTTAATCCGAGTAAATGTATCATTTTAATAGAAAAATACGTTGATTCAAATTTTCACAGTGTCAACAAATCCCAAAAAAGTTGGGACAAGTAGCAATAAGAGGCTGGAAAAAGTAAATTTGAGCATAATGAAGAGCTGGAAGACTAATTGACACTAATTAGGTCAATTGGCAACTTGATTGGGTATAAAAAGAGCTTCTCAGAGTGGCAGTGTCTCTCAGAAGCCAAGATGGGTAGAGGATCACCAATTCCCACAATTGCGCAGAAAGATAGTGGAGCAATATCAGAAAGGTGTTACCCAGCAAAAAATTGCAAAGACTTTGCATCTATCATCATCAACTGTGCATAACATCATCCGAAGATTCTGAGAATCTGGAACAATCTCTGCATAAGGGTCAAGGCCGTAAAACCATACTGGATGCCCGTGATCTCCGGGCCCTCAAATGACACTGCACCACAAACAGGAATGCTACTGTAAAGGAAATCACAGAATGGGCTCAGGAATACTTCCAGAAACCATTGTCAGTGAGCACAATCCACCGTGCCATCCGTCGTTGCCAGCTGAAACTCTACAGTGCAAAGAAGAAGCCATTTCTAAGCAAGATCCACAAGCTCAGGCGTTTTCACTGGGCCAGGGATCATTTAAAATAGAGTGTGGCAAAATGGAAGACTGTTCCGTGGTCAGACGAGTCACGATTCAAAGTTATTTTTGGAAATCTGGGACGCCATGTCATCCGGACCACAGAGGACAAGGACAACCAAAGTTGTTATCAACGCTCAGTTCAGAAGCCTGCATCTCTGATGGTATGGGGTTGCATGAGTGCGTGTGGCATGGGCAGTTTGCATGTCTGGAAAGGCACCATCAATGCAGAAAAATATATTCAGGTTCTAGAACAACATATGCTCCCATCCAGACATCATCTCTTTCAGGGAAGACCCTGCATTTTTCAACAAGATAATGCCAGACCACATTCTGCATCAATCACAACATCATGGCTGCTTAGGCGAAGGATCCGGGTACTGAAATGGCCAGTCTGCAGTCCAGATCTTTCACCTATAGAGAACATTTGGCGCATCATAAAGAGGAAGGTGCAACAAAGAAGGCCCAAGACGATTGAACAGTTAGAGGCCTGTATTAGACAAGAATGGGAGAGCATTCCTATTTCTAAACTTGAGAAACTGGTCTCCTCGGTCTCCAGACATCTGTTGAGTGTTGTAAGAAGAAGGGGAGATGCCACACAGTGGTGAAAATGGCCTTGTCCCAACTTTTTGGGGATTTGTTGACACCATGAAATTCAGATTCAACATATTTTTCCCTTTAAAATGGTACATTTTCTCAGTTTAAACTTTTGTTCCCTGATTTATGTTCTATTCTGAATAAAATATTAGAAGTTGGCACCTCCACATGATTGCATTCAGTTTTTATTCACGATTTGTATAGTGTCCCAACTTTTTTGTAAAGCAAATCCCTTTCTGTAATGCAAGCTGGATGCAAGGTCTGTGACTCCAGGATGCTGCTGCTTGTCCTGATTGGTTCACAGGTCGACAGACAGCCTGGATGAGCGAATCAGCAGGCAGGGAAGTGCCCTTTCAGAATGAGCAGAACATCATTCTGTGTTGCCAGGGACATTGATGGGAAAGGCTAGAATTATAAAGAAGAATTGTGTATCATAGGGAAAGCTGTCAGCCAGGGAGCCATAGGATAGATGTAGCATTAGAAATCTCTGTGAAAACACCTGAAATGCTAGTCTGTACTAATGGCCTTGCGGTTCGCCCAGCGGTCAGTTCACAGCTGAACATGCGAATATATGGCGATGTTCACGCATGCTATATTCTTTTGCATTGCGCCAAACTTGACCCATGACACATCCATCAGGTGGGACAGGACAGCCGATTGAGATGTTTAAGCACATGAACACACCTTATAACAGAACCCGATCTGGCTGCCATTTTACATTCTGTATTTTGTCAGTGTAGGGAGAGGGTGCTTTGTGGAGCAGGGACAGGCTGTTAGGGACACCAATCGCTAACAAACAGGGCCACAAAAGTCCTTTTAAGGACTGGTATAGGTGTGCTATTGGTGTGATATACAGAGGGGTGTGATATACTTATAATATACTTTCTAACATAGAAATTATATAATAGTGTATTTGTATTGTGCAGCAGTTGTGTGCGGTTCTACTGCGATAGCGCAGCCATATAGAGGGAGAAACGCTATTGGAACAACTAATTGCAATGGGTGTGATATACCAGTTTCCCCACAAAAAACTCATTGAGGCAGGGTAGTAATATACCTATAATATACTTTCTATATAGTGCATTTGAACTATACAGCAGTTGTGTGCGGTTCTGCTGCGATACTGCAGCTATATAGAGGGACAAACACTATTGGAACAACTAATTGCAATGGATGTAATATACCAGTTGCCCCTCAAAAAAACTGATTGCGGCAGGGGTGTTATATACCTTTAATATAATTTCTATATAGTGCATTTGTACTGTGCAGAAGTTGTGTGAGGTTCTGCAGCAATACTGCAGCTATATAGAGGGACCACTGGTTAAAAGCAGTTCCTGCCCAGCGACACCTGCAATTTGGCCAGGTAACGGCACTGCCGCCTCCGCATTCTCAAGCTGTGAGTCTTGCGCCAATGTCCTCTTCTGCCTCCTCATCTTCCACCTTGTCCTCAGCCTCCAATGTAGGCACAATTTGGACTGTTTCTCCAGCATACCAATTATGCAGAGGACGGTGGTGTCACTCTGTTCTGAACCTGGTCCGCCTGGGTGAATCGAGTCACATCGGGGAGTAACTTATCTGCATCCTTTAAGAGAAAATCGAATCCTGGCTGTCTCCTCGCCAACTGAGGATTGGAACAATGGTCACTGATAATGGGAAGAACATCATGTTGGCGCTGTGTCTTGGATGGCTGACCCAAGTGTCTTGCATGGTGCACATATTTAATCTGGTTGTAAAGCAGTTCCTGAAGTCTTCCACCCAAATGCAAGACATTCTAAAAATGGCCAGGAAACCGTGCATGCACTTCAGCCACTCTTACCCTGCAAAACACACCCTTATTGAGTTACAAAGGCAGAATAGCAATCCCCAACATTGTCTGATATACGATGTTTCCTCCCATTGGAACTCCACCATCCACATGTTGGACCAACTATATGAGCAGAGTTCTGCAGCGATACTGCAGCTATATAGAGGGACAAACGCTATTGGAGCAACTAATTGCAATGGGTGTGATATAACAGTTGCCCCCCAGAAAACTAATTGAGGCAGGGATGTGATATACTTATAATATACTTTCTATATAGTGCATTTGAACTGTGCAGCAGTTGTGTGCGATTCTGTTGTGATACCGCAGCTATATAGAGGTTCAAACGGTATCGAAACAACTAATTGCAACTGGTGTGATATACCTATAGACCCCCCAAAAACTGATTTAGGCAGGGGTGTGATATACCTAATATACTTTCTATATAGTGCAATTGAACTGCTTCCACAAAAGATTGATTAAGGGGTGAGATATACCTGCTTCCACCAAATATTGATTGAAGCCTTCAATATACCTGCTTCCACAAATACTTCTCTTTAGGGACTTAGGCACAGGTTCATTTTAAAAAGGACATGCAGAGGAAGAGGCAGGCCATTCCGCAGGGGGAGTAGGGGTCGGGAAGGTGCACCAGACCGGAGCCTAAGTGGGAAGTTGGAGAAGGCGCGTGTGATTATGTCAAAGGACGCACCAAACTTGCTTGAGTGACTCACTCACCCTTCTGTTTCTGCACCCTCCCCATCCTCTGTATCTGAACCCTCCTCACTCTCTGCTGTGTGCAACCCAAAATGCACCACCACCACCATAGCCCCTCCACACTAGTCAGAGGAATTATTTTCCCATCCATTCCCAGACCTTACCAATGCGCAGCCATTCTTGACATCGGATGAGGAAGAGGCGGTAGCAACAGCCGCCACCCAGCAGTCTGAAGAAAGTACCCAGATCAGCCCAAGGAGGGAGGTCCCCGCTTTTGCTGCCTACTCCAAGATCTCAAATGTCAGTGGTGGTAAAGGTGAGGATGATGGCATGTCAATGGACGTCATGTGGGTGCCCACAAAAGAGGAAGAGGAGGGGAGTTTAGAGGGAGAGACGGAGCAGCAGAGAGGGAGGAGAAGGAGAAAAAGCAGGCAGAACTTACAGTGCACAGGAGGCAAAAAGCAGACTGCTAATATATCTAGAGCTAGCCAACGCTGGCACATGGCTCCGAAGTGTGGGATTTTTTTAACATGTCTGCTGCTGACAATAGTGTTGCCATCTGCAGCCTTTGCTGTCCATGCACAAATCACGGTAAGCCCAACACTCATCTAGGGACGACTTCCTTAAGAAGGCACCTGGCCTCCCATCACCGAGAAATCAGAATACACAAAGCCAAACTCACGGCGCTCCACGTCCTGCCTCTTCTCCTTCTCCTCTCCCCTCCAATTTGTCCTCCACTCCCACCTTCCACCATGCCATCATCGCGTTCATCTGGCATAAGGCAGGCTTCCGTGGCCCAAATGTTCGAGCGTTAAAAGATGATGACGCCGGATAACCCTCTTTCCCAAAAGTGTAGATAGAGAAGAGCAGGGGTCCTCGGACAGAGCATTGTGGGGCACCAACAGAGAGGGAATGAGACATGGAGGTAGTACGAGAGTGAGAGTTTCTAAACGTCCAGTCTGTTAAATATGATGTGATCCAGGAGAGGGCCAGGTCAGTGATGCCAAGAGATGAGAGAGTTTGCAACAGAAACAAGTGGTCGAAAGTGTCAAAGGCAGAGGACAGGTCAAGGAGAAGGAGGACAGAGTAATGTTTTTTGGTTTTGGCTGTTAGTAGGTCATTGGTGACTTTGGTAAGGGCAATCTCAGTCGAGTGGTGGGGTCGGAAGCCAGATTGTAGCCGGTCAAAGAGGGAGCAGGAGGAGAGGTGAGAGGACTAGCTTTGAGGCATACTGAAGAAGTGATATGGGGTGATAACTGGACAAAGAAGATGGGTTAGGGCTGGGATAAACACTGTGGTGAGGTAAGGGATGAGGTGAGATGGGATTGGGTTAAGTGCACAAGTGGTGAGATGTGATCTTGAGAGTAGAGTGGAGAGTTTTTCTTCTGTAATGGTGGAGAAGTGGGTTTTGGGATAAGAGGACTGAGCAGTTGTGTAGAGGGTCTGTGGGGACTGTGTACTGAAGCTTTCTCTGATGGTGACTATCTTTTGTTTGAAGTATTTGGCAAAGTCCTCATCTGAGATGAGAGTAGAGGGTGGGGGCACTGTGGGCCAGGATAGATATGAGAGATGAGAAGTAGGACTGTTTTGCATCAGCGAGTGAGGATTTGAATATGAGGAGGGATTGCTTGTATGCAGTGAATTGATCTTTAGACTAGGATTTCTACAATCGCCACTCAGCAGCCCTGGAAGCTTGTCTGAGTTTTTTGGTCAGGTTGGTGTGCCAGGGTTGTCTGTTAAATTTTCGGGTTTTATTGTGTGTGAGGGGGGCAACAGTGTACAGAGCTGTACTTATTGTGGTGTTATATAAGGTGGTGGCAGCATCGGGGTCTTGGAGGGAACAGATGGTAGAGAGTGGGAGAAGAGAGTCAGAAAGCAAGCAAAAGTAGAGATGTTTAAGGTTCCTGCAGGGGTGTGCTAGTGTGTGGACCGGGGGAGCAGCAGAAGAGACCAATGAAGAGAAGGTGAGTTACAAAGGTTAGATAGGGAGCAGAGGTGGGTAAAGATAAGAACCAGAGTGTGACCATCTCTGTGGGTGAGCTGAAGACCACTGTGATTGGCCGAAGGAGGAAGAGAGTGATAGGAGTTTAGAGGCAACCGAATGGCAGGTGTCAATAGGGATGTTGAAGGTTGAAGTCGCCCATGATTATAGTGGGGATGTCGGCAGAAAGAAAGTTTAGTAGTGAGGTGTTAAAGTGGTCAAGAAAGATGGTGGCTGGGCCTGGGGCGTGGTAAATGACAGCTACTTAAAGGTTGGAGGGGGAGTAGATGCGAACAGAGTGTTCTTCAAATGAGGTGAACGTAATGGAGGGCGGCAGTGTAGTTGGGCTGTAGGAGCAGGTCTCTGATAGGAGAAGACCAACTCCAACACCATTTTTGCAGCCGGGGCGGGGGGTGTTATTGAATTGAAATCCACTATATGAGAGTGCAGCAGGGGAGGAGGTTGTCAGAGGGTGTCAGCCATGTTTCTGCGAGAGCCAAAAAGGAAAGTTTTTTAGAGATGAAAAGTTCATGAATGTCAGACAGTTTGTTACAGACAGGGGGTGCATTCCATAATGCTCCTGCAATAGGAACCAAAGAAGCAGGGTTCAAAGGAATGATTATTAGGTTTAAGTGGTTGCAGAAATTTGTAGAAGGAGATTTGTAGCGGGACATGGAGGTGATAGTGGGGATTTGTTGAGGGGGGCCTGGATTTGGAGAGATATCACCAGCAATAAGGAGAAGCAGAGAAAGTGTTAATAGATGAGAATAAAAGAGGGCAGTAGGTATATGTGTGTGTTTGGGAAGGAAGTGTTTGTGCAAGCATTCAGATGAGAAGGTAAGATGGAGGAAGAGATGAATAGTTCCTTGCTTGGTGAATGGATGTGGGGGTATTTCAGGAGGTTTAGGAAAAGTGGGAAGAGTAAGATGAAAAAGTGAAACATTGTTTTCAGTGTCCTGTCCGAAAGGACATTCAGCGCAGCAGGGGGGATTGTGACCAATAAGCTCACTCGCCTAGCTCACAACAGTGTGGACTACCTCACATTAAAAAAAATGAATGAGGCATGGATCTCGGAGGAATTCAACTAATGTGACGAGTCGACCAAGTTCAATAGAATTTTTCAAATATCCGCCACCGCCCAGAACAAATAAAAGGCCTTTTCTGTCCGTAGAATGCCTAATGTTTTGGGCCTCGGAGGAATTCAACACCGGTGACGAACATGTGTTTTAACTATTATCATTAGTTTTTATTTTTCAAGAGGGGGGATTTTGTTAGCCATGTTTTTAATCCAATTTTATATTTTTAGTTCTTTTAAACATATGTATTTGACCTGTATTTGTACTGGCCTGCAGTAAAATTGATATCCATTGACCATCAGCCACATACTTATTTGTACTTTTATGTACTCTGAATGCATAATTTTTGGGGCCTATAGTACACTGGCCTGCTGTAAAATTGATATCCAATGACCGTGTAATCTGCCTACAGCCACATACTTACTTGTTCTTTTTGTACGCTGAATGCATAATTTTTGGGGCCTGTAATCCACTGGCCTGCAGTAAAATTGATATCCAATGACCGTGTAATCTACCTCCAGCCACATACTTACTTGTTCTTTTCTGTCCGCTGAATGCATCATTTTTGGGGCCTGTAGTCCACTGGCCTGCTGTAAAATTGATATACAATGATCGTGTAATCTACCTCCAGCCACATATATACTTGTTCTTTTCTGTCTGCTGAATGCATACTTTTTGGGACCTCTAGTCCACTGGCCTGCAGTAAAACTGATATCCAATGATCGTGTAATCTACCTCCAGCCACATATTTACTTGTTCTTTTCTGTCCGCTGAATGAATAATTTTTGGGCCTGTAGTTCACTGGCCTGCTGTAAAATTGATATCCAAAGACAGTGTAATATACCTCCAGCCACTTACTTACTTGTTCTTTTCTGTCTGCTAACTGCATAATTTTTGGGGCCTGTAGTACACTGGCCTGCTGTATAATTGATATCCAATGACGGTGTAATCTAGCTCCAGCCACATACTTTTTCTTTTCTGTCCGCTGAATGCATAATTTTTGGGGCCTGTAGTCCACTGGCCTGCAGTAAAATTGATAGCCAATGACCGTGTAATCTACCTCCAGCCACATACTTACTTGTTCTTTTCTTTTCTGTCCCCTGAATGCATCATTTTTGGTCTGCTGTAAAATTGATATCGAATGATCGTGTGGTCTAACTCCAACCACATATTTACTTGTTCTTTTCTGTCCGCTGAATGAATAATTTCTGGGGCCTATAGTCCACTTGCCTGCTGTAAAATTGATATCCAATTACCGTGTAATCTACCTCCAGCCACATACTTACTTGTTCTTTTCTGTACAGTGGATGAATAATTGTTGCGGCCTCACAGGAATTCAACACCAGCGACGACCACATGTTATCGAATTTCAACTATTACCATTAGGGTTTTTTTTCAAGAGAGGGGATTTCGTTAGACATGTTTTTAATCCAATTTTATATTTTTTAAACATATGTATTTCCCCTGTATTTGCAATGGCCTGCAGCAAAATATATTTTTCTAGGCTCCAACAGGGCACATTTCAGATAATTTCCCTTTAAAACACATAAAAATGTCCACTGATTAAGATACATATTTTTTGTTGGAATTTTTGTCATTGATCACTGTCCATGTTGTGGGACTATTTGCATACTTTTACTAAGTATTTGGTAGCTGCAAATATGAGCTGAATTTTTTTCAGGTTCGCCTGCCATTAAAGTGAATGGGGCTCGCCGCGAACTTGCGGTTAGTGAACTTTTGATCGCGTTCATGCGATCGGGTTTGCAAACCGTCCCGGACAATGTTCGTCCATCACTACTTGTGAGTTCAAATCCTGGCAGAAACGTTTCTGAAATACAGTCTAAATTCGATATAAATACACTGGGGTGTCCCCAAGCTCTGGACATAGCTATTTATGGAGTCAGAGCAGGGACTCCTAAGCTGCAGACTCACACTGAAGGATTCCCTCCCTGTACAGCAATCTTCTGCATAGAAATAGAGGCTAAATTAGATTTAAATACACTGACTTGACCATCGTGCTCGAGTACACGCAGTGTTCGGCCGAGCATGCTCGCTCAACACTACCCGCCAACTACTGCCATATAAACTGGTGGACTCTGAGGCCTTTAGAAAATGTGTGGCCATTCGCACACCGCAATGGAAATTCCCTGGAAGGAAATATTTCTCCCAGAGCTATATGGCCATGTTCAGCGGCAAGTGAATATATCTCTCGCACACAGTGTAGGTGCCAAAATACATTTGACCACAGACACGTGGTCTAGCAAACACGGGCAGGGAAGGTACATAACTTTTAGTGCCCAGTGGGTGAACCTTCTGATGGCCATCAAGCACGTAACCCGTGGCTCCTGTGTGGATTTGGTGTTACCGCCACGGATTGCATGCAGGCCTGCCTCTTCTTCTTCTCCTCCTCCTACTCCATCCTCCATCTCCTCCTCGGCTGACTCCTCCTTTTCCACTGCTATCGCTGCTTCCACTGCACCCCCGAAGCTCCCCAGAACATATTCGACGTGCTAGGTGAGATGTTGCCATGCTGTTCTGCAGCTGTTGTGTCTGGAAGCCAAGAGCAGATCCTGCACTGCTTTCAGCTCTGTTGTCACAGGCCGATCAGTGGCTAACCCCGCTCAATTTGACAGTTGGTGATGTGCGACAACAGTGCCATCTGCTGAGTGTGCTGAAACATGGCAAAATGAGACACGTGCCATGCATGGCACATGTCCTGAACTTAGTCATGCAGCAATTCATTGCCAAATACCCTGGGGTCCAAGACATCTTGCAGCAGGCCAGGAAAATATCTGGCCATTTTATAAGATCTTTCATGGCCATGTCTTGCCTTGCTGACGTTCAGCGGCGACACTACTTGCACGATGAGCTGGAACTCTATCTTGTATATGCTTGATAGGTTGCTCCTGTACGAACTCTGCAGCAGGACAGGTTCTGGGGAGCTTGGTTTCTTCTCATGCGCGACGCATGCAGACTTCTGCGGCCTTCTTTCTGGAGCGTGCATTGCGTCGTGTCATTGATTAAGCTGTCCAGGAGCAGAAAAATGAGGAAGTTGCAATGCTGAATGAATTTCAAGGGGGAACTAATCCATCAGAGATAAGTCAGCAGGGGTCTGAAAAGGAGTCAGAGGAGGATGGTGGCTGGGGGGAGGAGGAGGAGCAAGAAGATCAGGCTTTGAAGGGGACTTCAAACTTTTCAGGGATCTATGGTGTTGTCCGTGGCTGGGGGGAGGAGACCGAGGACGATATTCTCCTGGGCGATGAGCAGGAGCCAGGGCGCTCCACCACTTCCAATTTAGTGCAAATGAGGGTCTTTATGCTCCAGTGTCTGAAGAAGGACCCCGTATAAAAGCATAGAGGGCAAGGACCAGTACTGCGTGGCAACTTACTTAGACCCCTGGTACAAACACAAAATGGTGGACATGCTACCAGTATCACAGAGGGCTGGCAGAATGCAGCATTTCCAGGCCTTGCTGCGAGAGATGCTGCATTCTGCTGTTGCAGGAATTTCGACCTACAGCAAAATAGGTGCGGGTACCAATCCTACCGTGCCTGCAGAGGGCTGTTTGAAGATGTGTTGGTCACTAGTGTTGAGCTCGAATATTCGAATAGCGATAATTAATTGCGAATATAGTAACTTCGTAAATTAGCGAATATTACAAATATAGTGCTATATATTCGCTATATAGAATATTCGTCATTTTTTTACATCTGAAAACATGATTCCTCCCTGCTTCTTTCTTGTGGGTCAATAAGTCATTGACCCACAAGCAACTTAAGCAAGGAGGAATCATGTTTTGATATGGAAAATAAAATGAGCAATATTCAAAAAAACTAATATATAGCAATATAGTGAATATATTCGTTATTTAGAATTTTTTCGCATTATTTTTTCCTATCTGTACAGTTGTTTGCATACTCCTCCCCGACAATATATATAAAATATAAAAAATATTCTAAAAATCAAAGTTCTAGCAATATAGAGAATATTGGTAAAATACACATATTAGCTTAGCCATAGCCGTAGGAAAGTTACCTTATACAGTTGCAATACGCAAATAATTAAATCGCATATTATTCGCAATAAATAGAATAATGACGAATATTCGATTTCAACGAATATAAGAAGAATATTCTATCAAATCTGGCACCTCCCGCTCATCACTATTGGTCACTACAGATATGAGATCATTCTTGCAGCCAACCTATTGACAGCCGCCCTCCGGATCCAGCCTCAGGGAACGCCTAGACCGACAGGTGTCCGACTACATCGGGTTAACGGCCGATGTGGACACTCTGAGAAGCGAGGAACCCCTGGACTACTGGGTGTGCAGGCTTGCCCTGTGGCCAGAGCTGGCACAATTTGCCATAATACTCTTGGCTTGCCCCTTGTCGAGTGTCCTGTCCAAAAGGACGTTCAGCGCAGCAGGGGGGATTGTGACCGATAAGCGCACTCACCTAGCTCACGACTCTAAAAATGAATGAGGCATGGATCTCAGAGGAATTCAACACCTGTGACGACCACGAGTAATTTAATTTCCTCATGCCAGCCCACACATATCTACCACTACCCAGAACCAAGAATAGTCCTTATGTAGCTACGGCCATTTCAGATGAATGCCTAATTTTTGGGGCCTCTAATGCAGTGGCTTACAGTTCTATTTTTATTCAGTGACCGCCTAATGTAACTCCAGCCACAGAATCACGTGTTGTTATTTTCTGTCAGATGAATGCCCAATTTTTGGGGCCTGTACTCCCGTGGCCTAAATAAAAATTTGTCTAGGCTCCAGCAGGGCATATTTTGCAGAGTTTCCCTTTAAGATGCATAAAAATGGCCCCTGATGAAAATACATATTTTGTGTGGTAATTTTTGACAATGATCCCCCTCTGGTATGTCACTGTCCATGTTTGTGTACTTCTAGTAAGTGTTTGCTGGCTGCAAATATGACCTGAAAGTTTTTCAGTTTCGCCTGCCATTAAAGTGAATGGGGCCTTCCACGAACGCGCGGTTCGCGAACATTTGAATGCGAACCGCACATTCTCGTTCGTGAATCATCCCGGCCGATGTTCGTCCATCACTACTAGTCTGAACTCCATTTCAGGGCTTCACATAGTTAATATGTTGTCCGTAATGCCCTAATAAAACTATCTCTAATATACTTTATTAATCAATTTTCAATTTTTACTACACTTTTCCCTGCCTAAAGCACTTCCAACTCTGTTCTCTGTACACTGCTGACAGCTCAGCAGTGTACGGAGTACACATTTAATCAATGGGGCCGCAGCAGCACTGTGAGTACGGGCAGGAGCGCATATTGCTGCTCCTGCCCGTGCTCCCTGGACGATTGCTAACTCTTTGCATAGCACATGGGTACCCTGTATTCATGTGCTATGCCAGGATTAGCTGAGCGGAGTGGGATCCTGCTTCTGCCTGCTCCGCTAAACTAAGAGAACTGCATGTCAGCTCTTAGCTTAGCGGAGCAGGCACAGGCAGGAGTCTGCTCCGCTCAGCTAATACTGGCATAGTACATGGGTACAGAATACCCATGTGCTATGCTAGGAGTTAGTAATCCTCCAGGGGGCACAGGCAAGAGCTCCCTACTCCCTGCGCTGCTGCGGCCCCATTTATAAAAATTTGTCAGCAGTGTACAGAGAACAGAGTTTTAAGCGCACAGGGAATGATGCGCTTTAGGCAGGGAAAAGTGTAGTAAAAATTGATTAATAAAGTATATTAGAGATAGTTTTATTAGGGTATCAGGGACAACATATTAAAAGTTTGTGTAAATGTTTAGTTACTTAAAAAAAAAAAAAAAAAATTACTTTAGGAAAATAGCATACCTGTGTCTTGCAGTATGCAGATTGTCAGAGGATGAGACCTGTGATTATTGTTGAGTGAAGCAAAGCATCCGAATTAGAATTCAAGCCGAAGTTTAGGAAAATTTAGATTTTAAATAAATTCGAATTTCCTCATGCTTCGTGATAACCAATCAGTTTTCATAAAATGGAGGTTGCACGTGTTATAAAGTAAAAGTAAGTGTAGAGGAGAGAAGCCCGGGAACGCTAGATCATCAATGATGCCTTGCAGCCAGCCAATCCACAGGTATCCATCTGCCCATAATGTCACTGCTAGGCAGAGCCGTATGAAACCCTGATCCCGCATGGTCGCCGCCATTTTCCTGTGAAATGAGTATAGGGAGAGATGTGACAAGATGCTCAAGCACTAGGGACAATGTTGCTGCAAACTGCTAACAGAGAGTGTACAACAATATTGGAGAGGGAGACTGCAGGGAGAGTAGAGGGAGAGCATAGGAGACTGCAGAACTACAGACTCTGCTACAAGTTATCGCCGTGTACATAACTGTACAGTGCACCAATATTCATAGTTAATCCATTCCTTTAGTTGTAGATTTACTATGCATCAGTATTCTAGGCCATTGTTACTTTTAGACAGATTGGCCTGGGTAAACCTCATTTACAGCGATTCGTGATTAATTCATTCGTAACAAATCAAATTTCTTGTCGAACTTCGGGGTGCTGCCAAATTGAACTTTTCAAAACTTCGCTCATCTCTATCTGTGAGTGATAACGTGACATAGTAAGCAAAAATCCATGTTGTTTCCTCTTCACACAGTTCAAATGAACATTTTGGGGGTTTGAAGTTTGGAAAAACAGCATATACATGAGCGAATTATTGGTGACCCCACCGGGGCCTACCAACCATTCCTCCCCATAACACTTCCTCATTAACCCTTTCACTTCCCCCTTACCAATAAGACACAGAGACTTGAGTCGGATTTAAATCGGCCACAGCAGCCGTTATTTATTAAACAAAAATACAAATAATTTAACAATGAATTCCCCCAGCCGAGGGAGGTCCTAGAAGCCCCAACATGTATACATCCAGCACAACCACTCAGTGGACCATCCACCTTGCCTCCAGCCGTAAACACCCAGCTCGGAGCCACCAAACTGATGGATGCCCTCACTGATTAACCGAGTGCCCAATCCTGAGAGTCCAGCCCCACCATTGAGGCCCTCTCATTCTCAAGCAGCAACCCATTCCACCAGCTCCGAGGACCTCCCCCCGCCTCGACTGCCGCGACATACCTCACATCTACCTCCCCAATACCTACTCAAGGGAGGGTGGGCGGGCGCTTTTTTTTCCTGGCTCTAAAATTGCCCCCAGCTACCGCCCCTTAAATAAACTACCACCTAACTCCACCTACGCTAACCCGCCCCTCCGCTTCCCGCCATACATTAACCCTACCTCTACCAGGCCCCTGGCACCAAATTCCTCATGAAGGCCTACCCTTAAGGTAAACCTATAGTCCGGCCTTACTTGAGCGAATTATTGGTGACCCCACCGGGGCCTACCAACCATTCCTCCCCATAACACTTCCCTCATTAACCCTTTCACTTCCCCCTTACCAATAAGACACAGAGACTTGAGTCGGATTTAAATCGGCCACAGCAGCCGTTATTTATTAAACAAAAATACAAATAATTTAACAATGAATTCCCCCAGCCGAGGGAGGTCCTAGAAGCCCCAACATGTATACATCCAGCACAACCACTCAGTTGACCATCCACCTTGCCTCCAGCCGTAAACACCCAGCTCGGAGCCACCAAACTGATGGATGCCCTCACTGATTAACCGAGTGCCCAATCCTGAGAGTCCAGCCCCACCATTGAGGCCCTCTCATTCTCAAGCAGCAACCCATTCCACCAGCTCCGAGGACCTCCCCCCGCCTCGACTGCCGCGACATACCTCACATCTACCTCCCCAATACCTACTTAAGGGAGGGTGGGTGGGCGCTTTTTTTTCCTGGCTCTAAAATGGCCCCCAGCTACCGCCCCTTAAATAAACTACCACCTAACTCCACCTACGCTAACCCGCCCCTCCGCTTCCCGCCATACATTAACCCTACCTCTACCAGGCCCCTGGCACCAAATTCCTCATGAAGGCCTACCCTTAAGGTAAACCTATAGTCCGGCCTTACTTGAGCGAATTATTGGTGACCCCACCGGGGCCTACCAACCATTCCTCCCCATAACACTTCCCTCATTAACCCTTTCACTTCCCCCTTACCAATAAGACACAGAGACTTGAGTCGGATTTAAATCGGCCACAGCAGCCGTTATTTATTAAACAAAAATACAAATAATTTAACAATGAATTCCCCCAGCCGAGGGAGGTCCTAGAAGCCCCAACATGTATACATCCAGCACAACCACTCAGTGGACCATCCACCTTGCCTCCAGCCGTAAACACCCAGCTCGGAGCCACCAAACTGATGGATGCCCTCACTGATTAACCGAGTGCCCAATCCTGAGAGTCCAGCCCCACCATTGAGGCCCTCTCATTCTCAAGCAGCAACCCATTCCACCAGCTCCGAGGACCTCCCCCCGCCTCGACTGCCGCGACATACCTCACATCTACCTCCCCAATACCTACTCAAGGGAGGGTGGGCGGGCGCTTTTTTTTCCTGGCTCTAAAATGGCCCCCAGCTACCGCCCCTTAAATAAACTACCACCTAACTCCACCTACGCTAACCCGCCCCTCCGCTTCCCGCCATACATTAACCCTACCTCTACCAGGCCCCTGGCACCAAATTCCTCATGAAGGCCTACCCTTAAGGTAAACCTATAGTCCGGCCTTACTTGAGCGAATTATTGGTGACCCCACCGGGGCCTACCAACCATTCCTCCCCATAACACTTCCCTCATTAACCCTTTCACTTCCCCCTTACCAATAAGACACAAAGACTTGAGTCGGATTTAAATCGGCCACAGCAGCCGTTATTTATTAAACAAAAATACAAATAATTTAACAATGAATTCCCCCAGCCGAGGGAGGTCCTAGAAGCCCCAACATGTATACATCCAGCACAACCACTCAGTGGACCATCCACCTTGCCTCCAGCCGTAAACACCCAGCTCGGAGCCACCAAACTGATGGATGCCCTCACTGATTAACCGAGTGCCCAATCCTGAGAGTCCAGCCCCACCATTGAGGCCCTCTCATTCTCAAGCAGCAACCCATTCCACCAGCTCCGAGGACCTCCCCCCGCCAACAACGCGCAACTTGACCACTCCAACCTCAAGACTGCGCGTTCCTCCACATCTCCAATGCCCTCTCAATTCCACCCTGTATTCCCAAGGACCACAGATCAATTCCGACCGCGTTAAGGTGAACCCCATCTGCTCTCCAAAACCCCCCAAGACCTGACTCAAGATCCACGTGCCTAACCACCACCGCCCCACTCTTAGCCACAAACCGTCCAACCGCCCTGTTCACCTTAATGCGAGCCCTGTTCACCGCTTCCACAGACCTCGCCTCCCTCCACGTCTTCCTAGGCACAATATCCGACCACACCGTTATCATGTGTGGGAACAATGACCACAGCCGTAAGAGATCAAATTTGATATCCCTGATCAATTCTCTAGCCGGCCTAACCCCCAAATCATTGCCCCCGACATGAAGCACTAAAATCTCCGGGGCCCTGTCTAACCGCACAAAGCGATGAACCTCCCTCAACACACCGCCCCACAACATACCTCTAGAACCCAGCCACTTCACCACCGCGACATCCCTGCCAAACCCCAACTGACGACCGTTCTCCCGAACATCGGCCCGCAACACCCCCCAAAAAACTAACGAATGTCCAAGAATCCACACTAGCGCCGGACCGGAGCCTGCAATAAAACGCAAACAAAAGAAAACACATCACTAACATAGTCGCCAACACCACTTACAACCCACCCAAACGCACATATGACCGGAACCTAACAGATTCCCAACGCCCTAACCGTTTAATAACCTCGTCACTCAACCCTAACCTAGCCGCCTCAGTTGCCGCCCCAATTCTGAAGGAGTGACCCGTGAAGTCTGCTGGGTCCACCCCCACCCGTACCAAACATTTTTTAAACACTGCCACAAACTGAAATCTGGACAGAAAAGAACCATCACCGTGCCTCAACAGCGGGCCACCCTCAAAGCACACCCCCTCCCTATACACCCACAAACATCTAACCGGACATAAAAAACACTCCGGGACTGAAAAAAGAGTAACATACCGCCCTTTTCCTTCCACATCCGTTTTAGACGACCGCAACCTGACCACCACCCTGTCCAGAAACAACTGCACATCCTCCCCGCATAAACCCCCCCGCGACCCTGACGCTCCTAGACACCAATTCCCCCAACCGGAAAGCCCCAAAAAAGGCCAACGAAAATGACAACCGAAACAGGCTGACCTCCCCTACAGAGGTACAAACCAACCCAACCTGTCCCCCCAACCTCAACAGCAACGAGAACGACACTGGCCTCCTATGATCCTCTGTCCGCTGCCCCCTCCTCCAACCCTTCAAAACCTGCCTCACCAAAAAGGTCTTGGTAACATCAACCATACCCCTCAACTTGAAACCAAACGCCAGCCCAGCTACACACTTGTTCCGCTGCGCCACCGACCAACCCTGTTCCTTGCCCTGCCCCAAGAACAACAATAGAGGAATCTACCCCCATCCCTAACCCCGAACACCACTGCTCCCGATCCCTCCAAGCCTTCCCATACGCAGCCCACGAGCCCGCACTCAATGACGCCCACAACAACCCCGCTACAGTACCTCCAACAGACCCCACAGCGACCCCGGGCACTCCAGACCTTCCGCGTCCGCCTCCGGAACCAACTGCCGAAACCGCTCCCACTGCAAACGAGAAAGAGCATCCGCAATGTTGTTAGAAGCCCCGGGCACATGGACTGCTACCACCCATGCATTAAACGACAAACAAAGCAACACAAGATGCTGCAACAGGCGAACCACGGGCGGCGACGAGGCCGTCAAACCATTGATCGCCTGCACCACCCCCATGTTATCGCAATGAAACCTCACCTTCTTGTCCCTGAAACTGTCCCCCCACAACACTACTGCAAGAACAATGGGAAAAAGTTCAAGAAGACACAAATTCCTGACCCACCCCCGCTCAACCCAAGACTGCGGCCACCGAGCTGCACACCACTGGCCATGACAATAAGCCCCAAACCCCACCCCGCCAGCCGCATCCGTAAACAATTCAAAATCGAAACTATCGACCACCTCGCCCATCATCAATGTCCTACCATTAAAATCCCTCAAAAACCCAGCCCAAACCTCCAAATCCCTTTTCAACTCCCGCCCCAACCTAATAAAATGATGCGGCGCGACCACCCCCGCCGTAGCCGCCGCCAACCGCCGACAAAACACTCGGCCCATAGGCATGATCCTACACGCGAAGTTCAATTTCCCCAAAAGAGACTGCAGATCCCGCAACCGAACCTTCGCTGACTGCCTCACCTGCTCAACGCCCGCCCGCAAATCAACCACTTTATCTTCTGGAAGCCGACACTCCATCCGCTCCGTATCAATTACAATGCCCAAAAAACGTAATTCCGTCGCCGGGCCCACCGTCTTCTCCACCGCCAATGGCACCCCAAAACGCGCAAAAACCGACTGCAACGTAGCTAACAAAAGGGAACAAACCCGCGAGCCCGCCGGTCCCAAACACAAAAAATCATCCAAGTAATGGATAATGGACGAACACCCGGCCACATCCACCACCACCCATTCCAAGAACGAACTAAACGCCTCAAAGTACGCGCATGACACAGAACAACCCATAGGCAGACACCTGTCCACAAAATACCCCCCATCCCAAAAACACCCCAATAAATGCAAACTGTCCGGATGGACCGGAAGCAACCGAAAAGCCGCCTCAATATCCGCCTTAGCCAACAAGGTCCCAGGCCCCAACTTCCTAACCCACGCCACAGCCGCATCAAATGACGTATAAACCACTGAACAAATGTCAGGATCGATACCATCATTGACCGACGCACCCTTCGGGAAAGACAGATGATGTATAAGCCGAAACTTGTTCGGCTCCTTCTTAGGCACCAACCCCAGCGGAGACACCCTCAAACCAGCTAACGGCACTTCCACAAATGGCCCATCCATCCTGCCCAAGGCCACCTCCTTTGCCAACTTTTCCGAGACCACCTCCGGAAACTCCAAAGCCGACCGCAAATTTCTTTGCGGCACGACCACTGGCAATGGATTCGACGGAATCCGAAATCCCTCCGAAAACCCCCGTATTAACAATTCCGACGCTTCCCGCTTAGGATACCTATTTAGGTACCCCTCCATCCTTTCCACCCGAACCGGAGTCAGCCCCTTTCGCAGCCGAGTCTGACCCCCTGTGCTTACCGCCCCTGAAACACCGGTTAGCCCCGTGAGCACCTCCGCAAGTCGTGCACTCATGCTTGAACTTGCATTTGGCACCGAACCTGCAGCTCCCCTCATTAAAGAGGAAACACAAACCTCTTGCTGACGCTGCCGACACCGCAGACTGACTTGGCGCCCCTCCCGCGTCCCCCCGAAAGGACTGCCCCTGACGCGACGGCGCAGTCACCCGCAACCATAGACTGATGTCCTTATGGTCCCACCTAATATCAGGCCGCACCGCTTTCCTCTGCCGGAATTGCTCGTCATACCTGAGCCACCCAGTCCCACCATATACCCGGTATGCCTCCCCAATCGCATCCAGATAGCAAAACAAGGCCGAGCAACACTCCGGCGCCTTTTCCCCAATTACGCTTGCCAAGATCGCAAACGCCTGCAACCAATTGGCAAACGTACGCGGTATGAGTCTATGCCGACGCTTTTCATCATCCTCCTTTTTTCCCTCACCCACTCTTTCCCTATCCAGATTAAACCGCTCCAGGGGGAGAAGTGAAAAAATTTCAACATACTCCCCCCGCCATATCCGTTCCCGCACGTCCTGCTTCAAATGCGCCCCCAACGGCCCCTCAAAACATACATATACCTCCCCCTTCGCCGCGTCACTAACCTTGGGCCTCTCCTCCTCGCCTCCCACCTGCGTCTGAACCGACACCGACCCCACACTCCGCGACTGCCCGTCCCTAGCCGCCCCTCCTAAACCCCCACCGACCCCCCATGCCGGCAACGGAGACGCACCTGCCACCCCCATACCAGCAACCAAACCCGCCAAACTCGTCAAAAACTGCCCCAAACCCCCCACAATTTCCCCGTGACTACCCCCAGCCCCCACACCCCCTGGGCCACCCATCAAATTCTGCAATACGCCCCACATGTTCTCACCTGGCTGCCTGGGCGCTGTGACCCCATCAGCCGCTGATCCGGACTCCAGACGAACCGACCTCACCGCCAACTCCACGGATGCCCCTGCTGCGCTGGATCCGCCCGACGACTGCACCCCAACCAGGTCCAAGCTGGGTGCGCTCTCAACGTCATCCTCCCTCATGGACTCTTCCTGCAGATCCAGGCCAGGAGACACCTGCCCGTGATCCCTGGGAGCCCTGCGCCCTCTAGTGGCCACTACTGGCACAGGCTCCGTCCTCCTGCTGCAGACTCTCCCATGACGAGCGGACGTTCCTGCCACTAGGGGGAGCAAGGAACCCGCCGACCCAGCTCCAGCTCCCACGCCGGCCGCAGGTGAAGGCAGGGGTGATGGGGTCCTGCCTCCTTCAGAGCTCCGCTGCGCACGCGGATTCCTCCCACACCCGGGGGCTGGGGCTACCATGCTCCCCCCAACCCCCGACCGTGAAGGGTCCCTAGAGGGGCTCCTGCGCCTGCGCCGAGCCCGAAGCCGTTGCGCCAGCGGCGACGGGCCTGCTATACCCGCCGCCTCCCCCTGCAGCACTCCAGCCAGCAGCTCCTGTAGCCACTCCGGTCCACGGGCCTCCCCTGCCGCCCGCAACCGCTCCAGCAATACCTCCACAGTCTGCATGGTAGGTCGCACGTGTGCTTTCTTTCCTCCGCTTTTTTTTCCTGGCTCTAAAATGGCCCCCAGCTACCGCCCCTTAAATAAACTACCACCTAACTCCACCTACGCTAACCCGCCCCTCCGCTTCCCGCCATACATTAACCCTACCTCTACCAGGCCCCTGGCACCAAATTCCTCATGAAGGCCTACCCTTAAGGTAAACCTATAGTCCGGCCTTACTTGTCTTACAATACACAGGGCAGCAGAGGATAATATCTCTGAGTGTTAATGTGATATAGCAGGCTAAAATCCGCATGTGGGTGAATCTCCACATAGTTGAAATTTAGGGGGTCATTTAAGACCGCTATTTTAGACTCTGTTCTTAATAAGGCCCTGCATTGGCTGTGAATCCGCCGAAGGTATGTAGAGACGCTGGCCTCTACATAACTTCTGCGGATCTACCGCCGCTTCTAAATCTATGACAGCTCCCTTGCTGCCGCAGATTTACACAATTTTCTACGTCTAAAACAGGCATAGTATGCCACACCCACTTTTGAAGACCTGGCGTGAGTGGAGAAAAGTCACAGATTGCCGTGCAAAGAACTTTTGCGCCACAATCTATGCCAGAAATACACCTAATTTACATGTATTTCTGTAAATAAATTACTTCTTAAATTTTTTAGGCAAGTTTTGGTTGGGAACACACAGCAACTTATACGTTTCTTACAATATGCAGGGTAGTGGAGGATAATATCTCTGGGTGATAATATGTGTGGGTGCATCTCCACACAGTTGAAATTTAATATACTTTTGAGGGTTGAAGTTTGGGAACACACCACAGCATATACATGTCTTACAATATGCAGGGTAGCGGAGAAAAATATTTTTCAGTGATAACCTGACATAGCAGGCCAAAATCTGTGTGTGGGTGCATCTCCACAAAGTTGGAATTTAGCTAGAATTTTGGAAAATAGCATATACGTGTCATATAATATGCAGGATAGCAGACAATCATATCTCTGAGTGATAACATGAAATAATAGGCAGAAATCCATGTTCATGCATCCATACACAGTTCAAATGTTATTTTTTTTGGTTGACGTTTATGAAAATAGCATATATGTGTCTTACAATACCTAGGGTAGCAGACGATTTTATCTCTGAGTGATAATGTGAAATACTAAGCTGAAATCCGTGTCGGTGCATCTCCACACAGTTGAATTATTTTTTTAGTTTTGAAAATATCATATCCGTGTCTTACAATACCCAGGGTTGCAGACAATTATATCTCTGAGTGATAACTTGAAATACTAGTCCTAAATCCGTGTCGGTGCATACAAACATACAATTGAAATGTTTTTCATTTGTTTTTTTGGTTGAAGTTTGGGAAAATAGCATATGTAATACCCCAGAGTTGGGGGTATTACTATTTTGCACTCTGTTTACTGTATTTTTCATATTTCTTACGCAATGTGAATGTAATGACATGTTATATATCTGGTCCACCAGCAGATGGAGTATGGTTGGCAATTTTTGGAAAAAGGAATGGAACTTACCATTCTATTCCCCCCCCCCCCCCCCCCTTGGTAGGAGTGGGCTGGTCCGACATCCTGCCAAGGGTTGGGATAAGCAAGGGGGCTCATAGGCGGCTAGCTTTCTCACGAGCCTGCGCAGAATACTGAATGGCGCAAGATTTCCCCAGGTCACAAAGCAGGCAGAAGGATTCGAACGATGCCTGGCACTGTCAATCAACACTTGGAAGGCGTAACTTGGGGTGGGATACGGGAGCCTCTAAGTGCAGGAGCAACCCCCCCCCCCCCCCTGCTCCTAGAGGCTCATTTTACATATTATAATAGTAAGAACTCTACAGTAACGGGGGCACGGATAATCATTAGAATAGCAGCGTTAGGTGCAGCTGACATTAGCACATCGCTAATGTCAGACAGTTTAATACTGAAAATTCTAGTGACAGAAACCCTTTAACTCCTTAAGGATACAGCCGTAATTCACCTTAAGTAAAAATAAATCATTTTTATTTATCAAAAAATACCAAATTTAAGCGAAATTTGAAAAAAATTGTCAATTTCAAAGGTTCAATTTCTCTACTTCTATAATACATAGTAATAGCTACAAAAATAGTTATTACTATACATTCCCCATATGTCTACTTCATGTTTGGATCATTTTGGGAATTATATTTTATATTTTGGGCATGTTACAAGGCTTAGAAGTTTGGAAGCAGATCTTCAGAAATTTTCAAAAACACAATTTTTAGGGACCAGTTCAGGTCTCAAGTCACTTTGTGAGGCTTATATAATAGAAACCAACTAAAAATGACCCCCAAAATGACCCCTCAAGGTATTCAAAACTGATTTTGCAAACTTTGTTAACCCTTTAGGTGTTGCACAAGAGTTATTGGCAAATGGGGATGAAATTTGAAAATTAAATTTTTTTGCCATATTTTCCATTGTAACCCATTTTTTCCACTAACAAAGCAAGGGTTAACAGCCAAACAAGACTGTATCTATATTGCCCTGACTCTGCCATTTACAGAAACACCCCATATGTGGCCATAAACTACTGTACGGGCACACAGTAGGGCATAGAGGGAAAGGTGCACCATATGGCTTTTGGAAGGCAAATTTTGCTGGACTGGTTTATTTACACCATGTGCCATTTGAAGCCCCCCTGATGCACCCCTAGAGTAGAAACTCCATAAAAGTGACCCCATCTAAGAAACTACACCCCTCAAGGTATTCAAAACTGATTTTACAAACTTTGTTAACCCTTCAGGTGTTGCACAAGAGTAATTGGCAAATGGGGATTACATTTAAAAATTTCATTTTTTGCCAAATCTTCAATTTTAACCCATTTTTTCCCACTAACAAAGAAAGGGTTAACAGCCAAACAAGACTGTATCTTTATTGCCCTGACTCTACCGTTTACAGAAACACCCCATATGTGGCCGTACACTACTGTACGGCCACACAGCGGGGCATAGTGGGAAAGGAGCGCCGTTTGGTTTTTGGAGAGCTGATTTTTATGGACCGGTTTATTTACACCATGTCCTGTTTCAACCCCCATGATGCACCCCTGGAGTAGAAACTCCCTAAAAGTGACCCCATTTTGGAAACTACGGGATAAGGTGGCGGTTTTGTTTGGACTATTTTTAGGGTACATATGATTTTTGGTTAGTCTATATTGCATTTTTGTGAGGTAAGGTTACCAAAAATTTTAATTCTGAAATTTCATCTCCATTTGCCATTAACTGTTGAGGAACACCTAAAGGGTTAATAAAGTTTGTAAAATCAGTTTTGAATACCTTGAGGGGTGTAGTTTCTTAGATGGGGTCACTAAGGGGGCATCAGGGGGTCTTCAAAAGGGACATGGTGTCAATAAAAAAGGCCATCAAAATCGTCCTTCCAGAAACCATGTCGGTCTTTTTCTTTTGCCCCCTGCCTTTTAGTGATACAGGAGTTTACAACCACAAATGTGGCGTTTCTGTAAACTGCAGTATCAGGGTAATAAATATGAAGTTTTGTTTGGTTGTTAACCCTTGCTTTGTTACCGGAAAAAAATGATTAAAATAGAAAAGTGCCAAAAATAGCTGTTTTGGTACCTTTTTTTTTTTTGGACTGTGTTAATCTGGGGGGTTAGGTCATGGAGAATTTTTATAGAGGAGATTCTTACGGATGCGGTGATACCTAATAAGTCTACTTCTTTACAATTATTTAGGTTTTAGACTATATTATCCTTTTTGTACAAAAAAATGTTTTTGTATCTCTAGAGTCTTTTTTTTTTTTTGTTTGCCGATTATCTTATGTAGGGGCTCTTTTTTTTTTTTGCGGGATTAGAGGACGGTTTTATTGGCACTATTTTGGGGGCTATATGATTTTTTGATCGCTTGCTATTAAAATTTTTGTTATGTAAATTGACAAAAAAAGTTATTTTTTGGGACCGTGTTAATCTGGGGGGTTAGGTCATGGGGTATTTTTATAGAGGAGATTATTACCGATGCAGCGATACCTAATTTGTATATTTTTTTTACATTATTTTAGTTTTTACAATTTTTTGGGGTGTCTCGAGTCTGAGAACAAGTTTTTTTTTAATCCGATAGTCAGTGGCTAAATTGGGATATAAATTTAGTACTCCACGGAAGTGTGATACTCCCTGAAGCAACCGTCAATGCAGAGGCCCGGATGATCGGGGCACGTGTTGCACTGAGTAGTGGTGTCCTTCCGTATCCCCCTCCTGCGACACACTCTGCACTTTTTTGGGGTTCGTCCCTTCTTTCTAGTATGGGGGACCACACCTGGAAAGTGTTGGCCAGGGACGATCCGGGCACCTCCAGTTCCCGAGGTACTCCAGCCTGCTCTTTCCCGGTCCGAAAATATCAGGGCCTTGAGGACTGCCTCATAGAACTGAAGAAATATCCCTGTGTTGCCAGCGCTCCGGACAGCACAAAAGAGTTGTACATGGCATCCTGCACCAAGTAGACCGCAACTTTTTTGTACCATGCCCGGGTTTTGCGCATGGCATTATATGGCTTGAGGACTTGATCAGAGAGATCAACTCCTCCCATATACCGATTATAGTCGACGATACAATCGGGCTTCAGGACCGTTGCCACGGTACCTCGCACAGGGACAGGGGTGATGCCGTTACCATGAATTGTGGACAGTACAAGGACACCCCTCTTGTCCTTATATCTGACCAGCAACAGGTTTTCACTGGGAAGGGCACGGGTCACACCCCTGGGGATAGATACCTGGAAGGAGTGGGCAGGGAGGCCGCGTTGATTTTTCCGCACGGTCCCACAAGCGGACGTGGATCTGGCGGCGAGGGACTGGAACAAGGGGATATTAGTATAAAAGTTATCCACGTAAAGGTGGTAACCCTTATCTAGCAGTGGGTACATAAGGTCCCACACTAGTTTCCCGCTAACACCCAGAGTGGGGGAACATTCTGGGGGTTGAATACGGGAATCTCGCCCCTCGTACACACAAAACTTGTAAGTGTACCCTGAGGTACTCTCACAAAGTTTGTACAGCTTCACGCCATACCTTTCCTGCTTTGAGGGAACATACTGGTGGAAAATGAGTCTCCCCTTGAACGCAATGAGAGACTCATCAACCGCGACCTCCTTTCCAGGTACATAGGCCTGTATAAATTTGGCCCCAAAGTGATCGATGACCGTCCGTATCTTATACAGACGGTCATAGGCAGGATCACCTTGGGGGGGACATGCTGCATTATCTGAATAATGCAGACATTTCCGGATGGCCTCAAACCGGGAGCGTGTCATGGCCGTACTGTAAAGTGGGGCCTGGTAGAGGACGTCCCCACTCCAGTAATACCTGACACTAGGTTTCTTGACTAGGCCCATATGCAGCACGAGGCCCCAAAATGTCCTCATCTCGGCTGCACTGACAGGGGTCCAGCCACCGGGCCTAGCCAAAAAGGAGCCCGGGTGTTGAGCAACGAACTGTTGGGCGTACAGGTTCGTCTGCTCCACCATTAGATTTACCAGTTGGTCACTGAAAAAATTACTAAAAAAGTCATATTCAGTGTAGCCCACTGTGGAAATCTGGATTCCTGATTGGCCTACAAAATCAGGAATCACAGGCTCATATCGCTCTGGGCTACACCAGACAAGTTCACTGGCAGGCAAAAAAAGTAAAAAAAAATTCAAAACCGCTGATCAACCGTCCGAAGTTGATCAGCGGTGGGGTTTGCCATGCGCTAACAGTGGCCGGACGCTAAGAGTGCCGGCCACAGTCAGCGTATGCACACAAAAAAAATGTCTGCTCCCCAAAAAAATTGGGGGGGGGGGGGGCAAGCAGCAGCACCCCTGGGGGGTCTAAGGTCACACCCTACTTAGTGTGATGCAATCAAACTTTTCTTTTACCACTAACTTTCCCTTTTATATTCCTGCCTAGCCCAACCTTTCCCTATACTTTCCCTAATTACCTGCTGATAAAGATGGGGGTGCTGAGGCACAGATCGGGTCCTGGGGGCAAGGATGGGTGCTGGGGCACAGATGGGGTTGCGATCCACACGTGCAGGCAGTGCACCTCTCTCCTCGGGTTCTGGACACAAAAGGAGAAGGAGAGGAGCGCTGCTATCATTTGAATCGCCCGCCGGCCCGCCCTCCTACCAATCAGAAGCGATCCTGAGAGGTGATGTCACCATCACCACTCAGGAACACAGGATGGTGATTGGTGGGGTAAAATCACACCATCGATCACCATCCTGTTCTGGGTTATCGGGTCCTCAGAGACCGCAAACCGCAGGACTCAATTAACCTGCGGTTTGCTGCAATCTCCTACACAGGGGGGGGGGGGGGGGGGGGGGGTCACAGGACCCCCCGGAGCATTTGCCCCAGGTGCCTCAATGATTTGATCGAAAATACACAGGGCATACAGGTAGGACCTGTGTCCTTAAGTCCGGAAGAGGTTAAGCCACCATCATGAGCGTCAGAAGAGGCATAGCTAGAGGCCTGCATCATACTGTGGACACCTGCAGTTACAGAATTGATTGAGAGCATGCCCAGTCGAATTGCAGAGAGGTACTGAAAAAGAAGGGCCAACACTGCAAATACTGACTCTTGCATAAATGTCATGTAATTGTCGATAAAAGCCTTTGAAATGTATGAAGTGTGTGTAATTATATTTCACTACATCACAGAAACAACTGAAACAAAGATCTAAATGCAGTTTAGCAGCAAACATTGTGAAAACTAATATTTGTGTCATTCTGAAAACTTTTGGCCACGACTGTATATTGAGGGTAGCTGCCTTTTTTAGATTGAGCACCCCCCGCCGATCTGCCAAGGGCTTCTGCGCAGAGTATAAATGTAGCTGGTTCCTACACCGCCCTGAACATTGTAGGCTTAGTCAAGCCCAGGAGAGGCAGATCTGTTAGTGTTAGGGACTAGAGTTGAGCGGACACCTGGATGTTCGGATTCGAGAAGTTCGGCCGAACTTCCCGGAAATGTTCGGGTTCGGGATCCGAACTTCGTCCCGAACCCGAACCCCATTGAAGTCAATGGGGACCCGAACTTTTCGGCACTAAAAAGGCTGTAAAACAGCCCAGGAAAGAGCTAGAAGGCTGCAAAAGGCAGCAACATGTAGGTAAATCCCCTGCAAACAAATGTGGATAGGGAAATTAATAAAAACAAAAATAAAATAAATAAAAATTAACCAATATCAATTGGAGAGAGGTCCCATAGCAGAGAATCTGGCTTCACGTCACCCACCACTGTAACAGTCCATTGTCAGATATTTAGGCCCAGGCACCCAGGCAGAGGAGAGAGGTCCCGTAACAGAGAATCTGGCTTCATGTCAGCAGAGAATCAGTCTGCATGTCATAGAAGAGAATCAGGCTTCACGTCACCCACCACTGTAACAGTCCATTGTCATATATTTAGGCCCAGGCACCCAGGCAGAGGAGAGAGGGCCCGTAACAGAGAATCTGGCTTCATGTCAGCAGAGAATCAGTCTGCATGTCATAGAAGAGAATCAGGCTTCACGTCAGCCACCACTGCAACAGTCCATTGTCATATATTTAGGCCCAGGCACCCAGGCAGAGGAGAGAGGTCCCATAACAGAGAATCTGGCTTCATGTCAGCAGAGAATCAGTCTGCATGTCATAGCAGAGAATCAGGCTTCACGTCAGCCACCACTGCAACAGTCCATTGTCATATATTTAGGCCCAGGCACCCAGGCAGAGGAAAGAGGTCCCGTAACAGAGAATCTGGCTTCTTGTCAGCAGAGAATCAGTCTGCATGTCATAGCAGAGAATCAGGCTTCACGTCACCCAACATTGGAACAGTCCATTGGCATATATTTAGGCCCCGGCACCCAGACAGAGGAGAGGTTCATTCAACTTTGGGTAGCCTTGCAATATAATGGTAAAATGAAAATAAAAATAGGATTGAATGAGGAAGTGTCCTGGAGTACAATAATATATGGTTAAGGAGAGGTAGTTAATGTCTAATCTGCACAAGGGATGGACAGGTCCTGTGGGATCCATGCCTGGTTCATTTTTATGAACGTCAGCTTGTCCACATTGGCTGTAGACAGGCGGCTGCGTTTGTCTGTAATGACACCCCCTGCCGTGCTGAATACACGTTCAGACAAAACGCTGGCCGCTGGGCAGGCCAGCACCTCCAAGGCATAAAAGGCTAGCTCTGGCCACGTGGACAATTTAGAGACCCAGAAGTTGAATGGGGCCGAACCATCAGTCAGTACGTGGAGGGGTGTGCACACGTACTGTTCCACCATGTTAGTGAAATGTTGCCTCCTGCTAACACGTTGCGTATCAGGTGATGGTGCAGTTAGCTGTGGCGTGTTGACAAAACTTTTCCACATCTCTGCCATGCTAACCTTGCCCTCAGAGGAGCTGGCCGTGACACAGTTGCCTTGGCGACCTCTTGCTCCTCCTCTGCCTTGGCCTTAGCCTTCCACTTGTTCCCCTGTGACATTTGGGAATGCTCTCAGTAGCGCGTCTACCAACGTGCGCTTTTACTCGCGCATCTTCCTATCACGCTCCAGTGCAGGAAGAAAGGTGGGCACATTGTCTTTGTACCGTGGATCCAGCAGGGTGGCAACCCAGTAGTCCGCACACGTTAAAATGTGGGCAACTCTGCTGTCGTTGCGCAGGCACTGCAGCATGTAGTCGCTCATGTGTGCCAGGCTGCCCAGGGGTAAGGACAAGCTGTCCTCTGTGGGAGGCGTATCGTCATCGTCCTGCGTTTCCCCTCAGCCACGCACCAGTGATGGGCCTGAGCTGCGTTGGGTGCCACCCCGCTGTGACCATGCTTCATCCTCATCCTCCTCCACCTCCTCCTCATCCTCATCCTCGTCCTCCTCCTCCTCCAGTAGTGGGCCCTGGCTGGCCACATTTGTACCTGGCCTCTGCTGTTGCAAAAAACCTCCCTCTGAGTCACTTCGAAGAGACTGGCCTGAAAGTGCTAAAAATGACCCCTCTTCCTCCTCCTCCTGGGCCACCTCCTCTTCCTCCTCCTCCTGGGCCACCTCCTCTTCCATCATCGCCCTAAGTGTTTTCTCAAGGAGACATAGAAGTGGTATTGTAACGCTGATAACGGCGTCATCGCCACTGGCCATGTTGGTGGAGTACTCGAAACAGCGCAACAGGGCACACAGGTCTCGCATGGAGGCCCAGTCATTGGTGGTGAATTGGTGCTGTTCCGTAGTGCGACTGACCCGTGCGTGCTGCAGCTGAAACTCCACTATGGCCTGCTGCTGCTTGCACAGTCTGTCAAGCATGTGCAAGGTGGAGTTCCACCTGGTGGGCACGTCGCATATGAGGCGGTGAGCGGGAAGGCCGAAGTTACGCTGTAGCGCAGACAGGCGAGCAGCGGCAGGATGTGAATGCCGGAAGCGCGAACAGACGGCCCGCACTTTATGCAGCAGCTCTGACATGTCGGGGTAGTTGTGAAATGAGCAAGGGATGTGCGTCAAACCGGCAAGTCCCAGAGCTGCAACGAGATTTCGCCCATTATCGCACACCACCAGGCCGGGCTTGAGGCTCACCGGCAGCAACCACTCGTCGGTCTGTTGTTCTATTCCCCGCCACAACTCTTGTGCGGTGTGGGGCCTGTCCCCCAAACATGAGTTTCAGAATGGCCTGCTGACGTTTACCCTGGGCTGTGCTGAAGTTGGTGGTGAAGGTGTGTGGCTGACTGGATGAGCAGGTGGAAGAAGAGGAGGAGGAAGCTGACTAGGAGGAGGTGGCAACAGGAGGCAAAGAATGTTGCCCTGCGATCCTTGGCGGCGTAAGGACGTGCGCCAAACAGCTCTCTGCCTGGGGCCCAGCTGCCACTACATTTACCCAGTGTGCAGTTAGGGAGATATAGCGTCCCTGGCCGTGCTTACTGGTCCACGTATCTGTGGTTAGGTGGACCTTGCCACAGATGGCGTTGCGCAGTGCACACTTGATTTTATCGGATACTTGGTTGTGCAGGGAAGGCACGGCTCTCTTAGAGAAGTAGTGCCGGCTAGGAACAACATACTGTGGGACAGCAAGCGACATGAGCTGTTTGAAGCTGTCTGTGTCCACCAGCCTAAATGACAGCATTTCATAGGCCAGTAGTTTAGAAATGCTGGCATTCAGGGCCAGGAATCGAGGGTGGCTAGGTGGGAATTTACGCTTTCTCTCAAATGTTTGTGAGATGGAGAGCTGAACGCTGCCGTGTGACATGGTTGAGATGCTTGGTGACGGAGGTGGTGGTGGTGTTGGTGGTACATCCCCTGTTTGCTGGGCGGCAGGTGCCAACATTCCTCCAGAGGCGGAGGAAGAGGCCGAGGCGGCAGCAGCAGAAGAGGCCGAGGCGGCAGCAGCAGAAGAGGTAGCAGGGGCAGCCTGTGTGACTTCCTTGTTTTTAAGGTGTTTACTCCACTGCAGTTCATGCTTTGCATGCAGGTGCCTGGTCATGCAGGTTGTGCTAAGGTTCAGAACGTTAATGCCTCGCTTCAGGCTCTGATGGCACAGCGTGCAAACCACTCGGGTCTTGTCGTCAGCACATTGTTTGAAGAAGTGCCATGCCAGGGAACTCCTTGAAGCTGCCTTTGGGGTGCTCAGTCCCAGATGGCGGCGGTCAGTAGCAGGCGGAGTCTCTTGGCGGCGGGTGTTCTGCTTTTGCCCACTGCTCCCTCTTTTGCTACGCTGTTGGCTCGGTCTCACCACTGCCTCTTCCTCCGAACTGTGAAAGTCAGTGGCACAACCTTCATTCCATGTGGGGTCTAGGACCTCATCGTCCCCTGCATCGTCTTCCACCCAGTCTTGATCCCTGACCTCCTGTTCAGTCTGCACACTGCAGAAAGACGCAGCAGTTGGCACCTGTGTTTCATCATCATCAGAGACTTGCTGAGGTGGTATTCCCATGTCCTCATAATCAGGAAACATAAGTGGTTGTGCGTCAGTGCATTCTATGTCTTTCACCGCTGGGGAAGGGCTAGGTGGATGCCCTTGGGAAACCCTGCCAGCAGAGTCTTCAAACAGCATAAGAGACTGCTGCTTAACTTGAGGCTCAGACAGTTTCCCTGATATGCATGGGGGTGATATGACAGACTGTTGGGGTTGGTTTTCAGGCGCCATCTGTGCGCTTTCTGCAGAAGACTGGGTGGGAGATAATGTGAACGTGCTGGATCCACTGTCGGCCACCCAATTGACTAATGCCTGTACCTGTTCAGGCTTTACAATCCTTAGAACGGCATTGGGCCCCACCATATATCGCTGTAAATTCTGGCGGCTACTGGGACCTGAGGTAGTTGGTACACTAGGACGTGTGGATGTGGCAGAACGGCCACGTCCTCTCCAAGCACCAGAGGGTCCACTAACAGCACCACGACCATGTCCACGTCCGCGTCCCTTACTAGATGTTTTTCTCATTGTTATCGTTCATCACAACAACAAAAATATTATTTGGCCCAATGTATTGAATTCAAATTCAGGCCTTTTTTTACAGACACCTAACACTATCTGGCTATCTATTTATGTACCGTATTACACTAATACAGGCACAGCAGTAACCACAGATTTAGCTGACTATGAATTTGAGGCCTAGTATTTAGGCGCTGGGTGACAGGTATACGTTTTACGGACAGAATTAGACTGGGATATGCACAGTAGCGTGTGTGTGAAGTTATTGAGAATGAACCTATCAGCACCTTGATTCTGATATACCCTTTTAGGGATGTATTTAAAGTAGGCCTGATACAGCAGAAACCACTAAATTAGGAAATTGCTAAATTAGGAATTGTATTTCAACCCAGAACAAAAAATGTGCTTTGACGGACACTAAATAACTTGACCAGCCACAAAAGTACAGAAGTAACGACAGATTTAGCTGGATATAAATTTGAGGCCTAGTATTTAGTCGCTGGGTGAAAGGTATAGATTTACTGACAGAATTAGACTTGGAAATGCACAGTAGCGTGTGTGTGAAGTTATTCAGAATGACCCTATGTGCACCTTGAATCTGATATACCCTTTTAGGGATAAATTTAAAGTAGGCCTGATACAGCAGAAACCACAAAATTAGGAAATTGCTAAATTGGGAATTGTATTTCAACCCAGAACAAAAAATGTGCTTTGACGGACACTAAATAACTTGCACAGCCACAACAGTACAGCAGTAACGACAGATTTAGCTGGATATAAATTTGAGGCCTAGTATTTAGGCGCTGGGTGACAGGTATAGGTTTACTGACAGAATTAGACTTGGAAATGCACAGTAGCATGTGTGTGAAGTTATTCAGAATGACCCTATGTGCACCTTGAATATTATATACCCTTTTAGGGATAGATTTCAAATATCTCTGATACAGCAGAAACCACTAAATTAGGAAATTGCTAAATTGGGAATTGTATTTCAACCCAGAACAAAAACTGTGCTTTGACGGACACTAAATAACTTGACCAGCCACACCAGTAACGACAGATTTAGCTGATTATAAATTTGAGGCCTATTATTTAGGCGCTGGGTGACAGGTATAGGTTTACTGACAGAATTAGACTTGGAAATGCACAGTAGCGTGTGTGTGAAGTTATTCAGAATGACCCTATGTGCACCTTGAATATTATATACCCTTTTAGGGATAGATTTCAAATAGCTCTGATACAGCAGAAACCACTAAATTAGGAAATTGCTAAATTGGGAATTGTATTTCAACCCAGTACAAAAACTGTGCTTTGACGGACAATAAATAACTTGACCAGCCACACCAGTAACGACAGATTTAGCTGGATATAAACTTGAGGCCTAGTATTTAGGCGCTGGGTGACAGGTATACGTTTACTGAAAGAATTAGACTGGGATATGGCCAAAAAATAACCACACTATTGATGGTTAAATGCACTTGGTGTGACAGCTTGACCAACCACACTACTGAGGGTTAAATGCACTTGGTGACAGGCGCAGCTTGCCCCTGATGTAGTATATGGCCAAAAAATAAACAGACTATTGCTGGTTAAATGCACTTGGTGTGACAGCTTGACCAACCACACTACTGAGGGTTAAATGCACTTGGTGACAGGCGCAGCTTGCCCCTGATGTAGTATATGGCCAAAAAATAAACAGACTATTGCTGGTTAAATGCACTTGGTGTGACAGCTTGACCAACCACACTACTGAGGGTTAAATGCACTTGGTGACAGGCGCAGCTTGCCCCTGATGTAGTATATGGCCAAAAAATAAACAGACTATTGCTGGTTAAATGCACTTGGTGTGACAGCTTGACCAACCACACTACTGAGGGTTAAATGCACTTGGTGACAGGCGCAGCTTGCCCCTGATGTAGTATATGGCCAAAAAATAAACAGACTATTGCTGGTTAAATGCACTTGGTGTGACAGCTTCACCCTGATGTAGGATTTAGCCAAAAAACAGCCACACCATTGAGGGTTAAATGCACTTGGTGACAGGCGCAGCTTTACCCTGATGTAGTATATGGCCAAAAAATAAACAGACTATTGCTGGTTAAATGCACTTGGTGTGACAGCTTCACCCTGATGTAGGCTTTAGCCAAAAAACAACCACACCACTGAGGGTTAAATGCACTTGATGGCAGCTTGTGCTGGCGCAACACACGTCACAAAATGGCCGCCGATCACCCCAGAAAAAAGTGACTGAAAAACGCTCTGGGCAGCCTAAAAACAGTGAGCAATTCAATAGCAGCAGTTCAATCATCCACAGCTGCAGATCGATCACTGGATGGAGTCTTTTGGAGGAGTTAATCAGCCTAATCTCGCCCTACTGTCGCAGCTGCAACCTCTCCCTACGCTAATCAGAGCAGAGTGACGGGCGGCGCTATGTGACTCCAGCTTAAATAGAGGCTGGGTCACATGGTGCTCTGGCCAATCACAGCCATGCCAATAGTAGGCATGGCTGTGACAGCCTCTTGGGGCAAGTAGTATGACGCCTGTTGATTGGCTGCTTTGCAGCCTTTCAAAAAGCGCCAAGAAAGCGACGAACACCGAACCCGAACACAGACTTTTACGAAAATGTCCGGGTTCGGGTCCGTGTCACGGACACCTCAAAATTCGGTACGAACCTGAACTATACAGTTCGGGTTCGCTCATCCCTATCCATAATGTCTTTCATAAGTCGTTACTCAAAAAATATGTTCCACCTCTAGAACCGTCACCGCTGCCACCCCCTCCTGTTGTCGTGGATGGTAATTTAGAATTTCAGATATCCAAAATTATTAATTCTCGTCGGGTCCGCCGCTTTCTCCAATATCTGGTGCACTGGAGAGGTTACGGTCCCGAGGAAAGAATGGGGGTTCCTGCGTCTGAGGTAAACGCCGACAGGCTAGTTCGGATTTTTCATGCCTCTCATCCTGAGAGACCTGGTCCTGAGTGTCCGGAGGCCCCTCGAAGAGAGGGGGGTACTGTCACGAGGGTGCCAAGAACCACGCCTGACTCCGTTGTACCCGGGGTCAGAAGGTCGCAGCGGTTGGCTGCACGCTCTATGTAAGATAGGAATGTTTCCTTATTGTAGCTTTCTGGGTTTGCTTTGCAAACCCTTTTGGCTCACTCAGGGATCCGTAGCTCCTTCTCTCAGCTGTTCCTTGTCCAGCACTCCCAATCCTCCTTATATTCCCCTCTCACACTTCTCTGGTTGCCAGATATAGAGCTTCCTGCCTGGACATCTATTCTGACCCACTGGAGCTGTGTTGCTGCGTTCTCTGATTGTTGCTTTAGAACGCTACCCTCCGGATCCCTGTTGGACCTTTGTGGACAGTTGTTGTCGTCCACCTGGGTGTTTGTGCTTGTCTGTGTTTGTCTGTCCTCTCCCTGGTGTTTCCCTTTTAGTGCAGTGGTGAGGACTAGCGATCCCACCGGCCCGTTCATTATCTAGGGTTCATTTCAGGGAAAGCCAGGGTTTAGGCACGTGATCGCCGCACGGGTGAGGAACCTGTCTAGGGACGTCAGGGCAGTCAGGTGCCAGCCACAAGGAGAGTTAGGGGTCACCACCTTTCCCTCTCCCTTGGGCAGGACTTTCCCTTTTTCCTCCCTGTGCGTGTTGCCGGTCATTACAGTGTCTGGTTCATAGGAAAAGGTCAGAAATGGATGGAAACATCACTAAAATGGTTCGGGAACAGCATGGGGAGGATGTCTAGATGCATCTTGGACTCCCAGATCACTGCTGTGAACGATGTTGTCCAAATAGTACGCCACTTTTACAGACTTACATAGAAACATATAATGTGTCGGCAGATAAGAACCATTTGGCCCATCTAGTTTGCCCAATATACTGAATACTATGAATAACCCCTGGCCCTATCTTACATGAAGGATGGCCTTATGCCTATCCCATGCATGCTTAAACTCCTTCACTGTATTTGCAGCTACCACTTCTGCAGGAAGGCTATTCCATGCATCCACTACTCTCTCAGTAAAGTAATACTTCCTGACATTACTTTTAAACCTTTGCCCCTCTTCTTTAAAACTATGTCCTCTTATTCCGATATCCCTGGAAGAAGCCAGGTTTACTGGCGAAACGGCGTTGGGGCAGGAGTCGGCCGAGAGATCTTTGCACCACTCAGGGTATGTTTAATCTTGTCCTTGTACTTTAACCTCAATCTCTACAATTGCCTCCTTTGCACTTTGTTTGGGGCGTTGCTGTCATTAGGTTTTGAGGTATGCTTTTTTAGCTAGCATTCTTTTTTCCCTGTTGTTATTTTCGTGCACTGATCTCCCGGCCTCTCCTTGGGTCCTACTCCTCATCTATGTGTCCTGCCTTGTGCTGCCTTCTTTTATCATGCATGTATGTATTGTTTATATATATTTATAATAAAGTCTTTTGGATTTTCATATATACGAAAGTCAGTTTCATTTTTTGGTGACTATATAGAGAGAACCCTGGTATTGTTATACCCCAGTCATTACTCCCATTGAACCACGTCTCAGTAACGACTAAATCTATATTCTCAGATGCCATTATAGCCTCAAGTTCATTGATCTTATTCCCTAAACTGCGAGAATTTGTAGACAAGACTCTGAGCTTGTCATTTCTTAACCTATGTGCTACTGGCATCTTCTGGCATTGTTCCGGGGGCAGTTGGACTGCTGGATTATCACTCTTTTCCCCCCCTTTCCTAGTTTAAATGCTCCTTAGCAAATACTTGGAACTGTTCAATGAGGATATTCGTTCCCTTGAGAGAAAGATGCAAACCATCTTTCTTGTACAGTTCTTTCCCATTCCAACGAGAGCTAACGTGACTCACAAAGACAAACCCTTGGTTCAGACACCATTCACCAAGCCATACATTGAATTCCTTAATGCACATCTTCCTGTCATGCTGAAGGTTATGCACAGGCAAAACTGCAGAGAATGAAACAGTTGAGGCAACCTCCCGTATTTTATTTCCAAGTGTGTGAAAAGCTTCCTTCACCTTTGAAACCTCATTGCAAGCCAGATCATTTGTCCCAAGATGGACAATAACATCTCCCTCCCTTTCCTGCTTTGCTTTCCTAACAATATTAAGGATACGTCGTCTATCCCTGCTAGCGGTAGCACCAGGGAGACATATCACAACACCATTTTCCTCAAACTTCACGCCTCTTATGATAGAATCGCTCACCAACAACTGCTTACTATCAGTCCTCACCTTATCCTTTTTCTCTTTGGCTGCAGTGTTGCATACTTTAGGCATGGGAGATGATTGTTTCTCACCCATTGTGCTTGAGCCATCCTCCATGTTGCTCTTGCACTCTGAAAGTGCTGCAAATGAATTATGGAAAGCCACAGACTGTGGGACATGTCTTCTATCAACAACTCTCAGTCTACCAGAACCTGCAGTAACCCATCTTCCATTTCTAGGGGGCCTCTGTGGCAATGGCATTGCAACGTTCTCAGCCTTAGTTTGTTTAACGGTTAATTTACAAATCTCAGATTTAAAAAATGCTATTTCTTGCTGCATTAAGGAGAGATGTCTACAGATCAGACAGCATCCAAACCTCCGAAGAGTGGAACCTGAAATAAAAGCACAAAAATTCCTGCACAGAACCAGGTCTGCCATTTTAAAGAGGGGAAAGATTTTAAACAAATATTACTGTTTTAGATTATATCCACCTCCAGATTACCTCCTGAGTATCTCCTGAATATCTCAAATGCACTCATAAAAAGCAGCACTTGGAAAATGCAGCAAGACTGAAAATAATACGCACCAAACCAAGGATAAAATCGATTTTAGAGGAAAAATTGTTAGAAAACATTCTTTCCTGTATATTTACTTGTATATAAAGTGCAATAAATGCTCCCATAAATTACAAGGAAGAGGCACTCTGATACAACCTGTATATCACATAAAGGAGGGACTATTTACATTGTGGTACAATTGTTCAGGTAGTGGGACTCCTACACTCGAAGTCTATGTACTAAGTGAAAGGGCTGACAACAATTACAAGGAACAGGCAGTCCAATACACCCTTTATTACACATAAAGGAAGGCATCATACACACCCTTGGAAAATTATGATTGATTGGCCTGCCTGGTGACACTCAAAAACATTAGATGCAAGGGCCTGCCGGTGAACATCTAAAACATTAGGGGTGAGGGCCTGCTGCTGATCTGACCATCTATAAATCTAGGGGTGAGAGTCTGCAGCTGAGCTGACCCTCTAAAACATTAGGGGTGAAGGTCTGCTGCTGATCTGACCATCTAAAAAATTAGGGGTGAGGGTCTGCTGCTGAGCTGACCTTCTAAAACATTAGGGGGGAGGGTCTGCTGCTGAGCTGACCTTCTAAAACATCAGGGGTGAGGGTCTGCTGCTGAGCTGACCATCTAAAACATTAGGGTTGAGGGCCTGCTGCTGATCTGACCATCTAAAAATTAGGGGTACGGGTCTGCTGCTAAACTGACCATCTAAAACTTTAGGGGTGAGGGTCTGATGCTAATCTGACCATTTAAAACATTAGGGGTGAGGGTCTTCTGCTGAGCTGACCATCTAAAACATTAGGGGTAAGGGCCTGCTGATGATCTGACGATCTAATAAATTAGGGGTGAGGGTCTGCTGCTGAGCTGACTCTCTAAAACATTAGGAACGAGGGCCTGCTGCTGAGCTGACCCTCTAAAACATTAGGAGCGAGGGCAGCCTAATATGCATGTTGATATGATGGAGGAGGACGAGAAAAGGAAGATTGAACCATATACCCTTTTTTGTCGTCGAAGGGGTGCATGGGAATACAGTGTATTCAATAGACCATAAAAGCCACATTTAAAGTGCCTTTATGTTCAGCCGCTTTCCTCTGGTGGAGTAGAGAAGTCAGGGGCAATCCAGGCCTTGTTCATAATCCAGGCCTTGTTCATTTTGATTAGTGATAAGCGACAGGGGTCATATTCGAATTCGTGATTCTTCGCGAATATTTTGTAGAATATTCGTCATATATTCGCGAATTTGTATATTTGTTATAGTCGACATTCTTTTTTTTCACGCAAAAATCGGCAAGGTAATGATCGCGCAATACAGACGTGGGTCAAAAACTAATATATAGCACTATATTGAATATAGTGCTATATATTCATTTTTGGGGGAATATTCGTAATTTTTTTTCCATCTGAAGTCATGTTTCCTCCCTGCTTAAGTTGCTTGTGGGCCAATGACTCATTGGCCCACAAGCAAGAAGCAGAGAGGAATCGCATTCAGATGGAAAAAATGACGAATATTCGTCATTACGAATATATAGCACTATATTATAAATATTCGCAAATTCTCGAAGTGTCGATATTCGAGATTAAAATTTGCTATTTGAATATTCGCACTCAACACTAATTTATGATAAAAGTCAACCTGTCAGCATTTATAGTTGACAGGCAGATGCGCTTATCAGTTATTATGCCCCCAGCAGCGCTAAATACCCACTCTGACAAAATGCTGGCAGCAGGGCAGGCCAGCACCTCAAGGCGTAAAGCGCCAGTTCGTGCCAGGTGTCCAGCGGGGACACCCAATAGTTGTAAGGGACTGAGGGATGACTGAGGACGCTGACACCGTCTGCTATGTACTCCTTTGCCATCTTCCAAAACTTTTCCCTCATTGTGACACTAGGCCGTGCATCAGGATGAGGTTGCTGGCGGGGTTTCATGAAACTGTCCCAGGCCTTGGAGAGTGTTGCCCTGCCTCTGTTGGAATTGCTGTGTGTTCCCCTCTTCTCCCCTCCTCCGTTGCCCAAGGAACTACGTACTCTGCCACCAGTGTTGTCAGCTGGGAATTTTGGGAGCAAATTTTCCACAAGGACCTTCTGGTATTGCACCATTTTGCTAGTCCTCTCCACCACAAGAATTAGAGATGAGAAGTTCTCTTTGTAGCGGGGGTCAAGAAGGGTGAACAAGCAGAAATCGGTGTTGGCCAAAATGCATATAACGTGAGGGTCATGGGAAAGGCATCATAACATAAAGTCAGCCATGTGTGCCAGAGTCCCAACAGACAAGACTTTGCTATCCTCGTCAAAAGGATGACTCTCAATCTCTTCATCTTCCTCCTCTTTGGCCCATCCACGCTTAATAGATGGAATAAACCTGCTATGGGTACTACCCTCTGTAGCGGAGGCAACCGTCTCCAGCTCCTCCTCATCATCATCACCATCCAATTCGCGCTGAGAAGACGTACTGAGAGTGGTCTGGCTATCACCCTGTGTACTATCTTCCCCCATTTCCACCTCTTCCACATGCAAAGTGTCTGCCTTCATTGTGAGCAGCGAGTGTTTCAGTAGACACAGAAGTGGGATGGTTACGCTGATAATAGCGGCATCGCCGCTCACCATCTGTGTTGATTCCTCAAAGTTGCCTAAAACCTCACAGAGGTCAGACATCCATGCTGTAACAATGGCAGTTGGCAGCCACCAGTGTGCAGCCAATCCTTCTAAGTACCTCAGTCGAACTGCACACAAGGCTCCTCCTCTCCACTGCAGGCTCCGGACCTGCTTTACTGCATTGTTGCCGGTGGCAACAGCTTCAATTGCACCTTGTAGGAGCCGCACACGTCCTGTTTCTTTAAGGCTTCGTGCACACCCCTGATTCCGCCTTCTCTCCAATCCTGGCCAGGCACCACCTTTATTAGGGTGCTTCCCCCTTCCTGTGATGCCTGAGCAATATTGTCATTTTCTACAGCGATGGTTCCAGCTCGTTGTTCCTGTGTTGTTATCTTGCTTCTAGCCTTAGCCTGTATCCTGACCTTGTCTCTGCCTGATCCTCTCTGTACCTTGCTGCTCTAAAGTGTATGATTCGGATTGTCGACCACGCCTCTGTCTGCTGTTCAGCTTGTTACACCTGCTGCACCTGAGCTATTCAGCTCTGCAGTTCTAACAGCTCCAGCTCTGTTTAATCACCAACTCAGTTCTGCTTCATCTGACTCTGCAGCTGCGCTTCTTCCATCTAGCAACAGCTCGCTACTGCCTGTATCCCCAGTGCTTGCACAGGGGCGTTCTGCCTGCTCAGCCAGCTGCCACTTAGGTGGGACCATTCTTGCGGTAGCGACCTGGTGTCTCCCCTGCAGCTAAGACCAGCTTCTGCATCCTGGAGTGGGTGACGACCAGGGGAACACTTAGATTCCGCTCCCAAGTTTGGCGCAAAACCAAACCGGAAAGTGCTACAGGGGGTCCACACCCGTTGGAGTGTTACACATGCCCACTCGTTGCTTGTGTAGAGTGGAAGCTGACTGGAAATGCGACGACCATGTTGCAGCTGGTATTCTCACAAAGCCTGGCCAACATGTGGAACGTGGAGTTCCAGCATGTGCCCACATCGCACAACAGTCGGTGAGTTGGCAATTGCAAGCACTGCTGCAGCGTTGCCAGACCAGCGGCAGCTGTAGATGACTTTCGGAAATGGGCACACACGCGGCGCACCTTCACTAGTAGCTCAGGCAAATTGGGGTAGGTTTTGAGAAACCGCTGAACCACTAAGTTGAACACGTGGGCTAGGTATGGTATGTGTAGAGCTTGCCGAGCTCCAAAGCCGCCACCAAGTTACTGCCATTATCGGACACAACCATGCCTGGTTGTACGTTGAATGGCTCAGTCTGGTCCCTTATACCCTGCCACAGCTCTGCGGCGGTGTGCTGTTTGTCACCTAAGCAAATTAGTTTCAGCACGGCCTGTTGTCGCTTCCCCGATGCAGTGCTACACTGCTTCCAGCTACTGACTGATGGCTGACTGGTGCTGCAAGATGAGAATTCAGAGGTGGAAATGGAGGAGGAGGTGGAGGAGGAGAAGGGGGGGGGGGGGGTTACGGCCACTAATGTAGGTGGTGGCAGAAATCCTGATGAATGTAGGGCCCTGAATCCTTGGCCTCGGTAGCACCTGTGCCATCCCAAGTCAGTCGTTAAGTGTACCTTCCCAATAGCTGCGTTGGTCATGGCACGGGTGATGTTACAGGACACATGCTGGTGTAAGACGGGGACGGCACACTGGAAAAAATAGTGGCGGCTGGGGACTGAGTAACGAGGGACCGCCGCCACCATCAGGCTGCGGAAAGCCTCAGTGACCACAAGCCTAAATGGAAACAATTCCAGGGCAAGTAATTTGGAAAGGTGCGCAGTTAGTGCTATGGCCTGTGGGTGGGTGGCTGGGTATTTGCGCTTTCGTTCAAAGGCTTAAGTTATGGACATCTGTACGCTGCGCTGGGACACAGAAGTGGATGTGATAGCTGATGGTGCTTGCGAAGGTCCAGGTGCAAGGAGGGAGCATTCCAGGCCTGCATCTTTCTTAGGCCTCATGCACACGACCGTTGTGTGCATCCGTGGCCGTTGTGCCGTTTACAGTTTTTTTTCGCGGACCCATTGACTTTCAATGGGTCAGTGGAAAAATTGGTGAAAACTCGTGAAAAATTGGTGAAAATTGGTGAAAAATTGGTGAAAATTCGTGAAAACTCAGATCCGACAGTATATTCTAACATAGAGGCGTTCCCATGGTGATGGGGACGCTTCAGGTTAGAATATACTGAAAATCTGTGTACATGACTGCCCCCTGCTGCCTGGCAGGGGGCAAACCCCCCCCCCCCTGTTTTTAACTCATTGGTGGCCAGTGCGGCCGCCCCCCCTCCCTCCCCTGTAGTTAACTCATTGGTGGCCAGTGGGCCCCCCTCCCTCCCCTGTAGTTAACTTATTGGTGTCCAGTGGGCCCCCCCTCCCTCCGCTGTAGATAACTCGGTGGCCAGTGGGCCCTCGCCCCCCCTATCATTGGTGGCAGTGGAGAGTGCCGATCGGAGTCCCAGTGTAATCGCTGGGGCTCCGATCGGTAACCATGGCAACTGGGACGCTACTTCAGTCCCGGTTGCCATGGTTACTTAGCAATTTGTAGAAGCTTCATACTTACCTGCGAGCAGCGATGTCTGTGACCGGCCGGGAGCTCCTCCTACTGGTAAGTGACAGGTCTGTGCTATAGGCAATGCGCTGCACAGACCTTTCACTTACCAGTAGGAGGAGCTCCCGGCCGGTCACAGACATCGCAGCTCGCAGGTAAGTATGAAGCTTCTACAAATTGCTAAGCAACCATGGCAACCGGGACTGCAGTAGCATCCCGGTTGCCATAGTTACCGATCGGAGCCCCAGCGATTACACTGGGACTCCGATCGGTACTCTCCACTGCCACCAATGATAGGGGGGCGATTTTAATTAGGAGGGGGAGGGAGGGGAGAGGGCCCACTGGCCACCAACAAGTTAACTACAGGGGAGGGATGGGGGCCCACTGGACACCAATGATTTAACTACAGGGGAGGGAGGGGGGGGTGGCCGCACTGGCCACCAATGAGTTAACTGCAGGGGAGGGAGGGGGGGGGCAGCCGCACTGGCCACCAATGAGTTAAAAACAGGGGGGGGGGTCTGCCCCCGGCTGCCTGGCAGCACCTGGGGCAGTCATGTACATAGTTTTTCAGTATATTCTAACCTGAAGCGTCCCCATCACCATGGGAACGCCTCTGTGTTAGAATATACTGTCGGATCTGAGTTTCACGATGTAGCTCATATCCGACAGTATATTCTAACATAGAGGCGTTCCCATGGTGATGGGGACGCTTCAAGTTAAAATGTTCGGGTGTCCGCTTGTGAGCTCCGTTTGAAGGGGCTCACAAGCGGCCCTGAACGCATCCGTCCAGCCCTAATGCATTCTGAGTGGACGCGGATCCGCTCAGAATGCATCAGTCTGGCAGCGTTTGGGCTGCGCTCCGCTCAGCAGGTGGACACCTGAACGCTGCTTGTTCTGACCGGAGCCACCGTCTGCATTATATGAGCGGTTCCGTCTCAGAACGCAATGTGAAAGTAAAGGGACTCCTGAAAATTACGGGCCTGTTTGGTGTAGCCCGCCTTCTCCCCTTTGCCACCCCACTGCCTCTTCCAGCCTATTGCGGTGCTGCAGATCCCTCCCCCTCTGTACTGCTGTCCTCGCTCGGCTTGCCACCTTCCCAGGTTGGTTCAGTGATTTCATCATTCACCACCTCCTCTTCCACTTCCTCACTCTGGTCATCCTCCTGACTTGTTGCCCTAACAAAAACCTCATTTATTGACAACTGTGTCTCATCCTCATCATGAACCTCTTGAGACACTAATTGCGGTTGACTAATTGGCAACTGTGTGTTTTTGAGGGACCGAGCGTTCCCTATTCAGGAGGTCAAACCTCTTCAATCTTGAGGCATATAAGATTTCTGACACAGGCAAGTAAATCAGGTCCCTACTATCAGTACACTAAGGCACCTGTGGGATAACATAAAATTTGCATATAGTGAAGCACTGCAGGTCACCAGGAAATTCCTTGTGTGTATATACTGACAAGCGCAGCTTGATATATTGGCACATAGTATAGCTCCACGGCTCTCCTTTATACACGTCTCTTCACCACAACTAAAACAAGGATTCCTCTAATAGTGAAGCACCGTTAGCAAGTGGTTATATAAAAAGTATTTATTATACTCACAAACATATGGTAAAACAAAGCAGTCAAAGCTGTCTTTTTTAAATCTGCCCAACCCGGGTTTCGCTCAAAGCTTCATCAGGGGCATCACCATATTCTTCCTCCCACATGTTATATAGCCCCCCTTCCCCCATATATGAATCATAAAGTTAAAACCATAAAATCCTCATAACCAGTAAAAACTTATTTTAAAACCTTTTCCTTCAGCATCTGCAATCGCATCCTAGGTATAATTTTCTCCCTTTCCATTTCCATTCAGTTTCAAGTTTATTAATTCATAAATCCACTCTTGATTACTCACTTACTATCCTCATTCATGACGAGAAATTCAGAACACATCCCTAGTGCACACCTCCCTGTTTTGATTGGTCTCAATCATCGTGCCTTCTTTCAGTTACACACCAACCTCACCTCATTCGCTAACGGCGATCAAACTTTTGCTTAATTTTGCGAAATCAGCTACTTTATTCCACCAGGCATGATTTTAAATCCAATTCAACATTAAGTCCCTGTGACTGGATCTAGTTCATAGATCCAACTAACCTCCCGCCGATCTATATTCTTAATTGCATCTCCTCCTTGCCAATAATTTTTCACCACCTCTAATCCAGTGAATGCAAGTCCTTTAGGGCTTTTCTGGTAGACTTTTTTAAAATGCATCGATACCCCATGAGTCTCCAGTCCCTTTTTTTTATATTATTAACATGTTCCTGTATCCGAATTTTTAATTTTCTAGTTGCGCGACTGTGAACCAATCGATTTTTTACATTCGGTGCCTTTTTTAAAATAAAAACGGGATGACTGGGGATTTCTGCACCTATAATCGGATCGTTCTTGAGTACACTCTAATTCTTCCTAATAGCATTTTTTATAAGGCCTGCTTGGTCTGTGTATCTAGTGAGAAAGGCAAATCTAAAATCTTTCTTATTCTTCTTTTTTTCTCCTTCTACTTTATTAATTAACCCTTTCTTATCCCAGTTTTCTTGAACCTCACGGGTATATTTCACTAGGTCCTCTTTATTGTATCCCTTCTCCAGGAAACGATCCTGGATCAGTGAGCTCTGTTCTTGGAACGTTGCAGCATCAGTGCAGTTGCGGTGAATTTTCCCGATCTGACCCCTCGGGATGTTATTAAGCCAAGGGCCAAGTGGCAACTGGTCAGATCGATAAAACTATTCACATCCGTTTTTTTTATCCGTTTAAAAAAAAAAAATGATGTGAATGGTTTTATCGATCTGACCAGTTGCCACTATGGCCCTTGGCTTAATAACATCCCGAAGGGTCAGATCGGGAGAATTCGCGGCAACTGCACTGATGCTGCAACATTCCAAGAACAGAGCTCACTGATCCAGGATCTAGTGGTGATGAAGAGACGTGGATAAAGGATAGCCGTGGAGCTATACTATGTGCCAATATATCAAGCTGCGCTTGTGAGTATATACACACAAGGAATCTCCTGGTGACCTCTAGTGCTTCACTATATGCAAATTTTATCCCACAGGTGCCTTAGTGTACTGATAGTAGGGACCTGATTTACTTGCCTGTGTCAGAAATCTTAAATGCCTCAAGATTGAAGAGATTTGACCTCCTGAATAGGGAACGTACGGTCCCTCAAAAACGCATGGTCTGAACTTTGATCTTTACCCACTTCACAATTGGGAACCACTGCTGCAATTTTTGTCATAAAGATTGGGACTTTTTTCTATAATTTTCATTATTGGCAACTGTGTCTCATCATCATAATCCACCTCATGAAACACTAATTGCCGTTCCCCACCGTCATCTTTTACTGACTGTGAATGCTCAAGAGTTTGGGAACCAGTGCACAAGATCTCCTCATGTTCCTCTTCAAGCGGGCTTGGCGAGACGGCCAATTCAAGGAATGGCGATGAAAAGAGCTCCTCGGAATATCCGATTGTGGGATCACTTGTTTGCCAAGACTCTCCATGATGGGAGGAAGGAGCATCAGGGCGAGGGTTCTGTTGCCCAGACTCTTGGCTACTGAGACTAGACTTTCTGGAAGACAGGGTGGTGCTTAACCAATTGGAAGCATTATCTGCTGCAATCCAACCGCACTGGTATGACTTCGAGAGTGGTGTCCTGAGCCACCCTGCAAACTGGGACATGAAGCTAGGTATCGTGGACGAGTGTGTTTCTTGTACTCTGGCAGCAGGCACAGTTTCACTGTGCCCAGGGCCATGGCCTCTGCATGCACAATCAGCAGCATGGCCACTTCCCGGTCCCTTACTGCTTGGCTTGAGCATATTAAATAGTACATATGCTTGCAAGTATGTCACATGTACAGTAGCGCAGGTTTTGTAAGTGTATGCAGTGTACAGAGAATGTCACAGATATTTAGGATGCTCAAACGTTATACAGGAGATGTAGCGCAGGTAATGTCGCTGCCACCTGTGGCAATTTTTTTTTTACTGAATGTCACTGATATTTATGATGCGCAAACGTTATACAGGAGATGTAGTGCATGTAATGTCGCTGCTATCACCAGCGGCTAACGTTATACAGGAGATGTAGCGCAGGTAATGTCAATGCTGTCACCAGAGGCTAACGTTATAAAGGAGATGTAGCGCAGGTAATGTAGCTGCTGTCACCAGTGGCTAACGTTGAACAGGAGATGCAGTGCAGGTAATGTTGCTGCTGTCACCAGCGGCTAATGTTATACAGGAGATGTAGCGCAGGTAATGTCGCTGCTGTTACCAGCCGCCAAACAATTGCACGCAATTTAGTGCACGTTGCGCTAATATATTTCACAGCTAGATAAAACAATAGTCCTAAAAGGACTGTTGGGTCTCTAACACCTTTTAACACTCAAGACTCCCTAAAAAAAAACACTACTCCTCTCCCTACACTATCTCGCCCTGAATAAGTCTGAGCCGAACAACGTGTTATAGCACCCGATGACGCGTTTTGACCAACCAATCACTGCATTACAGTGAGTGGCAGTACTTCCCCATGTGGCAGCCGCAGCACTATGAAGTGCCTTTTGTGCTGTGGCATTAGAAGAATTTTGATATCTCTAACTTTTAGTCTAACCAGACTGTCTTTTACTCAATGCTTCTTTTTTAACTTCAACTATTCTTCATATATAACACTGCCGCCTCTGCAGCAGTTAGTCCATGTACATAACCCGTGTTGTAAAGATATCACAAGATGGCAGTATGCATAAGATGGTGGTTCAACTGTTCAAGCTTGTAATTCAACATAAAATGATGGATACATTTCTCTCTTGAGTATCTGTACTCTCACTTTAAGTTATTTAAGCACTTTATGATCTCTCTGAGAGGTATTTCTTAGGATAACTAATAGTTCACTTGCTCAACTTGGTTTGCAGTTTGCTCTATACAATTGCTTATGATCTGGTATGATCAGTTTGCATTTGTATGCAATTTGTTTGGATTGCATGGCTCAGTAGTTCGTTTGTATGGTTTGTTTGTATGGTGGAACTGTAAGTAAACATACATATAACCAGTTCAGTATACAGTTTAATCACTATATTAACAGTAGGAACATTATATAACTGTTTAAAATACCTATTTTGGCCTCTTGCTTCCATAAAACACAGCTCTTAGTGGAGTGTGTGTCTGTTCAGCTTCCCTCCTGTGGTGTAATGATTCCAGCAGCTCCTGCTATGGGAATTTCCCACACAAGCTGTATGTGAGGCTGGCTGTAATTGGTCAATACTCCTGGGCTGTGTGAGGCTAGCTAGGATTGGTCAAGACTCCTGCTTAGCAACAACAGATTAACTCTATGCTTTCTGTTGTGTCTGCTGTGTCATTGAACTTAACTTACATTATATAATGAATCGTAAAGGCACATTTTCTGCTTCTGTGGACACAAAATATACAACAATTATATGACATCCAAACATGAAGTCACTGTAAATAACTCTGCTTTTGTCTTTAACACACAAACATAGGAACTGTATTAGGTTATTGGCAGGTTTAGCTGTATAAACACACAAGCTACATTAGCAACCTAGGACAGGTCTTAGCTGGCCAGCTACACCCCACATGTTTATTGGCTGTGTAGAAACACTGAATATTGTTTTGATTTGGATTTCACCTTTGTTCATTAATTTTCCTGATAAAAATAAACTATTAACATTTCTATTCTGCAGCATTTTTTCCAAACCTGCCTAAAACAGTACAGTACTATATTACTCATTTGGATCTTGCCACAGATATCATGCAGATTTTTTTTATGATAAGTTGGGGTATGGCTAGATACTTTTCTTTAACTTTATACAATAAATTGCCTGTTTGATAACAGTGGAAAAATGGTTGGTGTCTTACCAATGAAGAGGCCCAAGAAGGGTTGATTTTTGGTCCATCTGTCCGTATCATGTCTTCTGTGTTACATATTTCATGCACACAAGTCCCATCAATCTTTTATCAATAGTTTTTACAGACCCATAGATTTCAATGAGTATGTTTTGACCGCATCATGGACCAAAGTAGTATATGCTTCCTATGTTTCTCCACTCATGGGCCTCATGCACACTACCGTGCCATTTTTTTTGCGGTCCGCAAAAAACGGAAGCCGCCCGTGGGCCTTCCGCAATTTGCGGAATGGGACACCCATTGTAGAAATGCCTATTCTTGCCGCAAAACAGACAAGAATAGGACATGCTATTTTTTTTTTTTTTTGCGGGGCCACGGAACGGTGCAACGGTTGCGGACAGCACACGGAGTGCTGTCTGCATCTTTTGCGGCCCCACTAAAGTGAGTGGGTCCACACCCGAGCCGCAAAAAATGCGGCTCGGATGCAGACCACAAAAACATGTGCATGAGGCCATGGTAAGTGGAAAAACAAGGATATGTGTGTGAACAAACACAATAAAATGTATGGATATGTCTGAATAGACATTTACTTAAAATAATAAGGCAGCACTCCAGTAAAATAAAAAGGTGATGGACTCCTTTATTACTCCAGCCAAAGCCATGGGGCCCTTCTTAAGCAATGTCACCAGTGCCCAAGTGGAGTCTACAGGTCCTTCTCAAAAAATTAGCATATTGTGATAAAGTTCATTATTTTCTGTAATGTACTGATAAACATTAGACTTTCATATATTTTAGATTCATTACACACAAACTGAAGTAGTTCAAGCCTTTTATTGTTTTAATATTGATGATTTTGGCCTACAGTTCATGAAAACCCAAAATTCCTATCTCAAAAAATTAGCATATCATGAAAAGGTTCTCTAAACGAGCTATTAACCTAATCATCTGAATCAACTAATTAACTCTAAACACCTGCAAAAGATTCCTGAGGCTTTTAAAAACTCCCAGCCTGGTTCATTACTCCAAACGGCAATCATGGGTAAGACTGCCGACCTGACTGCTGTCCAGAAGGCCATCATTGACACCCTCGAACAAGAGGGTAAGACACAGAAAGAAATTTCTGAACGGATAGGCTGTTCCCAGAGTGCTGTATCAAGGCACCTCAGTGGGAAGTCTGTGGGAAGGAAAAAGTGTGGCAGAAAACGCTGCACAACGAGAAGAGGTGACCGGACCCTGAGGAAGATTGTGGAGAAAGACCGATTCCAGACCTTGGGGGACCTGCGGAAGCAGTGGACTGAGTCTGGAGTAGAAACATCCAGAGCCACTGTGTACAGGCATGTGCAGGAAATGGGCTACAGGTGCCACATTCCCCAGGTCAAGCCACTTTTGAACCAGAAACAGCGGCAGAAGCGCCTGACCTGGGCTACAGAGAAGCAGCACTGGACTGTTGCATGTCATTCGGAAATCAAGGTGCCAGAGTCTGGAGGAAGACTGGGGAGAGGGAAATGCCAAAATGCCTGAAGTCCAGTGTCAAGTCCCCACAGTCAGTGATGGTCTGGGGTGCCATGTCAGCTGCTGGTGTTGGTCCACTGTGTTTTATCAAGGGCAGGGTCAATGCAGCTAGCTATCAGGAGATTTTGGAGCACTTCATGCTTCCATCTGCTGAAAAGCTTTATGGAGATGAAGATTTCATTTTTCAGCACGACCTGGCACCTGCTCACAGTGCCAAAACCACTGGTAAATGGTTTACTGACCATGGTATTACTGTGCTCAATTGGCCTGCCAACTCTCCTGACCTGAACCCCATACAGAATCTGTGGGATATTGGGAAGAGAAAGTTGAGAGACGCAAGACCCAACACTCTGGATGAGCTTAAGGCCGCTATCGAAGCATCCTGGGCCTCCATAACACCTCAGCAGTGCCACAGGCTCATTGCCTCCATGCCACGCCGCATTGAAGCAGTAATTTCTGCAAAAGGATTCCCGACCAAGTTTTGAGTGCATAACTGAACATCATTATTTGAAGGTTGACTTTTTTTTGTATTAAAAACACTTTTCTTTTATTGATCGGATGAAATATGCTAATTTTTTTAGATAGGAAATTTGGTTTTTCATGAGCTGTATGCCAAAATCATCAATATTAAAACAATAAAAGGCTTGAACTACTTCAGTTGGTGTGTAATGAATCTAAAATATATGAAAGTCTAATGTTTATCAGTACATTACAGAAAATAATGAACTTTATCACAATATGCAAATTTTTTGAAAAGGACCTGTATATTCATGTGGATCACTTGATTACATTAATGATCAATATGTAAAAACAATGTTATAAATACATACATGATTGCAGCAAAAATATACATTGTAGCAAAAAATAAACATTTAGCTCGTGGCAGGATTTTTGACAGAATTTTAAAGCAGTTTTGGAGCAAAATGTCCCTTTAAGGCCTCATGCACACGACCATTGTTTTGGTCCGAATCCGAGCAGCCTTTTTTTGCAGCTCGGATGCGGACCCATTCAATTCAATAGGGCCGCAAAAGATGCGAAAAGCACTCCGTGTGCTGTCTGCATCCATTGCTTCGTTCCGTAGTCCCGCAAAAAAAAATATAACGTGTACTATTCTTGTCCGTTTTGCGGACAAGAATAGACATTTCTACAATGGGCCGCCAGTTCCGTTCAGCAAATTGCAGAAGGCACATGGGCGGCTTCTGTTTTTTGCGGATCCGCGGTTTGCGGCCTATAGAAAGAAACTGAATGGTCGTGTGAATGAGGCCAAACCATGTTTTTAACCATGTCCCTTTGCCACTAAATCACACTCCTTTCCATGAAGCCAGGCCAATCCTTGGTGAGCTAGGCGCAGTGGATTATTGTTGAACTAGATGCACCAAATTATATCAAAATTTTGGTCCAGTTTGTGACAACTTCTAGGTGCACTTGCATTATTAAATATGTGCCAGAAAAGACAAAGGACATTTCAAGGAGTCAAATATTTGCAGACCAGCCTTTAAAACTTATTTGTACAGACAACTTGGTTATTATGGAAATGGTGTCACATAAAAAAATGTGCCTGTTCCGTCTTGTCTGTAGTGGAATGATTCGAGATGATCCTACCTTTGTAGTAGCAACTTATTTTTTATTTCATTTTCTGAAAATAAGTTGTAAGTCTTTTCTACGTATATTTGATAATATCATATAGATCAGAATAAATAGAGTGGAGAGACCTGTTTACAGGGTGATAAGTAGCAGGAACTAGCTTTCTTCTTGTTTTATTTTCAGGGTTCTGTCTGCCAAGAAGTTTTTAAAAAAGAAATCACATTGTATTCGTCTCCATGTTGTGTTGACTTCATATGATTTCCAAGTGTTTATTTAAAGTTTCAAAAAACAGTTGACACCCAGACTTAGACCAAATTTGCCAAGACTCAGCTTCTATTTCTCAATCCGTGAGTTCAGGGGGTCAACAAAAGAGGAGGGAGGGGCTTTAATTTGAAACAGCTGTTTGACCCCTAAAGCTGCGGTCCTGTGTGATATTGCTATGTAGTGCATTACGTACCGTGTGCGCTGAACGGCTTAATTGTCCCTGGGTATGGATAGGCCAGATACTTTGTGTAGCACATTGGTGTTATTCTGATCTGCGGATAATCATGTGTAATTAACAATACATTAGCATAGTAATCACTCAGTGCCTCATTATTACATTAATTAGAGGGAACTAGTGCAGACCGCATACAAAAAAGAAAATCCATTTTCTAAGAAAGAGTGGCAAGTTCTCGAGCCCTAACCTCCCACAAACACTCTGGTCAGCTCTCCATCTGCTCTGTGACCTGCAGCAGGTTCATGATAAATGTGGGCAAAGAATATGATACTCTGTTGCAAAATGGAAACAACTTTTTACAAAGGCTGATTCTACAGATCTCTACTTAAGAATATATTGCCTAAAGAAATGTGCAAGCGAGCAGACGAGAGCAGGATATTGAAAAGGAAGCAGAAGGAAAACAAAAAATAAAGAAACAATGGGTTATTCTTCTTTTGTAAACAGCCAAACCAGAGAGCAAAACCTTGGGAGATTATCTCACTCACAAGCGTATCAGGGTTGGAAAATCCCCAGATTCTGTAGGGCTGCTTTGATACCACAGAATACAAAGAAGGGTGAATTTTGCAAGGGAAGCTGAACAGTGTTGAAAAAGTGAGAACACGTGCAGCACACAGCTACTGGGGTGAAATAATCATACTGGTGTCTGCCATAGAAAACAGCTCAGGAAAAGTCATTCAAATATTATTATTTACAGCATTTACAAGAAAAATTGATTTTAAAACATTTGCATGGTTATTTAAACTTTTTTTTTTTCATATTCCGCTTTAGGTGTTGTAATTTTGAATGTGTCATTTTTTTTCAGTCTACTGCTGATAAATCGCTTTCCTTCCTCCGTGTGCGCACTTTGTGGTGTAAAAACTGCAAGTTCCTTATGATGCCACCTGCATCCCAGCCATTTGGCCTGCGCCTTGTAAAACGCCCTGCTTGTTGATACAGCAGCCAGAGCCGCTTTCATTAAATTTCGCACATTCCATAGCACAGGAGCAGATTTCTTGGTTATGTTAACTCTTCATAGCATATTTCAGTAGACTTGAGAACAATACATTATTTAGCATACATTTCAGTTTAATATGTAGATCCACATTTATCTGCTTAATAGGAAGAATAGATTGAGTGCTCCTTTCTAAGGGCATATTAGTTTGGGAAACATGGACTGTACATAGGCCACATCTCCAGGACCAACCCGAAATGACTGTATCATATTGATTTATGATACAGTTTCTATCTGATTGTGTGTCTATTGTACTGTACTCACATAATTTACAATATGTAAAAAAAAAAATCTTATGACAATAGGATAGGAAGTGTCTGCTTTTCACTTCAACGGCGCAGTAGGTATGCATACATGTCCGCCACTCCGTTAAACTCTATGGGACTGTTGGAGATAAGTGCTGTGCTCTGGCTGCCCATCCATTCAAGTGGGGGAACATGTCCCTCATTATAGTGATCAGCTGGTTTGAAGCTGTTGTGATAGGACAACCCCTTTATTCAATATCAATGAAAACTCTCCAACCCTGTTAATGATTTGTACAGCAAGTCTACTTTGGGTCTGGTGTTACTATAATGGTCACAGGCACACGACAGATGGTGAGAAAACTAGTACAGGTCTTTTTATGGAATAGGGCCCTGCAGTGGACCCTGCTTTTAGCTGTATACTAAATAATGGAGATCTGGATAACTTTCTTTTCGCACACCAGAATATGAAGACATCATCACAATTTTAGATCGTGAGCCCCATTGGAGATATGAATGATAATGATCTGTGTACAGTGCTATGGAATATGATGGTGCTCTATAAGCAACAGGAAGTAAATAAATAATGTGACATGAATTGTTCATGCATAGTCCCTGGCTGATTGTACATCCTCTTATATATTTTGTGAAATGGTTTCCAGTATTATATTAAAAAACACGTGAAATGTTATTGCAATCAGCTTTACCCTAAGTTCACACCTGAGCGTTTTACAGCGCGTTCCTACGCGCTGTAATACGCTCAACAAGGAGAAACCAATGCTTCCCTATGGGAATGGTTCTCACCTGGGCGTTTTACAGCGCGTACGATCGCGCTGTAAAACGCAGACGCTCAAACAAGTTCTTGAGCTTTTTTGGGGCGTTTTGTCGCACGTTCCCGTACATAGATATTCGGGAACGCGCGACAATGTGTGTTCGCTTGTCTCTGTATGCGCGATTGTAAATGCCCGTACAATCTCGCAAACAGAGCGCTCCTTTCAGAACGCTCAGGTCTGAACCCAGGGTTAGGGTACTTTCACATTAGCGTTTTCAATTCCACTATTGAGATCAGTCATAGGATCTCAAACTCTTCAGTTTTGTTCCCATTAATTGTCAATGAGGACAAAACTGAACTATACGAAACGGAATGCACCAAAATGCATTCTGTTCCATTTGGTTGTGTCCTCATCGCGGACAGAAAAGCGGTGCAAGCAGCAGTTTTTCTGTTCGCGATGTAGTGCGGAGCAAGACGGATCTGTCCTGACACACATTGTAAGTCAATGTGGATGGATCTGTTTTCTCTGACACAATAGAAAACGGATCTGTCCCCCATTGACTTTCAATGGTGTTCACAACGGATCGGTCATGGCTATAGACATAATACAACGGGATCTGTTCATGACGGATGCATGCGGTTGTATTATTGTAACGGAAGCGTTTTTGCAGATCAATGATGGATCCTCAAAAAACGCTAATGTGAAAGTACCCTTAGATAAAAATAGAATTGTGGTTTTAGGACCCATGTACTGCTAAGGTGCAATCTCTGTTTCTGAAAATAAGAATTTTATTTTGAGCTACATATGAGGAAAACTACAGATTCTTTGTCACAGTTCATAACATCTGCTCTCAAGGATCAATTTGGTGAAACCAAAAGGGGTTATCTGGGGGTTAAATATTGATTACCACTAGAGATGAGCGAATCAAAGTTGACGAAGTGGAATTCGATCCGAATTTCAGGAAAAATTTGATTTGCACTGAATCCGAATTTCCTGAGGCTTTCTGGTAATGAATCGCATTGTGTGTGTGCCCCGTGGTCGCGCTGTGGCCTGTAAAATGGGTGCCGGAATGCACGAGCAGAGTCCGTGGGGTAGCCGCAGTGGATTGCGGACCCTTTCACTTGAATGGGTCCGCGATCCGGCTGTTCCACAAAAGATAGGACATGTTCTATCTTTTTGCGGAACGGAAGTATGGGACGAAACCCCACGGAAGCACTCCATAGTGCTTCCGTAGGTTTCCGTTCCGTGCTTCCGTTCCGCACCATTCCGCATCTCCAGATTTGCGGACCCATTGAAGTGAATGGGTCCACATCCGTGATGCAGAATGTCCGCAGAACGGCACCCGTGTATTCCAGATCCGCAAATGCGGTCCGCAAAACGGAAACGGGGCGCACACGCCCGTGTGAAAGAGGCCTAACCGAGCTAAAAGCCAAAAAATTGAGGAACTCTTATTACAAAATCAGAAGCGAATCAATGAGGAGGATCCCCCTCAGAAAATTTAAACCGTAAGATGCATTGGAACATATAGTCATCATCAACAAAAAATGAATATTCTTAGGAGACACTTGAGAATACTTACCAGTGACCCAGATCTAAGACAAGTCCTGTCATCCTATCCCAGTGTCACTGTCACAACCAGACATCTGGGAAGCTCTGACAGATGCCTTTCAGAACCTCCTCCTTGAGCTTTCTTTGTTTTGGTTTTCAGTTCCTCATCTCGTTGGCCTCTCTCAGCTGTCTTGTAGTTTGGCTGATTGCATCCCTTTAAATTCCTCCCCATAATGCATTAGTGTGCGGTTTATACAACTTCCTGGAGTGTATGTGCATGCTGATCCTATTTCCCAGTCTTCTACAAGATAATTGTTGTACATTCATTTGTGATTTTATGTTTGCTGGATCCCAGGTGACCCTGACTCACTCCGTGTCTAGTGTAGGGAGCCGGTGGTCGTGTCGCCTCACTATTGTAGGGTGTTCAGGTGTTATATAGTCGAGGTACGAGGATATGCGATCATCCACCATTGGGGTGTTTGCATAGGCTGAGCAGAGTCAGGGAGAGTGCCAGGACTTATGCAGGGGTCTCCCTTTTGTTCTTTAGTTTTGGATCCAGTGAGTCATATATTCATTTTGCATTGTCTTGTTTCCTGTACCCCTTCCGTGACATTATAAACCGCCAAAACCGTCTCAAGCATGGATCTGGTTTCACTTTTGACTGAGCGCTTGCAGGGTCTTTCATTGGAGGTAGCTGATCTCCGTAAGACTCTTTCTCAGTTTCTAGTGACCGGTTCAGCTTGCGTTCATGGAGTTTGTTCTGAGCCTAAGATGTCGCTCCCGGATACGTTCTCCGGGGGTAGTGAGAATTTTGTGCGTTTCAGAGAGGCTTGCAAACTCCATTTTTGCCTTCTTCCCCATTCCTCTGGTGATGAGGAACGGAGGGTGGGGATCATTATATCGCTGCTCAGGGGTAACGCTCAGTCGTGGGCCTTTACGCTGCCGGTGGGAGCACGGCCCCTCCGTTCAGTGGATGAATTCTTTTTAGCCCTGGGTCAGATATATGATGATCCGGATCGTGTTGCTTTGGCTGAGTCTAGACTACGTCTGTTATGCCAGGGTAAACAATCCGCAGAGATATACTGCTCAGAATTTCGGAGATGGGCAGCTGATACTGGTTGGAATGATGCTGCACTCCGAAGTCAATTTTGCCATGGTCTTTCAGAGGGATTAAAAGATGCATTTGCCTTTCATGAGAGGCCTATCTCCGACGCTGCTATGTCTCAGGCCGTTCGTATTGACAGGCGTCTTAGAGAGAGAGGAGAGACCTCTCCTTCCTGTCATACTCAGTCCCAGGACAGTGCAGCGGTCTCATTCTTTGCGCAGGTGTCTCAGTCGCTGTCAGCCCCTTCTGAGCAGGAGCCCATGCAGCTGGGGTTGATTGCCTCTGACAATAGAAGATTCAGCCCGCATGGGAAGGTTTGTTTTTGTTGTGGAGGTATAAATCATTTGGCAAATGTTTGTCCCTCTAGGAGATTCAGGCAGTTTTCTGGGAGTAATAAAGAAACAAAAAGGAAAAAAAAAATTAAAAATGTTCCATCTGTTACTTTTGGCAGGGTTGAGGCGGAAATTGAAGATTTTCCGTTTGCTTGTAGTTCCCATTTTGTCCTGCCTGCCAGGGTGGCGCTAGAGAGCAAGAACATTTTTTGTGAGATTTTTGTAGATAGTGGAGCAGCTGTCAATCTCATTGATAATCATTTAGCGATAACTCATGGTTTCCAGGTATGCACTTTGGGAAAGGATATTCCTGTTTTTGCTATTGATTCCGCTCCACTTTCTCAGAAATCATTAAAGGGCATAGTTCATAATATTCGTTTAATTGTGAGTGATGCTCATGTTGAGGATGTGTCATGTTTCGTCCTTAACGGATTACCTACTCCTCTTGTGTTGGGGCTACCCTGGCTCACTAAACATAACCCCACCATTGATTGGCAAGCGAGGCAAATAAATGGTTGGAGTGACTTTTGCAGAGAGAATTGCCTCATGACATCTGTTTCTGAGGTTTCTACTAAGACTCTACCACCTTTTCTCTCTGAATTTTCGGATGTCTTCTCTGAGAGGGGAGTTCAGGATTTGCCCCCGCACAGGGAGTACGATTGCCCTATTAATCTCATCCCAGGCACCAAGCTGCCTAAATCTCGTTTATACAATCTTTCCCAACCTGAAAGGGTCGCTATGCGTGCTTATATCTCTGAGAGTCTGAGAAAAGGACACATACGACCCTCGAAGTCACCTGTTGCCGCTGGTTTTTTCTTTGTTAATAAAAAAGATGGTTCTTTAAGACCTTATCTGGATTTCAGGGAGCTGAACAGTATCACTATTCGTGACCCTTATCCGCTTCCTCTGATCCCGGACCTGTTTAACCAGATTTTTGGGGCTAAAGTCTTTTCCAAATTAGATCTAAGAGGGGCATACAACCTGGTCAGGGTCAGAGAAGGAGACGAATGGAAGACGGCCTTCAATACCCCTGAGGGCCATTTTGAGAATTTGGTTATGCCTTTTGGTTTGATGAATGCCCCAGCCGTTTTTCAGCATTTCGTGAACAGCATTTTTTATCATTTAATGGGAAAATTTGTATTAGTGTATTTGGATGACATTTAGATTTTTTCTCCTGATTTCAAAACTCATAAGGAACACTTACGTCAGGTCTTGCTCATCTTGCGGGAGAATAAATTATACGCGAAACTGGAAAAATGTGTGTTTGCGGTTCCAGAAATTCAATTTCTGGGGTTTCTTCTCTCCGCTTCTGGTTTTCGCATGGACCCCGAGAAGGTCCGCGCTTGTACTTGAGTGGGAGCTTCCTGAGAATCAGAAGGCGCTGATGCGTTTTTTGGGCTTTGCCAATTAATACAGGAAGTTTATTTTGAATTATTCTTCAATTGTTAAACCACTCACTGATATGACCAGAAAGGGGGTAGATTTTTCTTCCTGGTCGGTAGAGGCGCGTAAGGCTTTTTCTAATATCAAGGAGAGTTTTGCTTCCGCTCCCATCTTGGTACAACCTGATATTTCTCTACCCTTCATAGTTGAGGTTGATGCTTCTGAGTTGGGTGTGGGTGCGGTCTTGTCTCAGGGTTCCTCTCCTGCCAAATGGCGACCGTGTGCCTTTTTCTCTAATAAACTCTCCTCCGCAGAGAGAAATTACGATGTGGGAGATAGGGAATTGTTGGCCATCAAGTTGGCTTTTGAGGAATGGCGCCATTGGCTAGAGGGAGCCAGACACCCTATTACCGTGTTTACTGACCATAAAAATCGGGCGTACTTGGAGTCAGCCAAGCGCCTGAACCCGAGACAGGCCAGATGGTCTTTGTTCTTTTCAAGGTTTAATTTTGTTGTCACGTTCCGCCCTGGGGTTAAGAATGTGAAGGCAGATGCCCTGTCACGTTGTTTTCCGGGAGGTGGGAATTTTGAAGACCCGGGTCCCATTTTGGCTGAAGGTGTGGTGGTCTCTGCTCTTTTTCCTGAATTGGAGGCAGAGATGCAGGCAGCCCAGTCAGAGGCTCCTGATCTTTGTCCTCCTGGGAGGTTGTTTGTGCCTCTCGCTTTAAGACACAAGATTTTTAAGGAACACCACGATACGGTCCTTGCTGGGCACCCGGGGGCAAGAGCCACAGTGGATCTCATCGCTCGGAGTTTCTGGTGGCCTGCGCTTCGCAAGTCGGTTGAGGGTTTTGTGGCAGCCTGCGAGACTTGCGCTCGTGCCAAAGTCCCTCATTCACGGCCATCAGGTCCTCTCCTTCCCTTACCCATTCCTTCCCGTCCTTGGACACATCTGTCCATGGACTTCATTACGGACCTGCCTCGTTCCTCAGGGAAGACTGTGATTCTGGTGGTGGTGGACCGTTTTAGCAAAATGGTGCATTTCATCCCTTTTCCTGGTTTGCCCAATGCTAAGACGCTGGCGCAGGCATTTATTGATCACATTGTCAAATTGCATGGTATTCCTTCAGACATAGTCTCTGATAGGGGCACGCAGTTTCCAGATTCTGGAAGGCTTTCTGTTCTCGGTTGGGGGTTCGGTTGTCATTCTCTTCTGCTTTCCACCCGCAGTCGAATGGCCAGACGGAACGCGTCAATCAGAATCTGGAGACATATCTGCGCTGTTTTGTGGCGGAGAATCAGGAGGATTGGTGTTCTTTTTTGTCCCTTGCTGAGTTTGCTTTAAATAACCGTCGTCAGGAGTCCTCTGATAAGTCACCATTTTTTGGTGCATATGGGTTTCATCTGCAGTTTGGGACTTTCTCGGGAGAGGGGTCTTCTGGTTTACCTGATGAGGACAGATTTTCCTCGTCTTTGTCATCTATTTGGCAAAAGATTCAGGTTAATCTAAAGAGCATGAGTAAGAGATATAAGCGTGTGGCAGATAAGAGACGTGTGCCTGGTCCGGACCTGAATGTTGGTGATCTGGTGTGGTTGTCTACCAAGAATATCAAATTGAAGGTTCCCTCCTGGAAGTTGGGTCCTAGGTTTATTGGGCCTTACAAAATCCTGTCTGTCATCAATCCTGTTGCCTACCGTCTTGATCTTCCTCAGACTTGGAAGATCCATAATGTTTTTCATAAGACGTTATTAAAACCTTATGTTCAACCCATTGTACCCTCGCCTTTGCCTCCTCCTCCGATTATGGTTGATGGGAATCTTGAATTTCAGGTCTCTAGGATTGTGGATTCTCGTGTTGTCCGCGGTTCTCTCCAGTACCTCGTTCATTGGGAGGGTTATGGTCCTGAGGAGAGGATGTGGGTCCCAGTGACGGACATTAAGGCCACTCGTCTCATCAGGGCTTTCCATAGGTCCCATCCTGAGAAGGTGGGCTCTGAGTGTCCGGAGTCCACTCGTAGAGGGAGGGGTACTGTCACAACCAGACATCTGAGAAGCTCTGACAGACGCCTTTCAGAACCTCCTCCTTGAGCTTTCTTTGTTTTGGTTTTCAGTTCCTCATATCGTTGGCCTCTCTCAGCTGTCTTGTAGTTGGGCTGATTGCATCCCTTTAAATTCCTCCCCATAATGCATTAGTGTGCGGTTTATACAACTTCCTGGAGTGTGTGTGCATGCTGATCCTATTTCCCAGTCTTCTACAAGATAAGTGTTGTACATTCATTTGATTTGTGATTTTATATTTGCTGGATCCCAGGTGACCCTGACTCCCTCCGTGTCTAGTGTAAGGAGCCGGTGGTCGTGTCCCCTCACTATTGTAGGGTGTTCAGGTGTTATATAGTCGAGGTACGAGGATATGCGATCATCCACCATTGGGGTGTTTGCATAGGCTGAGCAGAGTCAGGGAGAGTGCCAGGTCTTATGCAGGGGTCTCCCTTTTGTTCCTTAGTTTTGGATCCAGTGAGTCATATATTCATTTTGCATTGTCTTGTTTCCTGTACACCTTCCGTGACAGTCACGTACAGGAGGGGACAAAACTTTAAGGAACCAATTAGTACATAGTTTCCTCCCTAAAGTAGAAATTGATAACGGATTAAGGTTTAAAAGTGACAGGGTCATTCCCCTGTGAAAATTACAGGTTTTGTAAATATTTACCAAAAATAAAAAAATTCAAGAACACGGTGGATCGACATAAATATGTAATTAGGGACTAATTCTATTACCGTAGCAGTGGAATAGCTTATGTGGCATCCTGCACTTGCCCAAAATTATATGTGGGCAAAACAATACAGGAATTAAGGAGAAGAATCTCTGGTCATATTAGTGCCATAAAACACAAAAAAGGATACGTCATTATACAGACATACAGTTGCAAAAAAAAGTATGTGAACCCTTTGGAATGATATGGATTTCTGCACAAATTGGTCATAAAATGTGATCTGATCTTCATCTAAGTCACAACAATAGACAATCACAGTCTGCTTAAACTAATAACACACACAGAATTAAATGTTACCATGTTTTTATTGAACACACCATGTAAACATTGACAGTGTAGGTGGAAAAAGTGTGTGAAACCTTGGATTTAATAACTTGTGGAACCTCCTTTGGCAGCAATAACTTCAACCAAACGTTTCCTGTAGTTGCAGATCAGACTGGGCACAATGGTCAGGAGTAATTCTTGACCATTCCTCTTTACAGCACTGTTTCAGTTCAGCAATATTCTTGGGATGTCTGGTGTGAACAGTTTTCTTGAGGTCATGCCACAGCATCTCAATCGGGTTGAGGTCAGGACTCTGACTGGGCCTCTCCAGAAGGCGTATTTTCTTCTGTTTAAGCCATTCAGTTGTTGATTTACTTGTATGCTTTAGGTCGTTGTCCTGTTGCAACACCCATCTTCTGTTGAGCTTCAGCTGGTGGACAGATGGCCTTAAGTTCTCCTGCAAAATGTCTTGATAAACTTGGGAATTCATTTTTCCTTCGATGATAGCATTCCGTCCAGGCCCTGACGCAGCAAAGCAGCCACAAACCATGATGCCCCCACCACCATACTTCACAGTTGCGATGAGGTTTTGATGTTGGTGTGCTGTGTCTCTTTTTCTCCACACATAGTGTTGTGTGTTTCTTCCAAACAACTCAACTTTGGTTTCATCTGTCCACAGAATATTTTACCAGTACTGCTGTGGAACATCCAGGTGCTCTTGTGCAAACTGTAAACGTGCAGCAATGGTTTTTTTGGACAGCAGTGGCTTCCTCTGTGGTATCCTCCCATGAAATCCATTCTTGTTTATTGTTTTACGTATCGTAGATTCGCTAACAGGGATGTTAGCATATGCCAGAGACTTTTGGAAGTCTTTAGCTGACACTCTAGAATTATTCTTCACCTCATTGAGCAGTCTGCCCTTTGCTCTTGCAGTCATCTTTCCAGGACTGCGACTCCTAGGGAGAGTAGCAGCAGTGCTGAACTTTATCCATTTATAGACAATTTGTCTTACCATGGACTGATGAACAGCAAGGCTTTTGGAGATACTTTTATAACCCTTTCCAGCTTTATGCAAGTCAACAATTCTTAATCGTAGGTCTACTGAGAGTTATTTTGTGCAAGGCATCATTCACATCAGGCAATGCTTCTAGTGAAAAGCAAACCCAGAACTGGTGTGTGTTTTTTATAAGGCAGGGCAGCTGTAACCAACCCCTCCAATCTCATCTCATTGATTGAACTCCAGTTGGCTGACACCTCACTCCAATTAGCTCTTGGAGATGTCATTAGTCTAGGGGTTAACATACTTTTTCCACCTGCACTGTGTATGTTTACATGGTGTGTTCAATAAAAACATGGTAACATTTAATTCTTTGTGTGTAATTAATTTAAGCAGACTGTGATTGTCTATTGTTGTGACTTAGATGAAGATCAGATCACATTTTATGACCAATTTACGCAGAAATCCATATCATTCCAAAGGATTCACATACTTTTTCTTGCAACTGTATATCATATGTCCACAATATTAATCTTGAGGTACAAACATTTTGGTGCCTGTCACAAATAAAATTGAGCCCCAGGAGTGGAAATTTGGACCAAAAACTACTAAAGAAGGAAGCTAGGTGGATCTATAAATTAAAATCCCTGAGCCCTAAAGGCTTAAATAAAGGCTTTTTATATACAGCCTTCATTTGAGTCTGGTACATACTCATTGTTCAATCATATCCAGATTAGGAGTGCATATATTTGTAGCATCCTGGCCCAGAGGCGTACATAAAAATCATTGGGCCCCTTAGCAAGAATCTAAATGGAGCTCCACTAACTCCACCCACTAACCACCACTGGTCCATCCCACCACCTGCCCTGGCTCCTCCACTGCCATACCCCCAGCAGTGGCAGCCTTGTAGGCATCAGGAGTGACGCGGGTGTCGGGGAGCGGGGTATGTATTAGGCTATTTTCACACTTACGTTTCTATTTTCCAGTATTGAGATCCATCATAGGGTCTCAATACCAAGAAAAAAATGCTTCCGTTTGGCCCCATTCATTGTTTGAGGGCGCTGTCCACTATAAGCAGCACACAGGCACAGTTCATGAGGGGGGCTATGGTGGCACTGGCACAATAGTATACCAGTGCCACCATAGCCCCCCTTGCCTTATGAACTGTGTCTGCTCTTCTCTGTGCCAACAGGCCCCCTTATGAACTGTGCCTTCGTGCTGCTTATAGTGAATGCTGCCGTCATGAAATTGCTCAAGGTCTCTGCATGCACATTCCAATAGGTGTACATGTTCTGGTTAATAGTCAGTTAGCTAAGGCCTCTTTCACACTTGCATTGTTAGGATCCGGCGTGCACTTTCGTTGCCAGAAGTGCCCGCCGGATCCGTAACACCGCTAGTGAACTGAAAGCATTTGAAGACTTTGATCAGTCTTCAAAATGCGTTCAGTGTTACTATGGCAGCCAGGACGCTATTAAAGTCCTGGTTGCCATAGTAGTAGTGGGGAGCGGGGGAGCAGTATACTTACCGCCTGTGCAGCTCCCGGGGCGCTCCAGAATGATGTCAGAGCGCCCCATGCGCATGGATGACGTGATCCATGCGATCACGTCATCCATGCGCGTGGGGCGCCCTGACGTCACTCTGAAGCGCCCCGGGAGCCGCATGGATGGTAAGTACCGCTCCCCACTACACTTTACCATGGCAAATAGGACTTTTGCGTCCAGGCAACCATTCAGAAAAAGCTAAACATCGGATCCAGTAATGCTCCGAAACGACGTTTAGCTTAAGGCCGGATGCGGATTAATGCCTTTCAATGGGCATTAATTCCGGATCCGGCCTTGCGGCAAGTGTTCAGGATTTTTGGCCGGAGCAAAAAGCGCAGCATGCTGCGGTATTTTCTCCGGCCAAAAACGTTCCGGTCCTGAACTGAAGACATCCTGATGCATCCAGAACGGATTTCTCTCCATTCAGAATGCATTGGGATAATCCTGATCAGGATTTTTCCGGCATAGAGCCCTGACGACGGAACTCTATGCCGGAAAAGAAATACGCAAGTGTGAAAGAGCCCTAAGTTAGTTTTCCTTTGCATCAGTTTTTAGTACCTTGTACCTTGTCCAGCAGTTTTCTGGCTGAACTTACTGGGAAGACTGCAACTCTCAGCAAACCCACAACAACAGTCACAGCTTGCAGACCATGGCTAGCTAAGGCAATAGCCCCCAACACAAGTAACATCAGGATACCGGGCAGCACACACCTCTCACCTGCGCAACACGCTCCTTCCGGGTCTACACGTGTTACAGAATGAGACCAAAACGAGTTCACTGATTGGACGAGTGGGCCAATAAGTCCCCTCACTTTAGCCAATGAAAGTCTAGATTAGAAACCCACAGGCAGAGATTAGCTGCTGACTGCAGATATGGGGCGGGGCGGTCAGGCGCGTTGTGATTGGCGGAAAGTAACGTGCGGGGTAAATAGAAAGTGACAACCAACCAGGCGTCATGGTTGTCATAGCAACTGAACCAACCTGAGCACAACACGATAACAGATCCTATAGAGGCTTATACAGGGGAGGAAGGATGAAGGGGTCCACACACCTTACTACCTGAACAGAGGGAAAGCAGGGCCCGGGACGGAAGACCAGTGGGCCGCCTCAATGCTCCATATAAGTAGTAGCAGGCAGCGATCATAGTACATAATACAGATGTAGGGGGTGGGGCCTTCCATGCGCACCAGGCCCCCCCTGCCACATGCCCCATAGCAGCTGCGTGGTCTGCCTATATGGGCGGTATGCCACTGTCCTGGCCATGCTATTGCACTGTCCTGGCCATGCTATTGCACAAGTCTTAATCGGGCGTCAGCAGAGAGACTGGCCAGATGGCTGGAGCGTCTGGTTGTGCTGGAAACGCCGCGGCGTTTCCTGCACAACCAGACGCTCCAGCCATCTGGCCAGTCTCTCTGCTGACGCCCGATTAAGACTTGATAAAGGAGTTATAAACTCCGAAACGTGTTGTCTACTGAACAATAAAAATAGCTATTTCACCAAAGTCTACTGTCTGAGGTCGTCCTTTTGTGCGCCAAACAAATACCCTACTGTGTGCAATCGCACACAAACCAGCAACTTCTTCCTTCACAGTCCCTAGGAGTCCCTGGCAACTCCACCTAAGGGACCGAACGGGTATTGGCAGCACCGACCCTTCCCAAAAAAAACAACGCCCCCTTATTTCTCCACGTGTACCTACCTTCACGGACGTTGAGCTCCAACCAGCACAACACCAAAAGGTGAGCACACTTCGCCCATTACGCAAAACAACACAACCGCTACCCACCACCCTATGAGCGCCTCTCCCCTCTCTTTTCTCTCTCGCCAAACTGCTATATGGTGCATTTGGGTAGTGCAGCATTTGTTTGAGGTTTTGCTGTGTTACCGCAGCTACACAGAACGACAAACGCTATTGGATCAAATTATTTCGACTGGTGTGATATATCAGTTGCCCCCCCCCAAAAAAAACAGGTTGAAGCAGGGGTGTTATATACCAATAATATACTTTCTATATAGTGCATTTAGGTAGTGCAGCATTTGTTTGCGGTTTTGCTGCGTTACCACAGCTACACAGAGTGACAAACGCTATTGGAACAAATGATTTCTACTGGTATGATATACCAGTTGCCCCCCCAAAAAACTGATTGAGGCATGGGTGTGATATTGTCATGGCTGAGGATGGGGGAAACCCTCAGCCGTGCGATGCCAGAAGATGTTTGGTCGCTGCTCTGCCAGGACGACAGAATTAGGGAGCAGGTAACCTCCTATCGCATCCCTAACACTGACCCTGACTCCTAACCGTATGAGCCAACCCTGATGGTAGGAGGGCTCATACACCGGAACCTACAGTCCCTACTAGCCCTCAGGGTGGCCCTGGACAAGGAGCAGGCTAAAATGACCTGTTCCTCCTAGGCACAAAGGAAAACTCCAGCAAAACCACATGGCTGAAGTACCCCTCAGCTTCTGCCATCCAGCAGGAAGCTAAATAGCCCAAGCGGCCACACCCACACACACACTGGGAAAGGAGTTAACCCTTCCATCACCAAACCAGGTAATTGTCACTTAAAGGGGAAGTGTACAGACATCAAACTCCCTCACACCAAACATAAAAAGTGAACACTAAAACCACATGTTGCCAGAGGCAACCGCATGCCGTGACAGCGAGCGCCTAGCAACCGCTCAGGCCGCTCCACTGCCAACAACCTTATGTTGCCAGCGGCAACCACACGTGAGGCAAGATACAGAGCCCACACCTGTGGAAGACAACATAAAACAAACCGCTGACAACAGCATGCGAACCAAGGAGTCACGACCACAACCATGGTCGTGACAGATATACCTTCTTCCACAAATACTGCTCTTCTATAGGGACTTTTGTCACAGGGTTATTTTGAAAATGACAGGCAGAGGAAGAGGCAGGCCATTCTGCATGGGTGGTAGGGGTCTGGCAGGTGCACCAGGCCGGAGCCTATGTGGGAAGTTGCAGAAGGTGTGTGCGTTTACGTCAAAGGACACACCAGACTTGGCTGAGTGGCTTACTCCGCCTTCCGCTTCTGCAACCTCCTCATCCTTTCTATCTGCACCCTCTTCACTCTCTGCTGTGTGCACCCCCAAAGACACCACCGCCACCATATCTGCTTGAGTCAGAGGAATTTTTTTCCCATCCATTCCAAGACCATACCAATGTGCAGCCATTCTTGGCAACGGATCAGGAAGAGGAGGTATCAACGGTCGCAACCAAACAGTCTGACGACAGTACCCAGATCAGCCCAAGGAGGGTGGTCCCCACTGTAGCTGCCTACTCCGAGATCTCTAATGTCGGTGGTAGTGAAGGTGACGATGATGACGTGTTGATGGACGTCACATAGGTGCCCACAGGAGAGGAAGAGGAGGGGAGTTCAGAGGGAGAGACAGAGCAGCAGATAGGGAGATGAAGGAGGAGAAGCAGGCAGAACTTACAGTGTACAGGAGGCAAAAAGCAGACTGCTTGTGTATCTGGAACGAGCCATCCATCATGCACGATCACATCTGGCACTCCCAGGACACCAGCACATGGCTTTGCAGTGTGGGCTTTTTTAACATGTCCACTGCTGACAATTGTGTTGCCATCTTCAGCCTGTGCTGTCAAAGCATAAGTCGCGGTAAGCCCAACACTCACCTAGGGACGACCGCCCTCACATCACCGAGCCCAGTAGGAGCAACACCATCAGAACCCACAAAGTCACACTCCCGACGCTCCACGTCTTGCCTCTTTTCATTCTCCTTCTCCTCTCTCATCCCATTTGTCCTCCACTCCACCTTCCACTATGCCATTGTTGCGTTCATCTGGCAAAAGGCAGGCTTCCGTGGCCCAAATGTTCAAGTGTAAAAAGATAACGGATAACCCTCTTGCCCAACGGCTGAACGCTAGCTTGTCGGAACTGCTAGCCAGCCAACTACTGCCATATAAACTGGTGGCCTTTAGAAAATTTGGGGACACTGCAATGGAAGGTCCCCAGAAGAGCATCCCGGAGCTATATTGGCACTTTCAGCGGCAAGTAAATATCTCTGGCACACAGTGTCGATGCTAAGATACATCTGACCATAGACACGTGGTCTAGCAAACACGGGCAGGGAAGGTACATAACTTTTATTGCCCACTGAGTGAACCTTCTGACGGCCGTCAAGCATGCAACCCGTGACACCCGTGTGAATTTGGTGTTACCGCCACGGATTGCATGCAGGCCTACCTCTTCTTCACCTTCTTCTACTCCATCCTCTGTCTCCTCCTCGGCTGACTCCTCCTTTTGCCTTGCTACCGTTCCTTCCGCTGCGCCCCCTAAGCTCCTCAGAACCTATTCGACGTGCCAGGTGAGACGTTGCCATGCTGTGCTGCTGATGTTGTGCCTGAGCCACACCGGTCCTGCACTCCTTTCAGCTTTGCGGTCAAAGGCCGATCAGCGGCTTACCCCGCTCAATTTGACAGTTGGTAAAGTGGTGTGCAACAACGGTGTCAATCTGCTGAGCGTGCTGAAACAGGGCAAAATGACACACGTGCCGTGCATGGCACATGTCCTGAACTTAGTCGTGCAGCGATTCGTTGCCAACTACCCCGGGGTCCAGAACATCTTGCGGCAGGCCAGAAAAAACTCTGGCCATTTTAGAAGATCTTACACGGCCATGGTTCGCATTGCTGACGTTGAGCGGCGACACCACCTGCCCGTCAGATATCTGATTTGTGACTGCTCGACGCGCTGGAACTCCACCTTGTATATGCTTGATAGTCTGCTCCAGCAGAAACGTGCAGGTTCTGGGAAGCTTGTTTTTTTTTCAGCGCGCCAGTCACTGCTCATGCGCAACGCAGACTTCTGCGGCCATTTGATGAGATCACCAAACTGGTCAGTCACAGCCAGGGCGCCATCAGTGAAATAGTACCTTACGCCTTCTTTCTGGAGCGTGCATTGCGTCATGTCATTGATCAAGCCGTCGCGGAGCAGGAAGATGAGGAAGTCGCAATGCTGGATGAATTCCCGGGGGGGGCTACTCCATCTTAGACAAGTCAACAGGAGTCTGAAAAGGAGTCAGAGGAGGATGGTGCCGGGGCAGATGAGGATCAAGAAGAGCATGCTTTAAACTTTTCTGGGATCCCTGGTATTGGCCGTGGCTGGAGGGAAGAGACCGAGGACGACATTATTCTGGACGATGACCAGGAGGCAGGCCACTCCACCGCTTCCAGTTTAGTGCAAATGGGGGCCTTTATGCTCCAGTGTTTGAAGAGGGACCCCGTATGAAAAGCATAAAGGGCAAGGAACGGTACTGGGTGGCAACGTACTTAGACCCCGGTACAAACGCAAAATGGTGGACATGTTACCAGCATCACAGAGGGCTGTCAGAATGCAGCACTTCCAGGCCTTGCTTCAAGAAATGCTGCATTCTGCCTTTGCGGGCGCTGGCAGAAGAATTTCCACCCACAGAGAAACAGTTGCGGGTATCAATCCAACAGCGCATGCAAAAAGAGGGAGGTTTGAAGATGTGTTGGTCACTTCGGATATGAGATCATGCTTACAACCAACCCATCGACAGCTGCCCCTCAGATCCAGCCTCAGGGAACGCCTAGACCGACAGGTGTCCGACTACATCGGGTTAGTCCAGTGGCCTACAGTAAATTTTTTATCCATTGACTGCATAATGTACCTTGAGCCAAATAATCAGAATTTATTTTATGTCAGGTGAATGCCTAATTTTAAATACCCATACTCCCGTGGCCTAAAATAAAAAATTTCTAGGCTCCAACAGGGCACATTTCAGAGAATTTCCCTTTAAGATGCATAAAAATGTCCCCTGATTAAGACACATATTTTTTGTTGGAATTTTTGTCATTGATCCCCCTCTAGTATGTCACTGTCCATGTTGTGGGACTATTTGTGCACTTATACTAATTATTTGGTGGCTGCAAATATGAGCTGAAGGTTTTTCAGGTTCGCCTGCCGTTAAAGTGAGAGGGGCCCACCGCAAATTTGCGGTTTGCGAACACTTGATCGGGTTCGCGCTCGCGTTCGTTAACCGTCCTGGCTGATGTTCGTCTATCACTAGTGATAGGTTACAGAGATAGGAGTAGTGGGTAGTGCGGAAAGCACTGATACCCCTTACTCAACACTAGTGCACTAAAACTGAGAGTGGCAGGAGCAGCAGCTCCACCAAATAGCACACAAAAAGTGACACGGAGGAGCAGCAGCTCCATTAAATAGCACATATATGGGAACATGTTGTGATATTGAATAACTAAAATATTGCCAGTGAAGCTGCCCAATTACATTTAGTATTTGGAAAACAGTGGAAATTGAGCTGACGAAGTGGAATTCGATCAAGCTATTCTACATCTGTACACTGGAAAATGGCAGGCTCCAAGATGGCTGAGGCTATTTATAGGGCTGTGACATCACAGGGTTGGATGGCTGCTGATTGGCTGCATGCATGGCATTATGGGTGATCCCGCCTTCTCAGAGTTCCTTGCACCATGTCCTCACACATGCAGAAGACATTTTGGGAAAAATGTCATTCGTTACCACGAAGTGTGAGGAAATTCGGGTTCGGTGCAAATATCTCAGATATATTAGGATGGAAAGCAAACGGAATGCCTTTTAAAGGCTTCCGTTTTGCATTCTGTCTGGGCATTGTTATAACAGAAAGCCATAACGGAATCCCTAACGCTAGTGTGAACCCACCCTAACTTTGTTTTAATGGACATTGGTTTAATTGCCCCTAAAAGGAACACTATCTGAATTGTCTTTATTTTCAAATTTACATCCTTTTATTCTGTAGAAATCATGGTGAATAAAGTTAGTGTGCTGGGATGTTAGTAAGTTTGGTAAACATTTGGCAATATGCATGAAAACCCAGACAGAGCAGTAACAACTGTACACAGGGCAGCCTACCCAATAGCTGTCAGTTAAAATGTCATTTTTTTATGTGATTGTAACAATCATATATACCGTATATACTCGAGTATAAGCCGACCCGAATATCAGCCGAGGCCCCTAATTTTACCCCCAAAAAATGGGAAAAATTATTGACTCGAGTATAAGACTAGGGTGGGAAATGCAGCAGCTACTGGTAAATTTCAAAAAATAAAAATAGATACCGTACCAATAAAATTACATTAATTGAGGCATCAGTAGGTTAAAGGTTTTTGAATATTTATTTCAAAGAAAAACAATATGGTATCAACAATAACTTTAACAGTACAAAATCCAACTAAAGCGAATATTCGATTTTTGGGAAAATACCAGTTCATGCAAATTTTTATGCGAAAATTTGAATGCGATTTTTTAGCGAATTTTCGCAATCAAGACCTAGACTCGAGTATAAGACGAGGGGGCTTTGAGCACAAAAATATGTGCCAAAAACTCGTCTTATACTCGAGTATATATGGTAAGTTCTAGATGCACTAACAGTAGTAAATCTGGGACATTGTTCCTTTTTGTGGGAAATAATAAGTTGGTATTATCCTTACTTTTTATTACTGCTACTTATGCTGCTGTTGCAGTATATTACCACTAGATGGTGAGGGCCCATCTCATTTAGCTATGTGGCTCAATGAACTCTAGTTGCGCCTCTGACCAGTCCTCAAGTGTGACTTTAATTTCTGCCCCTCCCAGGGCAAAATTTAATTCAATTTGAATAATAATTTTTCAGATCAAGTCATAAGAGCTTGTTAAGGTACTACCACATGGCACTGTAGTGTGGCACTTGCATCGAGTACCACGTAGCTGTATGAGCTGCAGCTGACTCTAACTAAACTAATGAAACCACACTGTTCAGTGGGTGTGTATTATTAATGGCCGTGCGGTATTGAAGGTGCTGTGTGGACATTAACAATACACACCGACTAAACAATGTGATCTCCTTAATTTAATTAGAGCCTGCTGCTGCCTGTATGACCACGCGGTACTCGAATGCAGCACGGCCGCATCGCAAGCACCACATGACTATGCGTATGTTGTACCCTTCCATTTCTAAAAGAAGCAACTATGACAAGATTATATTAAGAAACTGTTGGTTTATTATTATTATTATTATTTGTATTTTAAATTGTACTAATATAGAGGTGTAGGTCAAACAATAATGATTTGTTTGCAATTTTATTGAAATTTAAAGGAGAATTATCTAATAATTAAGTTTCTAGGAAACCTTATATGCAGCTTCTGACCAAAGAACCATTGAACGAGGAACACAACGCGTTGCTGCTACAGGCAAACAGATCAAATATGAAAGTGACGAAAAATTGTGCCCATGGCAAAAATAAAAGGGAAAGAACTGTTTTCAAAGGCTAGAAAAAGCAGAACATTCCATATTAAGAAGCTGTGTAAGTGACCTGGCCTGCAAGCCTCTCCTTTGGGTTTTCCACCTTATAGCATGAAAGAAGCTAAATTAGCAAAACAGAAGTAAACTGTTGACTGTTTCATTGCAGGATTAAGTGTGATAAATGGGGGTTTTGTTCTGCCTCTGTCCAGATGTTGTGTCTATGCCTTGGTGTTTTTTCTTTTACATTCTTGGCTTTGAGCCCGTATATATTTTGGATACTGAGAGGAGAATATAATACCGCTGGAAAATGATGCGGTCTGGTTACCTTTTAAATAACATTTCCTCCCTCCTCGATTTTCTAATAGTTTGTTTTTCTTTCCATGTTTTCCTTTTATTGGAGGGATTTTTTTTCAGGGGGAAATTATTAACACTGCCAAAAGCTCAACCAGAAAAAGTGCTTCTATTTATTTTATGCCTGAAGTTAAAGAAAAGGCTCTTCTTCATTTAATTTCTTCTTTAAAAGAAAAAAAAAACTAATAGACTAGAAATGTTGCCCAAAATCACAAACTGCTGTTTTATGTGTCTGATTTTGCACCTTTGACCTGTCATTTTCTCTAATTGTAGCTCCAGAGATGCACCCTCCGTTTTCTAGGAAGTACCTGCAGTTCCTGGCCTTCAGTCTTAAAAAACACCCAAAACTGCTACGGCATTGAGAAAGAATTCAGACCTCCCAATCTCAGGAAAACAAACAAAGGAAGGCTGTCCAGTGAGGCCTCAGCTTTCACTGCAATTGAAAACCTTCCACTGATCTCTGCTCTCAAAGCCCTGACACCAATGTTCAGCAGATCTCTAATTAACCTCCGCACTGCCAATTTTGTGGCACTCTGCTGTCTTTTCCTAAACTTGAACCACAGTTTATAATCCGAAGTACAATTATCTCAGTTCTAGGAGAAAGGCCAATATTTTTCAAGAGGTTGGCAACCAAATGATATTATTTTCTGTTACTTAACAATTATTACTAAGTTCATTTCTGAATATACACTGTTTCTGGATTCTAGACTTCAGGAAGCAGTATAAAGTTTGTAGACTATAGAGCTATAGCGGTGATTTACTACAACATTAGAGCATACTGCTGGTATGGTTTGGTTATGGGTTTTCTGGGAGTTTAATATGATCCAGATTCCATCCTTTGGATAGGTAATCAATATCTGATCTGCAATGTTCACATTCACTTGATTGACAGTAGAGCTGGAGTATCCAGTCATCCAGTATCCAGGAGCCGTGATGTGCTGGTACCAGGTTCCAGTGCACAGCAGCTCCTGAAAACACCTGATCGGTGTGGGGGGGGGGGGGGAATTGAATGCACTGATCTGATATTGATGACCTATCCTAAAGATTGGTCACCATTATTATTCTCCTCAGAAATCTCTCCTCTAGTTCAAGAACATTAGCTGGGAAACAAGCAGAACACTAACATAGTGACCTCCTTCTCCTCTCTCTTCTGCCACCCAAGATGGCCACAGCACTTCTCAGACAGTGATGCATATTGTTCTTTTGGTAGCCCAAGATACTTCCTGCTACCTTTTGATTGGCCAGCCCTACTCATGACCAAGAGCAGCGCTTAACAAGTAGGGAGTATCTTGGGCTACTGATGCACAGTGTACATCTAGCACTTTTAAAAGTGAGGTGGCCATCTTGGAGGACAACAATTGAGCCCAGAAATTGGCAGATCTGCAACTTAGGCCTCTTTCACATGGGCATGTGCGCCCCATTGCCGTTTTGCGGACTGGTGAATGGGTCCGCGATCCGCTGCCCCACGGACTGTGCTCGTGCATTGCGGCCTGCATTTTTTTGCGGGCCACAGCATGACCATAGGGCACACAGGCCTGTATGAAAGAGGCCTTAGGCTACATGCACATGACCGTATGTGTTTTGGGGTTCGCAAATTGCGGATCTGCAAAAAAACAGATTGCATATCCATATTTTTTTCGCAGATCCATTTCGCAAACTAGAAAAAAATAGGACATGCACAATTTTTCTTTTTGCGGGGCAACGGAACGGACATACTTATGCGGAAAGCACACGGTGTGCTGTCCGCGTTTTTTGCAGACCCATTGAAATGAATAGGTCCGCATCCTATTCACAAAAAAAACTTAACGAACACGGAAACAAACCGTTCCTGTGCATGTAGCCTAAGACAGCACCCAGGCGGAATCATTTGAATGGTCTTGTGGGTTTGAAGTGAAGCCCTGTGAATGTTGTCACGGTCACAAGCAGCTGTTGATTCCACAAAAACTGTCACCAAACCCAGCCCTATAACACATCTTCCTTTCTTGGGCTTTCAACTTATATGCAACAGGGGCAGAGGGCAGAATTTGGGAAATAGCAGTCCCAGCTGGATTCAGCAGTAAACACCTCAGCAGCATGTTCCCAATTTTCTTTTTTCCCTCTTCTTCTCTTTTTTTTTCTTTCTTTAAGGTAGCCAGGCGGGAGCTTTGCCAAAACTGTGCAGTCCCATAGGGAGATTCCTCCTCTCTGAGTGCGCCCCAGCGCCTGCCAGCCCAATTAAAGGGACACGAGGGGGAGGCTGCAGCTGGAGCTGTCCTGCTTCTCACAGCCAAGTCACAATTGTTTAGTCTGAAAGGCTTTTCAGGGAGTGCTGGCGTTCAGTGGCCCCCACATCTGGATCTGCGGCTAGACAGCCTCTCTCCTTGGCTGCTGTCCCTTGAGCTTGTGCAGTCTGTAACCCGGGGATCTGCTGACAGGCTGCAGTCAGACAGTGTGTGAAAGCAACAGGGCTACCCCTCTGACACACAGCTTGGATAAATACAGGGAGCTTGGCTTCCCAAATCAGCAGGGCTCTCCCTGTACTCTTCACTGTCTTTTGTTACCGCAAACTGTATAGATTTAACCCTTGCAAGTGCACAGGTCACATAACATTATACAGTGTCTTCTTCTACTGTAGTTTACAATACAGTGCAAAATATAAATAATATACAGTACTAAAATATAATGTGGTGAGGCAAAGCAGCAAATACCATGCAGAATTTTACCTGCCACACGTAGTTTTTGTAGCTTTTGTTTTAAGTGTTTTTGCGCTGTTGTTACCAAAATAGTGTGTTTGAGCACAGGTGTTTTTTAATGTCATGTTTTGCATGCCTTATATTTTTATATAGAAAAGTATGTACCCCCTGTAACACCACTTTCTCTGCAGCACGGAATTTGATAGGTGAAAATAGCTTATTTCATTATTTTATCACAACGTCTCTCAGAAAACCACTTCAACATAATAGTAAATACAGTCCTAGTATCACATTGGGCATGCACACTTACAGTGTCATGTTGGACAACACTTTGAAAGAAGAGGGACCTTTCTTTTCATATTGACAGCCTATCCATCAAGTGCTACAGCCTGTATGGCCTCTTTCACACGGGCGTCAGTTTTTTTTCCCGGATAAGAGCCGGGTGCGTTGCAGGGAAAATGCGCGATTTTTCAGCGCGAGTGCAAAACATTGTCATGCGTTGCACTCGCGTGAGAAAAATTGCGCATGTTTGGTACGCAAACCCAAACTTCTTCATAGAAGTTCGGGCTTGGGATTGATGTTCTGAAGATTGTATTATTTTCCCTTATAACATGGTTATAAGGTAAAATAATAGCATTCTGAATACAGAATGCAGAGTAAAACAGCGCTGGAGGGGTTAAAAAATAATAAAAAATAATTTAACTCATCTTAGTCCACTTGATCGCGAAGCCGGCATCTCCTTGTGTCTCCTCTGCGCTGAACAGGACCTGGGGTGAGCTGCTGCATTAAATAGAGGTTAAAGGGGTTGTCCGGGTTCAGAGCTGAACCCGGACATACCCTCTTTTCACCCCGGCAGCCCCCCTGAGCCTCGCATCGGATCATCTCATGCTCCGATGCGCTCCAGTGCCCTGCGCTAGATCGCGCAGGGCACAGGCTCTTGTGTTTTCCTAACACACTGCTGGGCGGTAACTTCCGCCCAGCGGTTTGTTCGGTGACGTCACCGGCTCTGAGGGGCGGGCTTTAGCTCTGCCCTAGCCGTTTTACTGGCTAGGGCAGAGCCAAATCCCGCCCATCAGTGCCGGTGACGTCACTGGGCTTCCTGTCAGCCCCATAGAGAGCCCCGGTACATCACCGGAACTCAGAAAAATGCCTTTGCCCTGTGCAATTTAGCTCAGGGAAAAGGAGAGCATCGGAGCATGAACTGCTCCGATGCTCATGTCAGGGGGGCTGCCTGGGTGAAAATGGAGGTATGTCCAGGTTCAGCTCTGAACCTGGACAACCCCTTTAAGGACCTTTGATGACGTCACTCCGGTCATCACATGGTACGTCACATGATCTCTTACCATGGTGATTCACCATGGTAAAAGACCATGTGATGGCCGGAGTGACGTCATCAAAGGTCCTTAACCTGTATTTAATGCAGAAGCTCACCCCAGGTCCTATTCAGCGCAGAGGAGACACAAGGAGATGCCGGCTTCGCGATCAAGTGGACTAAGGTGAGTTAAATTTTTTATTTTTATTTTTTAACCCCTCTAGCGCTGTTTTACTCTGCATTCTGTATTCAGAATGCTATTATTTTCCCTTATAATCATGTTATAAGGGAAAATAATAATGATCGGGTCTCCATCCCAATCGTCTCCTAGCAACCGTGCGTGAAAATCGCACCGCATCCGTACTTGCTTGCGGATGCTATGCGATTTTCACGCTTCCCATTCACTTCTATGGGGCCTGCGTCGCGTGAAAATCAGACAATATAGAGCATGCTGTGATTTTCACTCAACGCACAAGTGATGCGTGAAAATCACCGCTCATGTGCACAGCCCCATAGAAATGAATGGGTCAGGATTCAGTGCGGGTGCAATACGTTCACCGCACGCATTGCACCCGCACGGAAAACTCGCCCATGTGAAAGGGGCCTATTACTTCTGTAGTCGCTGCAGCCTGCAATGCAGAAGATTACATCTTCATCAACTTCAAGTGCATGAGACAATGTTACAATACCTTGCACCAGCACTAATAAGTAGAGTGAGGTGAACATTGATAAGGTTGCAGGTTCCTGGGCAGTGAGATGTGCGGCACGATTATACAGGCCAGTTATCATGAACACTCATTCCCAGTCTTATCTTATCTTGCAGTGTATTAGGCTGAGTTCACACGGGCGAGATTTCCGCGCGGGTGCAATGTGGGAAGTGAACGCATTGCACCCGCACTGAATCCTGACACATTCATTTCTATGGGGCTGTGCATATGAGCTGTGATTTTCACGCATCACTTATGCGTTGCGTGAAAATCGCAGCATGCTCTATATTGTGTGTTTATCACGCAATGCAGGCCCCATAGAAGTGAATGGGGCTGAGTGAAAATCGCAAGCATCCGCAAGCAAGTGCGGATGCGGTGCGATTTTCACGCATGGTTGCTAGGGGACAGTCTATTCGATGTATTATTTTCCCTTATAATATGGCTATAAGGGAAAATAATAGCATTCTGAATACAGAATGCAGAGTAAAACAGCGCTGGAGGGGTTAAAAAATAATAAAAAATAATTTAACTCATCTTAGTCCACTTGATCGCGAAGCCGGCATCTCCTTGTGTCTCCTCTGCGCTGAACAGGACCTGGGGTGAGCTGCTGCATTAAATAGAGGTTAAAGGGGTTGTCCGGGTTCAGAGCTGAACCCGGACATACCCTCTTTTCACCCCGGCAGCCCCCCTGAGCCTCGCATCGGATCATCTCATGCTCCGATGCGCTCCAGTGCCCTGCGCTAGATCGCGCAGGGCACAGGCTCTTGTGTTTTCCTAACACACTGCTGGGCGGTAACTTCCGCCCAGCGGTTTGTTCGGTGACGTCACCGGCTCTGAGGGGCGGGCTTTAGCTCTGCCCTAGCCGTTTTACTGGCTAGGGCAGAGCCAAATCCCGCCCATCAGTGCCGGTGACGTCACTGGGCTTCCTGTCAGCCCCATAGAGAGCCCCGGTACATCACCGGAACTCAGAAAAATGCCTTTGCCCTGTGCAATTTAGCTCAGGGAAAAGGAGAGCATCGGAGCATGAACTGCTCCGATGCTCATGTCAGGGGGGCTGCCTGGGTGAAAATGGAGGTATGTCCAGGTTCAGCTCTGAACCTGGACAACCCCTTTAAGGACCTTTGATGACGTCACTCCGGTCATCACATGGTACGTCACATGATCTCTTACCATGGTGATTCACCATGGTAAAAGACCATGTGATGGCCGGAGTGACGTCATCAAAGGTCCTTAACCTGTATTTAATGCAGAAGCTCACCCCAGGTCCTATTCAGCGCAGAGGAGACACAAGGAGATGCCGGCTTCGCGATCAAGTGGACTAAGGTGAGTTAAATTTTTTATTTTTATTTTTTAACCCCTCTAGCGCTGTTTTACTCTGCATTCTGTATTCAGAATGCTATTATTTTCCCTTATAATCATGTTATAAGGGAAAATAATAATGATCGGGTCTCCATCCCAATCGTCTCCTAGCAACCGTGCGTGAAAATCGCACCGCATCCGTACTTGCTTGCGGATGCTATGCGATTTTCACGCTTCCCATTCACTTCTATGGGGCCTGCGTCGCGTGAAAATCAGACAATATAGAGCATGCTGTGATTTTCACTCAACGCACAAGTGATGCGTGAAAATCACCGCTCATGTGCACAGCCCCATAGAAATGAATGGGTCAGGATTCAGTGCGGGTGCAATACGTTCACCGCACGCATTGCACCCGCACGGAAAACTCGCCCATGTGAAAGGGGCCTATTACTTCTGTAGTCGCTGCAGCCTGCAATGCAGAAGATTACATCTTCATCAACTTCAAGTGCATGAGACAATGTTACAATACCTTGCACCAGCACTAATAAGTAGAGTGAGGTGAACATTGATAAGGTTGCAGGTTCCTGGGCAGTGAGATGTGCGGCACGATTATACAGGCCAGTTATCATGAACACTCATTCCCAGTCTTATCTTATCTTGCAGTGTATTAGGCTGAGTTCACACGGGCGAGATTTCCGCGCGGGTGCAATGTGGGAAGTGAACGCATTGCACCCGCACTGAATCCTGACACATTCATTTCTATGGGGCTGTGCATATGAGCTGTGATTTTCACGCATCACTTATGCGTTGCGTGAAAATCGCAGCATGCTCTATATTGTGTGTTTATCACGCAATGCAGGCCCCATAGAAGTGAATGGGGCTGAGTGAAAATCGCAAGCATCCGCAAGCAAGTGCGGATGCGGTGCGATTTTCACGCATGGTTGCTAGGGGACAGTCTATTCGATGTATTATTTTCCCTTATAATATGGCTATAAGGGAAAATAATAGCATTCTGAATACAGAATGCTTAGTAGGTGATCAATTGAGGGTTTAAAAAAATAAAAAATTTACTTCCTTTACTGCTGAGGACGGCGCTTTCATGTTATTACCACCTCCTGCCAGTTACAGGCACCATGCAATAACCAGTAAGCATTTTCCCTTAGGCCTCAGGCACACGACCGTTGTTGTGTCCCGTGTCCGTTGTTCCGTTTTCCATGATTTTCTGCAGACCCATTGACTTTCAATGGGTCCGTGGAAAACTCGGCTAATGCACCGTTTGTCATCCGCATCCGTGATCCGTGTTAACAGTCCGTGAAAAAAATAGGACCTGTCCTATTTTTTTCGTGGATAACGGTTCGCGGACCCATTCAAGTCAATGGGTCCGTGAAAAAACACGGATGCACACAAGATTGTCAACCGCGTCCGTGTCATTTGCATGGCAAATTAAACTTAGATTTTTTTACTTTCCTTCATGTTTGGAGATCCTTCAAAAATAAAGGAAGACACACGGAAACAAAAACGGACACGGATCACGGAACAACGGAACCCCTTTTTGCGGACCGCAAAAAAATACTGTTGTGTGCATGAGGCCTTACAAGTGGGGAAAGCGCTTATTAGTTAACACTTTAATAACCAGGCCTGAACAGACACTTTTTTGTGATGTAGCGCACGTGGTGGTTCGAACAGTTGTAACTTTTTTATGTGTTGGGACTACCAAAATAATTTTTGCAACAATTTTTCACCTGACACATAGGGGCTTATAATTTATTTTTTTTGTTTTATTTGGGGGAAATTGTACAAAACATTTTTAAAAAGATTTTTTTTTTTCAAACTATAGCTCCTTATTCTTTAAATATGCAAACTTACACCAAAATACATTTTTTATAATTAGTTCCCTATTTTGTGTTGGTCATTTTATTATATAATATGTATAGTTTCACGTGAATGGGGTGATAATGGCAACAGTTTTGGTTTGGTGTGGGTGTTTCTTCTTTTATGTATTTTATATCTTTTTTAACTTACGTTTTAATATATTTCTGCTACAAATACACTGACACTTTTTGTTAATTTTTCACATTTTCCTTTTAATTTTTTCCTTTTATTTGTTTTTTATTCATATTTTATTGCATTATTTTTTATTATTGAATTATTACTTATTATTTAAATATATTTTTGCCACATAATGTCCCCCCCAAGGGATCATAAAAAGACTGTTAGGGGACAGTGAACTCTCTTTTAATAAGCATTTTTTCCTTTTCTTTTTTTTCTTTTCTTTTCTTTTCTTTGTATTTTCTTTAAATTTTTTTATAATTTTCTATTTTTTGCCACATCAGCACGATCAGCTGTGTTTCTGAACAGGAGGACAGGGGTCGCAAACCTTGGCTCTAGGGGCCGCATGCGGTCTGCGGGCCACGGGTTGTGAACCCCTGCTGTCTGTAAAGGCTGTGAAACAGCAGTAGGCACAGTATAAAAAAGGCAGCAGCTGCACAGTCAATGGGGTAAGGATTGCACACTATATAAAAGGCAGTGGGCACAGTTACATCAGGTAAGACTAGGTACACACTTGCGACCAGGCTAGGGCTACGAGTTGGTAATGGGAGGGGGACCAATGATTTCTATGTATGCCCCTGCCTGGATGTACACCTAGATCTTTATCAGAGCTTCTATATACCTCCCAACTTTTGAAAAACACAAAGGAGGACAATATTTGTGGCACGCGTAGTGCGGCGCTGCTTTTTTTCATACCTATATACACCCATTCCCCTTAATGCCCCCACATAGTAATTATTCTCTCTTTGTGCCAGCACACAGTAGTAATGTCTACATTGTGCCTTTTTCACAGAAGTTATGCCCACATTGGGCCCCTTACAGTTGCTATGCCCAAATTGTGTGCATCAAAGTGGTTATACCAACATGTGTTCCCTTCACAGTTATTAAGCCCATATTGTGCCCCCACAACAGTCGTTATACCCACATTGTGCCCCCTTTACAATTTTAATGTTCACATGTGCCCCCTTTACAGTTGTAATGCTCATATGTTCCCCCTTTACAGTAATTAACCCTTTCCCGACCGCAATCCGTATATACGTGATAGCTGCACATACCCTGTGCAGCTACCACGTATATAAACGTTCTGGCAGCTCTTTAATCCAAGCGCTGCAAAGCTCTTGGATTAAAGCTTCTGCCCCTGCCCTGTATGCTGTCACGGATAGCATACAGTGCAGTAATGCCGGCAAGGGACCAATCAGAGTAGCCCCTTGCCGGCAATCAATCCGATTGGTTAGTCTCTGCAGATCAGAGCCTGAAATCAGAGTGTCCTCGTGCCCACCCCCCCATCTGTGCAGCCCCCTCGATCTGAGAAGCTCCCCGATCTGTGCCCCCTCGATCTGCGCCCCACCTTGTCTCCACAGTGCCCCTCCTTGAGGTCCGCCCGCTCCCCGCCCCATACATTCCTCCTGCTGCCCACCTCCCTCAATGCTGGCCGTGACACCCTCCCCACCCCCCCTTCCAGCGCTGCCCCCCGCTCGGTCCCCCTGCTGTGTTTGATGGCGGCGGCTCTGACCCCATAGATGGCGGCGGCCTCTGCTGTAACCCCATAGATGCCTCTCTCCACCATCGGGGCTGCTGCGCTGCGATGGCAGCCCCGATGGCAGCCCCGATGGTTGCCATGGCAACCGGACGCTTTGCAAAAGCGTCCGCTGTTGCCACCTACAGGGCATCTGATTGTATTACACTTTGCAATGCAAGAGCATTGCAAAGTATAGTACAGCCACCAGCCCCACTGGATCTTCAAGATCCAAGAGGGTCTTGATAAAAAAAAAAAAAATTTGAAAAAAAAAAAAAAAAATAATGTAAAATTTAAAAAATTCATTGCCTTTTCCTATAAAAAAATCTAAAATAAAAAAACTACAGATATTAGGTATCACCGCTTCCGTAACGACCGTCTCTATAAAGATATCACATGATAGACCCCGTCCGATAAACACCATTAAAAAAAAATGTGTAAAAAAAAAGCCATTTTTGTCACCTTACATGACAAAAAGTGCAACAGCAAGCAATCAAAAAGGCGTATGACCCCAAAAAGCTATGGCTCTCAGACTGTGGAGACACAAACACATAATTTTTTTGGTTTCAGAAATGCTATTATTGTGTAAAACTTAAATAAATAAGAAAAAGTATACATATTAGGTATTGCTACGTCCGTAACGATCTTCTGTCACATGACCTAACCCCTCAGATAAACGCTGTAAAAATAAATAAATAAAAACTGTTTCAAAACAAAAAAATTTGGGTCACCTTGCCCCATAAAGTGTAATAATGAATGATCAAAAAATCCTATGTACCCAAAAATGGTAGCAATAAAACCCTCAACTTTTTCTGCAAAAAACGAGCCCCTGCACAAGACGATCGGCAGAAAAATAAAAAACATATGGCGTTCAGAAAATGGACACACAAAAACATAATTGCTTTTCAAAATTGCTTTATTATGTAAAACTGAAACAAACAAACAAAGAAAGTAGACATATTTGATATCATTGCTCTATAAAACTAGCACATGATCTACCCTGTCAGATGAATCTTGCAAAAAAAAAAAAAGTGCCAAAACAGCAATTTTTCAGTTACCTTGCCTCACAAAAAACTTAATATAGAGCAATTAAAAATCATATGTACCCCAAAATAGTACCAATAAAACTGGAACCTCATCCCCTAGTTTCCAAAATGGGGTCACTTTTTGGGAGTTTCTACTGTACACTACGTGCAGAATTATTAGGCAAATGAGTATTTTGACCACATCATCCTCTTTATGCATGTTGTCTTACTCCAAGCTGTATAGGCTCGAAAGCCTACTACCAATTAAGCATATTAGGTGATGTGCATCTCTGTAATGAGAAGGGGTGTGGTCTAATGACATCAACACCCTATATCAGGTGTGCATAATTATTATGCAACTTCCTTTCCTTTGGCAAAATGGGTCAAAAGAAGAACTTGACAGGCTCAGAAAAGTCAAAAATAGTGAGATATCTTGCAGAGGGATGCAGCACTCTTAAAATTGCAAAGCTTCTGAAGCGTGATCATCGAACAATCAAGCGTTTCATTCAAAATAGTCAACAGGGTCGCAAGAAGCGTGTGGAAAAACCAAGGCGCAAAATAACTGCCCATGAACTGAGAAAAGTCAAGCGTGCAGCTGCCAAGATGCCACTTGTCACCAGTTTGGCCATATTTCAGAGCTGCAACATCACTGGAGTGCCCAAAAGCACAAGGTGTGCAATACTCAGAGACATGGCCAAGGTAAGAAAGGCTGAAAGACGACCACCACTGAACAAGACACACAAGCTGAAACGTCAAGACTGGGCCAAGAAATATCTCAAGACTGATTTTTATAAGGTTTTATGGACTGATGAAATGAGAGTGAGTCTTGATGGGCCAGATGGCTGGATGTCACGAGGGTGTCAAGAGCCACGCCTGACTCCGTTGTACCCGGGGTCAGGAGGTCGCAGCGGTTGGCTGCACGCTCTATGTCAGATAGGGAAGTTTCCTTATTGTAGCTTTCTGGGTTTGCTTTACAAACCCTTTTGGCTCACTCAGGGATCCGTAGCTCCTTCTCTCAGCTGTTCCTTGTCCAGCACTCCCAATCCTCCTTATATTCCCCTCTCACACTTCTATGGTTGCCAGATATAGAGCTTCCTGCCTGGACATCTATTCTGACCCACTGGAGCTGTGTTGCTGCGTTCTCTGAGTGTTGCCTTAGAACGCTACCCTCCGGATCCCTGTTGGACCTTTGTGGACAATTGTTGCCGTCCACCTGGGTGTTTGTCTGTGTTTGTCTGTCCTCTCCCTGGTGTTTCCCTCTTAGTGCAGTGGTGAGGACTAGCGATCCCACCGGCCCGTTCATTATCTAGGGCTCATTTCAGGGAAAGCCAGGGTTTAGGCACGTGATCGCCGCACGGGTGAGGAACCCGTCTAGGGACGTCAGGGCAGGCAGGTGCCAGCTGCAAGGTGAGTTAGGGGTCACCACCTTTCCCTCTCCCTTGGGCAGGGCTTTCCCTGTTTTCCTCCCTGTGCGTGTTGCCGGTCATTACATTATATCTGGCCCTTATTTTTGTGTAGGTAAAAAAAAAATATATATATATTTTTTTTACCTACTTAGAATCCAGTATGGATCCAATTGCTGCTCTGTCCGAACAATTTCATGGCCTGTCTTTGGAGGTGGCAGGATTGAAGGCGTCGGTCCTCCAGCAACAGCAGCAATTACAACAGACCGCAAGCCCAGCGGTTGCTACTGGTAACCAGGTTGTTGCGGAACCCAAGGTCCCTCTCCCTGACAGATTTTCTGGGGGAAGGGACAAGTTTTTGACGTTCCGTGAGGCCTGTAAACTATACTTTAAACTGCGTCCTTACTCCTCTGGTAATGAAGAACAGCGGGTGGGTGTTGTTATTTCCCTGCTGCAGGGGGACCCGCAGTCCTGGGCGTTCTCTTTACCTACTGATTCCCAGGCTCTTTGGTCAGTGGATGAGTTTTTCGGGGCCTTGGGTCTCATATATGACGACCCTGACCGAGTCGCACTGGCTGAATCAAAATTACGGAGACTCCTACAAGGAGAGCGGCCGGTAGAGGAGTATTGCTCTGACTTCCGTAGGTGGGCTACGGATACCCAATGGAACGACCCTGCTCTCAGGAGTCAGTTCTGCTCTGGGTTATCCGAAAGGGTTAAGGATGCGCTTGCATTGTATGAGACCCCCTTTTCCCTTGATGCAGTTATGTCCCTTTCTATCCGTATAGATAGACGCCTTAGGGACAGGTTGAAAAAACCGGAGCCATTGGTAACCCCTCCCAAGCAGCAGTTAGTCTGTACGGACATAGACGAGCCTATGCAGCTAGGAGGAACTACTCGTCAGGTCCGTCCTCCTGAGGTTCGCCATAGGCGTGGGGGTTATTTTTTTTGTGGGGAGAGGGGTCATTTCATTAACGTCTGTCCTTCTTTCCTCAGAAACAAAAAAACAGTCGGAAAACTACTAACCCCAGGCTGTGTGGAGGATGTCAGCCGGGGGGTATACGTTTCCTCCATACGTACATCGCAATTTGTGTTGCCAGCGGTTATTGTTTTTGGTGATAAGACAGAGACTGTTTCTTTCTTTCTAGACAGTGGAGCAGGGGTAAATTTGATAGATGCCCATTTTGCCTGCACTATGGGTTTGTCTCTCTGTACGTTACAGAGACCTATTCCCATATTTGCTATAGATTCTACTCCTCTGTCTCAGAGAAACCTCACCCACATTGTTCATAATTTACACCTTCGGGTAGGGGACCACCATAACGAGATGCTCTCATGTTATGTTCTGGAGGGGCTTCCCACTCCGGTGGTGCTGGGCCTTCCCTGGTTGGTAGCGCACAATCCAGTGGTGGATTGGCAGGCCAGGGAGATATTGGAGTGGAGTGAGCCGTGCTGAGAAAATTGCTTAAATAGCAATTGCTTAGTCGCCTCCATAACTACCCTACCTACATTTGTTTCGGACTTTGAGGACGTTTTTTCTGAAAAGGGTTACCACCTCATCGTCCTTATGATTGCCCAGTTAACCTTATTCCCGGCGCAAAATTACCCAAGACCAGGTTATATAATCTTTCAGGTCCAGAGAGACAAGCCATGAAGGATTATATCTCCGAGAGTTTGGCTAAGGGACACATCAGACCCTCTTCTTCACCCGTGGCTGCAGGTTTTTTTTTTTGTTAAAAAGAAAGATGGGGGCCTGCGTCCTTGCCTAGATTTTCGTGAATTAAATCGGATAACCATCCGAGACCCATACCCTCTTCCTCTCATTCCTGACCTGTTTAACCAGATTGCGGGTGCTAGGTGGTTCTCCAAACTCGATCTTAGGGGGGGCCTACAATCTGATTCGTATTAAAGAGGGGGATGATGGAAAACAGCTTTTAACACCCCTGAGGGGCATTATGAAAATCTAGTTATGCCTTTCGGCCTGACCAATGCTCCTGCCGTCTTTCAACATTTCGTTAATTACATTTTTAGTCATCTAATCGGCAGGTTTGTGGTAATATACCTAGATGATATCTTAATTTATTCGTCTGATCTGAAAACACATGAGGAGCATGTCAGACAAGTACTACAGGTCCTACGGACGAATGAATTATATGCTAAAATTGAAAAATGTGTTTTTGCCGTTCAGGAGATACAATTCCTAGGTTATTATTTATCTGCGTCAGGTTTCCGTATGGATCCTAGGAAGGTCCAGGCAATTTTGGATTGGGATCTTCCTGAGAACCTCAAAGCACTACAACGGTTCTTGGGCTTCGCGAATTTCTATAGGAAATTCATTAAAAATTATTCGGTGATCGTAAAACCCCTTACTGACATGACTAGGAAGGGGACTGATTTTTCTAAATGGTCTGACGCCGCTAAAGTTGCTTTTTCCTCTCTAAGGCCTCGTTCACACTTCAGTGTTTGGTCAGTGATTTCCATCAGTGATTTGTGAGCCAAAACCAGGTGCAACTCTAAACACAGAACAGGAGCAGATCTTTTCCTTATACCTTATGTCTGTGGAGGCTCCACTTCTGGTTTTGGCTCACAAATCACTGATGGAAATCACTGACCAAACACTGAAGTGTGAACGAGGCCTAAAAGAGAGGTTTACCTCAGCACCTGTACTAGTCCAACCTGATGTCTCTCAGCCTTTTATTGTTGAAGTCGATGCATCAGAGGTGGGAGTGGGGGCTGTGCTGTCTCAGGGTCCGTCTCCTGGCAAATGGCGTCCTTGTGCTTTCTTTTCTAAAAAACTATCTGCAGCAGAACAGAACTACGATATTGGCAATAGGGAACTGTTAGCTATTAAACTTGCGTTTGAGGAGTGGCGTCACTTTTTAGAGGGGGCAGTCCACCCTGTCACTGTGTTTACGGACCACAAAAATCTGCTGTACCTCGAATCAGCTAAGCGTCTCACCCCTAGACAGGCTAGGTGGTCGCTATTTTTTTTACCAGGTTTAACTTTGTGATTACCTATCGTCCTGGGGTAAAGAATACCAAGGCTGATGCACTATCTCGTTGTTTCCCTGGAGGGGGTAATGTGAGTGATCCGGTACCCATTCTACAAAGAGGAGTAGTTGTCTCTGCGGTACACTCTGCTTTGGAGGGGAAGGTGTTAGAGGCCCAGGGGGACGCCCCGGTCTCTTGCCCCTTAGAGAAATTGTTTGTACCGTTGAACCTACGTCTCGAATTATTAAAGGAACATCATAATTCGGCACTTGCTGGGCACCCGGGTAGTAAAGCAACCTTAGAGCTATTGTCTCGTCGTTTTTGGTGGCCAAGGTTGCGTCAGGATGTATTGGATTTTGTGTCTTCTTGTTCTACCTGTGCGCGGGCAAAAGTTTCACATACACGTCCTGCAGGGTCTCTATTACCACTCGTCATTCCCAATAGACCATGGACACATCTGTCTATGGATTTTATCACTGACTTACCTTTGTCTGCGGGTAAAACAGTGATTTTGGTAGTAGTGGACAGGTTTAGCAAAATGGCACACTTTATTGCGTTACCCGCACTACCTAATGCTAAAACTCTTGCTCAGGTATTCGTCAGTGAGATCGTGAAGCTTCACGGGGTCCCCTCCGATGTTGTTTCGGATCGGGGAACCCAGTTTATTTCTAAATTTTGGAAAGCTTTTTGTTCCCGTTTGGGGGTTCACTTGTCCTTTTCCTCAGCTTTCCATCCTCAGTCGAATGGACAGACTGAGCGTACCAACCAAAACCTGGAGACATATCTAAGATGTTTTGTGTCTGAAAACCAAGAGTTGTGGTCGTCATATTTACCGTTAGCTGAGTTTGCCATAAATAATCGCCGTCAGGAATCCACTGGCAAGTCACCTTTTCTTGGTGCATATGGTTTTCATCCCCAATTCTGTACTTTCAAAGAGGGGGGGTCTTCTGGGGTTCCCGAAGAGGAACGGTTTTCGTCATCTCTTTCATCAGTATGGCAGAAGGTGCAAGCTAACTTGAAAAATATGGGAGGTAAATACAAATGCATGGCTGATAAGAGACGGTCGCCAGGTCCGGACCTAGGAGTGAATGACTATGTGTGGTTGTCTACTAGGAATATCAAGTTGAAGGTTCCCTCTTGGAAACTGGGTCCTAGGTTTATTGGTCCTTACAAGATTGTAGCCATCATCAACCCCGTGGCTTTTCGCCTGGAGTTACCTCAGACTTTTAAAATCCATAATGTCTTTCATAAGTCGTTACTCAAAAAATATGTTCCACCTCTAGAACCGTCACCGCTGCCACCCCCTCCTGTTGTCGTGGATGGTAGTTTGGAATTTCAGATATCCAAAATTGTTAATTCTCGTCGGGTCCGCCGCTCTCTCCAATATCTGGTGCACTGGAGAGGTTACGGTCCCGAGGAAAGAATGTGGGTTCCTGCGTCTGAGGTAAACGCCGACAGGCTAGTCCGGATTTTTCATGCCTCTCATCCTGAGAGACCTGGTCCTGAGTGTCCGGAGGCCCCTCGTAGAGAGGGGGTACTGTCACGAGGGTGTCAAGAGCCACGCCTGACTCCGTTGTACCCGGGGTCAAGAGGTCGCAGCGGTTGGCTGCACGCTCTATGTCAGATAGGGAAGTTTCCTTATTGTAGCTTTCTGGGTTTGCTTTACAAACCCTTTTGGCTCACTCAGGGATCCGTAGCTCCTTCTCTCAGCTGTTCCTTGTCCAGCACTCCCAATCCTCCTTATATTCCCCTCTCACACTTCTCTGGTTGCCAGATATAGAGCTTCCTGCCTGGACATCTATTCTGACCCACTGGAGCTGTGTTGCTGCGTTCTCTGAGTGTTGCCTTAGAACGCTACCCTCCGGATCCCTGTTGGACCTTTGTGGACAATTGTTGCCGTCCACCTGGGTGTTTGTCTGTGTTTGTCTGTCCTCTCCCTGGTGTTTCCCTCTTAGTGCAGTGGTGAGGACTAGCGATCCCACCGGCCCGTTCATTATCTAGGGCTCATTTCAGGGAAAGCCAGGGTTTAGGCACATGATCGCCGCACGGTTGAGGAACCCGTCTAGGGACGTCAGGGCAGGCAGGTGCCAGCTGCAAGGTGAGTTAGGGGTCACCACCTTTCCCTCTCCCTTGGGCAGGGCTTTCCCTGTTTTCCTCCCTGTGCGTGTTGCCGGTCATTACACTGGATTGGTAAAGGGCAGAGAGCTCCAGTCTGACTCAGACGCCAGCAAGGTGGAGGTGGAGTACTGGTTTGGGCTGGTATCATCAAAGATGAGCTTGTGGGGCCTTTTTGGGTTGAGGATGGAGTCAAGCTCAACTCCCAGTCCTACTGCCAGTTTCTGGAAGACACCTTCTTCAAGCAGTGGTACAGGAAGAAGTTTGCAAGGTAAGAAAAACATGATTTTCATGCAGGACAATGCTCCATCACACGCGTCCAAGTACTCCACAACGTGGCTGGCAAGAAAGGGTATAAAAGAAGAAAATCTAATGACATGGCCTCCTTGTTCACCAGATCTAAACCCCATTGAGAACCTGTGGTCCATCATCAAATGTGAGATTTACAAGGAGGGAAAACAGTACACCTCTCTGAACAGTGTCTGGGAGGCTGTGGTTGCTGCTGCACGCAATGTTGATGGTGAACAGATCAAAACACTGACAGAATCCATGGATGGCAGGCTTTTGAGTGTCCTTGCAAAGAAAGGTGGCTATATTGGTCACTGATTTGTTTTTGTTTTTGAATGTCAGAAATGTATATTTGTGAATGTTGAGATGTTATATTGGTTTCACTGGTAAAAATAAATAATTGAAATGGGTATATATTTTTTTTTTGTTAAGTTGCCTAATAATTATGTACAGTAATAGTCACCTGCACACACAGATATCCCCCTAAAATAGCTAAAACTAAAAACAAACTAAAAACTACTTCCAAAAACATTCAGCTTTGATATTAATGAGTTTTTTGGGTTCATTGAGAACATGGTTGTTGTTCAATAATAAAATGAATCCTCAAAAATACAACTTGCCTAATAATTCTGCACTCCCTGTATGTGTGCATCAGGGGGGCTTTACATGGGAGATGACATTTAAAACCAGTTTAGCAAAATCTGCCTTCCAAAAACCATATGGCATTCCTTTTCTTCTGCGCCCTGCCGAGCGCCTTTACATCAGTTTACGACCACATGTGGGGTGTTTCTGTAAACCGCAGAATCTTGGTAATAAATGTTGAGTTTTTTTGGCTGTTAACCCTCAATGTGTTAAAGAATTTTTTTTTAATAAAGTGGAAAATCTGCCATTTTCCTTTAATTCTTGTGAAACACCTAAAGGGTTAACAAAGTTTGTAAATTCAGTTTTGAATAACTTGAGGGGTGTAGTTTCTACAATGGGGTAATTTATGGTTGGTTTCCACTATGTAAGCCTCACAAAGTGACTTCAGACCTGAACTGGTCCTTAAAAAGTGGGATTTGGAAATTTCCTTAAAAATGTTAAGAATTGCTTCTAAACTTCTAAGGCCCCTTTCACACGAGCAAGTTTTCCCCACGGGTGCAATGCGTGACGTGAATGCATAGCACCCGCACTGAATCCTGACCCATTCATTTCAATGGGTCTGTGTACATGAGCATTGTTTTTCACGCATCAGTTCTGCGTTATGTGAAAATCGCAGCATGTTCTATATTCTGCGTTTTTCACACAGCCCTGGAAGTGAATGGGGCTGCGTGAAAAACGCATTGCATCCGCAAGCAAGTGCGGGTGCGATGCGTTTTTCACTGATTGGTACTAGGAGATGTTGTTTGTAAACCTTCAGCTTTTTATCACGCGCGTGAAAAATGCATCAAAACGTATTGCACCCGCGCGGAAAAAACTGAACAACTGAACGCAATCGCGGAAAAAACTGACTGAACTTGCTTGCAAAATAGTGCGAGTTTTTTCATAAATAAAGGTGAAATATATTGACTTAAATTTATGACTATCATGAAGTACAATGTGTCACAAGAAAACTATCTCAGAATTCCTTGGATAAATAAAAGTGTTCCGAAGCTATTACCACATAAAGTGACGCATGTCAGATTTGTAAATTTTGACCTGGACACTGGGGCATCAATGACCCTTGGTCATGAAAGGGTTAAGCCCACATATGCACCCTTCACAGTAGCTATGCCCAGATGTGACCCTTTCACAGTAGTTATGCCCAGATTTCCCCCCTCACAATAGTTATGCCCAGATATGTGACCCCTCACAGTAGATATGCCAGATATGTGACCCCTCACAGTAGCTATGGCCAGATATATGCCCCCTCAGAGTAGTTATGCTAGATATGTGCCCCCTCACAATAGTTATGGCCAGATATTTCCCCCTCACAGTAATTATGCCTAGATATGTGCCCCCTCACAGTAGTAAAGCCAGATATGTACCCACTCACAATAAATATACCCAGATACAGTATGTGCCTCTCACAGTAGTTATTGCCAGATATGTGCCCCCTCACAGTAGTAATACCAGATATGTGCCTCCTTCACAGGAAGTTAAAAATAAAAAAAACTGTAAATACTGACCTAGTTCCTCCTCAGCAGCCATCGATCCCCAGCAGGATACTTTCACATATTGCGTTGCTGTATATAAGGTGGAGGAGCAGAAACTGATTCCCGGCCTGCCCTACTCCACCTACATAGCCAGCAGCGGGATATGTGACAAATATCCTGCTGCTGTTGCTGGGGAGCGCTGGCCGCTGGCCACTGAATGGTGAAGCGGGAAACCACACCATTACAATCAGTTGTCTCTGCAATCTATGGACACAGACACAGCTGAGAACGAGACATACTGTACCTAAGCCGTTCAGGGACCGCGGGACAGCCACTGAAATCCAGTACTGTCCTGATGGATTCTGGATAGTTGTAAAGTAAGGCTTCTGTACTGTATCTTTTTCCAGATTCATGCATCTTTATGGACTTCTGAGGGCTTCTAAAAGTTGTTTTGTGTTGTTTGAAATGTGTTTGCATTCATTTGTGGTTCACACTAAGGCCCCAGTCAGACAACCAATATTTCTGTCCAGGTGTTGTCCTTGGACTCAACATTATAACCCATTAAAGTGAACAAAATTACAGAAAACAAAGATTTAAAAAAAATACTGGATGATAAATACTTACGTGAATGTGCATGGCCACATTTAAGAAAAAACAGGACATAATAGCACTCACATACTGTAGCATCAATACAAAGGCAGCAGCATACCTCCAATAGAGGCACACCACACAGCTGCTATGGGGCCTTTCAGGAACCAAATGCCCCGCCCCTAATTAGACTCATTACTGTCCAGCTTCAGTATAGTATCCCTATCATCAGTAGCGAAAGCTAAAGGACCTCTGATGTCATCACAGGTCCTTTACATCTAGTAAAGGAACTGTTGTTCCCAAGATGGATAGGAGGATATGCCAGGACCTGTGATGACATTATCACATCATCATCACAGGTCCTGTACATCTAGTAAAAGAACTGTACAGAGCATAATCACAGGTCCTTCTACCCCCAACAGCATGGAGAAGAACTGCAGGATGAGCTTTCCACTGAGACTAGAATCTAGTGGTAATTGGAGGTCCTCCTTCATTTTCACCCCATTCCCTATATATACTCTTATCTCATATATATATATATATATAGAGAAGGAAAGTCCGCAGCACTCCTTTAAGTAAAAAAGTGAAATTTATTCACACATGTCAGACAACGTTTCGGTCCTCTCACAGGACCATTTTCAAGTCAAGTGAACAAAAAAGTGCATAGTGCAAAAATAAATACAGCTCTACAGCATGACACAATCCATTATCAGCCAATAGAGTACTAGTGCACTCCCATTCATGGGTGGACTACAATTCATATAATTAACTCCATATATTGCCGTGCATATCAACTTCAGTAGCAGTACATCGGTGATACATTCAATAGTAATTCATCACAATATGTGTACATAAAGTGTATATAATAAAGTGAACCGTGCAGTTTTAAAAAATTGTTGACTGTATTACCTTGCCTTAAGCCTGCTGGAGAACCGAGATAATTTGTGGAGAAGGCGTCTCTACCTGTATCTGAACACGCCACTCATCCGCATCCTCTACTCATTACTGCGCATGTATTCAGCCCCGTTCCGTTCACGCAGCTTCTAATACTCCTACGTCGCCTCTATGGTGGAAACCAACGTGATGACGTACGGTCGATCACGTCCAGGCGCCGCACACAGACTCGTCTGCGTCAGCGTATAGACAGATCGTTCGCGCCCCATCACGAGTCCATATCCACCATCTTTTTTTAGGTAATGTTTTTGGGCAAAAATATCATGCCTCCATAGCTCACATATTTATCTCGTCTCCATCTAAACACGGCCCGGCACTGGCAAAAAAGTCAGCATACATATATATCTTCAGGCAAATCATTGTAGCTTCCATTTAATTCACTGCATATAGAGAGCAGACAACATCAGGGTATAGGCCATGTAAGCTGGGTATCTAGCTAACCATTCCTCCTGTCACCCTAAATTCTACATTTAACCCTTTGGGTTTTAGGGTATCAAGCCGAAAAATCCACCTAAGTTCAGTTTTTTTTAATTTGCTTAATCGATCACCTCCTCTTTCCAATGGTTTAACATGATCTATAATCATAAATTTCAAGTCACTTTCTTTATGATTTTTTTCGGCAAAATGCTTTGATACAGGCAGATCTCTTCTTTTATTCCTAATAGACTGCCTATGGTTATTTAACCTGGTCTTTAGATCACAAGTGGTTTCACCAACAAATAATTCGCACATCCCAGACACGGGAAAGAGCCCGTGCGCCTTGTTTTAAGGAATGTCTGTCTAGATTGTCCTTTATCTGGTACTTTGGAGTGTACTACCTTATCCCTGATGTTGCCTGCTCTTCTATATGCCATCATCGGCACACTTCTAAATGCAGCAACATTTGGGTGTCCACTACTCAGTAAACTCCAGTGTCGCCTTATTATTTTTTCAATTTCAGGACTCAACTCGTTATATGATGATACAAACGGCATTCTGTCATTAGTTCTTCTAGTTTTCGGGGTCAATAACTCATCTCTGGGGATTTTTTTAGCCCTTTCTGCATGTCTTTTCACTAACTTTCTAGGGTATCCCCTGTCTATAAAAGATTGTTCCATATTTTTCATTGCTGTGCACATATTCTCATCCTTATCAACAATTCTCCGCACCCGAAGCATTTGGCTAAACGGCAGAGAATCTACCATCCTTCTTGGGTGCCCACTGGTAAAATGCAACAATGTATTCTTATCTGTGGCCTTAATGTTTAAATCCATATGTACCTGTTCATCCTCAATATATACTTGTGTGTCCAAGTATTGCACCCGGTCAGTCGATGCCGTTAACGTAAACTGGATCTCCCGGTCAAGGGAGTTCAAGTGTACGTGAAAATCCATCAACTGATCCATGGTGCCATCCCAAATGAGGAAAATGTCATCTATGTATCTCCACCACGACAACACTTGATTGAAGTGGGGAGATACATAGACGAGACGCTCCTCAAATGACCGCACAAAAATATTTGCATAAGTGGGCGCGGCATTAGAGCCCATCGCCGCGCCCATCTTTTGCAAGAAAAATTGTCCCTGGAACACAAAATAATTGTTCCTCAAGGACAATTCCAACAATGTCAATATAAATTGTCGAACTGGGGCGGGATGCTCCGAATGTGCCAACATCTCCGCCACAGCCGACAAGCCTTTGTTGTGGTCAATCGAGGTGTACAACGACACTATGTCAAAGGAGGCTATAATAGCCCCCTTTGGTACCTGCATCCCTTTAATCTTGGTGATGAAGTCTCCGGTATCCCTAACATACGATCTAGCACCCATAGCATATTCTCTCAGTATCTTATCCAGAAATACATTAATGTTAGATAGTATAGAGCCCCTACCCGAAATTATCGGCCGACCTGGAGGGTCAACCAACCTTTTATGTATCTTTGGTAATGCATATATCGTGGGTGTAACCGGGGACTTCACCACCAAAAAATCCTTTAGTTGTCCGTCAATAATGCCACTCTGCATCGCCTCAGTCAAATGTGCATCAATTTTCCTTGCAATATCGAACCTGGGGTCCCTGGCCAATGGCTCGTAGACGCCAGGTTCGCTCAATTGTCTTCTTATCTCCTTAACATACTGAATGGTGTCCATCACCACGATCCCACCACCCTTATCTGCGGGTTTGATGGTGAGATCGGGGTTACTGGACAATCCCTCCAGTGCAGACATTTCCTGTGTCGAAATGTTTGGCCTCATATACATACTGGGATGAGTACTTTTTCTCAACATAGCTACATCTCTTTTGACTGCTTCAGAGAAACATTCTAGAGCATGTGAATTGACAAGTGGAACAAAATCACTTTTTAAATACAAATCAAACTGTTTCAAAGTAAGTTGACCATCAGCATTACCAGGTTCATTAGCATTCACATTCATGGTATCAGTGGAACTGGAGTCGAACCACACCCTCAGTTTGAGATTCCTGAGGAGGCGGTTCAAGTCCAGTTCCAACTGAAACCAATCCGGCCTAGCCTGTGGGCAAAAGGACAATCCCTTATTTAGGGCTTTCAATTCATGCTCAGTCAATGTGTAGGATGAAATGTTAACCACCACATTCGATTCTATTTTTTCTTGTTTGTATTCATCTGTTTGGAGTTGTTGGTCCTCATTAATCTCTGCGCTCTGGTTTTTCCAGGCTCTTCTATGTCTGAGCCCTCCCCGTCTCGTGGGGCGTCTCCCATAGCAACTCGTGAGCCTAAAAAAGTTCCAGATTGGCTAGAATTAAGGTCATCACTGGCATCTTTGTTTCTCACCCATTTGTTGCTTTCTTTATTGCGTTTAGGTGTTTTCTTTGATAAAGGACCCCTGTCCATACGCCAGGGTTGCTCCCAGACATAGACATGGCCAGACGTATAATCACTCTGATCTCTATGCCATTTTGATCTTTTGACCTCCTCCAGATCTTTCCGCATTTTATCCAAAAATAATCGTTGTTTCTCAAGAAATGTATCAGCCTCATTAATGGACACAGTTGCCTTCAACTGTTGTTCAGTGTCCTGCAATTTACTTTTAAGCACGGCCATTTCCTTCTGAGAAAATTCAATATTGAGCAACATAATGTCCATCGCATATTTATTCGATATAGCTTCAAAGCGTGCTCTAAAATCACCATCTTGTGAAAACATGTTTTCTTGAATCTCCTGCTGCTATTGGGGGATCGGATTAGTCCCGGGGCAACGAGAGGCGATCACCTAGCCGCTTGATTTGAGTGGTTGAGGTTTTCTTCATAGAGATATGGAGGAAATAATGGAAGCCTCGGCACGGGAACAGATGGACTCTGATTGGATCCCTGGATACGCTCGAGTACAGAATGCTGTCCGCATTTTTGTGGAGGAAAAGGAGCGGGAGAAGAAAAACCTTGCTTTTATTGTCAAGGTGCTGCTTGGAGAAATTATGGAAACCGGGAAAAGTGATGTCTTAGCCTTAATGGACTATCCTAGAAGGGGATGTTACGATATTGTGTTCCAGAGTACGGACGTATATACAAGTTTCTTGTGGAAATGGGAAGAGAAAAAAATGGACAAAAGGTTAGTCAGTGTGAGAATCATTCCACACTTTGCCAGTAATATCAAGATCATTATAGTTAAAATGTACTCACCATATATTGAAGAAGGCAAGATAATTAGTTATTTACAAAGTTATTGTGAACAAGTTGTCCCGTTAGGGAAAGTGTATAACCAATTTGGGTTTTGGACTGCTAAATGGCGCTTTAAAGTATCCTTAAAGACAACAGAAGATGAGGTTTTTGTGTTGCCAGATGCAAGGTTCAAAATTGGGAGAGCTACTGGCGACTTATTTTTTAGTGGAATGCCGGATTTCTGTACGAAGTGTAAACTATACGGGCATAGGAAAGAAGACTGCAAGGAAGGAGTTTGTGATCTGTGTGGGAGAGGAGGTCACTTAGCTAAAGATTGTGAAAATCCTAGATTATGTTTCTTTTGTCAAGGAAATGATCACTTGATACGTGAGTGTCCCAAAAAAAGGGAGGGACAAAGAGAATATGCAAAATCAGGTGAAAAGAGGAAAGATGAAGCAAAAGAAAAGGAAGGGGAGGGAAGTGGTGAGGTTGGGAAAAAAAGAAGAGAAGAAGAGGAAATGATTGTAGAAGACAAAGGGGAGGTTGTGGCGTCAAGTATGCGAAAAACTGAAAAAATGAAAATAACAGAAAAAGATGTTGGTCTAGAAATGTCAAGTACAGAGGATGAGTCCTCAGTTGCAGTTAAAGAAGATAAAGGGCGGAAAAAGTTTCAGCTTTCTGAGGGATGGCAGGAGGAGGAACTTCGAAAGGAGAGATATTATCTGAATCAAAATTACCCAGGGCCCCTATTACAAAAAGCAAGAAATCGTATACTTCAGGTTTATGAGAAAGATCCGGGTAATTTTATACAGCAATTTAATGTGGGGAATTGGTTGAAGGAAGTATTGGAAAATAAAATTGATATGTCAATGGAAGAGCTGCAGGATTTACAGGATGCAATGTTGATTTATGTTGGCAAAGCGGGACAAAAAGTTAATACTTAGAATGTTCGTTGTAATATTTTGGTGGGAGTTGTGTATTTTGAGTTTTTTTTTTTGTTGTGTTTTTTTTTTGTCTATTGTGTTTTGTTTTGTTTTTGTGTTCTTTTGTGTTTTCTTTTTAATAAAAAAAAGAGACCATAATGATGATTAATCTGAGCAATAGGTATTCTATTACCTTGGGTGATTAATGCGAATTGTAATGATTAACCTGAATGGTTTAAAAAAAAAAAAAAAAAATAATTCATTTCTAAATCTTTAAAAACATTTAAAATTAGGAATTCAAAATCAGGTTTGGTATAAAACCCGACTTCTGATTGCTAATTTTAAATGTTTTTAAAGATGCAAAAATGAATACTGAATTCATTCGCCAAAGTCTTGCACGACTTCGGGTGAAACAAATTTTTCCTCCACAGAGGAAATACATTTTAATACTGTATGATGACAGGTCTCCATACAGCACTAAAACAAAGTGTTTGAATCAGTCGAATTCGGATCTATGATCTCAAGCTCGATTCGCTTAACACTAGTAGGAAAACTAGGAAAATAGCTAAGCCAGCCTCAAATCTGCAACTAATTCTTTCAGAACAAAAGCCCTTTATGAGAACAAAGCAGATAGAAATAGCTTTTTTAGTTAAGAGGCCTTGGGGGACCTCTGGGTGGGTACTATTTGTATGCAGACCAGTTAATATACATGATGAGCATTGTTGGCTAGACAACAACATTCCTCAGAAACCAAGAAGGGCACTGCAAAATACTCCACACACATACTTCAGATACCAGGTGCTCTCCTTAATGAGAAATAGTTCCCCCCACAATATGTGGCCATGAGAAAACTATTCTCAACCAACATTTAGCTAAGTGTGAGCTGAATTCCCATCTGGCTAAGTTGTTGGTGGTTCAGTTGTTTCTGTACCAATTAGTTTTGCTAAAAGTGGCACACCTTCGCCTAAGTTTAATATTACTTGGGTGTGGCTCGACCTGTTTGGTGGGTCTCTTGGTGTGTGCATGTCATATGAGTAGGCATTCTGACCCCATTAAGGCAAAATTTTTAGATGCTTGGTCCCCACAAGCCACCTTTTTTTTCTTTTTTACACTGCATGTGTTTAAAAACCATCTGTCCCCATTAAGGGGCAGTTTGTTGGAAAATCTGTAATATGAGGAAGCATAAACCATGTGACAGAGCAGTGTGTTTTTAAACATGTTGTTTGTTATGCCGTCAAACGTGTTTACTCATAGCTATATATGTCAGTGTCACTCTGACATTATTTGCTATTGTTGTCATTACAATTAAGACCTTAGGGAGGTGGGAGATTGGAGCGTAAAATCAAAATCATAAAATAATTAACAAAAAAGACAACATCTTTGGTCCGAGAAGACTATAGGGTGTTATATACCAATTTTCAGGGCAATTATAACAACTTTGTTTTGGGTAGATTTGATTTGGGTCCAAACTGAACATATATACAGTACAGACCAAAAGTTTGGACACACCTCATTCAAAGAGTTTTCTTTATTTTCATGACTATGAAAATTGTAGATTCACACTGAAGGCATCAAAACTATGAATTAACACATGTGGAATTATATACATAACAAAAAAGTGTGAAACAACTGAAAATATGTAATATTCTAGGTTCCTCAAAGTAGCCACCTTTTGCTTTGATTACTGCTTTGCACATTCATGGCATTCTCTTGATGAGCTTCAAGAGGTAGTCACCGGAAATGGTCTTCCAACAGTCTTGAAGGAGTTCCCAGAGATGCTTAGCACTTGTTGGCCTTTTTGCCTTCACTCTGCGGTCCAGCTCACCCCAAACCATCTCGATTGGGTTCATGTCCGGTGACTGTGGAGGCCAGGTCATCTGGTACAGCACCCCATCACTCTCCTTCATGGTCAAATAGCCCTTACACAGCCTGGAGGTGTGTTTGGGGTCATTGTCCTGTTGAAAAATAAATGATGGTCCAACTAAACGCAAACCGGATGGAATAGCATGCCGCTGCAAGATGCTGTGGTAGCCATGCTGGTTCAGTATGCCTTCAATTTTGAATAAATCCCCAACAGTGTCACCAGCAAAGCACCCCCACACCATCACACCTCCTTCTCCATGCTTCATGGTGGGAACCAGGCATGTAGAGTCCATTCGTTCACCTTTTCTGCGTCGCACAAAGACACGGTGGTTGGAACCAAAGATCTAAAATTTGGACTCATCAGACCAAAGCACAGATTTCCACTGGTCTAATGTCCATTCCTTGTGTTCTTTAGCCCAAACAAGTCTCTTCTGCTTGTTGTCTGTCCTTAGCAGTGGTTTCCTAGCAGATATTCGACCATGAAGGCCTGATTCACACAGTCTCCTCTTAACAGTTGTTCTAGAGATGTGTCTGCTGCTAGAACTCTGTGTGGCATTGACCTGGTCTCTAATCTGAGCTGCTGTTAACCTGCGATTTCTGAGGCTGGTGACTCGGATGAACTTATCCTCCGCAGCAGAGGTGACTCTTCGTCTTCCTTTCCTGGGGCTGTCCGCATATGAGCCAGTTTCTTTGTAGCGCTTGATTGTTTTTGTCACTGCACTTGGGGAAACTTTTAAAGTTTTGCCCATTTTTAGGACTGACTGACCTTCATTTCTTAAAGTAATGATGGCCACTCGTTTTTCTTTACTTAGCTGCTTTTTTCTTGCCATAATACAAATTCTCACAGTCTATTCAGTAGGACTATCAGCTGTGTATCCACCTGACTTCTCCACAATGCAACTGATGGTCCCAACCCCATTTATAAGGCAATAAATCCCACTTATTAAACCTGACAGGGCACACCTTTGAAGTGAAAACCATTTCAGGTGACTACCTCTTGAAGCTCATCAAGAGAATGCCAAGAGTTTGCAAAGCAGTAATCAAAGCAAAAGGTGGCTACTTTGAAGAACCTAGAATATGACATATTTTCAGTTGTTTCACACTTTTTTGTTATGTATATAATTCCACATGTGTTAATTCATAGTTTTGATGCCTTCAGTGTGAATCTACAATTTTCATAGTCATGATCTGTACTGTATATATATATATATATATATATATATATATACATAATGGAATGCAAAAGTTTGGGCATCCCTGGTCCTGTTACTGTGAACAGTTAAGCAAGTTGACGAGGAAATGATCTCCAATATAACAAGGAAAATGGCCAGAAGCAAAAGTTTGGGCGCCCTGAATGGTTAGTACCTGTAGCACACCATCTCGTTTGAGGTTTTTTTATTCAATCTTCCTTTAAGAAGTCTTTCAGGTCTGTGAAATTCCTGGACCGTCTTCAATGTACTGATCTTTTCAGGTCTACCCACAGGTTTTCAATGATATACAGTAAAACCTTCACCTTACGCCTTTTGAGGTAGTTTCAGGTTGCCATTACTTCAGTTTGAAATGTAATTAGGAAATGGCAGTTAACAAGAACAGTGGAGGTCAAGAGAAGGTCTGTAGGACTAAGAAAAAAATCTGAGAAAGTTGCTCGTAGGATTTCTAGATGTCACGTTCTGGAGGCCCAAGACAGACCTACAAACAGTCTTGCAAACAGAAAACAGGCAGAAACAAACCAAGGTCCAACAGAGAACTTTATTACACATGTAATAAAAGAACATGACAGTACAGCAGGTTAAGCAATAAAGGTAGCACTACCACAGAACCAAGTGCACCAGCAGACCAGAGGCAAAACCCAGAGGGTGGAGAGCCAGTGAGCCCTGTTCTTCACAGGGTTGGAGATGGGGATGAACTGGGCCGAGGGCTCAATAGTCGCACCTCCAGGATGGTCCTTGTACACTTGTCCGCTACCTACAGAGAACTCCACAGGTGCAAGCACCAGCGTAAACAGACAACAGGACTGGTACGCAACCAAACACAGGACATAGATCAGACAAGACAAAAGGGGAACCAGCACAGAAGCAGGTGCCTGGACCCCAAAACTAGAGATCCTCCCTCCAGAGAACCCAGGGACCCTCTCACAAAGGCAGGACAAACACAGGAACAGAAGCAGAAAGGCAGTGCAGGACAGAAAAGGAACAGAACTAGATCAGAAGCAGTAGGCACTGGGAGGCTGGACATAGGCGCGGATCAGAAGCAGTTTAGCACTGTCAGGCTATCAGATGCAGTTAGAGAACTGCTAAGCTAGACATGGAACAAAGTGGATCCAGACAGAGAACAGGTACAGAAGAATAGGCAAGGCATGGACAAGGATAACAACATTAACATTATAATAGGACAGGTACAGAAGAACAGACAAAGCAACAACAGCACATTACAAGGCCATAGACAATGGCAGATGGCAAAACTCCCTGGGTCAGCACCAAGCAGCTACACCCAATATGGCACAGGACAGACTGACACCCTGGATGAGCAGCAAGGTGCTACACCCAGCAAGGCCCAAGACAGACTGACCCCCTGGGTGAGCAGCAAGATGCTACACCCAGCAAGACCCAAAACAGACTGACCTCCTGGGTGAGAAGCAAGGTGCTACACCCTGCAAGACCCAACATAGACTGACCCCCTGGGTAAGAAGCAAAGTGCAACACCCAGCAAGGGAGAAGAAAGACTGACCCAAAGCCTCACAGCTCACAGATAGATATAGTTGCATAAAGGGCTTCTGACAAGCCACACCCAGGAACGGACCAGGGAAAGTTAACCCCATCAGAACTAGGATTACCAGAACCACAGAACACACAATCACAAGTGACAGTTCACACACAACACTGCAGCCAGCACGCAGTCCCAAGCAACCAGCATACACAGGTGTCAGCCTGCAGCCAGTACATGAGAGAGCCTGAAGCTAGCCTACATGGCCACAACTGTCAGGGTGAACCGCACAGTGACACTAGAAAAGCAAATCAGAACCCCTGATTAACTGCAACAGAACTTCAGGAAGACTTAGCAAAATTTGGAGTTGTGATACATTGTTCTACTGTTCAACGACACCTGCACAAATATGGCCTTCATAAAAATCTGTAGGTGGAGGAGAAAACAGGCAATATGCAGAAGTTAAAGACACTTGGTGCACCCCAAGACACAAAGGGTTACTCACTAGAAGTGGTTGTACTGAGTGCAGTAGAAAGCCTCTCCTATGTCCTCACCACAAAATTCAGCATCAGAAGTTTGCAAAAGAACATCTAAAAAAGTCTGCTACATTTTGGAAACAAGATCCGATCAGGTTGAAATATAACTATTTGGCCACAATGAGCAAAGGTATGTTAGGAAAAAAAAAAGGGTACAGAATTTCATGAAAAGAACACCTCTCCAACCATTAAGCATGGGGGTGGATCAATCATGCTTTGGGGTTCTATTGCAGTCAAGAGAATGGGAAACACTTCAGGGGTAGAGGGAAGAATGGATTCAATGAAATTCCAACAAATCCTGGAAGCAAACATAACACTAATTGTAAAAAAAAAAGCAGAATTTAAGGATGGCTTCTGCAAATGGATAATGATCACAACTCAGCATCTACAATAGACTACCTCAAAAGAAGCAAGCTGAAGCTTTTACTATGGTCCTCACAGTCTCCTGGTCTAAACATTTTTGAAAATCTGTGGATAGACCTCAAAAGAGCAGTGCATGCAAGATAACCCATGAATCTCACAGAACTGGAAGACTTATGCAAGGGAGAATGGATGAAAATCCCCAGACAAGAGTTGAAAGACTCTTGGCTGGTAGTGATGTCCCAAATAGTTCGCCGGCGAATAGTTCCCGGCGAACATTGCTTGTTCGCGTTTTCCGCTGCGGGCGAACATATGCGATGTTCGGTCCGCCCCCTATACATCATCATTGAGTAAACTTTGACCCTGTACCTTACAGTCAGCAGACACATTCCAGCCAATCAGCAGCAGACCCTCCCTCCCAGACCCTCCCACCTCCTGGACAGCATCCATTTTAGATTCATTCAGAATCTGCATTCACAGTGAGAGGAGGGACAGTGCGGCTGCTGCTGATTCAATAGGGAAAGCGTTAGCAAGGGCATTGTTCTGTGTCCACAGACTCATCTGCTGTAAGGACAGCGTCCTGACAGCACCCCAAAAAGCCCTTTTCGGGGCTGGTACATCAGTGTGCTTTTTATATATATATATATATATATATATTGCAGTTGCCTGGTTGCCGGTGTGTGAGAGGTTGCAGGCTCAGTCACAGACAGCACACTATTCATACAGGGTGTGACAGAAAATACCTCGCAAAAAAAAAAAAAATCTATTTAATATCTGTGACATAATCACATTCGCAAGCCCGAGTGTGTCAGGCCCACACAGACTGTATTGTGGCCACTGGCTAGTAGTATAATTTTTTTATTTGCAAGGTATTTGAGTGAATGACACCCTGTAACGGTATGAGTGGAGGCCTAGCCAGTGGCTAGGCCTCCACTTATACCGTTACAGGGTGCCATTCATTCAAATACCTTACAGATAAAAAAATATATATTTAAAAATTTTCTGTGATATAATCACATTTGCAAGCCCGTGTGTGTCAGGCCCACACAGACTGTACTGTACTGCCCACCACTTATATAGGTTGGTACAGTACCTTGCACGCATAGTACCACTTCACATTAAAAAAAAAATGACCGTCGTGGTCATGGTGCTGTGATTTCCACTGGCCCTGGAATAATGCCCAGTGTTCAGAGGCCACGTTCCCTGAACCCAAGAAATTCTGAGAAAATAGTTGACTGGCTTACACAGGACACCCAATCTTCAACAGCTTCCACTAAGAACCTTGACGCACCATCCTCCTCCAGCTCAGCTTTGGTCACCTGCTCTCAAGTTACCACTCTCCCGCCCGCCGCTACCACCACCACTACCACCACAGCCACCACAGCCGCTTCACTTGATCCCTCAGAGGAGTTATTTACACATCAGTTGTATGAAATTAGTGATGTGCAACCATTATTGCCAGGGGATGTAGATAACAGGGATATGTCTCAGTCAGGTAGCATTACACACATGGATGTACAGCGTGATGATGATGATGATGTTGTACCCGCTGCTGCTTCCTTTGCTGAGGTGTCAGATACAAGTGAAGTGGTTGATGATGACGATGGGTCCGTGGATGCCACGTGGGTGCCTGCTCGAAGAGAAGAAGAAGAGGGGGAAAGTTCAGAAGGGGAGACAGAGAGAAGGAGGAGACGAGTTGGAAGCAGGGGGAGGTCATCGCAAGGAGCTAGTGGCACAGTCAGACAGCATGTATCGGCACCCGGGTCAGCCAGACAGCACGCCAATCAATGCATGCTGTTGCCACCACCAGAATGCCATCATTGCAAAGCTCAGCAGTGTGGCATTTTTTTGTGTGTCTGCCTCTGACAACAGCGATGCCATTTGCAACCTGTGCCAAAAGAAACTGAGTCGTGGGAAATCCAACACCCACCTAGGTACAACTGCTTTGCGAAGGCACATGATCGCACATCACAAACGCCTATGGGATTAACACATGATAACGAGTAGAAGCAGCACACAAGCTTAAAGCCACCATCCTCCTTCTGGTCCAGCATCTTCAGCCACGTCAACCACTGCTGTCCTCCTTGCCCCCTCTCAACCACCCACCACTCCGCCTCTCACCTTCAGCAGTTCCATCTCATCTGCCCACAGTCAGGTGTCTGTAAAGGAAATGTTTGAGCTTAAGAAGCCAATGTCACAGAGTCACCCCCTTGCCCGGCGTCTGACAGCTTTTACCATACCAGCTGGTGGAGTCTGAGGCTTTCAAAGAATTTGTCGCTATTGGGAGACCACAGTGGAAGGTACCCGGACGAATTATTTTTTCAAATAAGGCAATCTCAAACCTCTACTCAGTGATTGAAAAGGAAGTCATGGCATCTCTGGCATACAGTGTTGGGGCAAGAGTACATCTGACCACTGATACCTGGTCTGCAAAGCACCTACACTGCGCATTGAGTCAACCTGCTGACGGCTGCCAAGCATGGAATGCGTGGCTCTGCAGCGGAGTTGGAGACACCGCCACGACTTGCAGCCAGGCCTACTGCCACCTCCTTTACTCCTCCTACTCCATCCTCTTCCATAACCTCCTCGGCTGAGTCCTCTTCTGCTGCGGCATCTGGCTGCACATCAACTGAATCCCCCCAGCTCCCCAGGGGCTTTTCCACATCCCGGATACGACAGTGTCACTCTGTCTTGGGGTTCACTTGCCTGAAAGCAGAGAGCCACACCGGACCAGCACTCCTGTCTGCCCTGAACGCACAGGTGGATCAGTGGCTGACCCCGCACCAACTGGGGATCGGCAAAGTGGTGTGTGACAATGGAAGCAATTTGTTGGCGGCATTGAATTTGGGCAAGTTGTCACATGTGCCGTCCATGGCACATGTGTTGAATCTCATCGTACAACGCTTTGTGTCTAAGTACCCAGGCTTACAGTACCCAGGCAACACTCCTTATGTTCGACCCCCTGCTCCAACAAGAAAAAGCCGTCAATGAGTATTTGTATGACCGGGTGCTAGGACAGCCTCTGCGGAGCTGGGAATTTTTTTGCCATGTTACTGGATGCTCATGCGCAATGCCTGTAGGCTCATGCGTCCTTTTGAGGAGGTGACAAAAATAGTCAGTCGCACCGAAGGCACCATCAGTGACCTCATCCCATTTGTTTTCTTCCTGGAGAGTGCCCTGCGAAGAGTGCTGGATCAGGCTGTAGATGAGCGTGAAGAGGAAGAGGAAGAGTTGTGGTCACCATCACCACCAGAAACAGCCTTGTCATCATCGCTTGCCGGACCTGCGGCAACGCTGCAAGAGGAGTATGAGGAAGAGGAGTCAGAGGAGGAATGTGGCTTTGAGGAGGAGGAAGACAAACCACAACAGGCATTCCAGGGTGCTCGTTGTTGTCACCTATCTGGGACCCATGGTCTTGTACGTGGCTGGGGGAAGAACAGACCGTCAATGACATCAGTAAGGAGTAGTGATGAGCGGTAGGTGCCATATTCGATCTTGCGATATTTCGCGAATATTCGATTGAATATTCGTGTTATATTCGCCAAAATCGAATATTCGTAATTATTCCAATTATCACGAATAATATGCGATTTAATTAATCGCGTATTGCGATTTTTAAGTTTTTTTATTTTGATAGTATAAGGCAACGTTCCTATGACTAATTGACTATGGCTAATATGTGTATTTTACGAATATTCTTAATATTGCTCTAACTTCGTCTTTTAGATTATTCGTAATATTCTAAAAGACGAAGTTAGAGCAATATTAAGAATTTTCGTAAAATACACATATAGATTGTAATTTAGTTTAATTTTTTTGCTTCTGAACTTAAGTTTTGTAAAATATGTACACTATTAAAAAAATTACTATAGCAGTATATTAGCTAAATTACAATCTATATGTGTATTTTACGAATATTCTTAATATTGATCTAACTTCCTCTTTTAGACTATTCGGAATATTGCTCTAACTTCGTCTTTTAGAATATTCGTTATATTGCTCTAACTTCGTCTTTTAGAATATTACGAATATTCTAAAAGACGAAGTTAGAGCATTCAGAATATACGTAAAAAGTTGAAATCGCAATTCGATTATTATTATAACTTGAATTATTCGAATTGCGATTTAAACTTAACACTGCTATATTCCATATTCGTTAATTCTAGCCTAATATGGTATATAGCAGTGCTAAGTTGAAATCGCAATTCGATTAATTCAAGTTATAATAATCGAATTGCAATTTCAACTTTTTACGTATATTCTTAATATTGCAATAACTTCGTCTTTTAGAATATTCGTAATATTCTAAAAGATGACCTGAAGGCTGGCGCCAGTGTTCAGGTCATCGGGAGGTTGAGCGAAGTGCCGGCACATGCGCATTTCGCTCAATGAAGCTGAACGGAGAAGTCCGCACGGGCGCATCAGGAACAGGCCTGTGCGCACGCGCGGGATGTTAGAGAAGAAGGAGGGGGGAGTGAGGGAGAGCCGGAGGCCTTGAAAAGAATTCTAAGGCGGCGCTGATGACAGCAAAGGAGGAGCTGGGCACATCGCTGATGACAGCAAAGGAGGAGCTGGGCACGAACGGCGGCGGCGGGCGGCATCTTGGAGACATGAGCATCCTCCTGGGCACCTTAATCTGATGAATGACAGGTTAGATAAAACGTTTTTTACACTAAATGAGTCGACAAATTTGGCTTATAAGACCACATTAGGAATCACAAGGGCTCCATCCACATAACCATATTTTTGAATGTGGGGGTCAAAAACTGGTGACAGAATCCCTTTAAGTTGAAATTGCAATTCGATTATTATAACTTGAATTAATCGAATTGCGATTTCAACGTAATTCTCAAATCCGACAGTACATTCTAGTATATGGAGTCGTTCCCATGGTGATGGGGACGCTCCATGAGCACGGAAGTCGGCAGAAGCGTCAACGGGCACTCACTGGAGCTGCCAGGAAGCCAGGAACCCAAAGGACAGGTAAGAACTACTTTAGGGAAGTGGGAAAGTAAAAAATATAACAATAAAAAAAAAAAGCGAATATTCGATTTTGCGAATATATAGAACTATATTCTAAATATTCGCGAAATCTCGAAGTTATGATATTCGAGAAAATAAATTGCAATTTGAATATTCACGCTCAACACTAGTGAGGAGGAGGAACGGGAAATGAGTAGCTCGGCATCCAACCTTCTGCAAATGGGGTCTTTCATGCTGTCATGTCTGTTGAGGGACCCTCGAATAAAAAGGATGAAGGAGAACAACCTGTACTGGGTGGCCACGCTACTAGACCCCCGGTATAAGTAGAAAGTGGCAGAAATGTTACCAAATTACCGGAAGTCAGAAAGGATGCAGCAGTTCAAAACCAAACTAAAAATTATTCTTTACACAGCTTATAAGAGGGATGTCACAGCACAACGGGAATCTTACAGTGGAAGAGGGGAAAGTAATCCTCCTCCTACCACGACCACGGCGGCAAGGACAGAACGCTTTACAGATGTGTTGTTGATGGAGGACATGCAGAGCTTTTTCAGTCCTACTCATCGCCACAGCCCTTCGGGATCCAGCCTTAGAGAACGACTCGATTGACAGGTAGCAGACTACCTCACCTTAACTCCAGATATCGACACTCTGAGGAGAGATGAACCCCTTGACTACTGGGTGTGCAAGCTTGACCTGTGGCCTGAACTATCCCAGTTTTCAATAGAACTTCTGGCCTGCCCCGCTTCAAGTGTCCTGTCAGAAAGGACCTTCAGTGCAGCAGGAGGCATTGTCACTGACAAAAGAAGTCGACTCGGTCAAAAAAATGTTGATTACCTCACCTTCATTAAGATGAATGAGGCATGGATCCCGAAGGGACTGACAGTGGGGGATACGTTTGACTAACAAAAGGCCTGATGACATGCCTTGGCTTCAAAATGGTCCCCACGATGCTGTATTTAATGTCTGCATACCGGATGACTTTCGTGAATTCTCCGCCACCAACTAGGGTTCAAGCAGCAATGTTTTAGTCACCTTTCTGCCTGGAAAACATAAATTTTTGCTACAGCAGCGGCTGCAACAATATAAATTTTTTCAGGCATGTGTACATGCCTAATTTTTCTGGCCTCTAGTGCTGCACTGTGGCTGCAAAAACAAAACAAAGAAAAAAGGCACATACAATTCCCCTTCGTGATCGGTACCTTGTTGTGGTGAAGGGGCTTGTGTATCACAATGAAGCGATCATCACCTCTATGAGTGTGTTGGTAATGTTGCCACACCCCAGATAAGGCCGTTGCTTAATTATGATCAGACTAAAAGCAATCGGCTGGATAATTTTTCATAGAAAAAACATTATTTTTATTTATTTTTTTAAGTTGTATGGGTTTTTAATACATAAAATAAACTATTAGGAGACTTTATTATGATTTTTTTTATTAGAAATAATGCAGACAATTTAAAAAAATCCCCATCAATTCCAATACAATGTAAGTACTGAGCTCAGAACAAAAGTATTTCAGGATGTCGTTAATTCGACAATGATTAATCAAGTTGACACACGTCCTCGGATAGGGGACGTAACAGGGATTAAACTGATGAGAATAGTACTACAGAAAATACCACTCATATCGGGTGTGACAGTAAATTGCACGGCGCAGACGCAGTGACCGTGGCGTGGATTCAAACAAAGGGGAGGGAGCCCGCGTTTTTTTAACCATCTCCCCGTTCGAAAAATCAATTTAATAAATGGACCTCAGAATGGGGACGTTATGTAACAGGGATTAAACTGGTGAGAATAGTACTACAGAAAATACCACTCATATCGGGTGTGACAGTAAATTGCACGGCGCAGACGCAGTGTCCGTGGCGTGGATTCAAACAAAGGGGAGGGAGCCAGCGTTTTTTTAACCATCTCCCCATTCAAAAAATCTATTCAATTCACCTTTCGGGGACCCTTGGTGTTGTACGTGGCTGGGTGGAGGAAGAAACCTTCAATGATATCAACGGGACATGGCTAGCTTAGTATCCAACCTTGTGCAAATGGGAAGTTTGCTGTTGGGCAAATGGACTGTTTGCGGTTGTTTGCGGTGCAGTAAAAGGGGAGTTTGGTCTGTCAATGTCTGTGAAGCGGACGTAACCCTTACACTACCTGATCGATACAACATCATACCTGATCGTATACACACACTGGATGTTTTAAACCACGTTGTTCAAAAAAATTTAAGATTGTTAGGTGATTTATGCCCTTTATGGATTAAAATCCAACTCTGTGTCAACTATGTAATTTTCCATGGGAGTTTTGCCATGGATCCCCCTCCGGCATGCTACAGTCCAGGTGTTAGTCCCCTTGAAACGACTTTTCCATCACCACTGTGGCTAGAAAGAGTCCCTATGGGTTTTAAAATTCGCCTGCCTATTGAAATCAATGGTGGTTCGCGAACATTTGCAGAAATTCGCGTTTGCCGTTCGAAAACGGAAAATTTTATGTTCGCAACATTTCTATTGGTTGGCTGCAAAAAGCGTTTGCAAGCTGTGATACTTGCCAAAGGGGGTGCTAATAGGTGCTAACCATGAAGGGTCCCCAAACTTTTGCTTTGGCCCTTTTTTGTTATATTGAAAATGTAAAAGATGAAAATGAAACAATTATTTTTGCATAAAACACATAAATCTGCCTTTTGGAGATCATTTCATCTTCAACTTGCTTAACTTTTATTTCATGATCACTTGCTCCTCCCTGCAGCCAGTAACTGAAGGACCAGGGGAGACTCTAAGGAAGGCATAGAAACTACAATCATCTTAGAGACTGAAGCATGGCCAGGAGAGAGACAGACTAAAAGATCTCTACAGGTAGAAGTGAACCCTGCTTCTGTGCAGACAGTGCAGCACAGTCCAGACAATTCCAGTGATTCCTGTGGCAGAGGTGTAAACTCAGCTACTGCATTAACCCTACAGCACAGCCCAGACAACACCTGTGGTCCCTGTGTGCAAGAAGAGAGTCCAGCTGCTGCATCAACTCTACAGCTCAGCCTGCTTTCCCAAAGTAGTGTCGTCCTGCACCCCAGGAGGATCTTGCCCCGGACTCTACTGCCATCCAAGCTTCTTAATGCTGCAGCCCCCAGCTGATTCCCAGGTGGGACAATCACAAGTGCACGAACATTTGCAGGCCATCGTTTCTGCACCCGGACCCCAGTGTTTGGACTGGCTTAGTTCCTATGCAGTAGGTTTTGGCCATCTGAGTATACAAAATAGATAGTTGGGAAGAGTGTATTTTTTTTATTTTTTTATTATTTCAATACAAAATTTTAAATCCATATTACATACTCCATAAATCCGCCATTTCTAATCTGTAAACATAATTAGCAATAATTTCATACAAGTATCCATAGCAGTGTTAGCATAAAAAAAAAAAAAGAAAAACAAATGGAGGTCTCCTAGTGGGGAGGGTAACAGGACTACCCAGCATCCATGGCTTAATAAAGTAGATGAACTTTTAGCCCAAGTTCTATATAGGCTATAGGGATAGAGGCCTGAAGTCCAGACAGCCGCCAAGCAGTGAGCGCCACTCGCGCACGCCCTCACCCAGACACAGGTAAGTACGAACCAAAGGGTTGGCACCCATGTGACCAATCGCTTGATATTCCCATACTGCCTATAGGCGAGCTTACAGCGATCTTTAATCGCAAGCCTTTAATAAGGCAAAAACCGAAGAGGGGGTTCCAGCAGTCTTACCACAGTGGTAAAAAACCCACTCACATATTTTACTGCCTCATCCCCATATGATTAATCAAATATCAGGGCCATAGTTCGCCATACCTTACGTATGTTCGCATAGATATTTCATGCAGCAGGGAACTCAAATCGAATGTCACTGGACAGTCACCGGCAGTTGAGAAAGGAGATATAGACAGAAAGCGGAGCCTAAAACCGGCTCTGTCTCCTTAAAAGAGCACACAGTAGCGTGCTCGTCACGTATGACCCATCCCTGCCTGCACTCAAACCCCGTGTCCAACGGGAAGAGCCGTACCCCGAGCCGCGCCCGACACCCGGGCACCCCCGGACTCCAAGCCACAGTCCCCTGCCCACATACCGCTCGGTATTTTAAATAGCTGAGAGTTCCCAACATCATTTAATGCCGGGAAGTCCCCCATCGCCAGTCTGGAGACCCACCTGTGCTCGGATATACCTTCACATTCTTCATCAATAAAGTACATAAAGAAACGCCGGACAAATATAATTTTCCCCAGCTCACCCCTCCCACCCGCCCCCCACCTTGCGGGAAGAAAAGAAAGAAGAAAAAAAAAAAAAGTCCTAATTAGTTAGGCCCCATGCACACGGCCGTGTTTCACAGCCGTGTGCGGGCCGTGGAACCGCGGCCTGGATCCCTCCTGAGTGCAGGAGCGCACGGCGTCACTGGTTGCTATGACGCCGTGCGCTCCCTGCTGCAATACAGTAATACACTGGTAAGATCTATACCAGTGTATTACTGTACTGTGCCGGCAGCAGGGAGCGCACGGCGTCATAGCAACCAGTGACGCCGTGCGCTCCTGCACTCAGGAGGGATCCAGCCCGCGGTTCCACTGCCCGCACACGGCTGTGAAACACGGCCGTGTGCATGGGGCCTTAGCCGTATCCCAGTCTTTCCATAGGCTATTCCACTTTGAATAAGATCCTCTTTGTTTGTGCAGGATCTTCTCATAGCTTTTCACTTTCTCCACCAGGCCCAACCAATTATTGCAATCTGGGGCGGAAGAGCAAAGCCAAGATCTCGAGATCAGGAGCCTAGCCAAGAACATCACCTTAACCAACAAGTGACTTTTTTTAGGTTGATAGTTAACCTTAGATAAATCTCCCAGGACCCAGATCCTGGGAGACAATGGAACAACAATTTTAAGTTTACACGCCAGATTCTTTTGGACCAGGCTCCAGTAACTACTCACCATTGGGCAGTCCCAGAACAGATGTAAATGATCTGCCTCGGGATCGCCACAGCGTGGGCAGTCGGAGGAAGCCCTAAATCCTCTTCTATATAACCATGCAGGTGTCACATAAATTGTGTGCAAAATATTGAATTGTACCACAATGTGGTTAAAGTTATGTGAAACCAGTTTTAAACTTTCCCCTATATTCTCCCAGTTTGGAGAGCCCACCTCTAAAAGAAGAGAGGACCAGGCTCTCTGTCCTGGAGAGAGAACATCAAGAAAAAAATTATGCATTAAGTGTCTATAACAGTGCGACAGTTTAATTCTCGTGACAGTTTTCTTACAAATTAAGTCCTGTAGAAATACAGGGGTATCTATAATAAAAAAATGACTATTCAAAGTGCTAGAGAGTGCTAATCTCAGTTGAAAATATGCAAACCAAGCCACCTCACCTAAATTTGCCCTTAATTCCATAAGGGACAAAATTTGTCCACTACTGACTACTTGGTGTAAGTACTGCACATTTTTGGTCCTCCAATACTGGCAGCAACTTGAGTCATTTAGATTAAGAAGTTTTGAGTTATGCCATAATGGGGTGCAAATAAGCGAAGCCTTAACTCCACACCAACTCCTTATGAGAGACCAAGTCTTCATAGCCATTCTGCAGAAAAATGTGTACCCGCTCAGTGTGTTTAATAGATAATCAGATTCCAGTACGGTAAAGAAGTCGGAAAAACCTGCATCTTTCACCACTTTACTGCAGAAGGGACTATTTTGCCAATCATTAAAAAGGCAGAGTTGGGAGGCCACAAAATAGCCCCTAAAGTAGGGGAGGTTAAGACCTCCCCGACTATAGGGCATAGAAAAATAAAGTGCCTTCAGTCTCACATGCTTCCTCCCCCATAATAAATCATTGAGTATCCGCTCTATCAATCTAAAATGCTTATCTGGGATCCATATAGGCGAATTGCGCAGGACGTAAAGAACCTGGGGGAGCACTACCATTTTTATCAATGAAATTCTGTCCGCTCTTGCTAGCAGAATTTTTTGCCATATCTTAATTTTCGCTCTTAACTTCGTCAACAAAGGAATCAAGTTAAGTTGTAGATATTCCTGAGGTTTAGCGGAAACTGTTATCCCCAGGTACTTTATTGAGTCAGAGATCATTAATCGATTATTAAATTCGCCTCGCAACTCGTCTATAGGGAGGAGGACGGTCTTCTCCCAGTTGATCTCAAGTCCAGATAAATCGGAAAAGTGATCAACCAGGTCCATTATACGAGGGAGAGTAGTATCTGTTTGATGAATAAAAACCAGAATATCATCTGCATAAAGGGATACACGATCATGCTTCCCCATTATGCCAAAACCAGCCACCTCCGGATCTTGTCTTATCATAACTGCTAAAGGTTCAATATAAATATTGAATAAGAGGGGGGGAGAGGGGACAACCATGGCGAGTGCCTCTTCCCAAAATAAAGCTCTCTGTCATTGAATCATTGATCCTAATCCTGGCAACTGGGGAGTTGTAAAGTAACTGGACCATCGCAATAAATCTTGGGCCAAAGCCCATTTTTTTTTCATTATCTCCCAGAGAAAAATCCACTCCACCCTGTCGAAGGCTTTTGTAGCATCCAGCGACAGGATGGAGCGGGCACCACGCCCCGGGGATTGAATATTCATAAAGTGTATTGCTTTTATTTTCCAGAGGACAGTGTTTGTGACCACCATTACCGTTTACCATTATGGATATCCGACTCCTTCACTAGGGGTTTTCCTTAAACAATATTGTAATCTGTGCTCTGTTCCTTTTATTGAATTATCTTTATATCCTTCACCAATTTTCAACCTTTCATAAAGAAACCTGTTGATCAGTTAACTCCTTCCTGGGTTGAGTGTGTACTGAGCTGGTTTCCCAAGTTGGCCCCAGTGCTTCAAGTAAGATTTGGGTGGAGGCACTGCGCCATAGTGAGGTGAGAACCACCATACATCCTGCCTACTGAGGGCTGCCCAAAGGGGAGTTACATATATATATTGTAGGCAACCAGCAGGAAAAATACTAGAAGGCAGATATGTGCCATGTAGGTTGCTAATCTGAGTGATCTAATATTAGGGATTTCAGTGTGGCTATTCTGGCAGTTCACCCCGGACTTTCCACACAATTGACAAAGGAGTCAAGGTGCAGTTCCCAGAGGTAGTTAAAAAGGGAAAGCCTGCCTGGGAGCAGGGTTAAAAAAGACACTAAGGCCTCTTGCACACGAACGTGCCGTGTTTTGCGGTCCGCAAATTGCGGATCCGCAAAACACGGATGCCGCCTGTGTGCCTTCCGCAATTTGCAGAACAGAACAGACGGCCCATTATAGAAATGCCTATTCTTGTCCGCAAAACGGACAAGAATAGGAAATGATCTATCATTTTTGCAGGGCCACGGAACGGAGCAACGGATGCGGATAGCACACGGAGTGCTGTCCGCATCTTTTGCAGCCCAATTGAAGTGAATGGGTCCGCACCCGAGCCGCAAAAAATGTGTCTTGGATGCAGAACCAAACTATGGTCGTGCGCAAGAGGCCCAATGGAGAGGATTTGGGAGCATTCTTCTCCACGGTGCACCGGAGGGAGAGAGAGAACGAGACCCTGCACAAGGTGATTCTAGCATTTCTGCCTGTTTGCAAACGGACTGTGATAAGACACATCACGGCATGAGAACTTACTATTGTTTTGGCTGAAGATAAGTGCTTTATGTGGTTGAACTTTAAACGATTGACGTTAAGCCATCTTGTTGGGATAATTTTTTTGTTATTGTTTTTTTTTTTTTATAAACCATTATGCTGTATTCAATCCTGCTAGTTGCTATTTGTAAAGCTAACTCCCACAATATATACATATATATTATTATTATTATTATTATCATTATTATTATTATTACTACTATCTTATTTTTGGTGCAGGGGGAGCTTTACAGTATCATGAGAAAAATGCGTAAAGTTAGTTTTGCAAGCCTGCATTGTGGTAATTTGCGCCAAATTTAACAAATGTTACACAATTTGTCATAAATTTTTCATAACTGTCATACACCTTTAAGTCCTCTTTCACTACTATTTTAAGTGAGAATTTTGGAGTGCAGAGCCTGGTAAATTCCCCCTCAGTGTTCTCCCTCTGATTTTTGCCCTGAGGGTTTCATTTGCTTTTGTTTCTCTTTCACATAAAATAGTTTATAATGCTCTTTCCTTATACAAGGTTCCTCTAATAAATGCCCTGTGACATCTACCACCTAGTTGATTCCCATCAAATCCCAGTATAAGGCCTCTTGTTTTTTTTCTGTTTACGTTCCGCTTTTTGTGTTCCGTATAAGGATTCATTCATTTCAATGGATCCGCAAAAAAAAACGGAAGGTACTCCGTTTCCATATTTCCGTTTTTCCATTCCGTTCAAAGATAGAACATGTCCTATTATTATCCGCTTAACGGACAAGGATAGTACGGTTCTATCAGGGGCCAGCTGTTCCGTTCTGCAAAAAAACTGAATGCACACAGACATCATCCGTTTTTTTTGCAGATCCGTTTTTTGCGGACCACAAAATACTGAAAAAGCCATACGGTCATGTGTAAGAGGCCTAATACTAAAACTGTGACACATTTACTAAAGTATGTTTCACATACAGTCTTAATAAAAAGGCTGCCGGAATAGGATGTGGCCAATTTTGAGATGCATGTCTCTTAATCAGCTTGTGCACATGTGTGTTGTCCATAGTTCAGAAACTGAAATCTGTGGCAGCTAAGAGTTGGAGTAGATTTTTGTTTTGATTTGTGTAAGTTTTCGCAGCTAAGGGTAATCTGGCTCCTGCAAAAGGTAGAGGTATAGAATTCATAAGATTCTTTGAAGGCACATTGAATTAATGATTGATGTAACAGAGAGTGATGGTTAGACTTTGGTTGAGAATAGCATCTCAGAGACCCATAGCAGCACAATAGCATGGACTAATAGCTGGAAGTTACTTTGTAGAACTGCAGTGGATGTGATCTTTGCTAAAGGTGAAGTTCCAGGCCCTGGTTTAACCTCTATAACAGTCACGTTATAATTGGAAAAACCCTCCCGAAAATGTAGATTTTTAATGTGTGTCTGCAGTAAATCTTGTTGGCACACAACTCAGGGGACACTATTGCATTTTTAACCCCTTAGTGAAATTAATTTAATTTTACGGGATTCATTGTAGCTTTTTAGGAACCATTTTGGGATATATATAGTGTATAAAATAACTTTTATTATTTTATTTTTAAAAACAGCAAATTTTTGATTATTTTGTGGAATTTATTTGCAACATTCACTGTGTGGTAAAAATAACATAATTTTATTATGTGGGTCTGTACATTGATGATAACACCACATTTCTATAAAATGTTTTACTATTTTTCCTTTCCTTCTGCAGTCTGTCAGCTCTGCAACTGCTCCCTCATTTTCCTCCAGAATGACAGGGAAGGGGGGTGGGGGGGGGGGGGGTCTGCTTTAGCTGCTCATATCTCTGGTCTGGTACCAGCTGGAGATGTGAGCTTCTTTCTGGCATTTCAAGCTTTCAAACAATACCAGAATGACAGTAATATCTTCTGTACCTGAGAAGATATCACCGTTAGAAATCAGGTTGCAGTGAATACAGATATCTCCTCTGTTGCTTGCATTAATGCTGTCATTTTGGTCTGAATTGTTTGAATGCCATGCTTCTAACTGCTACCATTGAGGAGATATCAGCAGCTAAAGCAGGGGGCTCCACTTCTGCTCGAGCTGAGTTTGGGCAGAGCGGTTAAGTACTCGTCCCACAGATGGAGCTGAGCTCGTCCAAAACAGTTAGATGGTTAAGGAAGTTCAGAAAGATAATGTAAAAAATATAGTTTTATTTGTTTATCTGCATTTTGAGTGCTGTCTAAAATATGCATGCAGTGGTTCATGTAAGCATTAAAAATCCATCAACATATCATAAAGCAAAGACACATACAGGAGATCCTGTGCAAGCATTCCTGTTTAATGATATTCTGATGAACTTATATTGTTTACATGAATAAAATCTGATTGTAACCTGAAACCCCAGGACTAAGTGTAATAATATCATCTTTCAATCTGTACTAACCAGTCATCTGCCCAAATAATAATTCAATAGTGTGAGCACACCATTATCTTAAACCAAAAGTCCAGAAGAAATCATGGAAAATCATCTGTCAGTTGTTAGTAACTTCATTATAAGTATTTTTCTATACTGGGAAAGGTGTCAGACATATGTTAATTACCTTTCCCTGTACTCTTGGCAGAGGTACACAATCATGTGATAAGCTCCGCCAAGAGTTAGAGCATATGGAAATTATACATCCCAGTTAATATCTAAAATAGAAAGCTAGGCATTGCTATATTTCCATCTCATTTCAAGCCTTATCATCATTAGTATTGTACATGGAGCATAATCAATGCAAAATTAAAGCATCATCTTGTTTGTGGCTCGCTGTGCCTTTAGAGACACTTGTATATCTGTATTTTGTTTTCTGTTCAAACTTTTGGCCTGAGGTTCCACATTGATTTGGTTCTGATGGATAATGAATGGATAATGGGTAACTTTAAAACTTGGTACAACCTCCTTAAGTGAAATTTTGAAGCAGCATGTCTCCTTGCTGTATATAGGTACAGCTTAAGTATGTCAACCTTATTAAATAACCTGTCACTGAAGCAGTGAACCCATTGAAATATGCTATAATATTTGTCATCAGAATCATAAACAAATCACTAAACAGCAATAACACTTTATTAAAATATAACCTTGCACCAAGACTGCAGTGTTGAAAAATGTTCAGGGAAATATTTAGAACAACTAAAGCAAATTGTATAAGAAAATCTAATGAGAATATTCCTGATAAATAGTCCAATCATGCCTTACCAGTCAAAGAATAAAAAATAATAAAATAGCCATCCTGAAAAAAATCCACCCTTATCCTAAAAATCACGCCCTAAACATACATAGTACCATAGAAAATGTGAATTGCCCAGACATCTTGAATACTAATCTATACCCAAAATATTGAAACATGAAGAATTAATGTACTCTCATATACGTCTAAATAACCAAAAATACATAGCCTTTTCATTTTTGTGAAAAAATTGTAAAGGATTTTGTGAAAAATACAGTCAACAATAAATTCAATAATATAGGTAATACAATACACTTTACAAAACCCAACCCTATCAGTCATTTAATGATGACACACAGCCTTCATATGTACACGACTATATGAATAAAATCCAAAGTCCTCTGAGCATCGAAAGTTTGGCACAAAATCTTCCCAAACCAACTTACCATCATACTTAACCAGGTTCAGAAGCTCCAAGAACACCTGAAGATGCCATATGATAAAACAGCTGTCAAATCAAAATGTATAACACCATAAAAAGCCCAAAAATCTAGTTAGACAGTCAAATCCACACATTAACTTTTGGGGGGGATGCATTCCAATTTTATTTTATAATTACCAGCTCTAAAGACACTTGACTCTCTCAAGCCTGCAAGTTTCTATAAATAGCCAAGCCATACTCTATTCTGTCTTAAAGGGTTAGGCACCATTTAGCAATCCCAAAATCATTCAGATGCATCATACATATCATCCTCTCTTTTTAGAAACCACCTTCACCTGACTTCCAGCACTGAACACAAATTTCTCTATTTCTGCCCAAAAAGCCAGAGACGGCCCTCTTAACCTTAATGGTGACCTTAATGAATCTGTCCAGAGAGTATGCATACCTCCATTGCTGGGAATAATGTCTGACAAGACCATCCCCATAAAAGAGTGCAAAGTACACAGGAGAAACAAACAATGCTTCATGTCCTAACTAGCTCATGGAAAGGGTGGGGTCCCAGATCTCTGCTTCTGACAATGAGGAATAGATGTCCAGTTAAGTGCATGTCTGGAACTCAGGCAAACTTGGGCCCCATAGCATAACACTAAATCTGAAGTAATGAGGACAGCTTGGCTTCACAGAAATCCAAGTGGACATGATTTGGCCAAACTTCTGTCCTCACGGCCCCCAGTTTATATAGGAATGCTCTAAAATCCAGGGAAGGAAAGGGAGGGAACCTACATTTTAAAGAACAGCAACTCAACCACAGTAAGGGTAACAAACATATCCCCAATGATACAGGTTCCACGATGCACTCCAATAATTACCCAGAAAACTAAACACAGAAAATGCTAGAAAAAGTACAGTATCCTTCATCAACCAAACCCAAATGAACTACAGTAGTAGCACCCCTTTGCAAAAGGAATTGGAAGAGAAATGTTCCATCTAAAAACTGAAACACGTCCCATTCTTTTGTCTCAGTAGCAGAGTAGGAGACCTGTTAACAGGGAAATCAAAATCTCTAATGTAGCAGACAGAGCATACCTCCACAACAGAAATCTCAAACAGTGCCTCATGCCTCCCTCACCCAAATGGTTGATCTTGGAGAAGCCCTAAAAAGACTTAACCGTGTATTTATATAGTTGAAATTCAAGAAAAACGTGAAAAAACTGCCAGCAAACAACTTACACTAAGTTCCCAGCCTATGCTTCAAGTGGAAATAGGTTCATTGCCAGGGTCTCCAAACATCCAGGCCTGTCCTAATGCATATGTGCCAAATTCTTCATTAAAATTAATCTCAGCCCTAGTGCTAAAGACATATGTGGATGATATTACAATCAGCACTGCCAAACATACAGGAGAGTACCGCACTGCATACCTATTACATCCAGTGAACTCTCCTATGATGTAGACATTCTCTTTCCTCATCCTCTCCATTTCAGCCCATTCTGCCATGGTGACTTTTTCCAGCCATGTCTTACAGATATCTCATTATGTGTTCCGTGAGATAAAGACCAAAGTAACACATGTTCTGAGATTCTTAGCACCGATCCAAGCTGGTCTGCATAGTATATTTACTTGTATCGGTCTGTGTGCTGTCTATTTGTATGCCAGATACTACATGGAAAGAAAATTTGAATTAGGCCTTTAAAGGTCACTAGAATGAGGATGGAAAGGGCCTGTATATTGTGTTCTCTTTCCTTGCTGCAGGAGATGGGCTCAATAGAAGTCTGTAAAGTCAGACCCTCACCAATCACCAATTGGAAAACTCATTAAATCTTCAATTTTCCCAAGAAGGGTCTACTAATTCCTAAGGTATTTTTTGCAGTGTTAAGCCAACTCCACTTCTTGACAAAACAAGAACAGCTTATCCTCAGGAAGCCAGAACTCCATAATAGTGTTGAGCGCGAATATTCGAATTGCAATTTTTTTCTCTCGAATATCGTAACGTCGAGATTTCGCGAATATTTAGGATATAGTTCTATATATTCGCGAAATCGAATATTCATTTTTTTTTTTTTTTAATTGTTATATTTTTTACTTTCCCACTTCCCTAAAGTAGTTCTTACCTGTCCTTTGGATTCCTGGCTTCCTGGCTGCTCCAGTCAGTGCCCGTTGCAACTTCTGACGACTTCCGTGCTCATGGAGCATCCCCATCACCATGGGAACGTCTCCATATACTAGAATGTACTGTCGGATTTGAGAATTACGTTGAAATCGCAATTCGATTAGTTCAAGTTATAATAATCGAATTGCGATTTCAGCTAAGCACTGCTATATTCCATATTAGGCTAGAATTAACGAATATGGAATATAGCAGTGTTAAGTTGAAATCGCAATTCGATTAATTCAAGTTATAATAATTGAATTGCAATTTCAACTTTTTACGTATATTCTTAATGTTCTAACTTCGTCTTTTAGAATATTCGTAATATTCTAAAAGACGAAGTTAGAGCAATATAAAGAATATTCTAAAAGACGAAGTTAGAGCAATATAACGAATATTCGTAAAATACACATATGGATTGTAATTTAGCTAATATACTGCTATAGTAATTTTTTAAATAGTGTACATATTTTACAAAACTTAAGTTCAGAGGGAAAAAAAAGGATTATAGCACTATATTAGTTAAATTGCAATCTATATGTGTATTTTACGAAAATTCGTAATATTGCTCTAACTTCGTCTTTTAGAATATTAAGAATATTCTAAAAGACAAAGAGCAATATTAAGAATATTCGTAAAATACACATATTAGCCTAGCCATAGTTAATTAGTCATAGGAACATTGCCTTATACTATCAAAATAAAAAAATAAAAAATCGCAATACACGATTAATTAAATTGCATATTATTTGCGATAATTGGAATAATTACGAATATTCGATTTCGACGAATATAACACAAAAATTCAATTGAATATTCGCGAAATATTGCGAAATCGAATATGGCACCTCCCGCTCATCACTACTCCATAACTACTCAATCTATGGTTCTGCCTATAAAACTATTAGGAGTAAAAGGGCACTCTGTCTTCTCTGAGGTGAGCAAAGCCACAAAGTTGTGTTCCACCAGCTGTATGTTATGCAGCAAGTTTGATCAAACCAGGGAAACCCTAACACAAATGCAAGAAATCATCAAGGTAGTTAATAATAGATTTCACCCTTTAGACTTTCTTGGCCATACCCTTTTCCAGGAACAAGCCAATAACTTATGACTGTGAAGGTAAGGCTACTTTCACACTGGCGTTTCTGGGTCCGCTTGTGAGATCCGTTTCAGGGCGTTTGCATTATTTATGCGGATCCCTCTGTGCAGATACAAGACTGATCCGCACAAAACGCGATTGTGAAAGTAGCCTAATGCAGAAGAAGGCAGACTGCTACCCTCAGTTTTAGCAAACAAGGCCACTTGACATTAGGCTGTTCCTTTCCTTCTATGAAGACATATGAGGTATACACCACCTAGGATTAGTCATTGATGGACGACCCCTTTGTTTTTTTTCAACTCCCTTAAAGCAGTTTATGATCAGACTTTATATTAGACCAAATCACATGCTGCAGTGCCAGAGCAAAGATAACCCCCATATAAGCTTAAAGGGGTTATCCCGGAAAATATATTTATGACTTATCCTCAGGATAGGTCATCAGTAGCAGATCTGCGGGGTGCAACACCCAGGACCTTTGTTGATCAGCTGTTAGAAGAGACCTTGAGCGGTGCAGCCACTTCCTAGACCAGTGACATCACTGTGCAATGGTTATGTGGCCTAGTTGCAGCTAAGCCCCATCCAAGTCAATAGGGCTGAGCTGCAATACTAAGCACTGCCATTATACAATGTACGGCTCTGTCCTTAGAAAGCTGGCAGCAGTATACATCACTAGCCAGAGCTTCGGTGAGCGCAGTAGCTCCCTGAAAATGCTGATCAGTGAGGATACTGGGACTTGGATCCCCAATAATGTGATACTGATCTCCTATCTTTAAGGTTAGGTCATCATCTTAATTTCCGGGATAACCCTTTTAAACTATAAAATGCATGTAAAACAGAAAAGGGATGAAAAATATGTTGCCACTTTTTTGCCTATCACTCAGTTTGCAAATGTCTGTGGGATAAGCATTGTTTTTCCTCCTATTCCTTTTTAATTCTTGCCCCAGTTGAGCCTTATCCAAGTTAGTTCTCAAACAGAAAAAAGGAAAATGCTCCAGATATCCATGGTCCCTCAAAATAAACTTACACATCCCCTCTTTCTCTATTATATAAATGGACCCCTCTCTTAGGGGAGTCAGGCTTTACTGCTACTGTTAACCACTTCCAGATCGGGCCATTTACCCCGTTCCTGACAAGGCCTAATTTTGCAAATCTGACACATGTCACTTTATGTGGTAATAACTTTGGAATGCTTTTACTTATCCAAGCCATTCTGAGATTGTTTTCTCTTGACACATTGTACTTCATGTTAATGGTAAATTTGAGTCAATATGTTTTACCTTTATTTAAAATAAAATCCAAAATGTAACAAAAATTTGAAAAAAATTCACTGATTTCTAAATTTGAATCTCTCTGCTTTTAAAACAGAAAGTGATACCTCATAAAATATTTATTACTTAACATTCCCCATATGTCTACTTTATGTTGGCATCATTTTATAAATGTCATTTTATATTTTTAAGACGTTAGAAGTAGTGTTGGGCCGAATATCGCATGTCCTCGAGCGCATTGCTCAAGTCAGTGTATTTAAATATAATTTAGCCTCTATTTCTGAAATGTTTCTATAGGGGTCTACACTATAGAGCTGCATGGCCAATTTCTTAAATAAAAAAAAGAGACTTTTGCTATATAGGAATACTTTTTTATATTATTTTAGTAATTGTAAAAAATGTGTAATTACAAAAAAATATATATATTTACACTGCTCAAAAAAATAAAGGGAACACTTAAACAACACAATGTAAATTCAAGTCAATCAAACTTCTGTGAAATCAAACTGTCCACTTAGGAAACAACACTGAGTGACAATCAATTTCACATGCTGTTGTGCAAATGGGATAGACAACAGGTGGAAATTATAGGCAATTAGCAAGACACCCCCAATAAAGGAGTGGTTCTGCAGGTGGTGACCACAGACCACTTCTCAGTTCCTATGCTTCCTGGCTGATGTTTTGGTCACTTTTGAATGCTGGCGGTGCTTTCACTCTAGTGGTAGCATGAGACAGAGTCTAGAACCCACACAAGTGGCTCAGGTAGTGCAGCTTATCCAGGATGGCACATCAATGCGAGCTGTGGCAAGAAGGTTTGCTGTGTCTGTCAGTGTAGTGTCCAGAGCATGGAGGCGCTACCAGGAGACAGGCCAGTACATCAGGAGACGTGGAGGAGGCCGTAGGAGGGCAACAACCCAGCATCAGGACCGCTACCTCTGCCTTTGTGCAAGGAGGAACAGGAGGAGCACTGCCAGAGCCCTGCAAAATGACCTCCAGCAGGCCAAAAATGTGCATGTGTCTGCTCAAACGGTCAGAAACAGACTCCATGAGGGTGATATGAGGGCCCGATGTCCACAGGTGGGGGTTGTGCTTACAGCCCAACACCGTGCAGGACGTTTGGCATTTGCCAGAGAACACCAAGATTGGCAAATTTGCCACGGGTGCCCTGTGCTCTTCACAGATGAAAGCAGGTTCACATGACGGACGTGACAGAGTCTGGAGACGCCATGGAGAACATTCTGCTGCCTGCAACATCCTCCAGCATGACCGGTTTGGCATTGGGTCAGTAATTGTGTGCGGTGGCATTACTTTGGAGGGCCGCACAGCCCTCCATGTGCTCGCCAGAGGTAGCTTGACTGCCATTAGGTACCGAGATGAGATCCTCAGTCCCCTTGTGAGACCATATGCTGGTGCGGTTGGCCCTGGGTTCCTCCTAATGCAAGACAATGCTAGACCTCATGTGGCTGGAGTGTGTCAGCAGTTCCTGCAAGACAAAGGCATTGTTGCTATGGACTGGCCTGCCCGTTCCCCAGACCTGAATCCAATTGAGCACATCTGGGACATCATGTCTCGCTCTATCCACAGACTGTCCAGGAGTTGGCAGATGCTTTAGTCCAGGTCTGGGAGGAGATCCCTCAGGAGACCGTCCGCCACCTCATCAGGAGCATGCACAGGCGTTGTAGGGAGGTCATACAGGCACGTGGAGGCCACACACACTACTGAGCCTCATTTTGACTTGTTTTAAGGACATTACATCAAAGTTGGATCAGCCTGTAGTGTGTTTTTCCACTTTAATTTTGAGTGTGACTCCAAATCCAGACCTCCATGGGTTGAAAATTTTTATTTCCATTTTATTAATTTTTGTGTGATTTTGTTGTCAGCACATTCAACTATGTAAAGAACAAAGTATTTCAGAAGAATATTTTATTAATTCAGATCTAGGATGTGTTATTTTTGTGTTCCCTTTATTTTTTTGAGCAGTGCATTTTATATATATATATATATATATATATATATATATATATATATATATAAAATCATAGTTCTGATATATATATGAATGCATAATGTGGGAAACTACTAATGTTTTAGCCATAATATGATCACATATATTATATATATATATATATATATATATATATATATATACAGTGAGGGACAGAGGTATTTGAACATGGTGGGATTTTGCAAGTTCTCCATCTTCTGAGATTCACATTGTAGGTGCATTCTGCAGAGACAGAATAAAATCTGAAAATCAGATTGTATGATTTTTAAAAAAATGTATTTGTCTTGCACTGCTGAACATAAGTAGTTGAACACCTAAGAAAATCAGTGTTAATATTTGGTAAAGAAGCCTTTTTTTGCAATTACAAGTATTTGAACACCTGAGAAACAGCAAGAGTCTGGCTCTCAAAGACCTGTTACTGTGCCTTTAAAAAGTCCACTTCTACTCCACTCATTAATCTAACTTAGTAGCACCTGTCTGAGCTCTTTAAAGACACCTGTCCACCCCACAGTCAGTCAGACGCCAAATACTACTATGGGATAGACTAAAGAGCCATCAAAACACACCAGAGACAAAATTGTGGACCTCCACAAGGCTGGGAAGGGCTACGGGGCAATTGCCAAGCAGCTTGGTGAAAATAGATCAACCGTACAAGCAATTGTTAGAAAATGGAAGAGGCTAAAGACGACTGGCAGTCTCCCTCGGACTGGGGCTTCATGCAAAATCTCACTGATGATAAGAAAGGTGATGAATCAGCCCAGAACTGCAAGGCAAGAGCTGGATAATGACATGAGGAGAGCTGGGACCACAGTTTCAAAGGTCACTGTCGGTGGACACTACGCTATCATGGTTTCAAATCATGCATTGCACGGAAGGTTCCCCTGCTCAAGTCATCACATGTCCAGACCTGTCTGAAGTTTGCCAATGACCATCTGGATGATCTAGAGGAGACATGGGAGAAAGTCATGTGGTCAGATGAGACCAAAGTAGAACTTTTTGGTTTTAACTTCACTCATTGTGTCTGGAAGAAAAAGAAGGATGAGTTGCATCCCAAGAACACCATCCCTACTGTGAAGCATGGGGGTGGTAACATCATGCTTTTGGGGGTGCCATTCTGTGAAGGGGACAGGACGACTGCACTGTATTAAGGAGAGGATGAATGGAGCCATTTATTGTGAGATTTTGAGCAACAGCCTCCTTCCCTCAGTCAGAGCTTTGAAAATGGGTCATGGCTGGGTCTTCCAACATGACAACGACCTGAAGCACACAAACAGGATAACCAAGAAGTGGCTCCGTAAGAAGCATATCAAGGTTCTGGAGTGTCCTAGCCAGTCTCCAGACCTAAATCCAATAGAACATCTTTGGAGGATCTCAAACTCCATGTTGCTCAGTGACAGCCCCAAAACCTGATAGATCTAGAGGAGTTCTGTGTGGAGGAGTGGGCCAAAATCCCTGTTGCAGTGTGTGCAAACCTGGTCAAAAACTACAGAAAACGTTTGACCCCTATAATTGAAAACAAAGGTTTCTGTACCAAATATTAACACTGATTTTCTTAGGTGTTCAAATACTTATGTTCAGCAGTGCAAGACAAATACATTCTTTAAAAATCATACAATGTGATTTCCTGATTTATTTATTATTTTATTCTGTCTCTCAGAGTGGGAATGCACCTACAATGTGAACTTCAGACCCCTCCATGATTTCTAAGTGGGAAGAACTTGCAAAGGGTGTTCAAATACTTCTGTTCCTCACTCTATGTAAACATATTAAGGCTAAAAACGTATACATATGTTTAAATTAAAATTTGCCTCTATATCTAAAGGGATTCGAACTCACAACCTTCTACATTACAGTAAAGACTGTTAACCACTACACTATAGAGCTGCATGGGCATTTACAAAAAATATATATATACAGCAGAAGTCTCATATCTTTATTTTATTTTTTTAAGTAACTGGCCATGCAGCTCTATAGTATAATGGATAAGATTATTGGCTGTAATGTAGAAGGTTGTAAGTTTGAATCCCACCAGAACCTTTTCAGAAAAGGAGGCTAAATTAGATTTAAATACACTGGGTTTCTCTAAGCACTGACTCCATATATGGACATAGCTATATATGGAGTCAGAGCAGGGACTTCTAAGCCGAACTAGAGTCCCGACACCCTCCCGTCTTCAGAGCACGGGGTGCCTGGTTTAATGCTCGGGTTCTCCTATTGACTTCCATTGTGCTCTGTAGTACGCACGAACTTCGAGAAGTGTTCTACTTGAGCACATTAGCACTTTGGTGACTTTAAGAAAATTTCCAAAACCCACTTTTTAAGTACAAGTTCAGGTCTGAAGTCACTTTGTGGGGCTTACACAGTAAAAAAAAAAACATAAATGACCCCATTGTAGAAACTACACCCCTCAAGTTAATTAAAAACTGAATTTACAAACTTTGTTAATCCTTTAGGTGTTCCATAAAAAGTTAAAGGAAAATTGAGATTAAATTTCACTTTTTGGGCAGATTTTCCATTTTAATCCATTTTTCTTTAACACATCGAGGGTTAACATCCAAACAATAATAATAATTAATAACAGTAATTATATTTATTACCCTGATTCTGCAGTTTACATAAACACCCCACATGTGGTTGTAAACTGATGTAAGAGCACACGGCATGGTGCAGAAGAAAAGGAGCGCCATGTGGTTTTTGGAAGGCAGATTTTGCTGAACTGGTTTTTAGATGCCATGTCCCATTTGAAGCCCCCTTGATGCACGCTTACAGTAGAAACTCCCAAAAATTGACCCCATTTTGGAAACTAGGGGATAAGCTTCCAGTTTTATTGGTACTATTTGGGGGTACATCTGAATTTTTATTGCTCTATATTAAGTTTTTTGTGAGACAAGGTAACAGAGTAGATCATGTTCTATTTTTATAGAGCAGGTTGTTACGGACGCAATAATAGCAAATATGTCTACTTTCTTTGTTTGTTTGTTTGTTTCAGCTTTACATAGTTAAATTCAAAAGATCCACTGGACCCAAGAGATCAATATTTATAATCCAATAGTCATAAGACTAATAATTCCTGTTTGAGGTCTATTTTAAAACATAACCTTTAATATTTCTTATTTATTATTGACATACTTAGCACATAATTCAAAAAAAGAAAAAGAACTCTGCTGAGAGTGCTTTAAAAATATATATGAGGGGGATAGTGTATACGGGGTAATTTTGTGACACTGTGTCACTATATCACAATTGTATCCTTTTGTGAATGACGTTTATTGAATGTGGTATGATATATATCAAAAGTTTGCCTCTGGCATATCCTCACTTTTGATATCTACTGGTGTTATTTCTCACCAGGTTATAAACTATCATTCATTCGATATATTGACTGTGCTGTTCCAGCGTATCATTTATAATTATTAGAAGCCTACTCAATTGTTATGGCGTCCTATTCACTGACAGCACAGTCAGCTATATCTACACTACCCTTGTAAAGCTGATCTGAAGCGCACTGTGTCTGCAGATCACAGTGCTACAGAACCACTATCCCCAACATATTCTTAAAAAGTATTGCAACGCAGCTCCCCCGACATGTTTCACCGCACACGGCGGCTTCTTCAGGGGAATGGAGCTACAGACAACACGAGCGTTTGCTATGCATAGTTCTTTATAGTCCTAGGGTGGGTCATCAGATATTCTCAACCACTCAGGACCTTTGTATTCATGTTGTCAGCGTCATTGGGGCCAATCACCGCTCCGTCTCTCCCTTATGATGTCATCCGATAAGGTCAAGACAAGCCGATTTCAAAGCACGAGCATGCGCTCATACTTTGAAATCGGCCCGTCTAATTTCCGATTTATCACTGAGCATGTGCCAGAGCTTAGAAAATTGAAGCCGCTCTTTGCGCATGCGCCGGGACTTAGAGTTTCCGGACTGAGGTATCGTTGCAGGTATGTCAAAGGATTCAAAATGGGGAGTCCACTCAGAACTACTATATGCTGGGACATCAAAAGTTCAATAGTGCCCTCTAGTAGATCAGGCACAATTAGAATCCTGAACCCACAATAGGTCTTGTATTCCTTTAGGTCGATATGTAGGGGTAAAATTAACAGTTGTACTTACAGCTCAAGATATCCCATATTTTTAATCCCATTCTTCATTCCTGCTGGACTGAATAGGACCTTTATGACATTATAGTCGTTATACTTCTGAATGGCCATCATCACCAAAATTACCTGCAACGGTACATCTCACTATTCTTATGACATTATTACATATATTTTAGACCCAATAAATTGGTCTATCCTAGACATCTGTCAAAGCGGATATTTATGCCCACATTATTCTCAACTGCTATATCTTATTTTGATATGTCTGTTATCTATTGTTATTCATATACATTATTATTTATGACTGCAGGAGAGCTAAATTTTTGTATATATGGTTTTGGATATATTCATATATTAATGCTATTAGCAATATTTGCAACTTGGGAAGGGGGGGAGGGGGGGAATATTTCTACATTTGTATTTATATGAAAGTTGTGAAGGAAAAGCCCTCATTGAGGCCATTAGGGCTCATTATGTTCAGTCTGTCTATCCACCGTGCTTCACACTGCAGGAGCTTTCTGTCTAAGTTGCCACCTCTGGGGCCTAAGTGTAATTTTTCTATCCCCAAAACCGCAATACAGATATTTTGTTCTCATGTACATATTTTATATTTCTTGCGATTGGGGTGTCTTTACCCGTTTCGATAGCACTTAAGTGGCCGGAAATGCGACGTCTAAGCTCCTGCGTGGTCTTGCCTACGTATAACAGGGGGCAAGGGCACAAAGCTATATATATAACCCCCATGGTTTTGCATGTAATCAGCTCTCTGATATTATATTCCTTCCCGTCTCCGGGATTGGTGAATTTTTTGATACGGGGGATATATTTACAAAATGAACAGTCTCCACATGGAGTTGAGCCACAATATTTTGCCCTCAATGACGTACCTTCCGTTTCTCTTTCTTTCAGATGGCTATGGACTAATTGGTCCTTCAGATTGGGACCTCTCCTGTAGGTGACACTTGGATGTAAGGTGAGTACTGATTTTAAATCTCTATCTGTTTGGATAATATGCCAATATTTATCTAGAATACGACAAATCTCTTCATTATAGCCATCAAAAGTGCCGAAGCATCTAATGATCTCATTCCTTTTTATAGGGGTTGATTTAAGTAAATCCCCTCTATCAGTGATCTTAGCCCTGTTAAAGGCTTTTTTTAGGGGGGCTGTAGGATACCCCCTCTTTTTGAATCTCTCTCTTAGTTGTCTACTTTCCTTTATGAAGGAGGCTTCATCTGAACAATTGCGCCGTGCCCTCAAATATTGGCCAGTGGGTATTCCCCTCTTCAGGGGTGCTGGATGCCAGCTGGATCAATGTAAATAGCTGTTAGTAGAGCTCGGTTTTCTATGTATCTCAGTGTTCAGATGTCCATCCTCCATAATTTTAATTTTTAAATCTAGGAACACTATTTCCTTCTCCTGAAACTCATACATAAATTTCATTCCTATGCAATTGTCATTTAATGCTTGGGTGAACTCGTAAAAAAGTGATTTCTCGCCATCCCAAAGGATGAGTATGTCGTCAATATACCTGCCCCTTGTTTTGCCCAGCACCATGAAAGTGAAGGATCACAAGACACTGGGGGGGAGTAGAGGGGAGTGCTTGCCCTGGTTGGCTCAGAGGTTAAAAAACAGCCTGATTATCCGATCAGGGGTAGAATTCAGGAAGGTACTTTTGCTGAGAACACCATTCTGTTGTCAACTTGCGCCCTGAGAGCATGTGCCTTGGCCATGTCAGACAAAAAGCTATTACACAAAGAAGTCAGTAATCTAGCACTGCAGGGAGATATAATTGGGTGGATTTTAGGGTTTTATCAGGGAAAGCATAACAAGAGCGATGGACTGATCACGCTCAGTTATGTGTTGTTTCATAGTTCATATTCATTCAGATTGCTGGCAAGTTCTGTATTAAAAAGTCCTGCAACAAACTCATTTCTTCTGTATATGGACAGCTTGTTTTTGGACAGTTTTCTACAATTCATAGGTTTATTGCCAGCACCCCAATAGCATACGTTCTGCAGCCCAAACTGAGCAAATGCTCCTTATTTCTAACAACCTTAATTTACCATTTGAAATTGTGCATTTTCAGCAAATTACTGCAAGATACCAATCAGTAACAGTAAAGGCATTTTACTGCAATAATTCCATTAGTATACCATAAACTGCATTATTACAATTGTAAGTTGTCAATACCAATGTGCATTTAATTTTGTCTCTCTCTTTAAATTACATGAAAAAAAAAACACTTTCAGTTTTGCTAGTACCACTTAATAATCTGTGTCCGAAACCTGTGACTTTTCGTTTACATGCCTCATAATAAAATATCTGGTAAACTGAAAAGTGATCCAAGTGTTAGAATGTGGGTAGTAGTGCAAACAGCAGAAGGAGCACCAGCCATCCAGCCAGTAATAATAGTTAGGCCACAGTTCTCCCTGGCTTATGATATGTGCCACATTATTATTGAGGACAAAGAGGATGACATTGTGGACTGGATGGTTCACTCCTCTTTTCAGTCACAGTAAAAAAAAAATATATAATGTCAAGGTTACCGCTCAGCCAGGGGCAACAACATTACTCCTGCTCCTCCTCCTTGCTGTTCCAGAAAAGCCTTTCAGTTGTATCATCTCTGTCTTCGCTGCCCCCTTCTAATGGGGTGCCTTTTTTCTAAGAAGAGGCAACAAAATCCCATGTGCCACATAGTTATATAGTTAATGCGGTTGAAAAAAGACATAAGTCCATCAATTTCAACCAAGGGATAGTTGGGGATGTGAATCCCAGAAAGGAAGTGAGACTCAGATTTCTACACATTTTTAGACGCATTAATGTCATTTACTTTTAAGAATTCATTTAAACTTTTATTAAAACTATTCTTTGTTCCTGTTGGGACCACGTCCAGAGGAAGTCTATGGAAAATACTCAAGATAGTCTCCCTGTTGATGACTTGTGTGAAAAGTGTCAGCGTCAGCATTTGGAGTTCTATGAGGAGGAGGTTCAGAGGGAGGGGAGGGAACCCATGCATAATGTAGCTCTGTTGGTAATGGCAGCTGTAGTAGTGGCACTTTTAGCCATTATGGTGGCAGTAGGTACAGTGGTAGTGACAGTGGTAATCAAGTAAAATACAGAGCAGGGAATCTGGATCGGGTCCAAGGAGCTCTTGATGAAATATCACAGTCTGATAAAAGTGGCAGGGAGGGTGGGAACTCTGACAATGATCGTGTGTTGTACAGGACCTGGGAGCCAGATCGAGGTGCTGAGGAGGAGGTGACAACAGAGGAGGGTGGTGGTGGCAGCGGCCATAAAAAGCAGAGGTAATTTAAGGCCAGAACCTCCCAAAAAACTGGCAGGACCAGACAGGCTTCCATTATGTAATCAGGTGATGGTCAGCCGGCACTCGGTTCAGGAAGCGTGGTGCACGAGTCCGAGACAGAAGTCCCACCAATATAAGCAAAAGAAGAGACCGGCACTCACTTAGTCTTCTGATAATTCAATCGCTTTATTCGTCACATACAGGGTACTCTGATGCGAGCCTTTCTCAAACAAATGGTATACAAAAAATCAAACAATGTACACGGTTTAAATAGAGCGCCTAAGCGGAAATGACATCAGGTAGTCAAGGTGATCAATCAAACAAACAAAGTGAAACAAAAAATCAGAAACACGTGAGAAGCAGCCCAACTGCAGCAGCATCAATCAAAGCAGTAGTAATTAAAGATCATGCAAAATTCTCTGATCATGGTGACTTGCAGTTCAGATGATGCGGTTGGGGGTTCCTCACGTTTTCTGAAAAAATACAAACAAACTCAAGGTTAAAATATATATAGAACGGGGCTTGGAAAATTACAGGAAGCTATTCAAATCATACTCCCTATTTTGTCTTGAGAGTAACATTCCTGTGCACTTTTGCCCTTCCTATCAAACAGACCACCTTGATAAGGTGGTACATATCGGTGTGCTTTCTTCTCCTCTCATTGGTTGCTGGATGCACATAGAGGTGACTAGGAGCAGCACACCATATGTGAGGAGTCTGCGCTCCTGAACATACTGTAGAAGCCCAATGGCTTAGGTAGTTTTAGCGTAGAACCCTCCTGACCTGAGACCACATTGGCGCTGGGTAGGTGGGCACAGATGTGTTTTGATCAAGATATATTGGCTAAGAGTCTCAGATTTTAATACATCAGAGTGAGGGCTTGGACCATATATAATGCTTGCATCTATTTTGTTAGTGCATTATCATCCTTATTTTCTGTGATTTTTTTTTCGTGAATGTGGCCAGGGACAGCCGCATATTTATTTATCATACCGAGCAGGATGTTTTTCTCTTTGTTTTCTCTTTGATTTTCTCCCTACTACAACTGCCCCCTTTTTCTGCGTATCGGAGAGCCACACCTGGGGTTCCAGCATATCCAGGTAGGAGCACTGTGACATGTGCAACACCATTAAGGGACATTTTGGCTAACCTACACCACTCTTGCATTCCTAAACCTGGGTACCATGTACTACATCACTAAAAGGGGCCCTGTGCCCTTGCTGCTTCACTGCAACTGGTGTCATGACAAATATGTACTTTAAGAAAACACCAAGTAGTGCGCCCGACGATGCTGCATTTGCACCACTTAATCCGCAAAGTTCCAGCTGGCAACTCATCAGAGAAGCTTGCTGTGTACTCAGGCCCTTCGAAGATTTGTCTGTATGGAAAATTATGGCATCAACAATGTAATCCCCCTGATATTAATTTTACTGATATTTATCTTACAGTAGACACTCATGCTGATGCAACTAAGGAGGACAGAAGAAGAACAGCTTCTGCATCTTGCTGGCCTCCCAGTAACTGTTAATGACCCACATGGACAAGGTCTCATGGAGAAGGAAGTGGAGGAGGAGGCTGAGGAGCTATCACGGGGGAGAAGGAGTCAGCGGTGGAGATGCAGGAGGTGATCATGATGAAAGAATTAGAAAGAACTGGATCCTTGGGCACATTGCCAAACATGGCAAGCTGTATGACTGCTTGCTTACGTATTGACAGGCATACATTAGCATCAAGCAATCTGATGAATTCTGGATAGCCATGTAATAGCTGGATAACCATTTTACACCCTTGCTATCAAAACAAAATGGAGAAATGTTTTCCTGTTGCCAAAAGGAAGCCCAAATTCATTACGAGGATACACTATGTATGCAGCTTGCCGCAGCTTTCAGTGAGCAGACACCTGCCGCCTGTGTGTCTCACCAGGAATAGAGTTGAGCGAACACCTGGATGTTCGGGTTCGAGAAGTTCAGACTTTCCGAAAATGTTCGGGTTCGGGATCCGAACTCGACCCGAACTTCGCCCCGAACCCCATTAAAGTCAATGGGGACCCGAACTTTTTGTCACTAAAAAGGCTGTAAAATAGACCAGGAAAGGGCTAGAGGGCTGCTAAAGGCAGCAAAATGTAGGTAAATTCTCTGGAAACAAATGTGGATAGGGAAATGAATAAAAAATAAAATTAAATAAATACAAATTAACCAATATCAATTGGAGAGAGGTCCCAGAGCAGAGAATCAGGCTTCATGTCACCCACCACTGTAACACGCCACTGTGATATATTTAGGCCCCAGCACCCAGACAGAGGAGAGAGGTCCCATAGCTGAGAATCAGGCTTCATGTCACCCACCACTGGAACAGGCCACTGTGAGATATTTAGGCGCCGGCACCCAGACAGAGGAGAGAGGTCCCATAGCTGAGAATCAGGCTTCATGTCATAGCAGAGAATCAGGCTTCATGTCACCCACCACTGGAACAGGCCACTGTCAGATATTTTTAGGCCCCGGCACCCTGACAGAGGAGAGGTTCATTCAACTTTGGGTTGCCCCGCAATATAATGGTAAAATAAAAAAAATAGGATTGACTGAAGAAGTGCCCTGGAGTACAAGAATATATGGTTAAGGGGAGGTAGTTATAAATGTCTAATCTGCACAAGGGATGGACAGGTCTTGTGGTATCCATGCCTGGTTAATTTTTATGAATGTCAGCTTGTCCACATTGGCTGTAGACAGGCGGCTGCGTTTGTCTGTAATGACGCCCCCTGCCGTGCTGAATACATGTTCAGACAAAATGCTGGCCGCCGGGCAGGCCAGCACCTCCAAGGCATAAAAGGCTAGCTCTGGACACTAAATAACTTGACCAGCCACAGCAGTAACCACAGATTTAGCTGAATATAAATTGTAGGCCTGGTATTTAGGCGCTGGATGACAGGTATCCTTTTACAGACAGAATTAGACTTGGAGATGCACGGTAGCATGTGAAGTTATTGAGGATGACCCTATCAGCACTTGAATTTGCACCTTGAATGTAATATACCCTTTTACGGACAGAAATACACTACAGGGAGTGCAGAATTATTAGGCAAATGAGTATTTTGACCACATCATCCTCTTTATGCATGTTGTCTTACTCCAAGCTGTATAGGCTCGAAAGCCTACTACCAATTAAGCATATTAGGTGATGTGCATCTCTGTAATGAGAAGGGGTGTGGTCTAATGACATCAACACCCTATATCAGGTGTGCATAATTATTAGGCAACTTCCTTTCCTTTGGCAAAATGGGTCAAAAGAAGGACTTGACAGACTCAGAAAAGTCTAAAATAGTGAGATATCTTTCAGAGGGATGCAGCACTCTTAAAATTGCAAAGCTTCTGAAGCGTGATCATCGAACAATCAAGCGTTTTATTCAAAATAGTCAACAGGGTCGCAAGAAGCGTGTGGAAAAACCAAGGCGCAAAATAACTGCCCATGAACTGAGAAAAGTCAAGCGTGCAGCTGCCAAGATGCCACTTGCCACCAGTTTGGCCATATTTCAGAGCTGCAACATCACTGGAGTGTCCAAAAGCACAAGGTGTGCAATACTCAGAGACATGGCCAAGGTAAGAAAGGCTGAAAGACGACCACCACTGAACAAGACACACAAGCTGAAACGTCAAGACTGGGCCAAGAAATATCTCAAGACTGATTTTTCTAAGGTTTTATGGACTGATGAAATGAGAGTGAGTCTTGATGGGCCAGATGGATGGGCCCGTGGCTGGATTGGTAAAGGGCAGAGAACTCCAGTCCGACTCAGACGCCAGCAAGGTGGAGGTGGAGTACTGGTTTGGGCTGGTATCATCAAAGATGAGCTTGTGGGGCCTTTTCGGGTTGAGGATGGAGTCAAGCTCAACTCCCAGTCCTACTGCCAGTTTCTGGAAGACACCTTATTCAAGCAGTGGTACAGGAAGAAGTCTGCATCCTTCAAGAAAAACATGATTTTCATGCAGGACAATGCTCCATCACACGCGTCCAAGTACTCCACAGCGTGGCTGGCAAGAAAAGGTATAAAAGAAGAAAATCTAATGACATGGCCTCCTTGCTCACCAGATCTGAACCCCATTGGAAAGGGAAAACAGTACACCTCTCTGAACAGTGTCTGGGAGGCTGTGGTTGCTGCTGCACGCAATTTTGATGGTGAACAGATCAAAACACTGACAGAATCCATGGATGGCAGGCTTTTGAGTGTCCTTGCAAAGAAAGGTGGCTATATTGGTCACTGATTTGTTTTTGAATGTCAGAAATGTATATTTGTGAATGTTGAGATGTTATATTGGTTTCACTGGTAAAAATAAATAATTGGAATGGGTATATATTTGTTTTTTGTTAAGTTGCCTAATAATTATGCACAGTAATAGTCACCTGCACACACAGATATCCCCCTAAAATAGCTAAAACTAAAAACAAACTAAAAACTACTTCCAAAAATATTCAGCTTTGATATTAATGAGTTTTTTGGGTTCATTGAGAACATGGTTGTTGTTCAATAATAAAATTAATCCTCAAAAATACAACTTGCCTAATAATTCTGCACTCCCTGTATGTGAGATGCACAATAGTGCATGCAAATTTAAAGGCTTATGCTTTCAGCATTTGTAATTTAACAGTTTGTGTAATATACCCTTTTACGAACAAATATACAATTGGAGATGCACACTGAGTGTAATATACCCTTTTACGGACAGATTTAAACTTGGCCTGCAACAGCAGAAACCACTGATTAAGGGTATTGCTATTTTGGGAATTGAATTTCAACTCAGAACAAAAACTATGCTTTGACGGACACAAAAAAACTTGTCCAGCCACAGCTGGAACACCAGATTTAGGGTATTGCTATTTTGGCAATTGAATTTCACCCCAGAAAAAAAAAATATCCTTTGCCAAACAGCAGACAGTATTACAATTGGCTAGCCACAGCTGAAACACCAGATTTAGGGTATTGCTATTTTGGCAATTGTATTTCACCCCTCAATAAAATAGCAAGCACAGCCAAGCCCCTGATGTAGGATATAGCAAAAAACATCCACACTATTGATGGTTAAATGGACTTGGTGGCAGCTTGTGCTGGCGCACCACAAGACACAAAATGGCCGCCGATCACCCCAGAAAAAAGTGACAGAAAAACGCTCTGGGCAGCCTAAAAACACTGATCAATTAACTAGCAGAAGTTGAATGATTCACAGCTGTAGATCGATCACTTCATTAAGTGTTTTTGCTGAGTTAATCACTGCCTAATCTCGCCCTAACAGCAGCTGCATCCTCTCCCTACACTGATCAGAGCAGAGTGACGTGCGGCGCTACGTGACTCCAGCTTAAATAGAGGCTGGGTCACATGCTGCACTGGCCAATCACAGCCATGCCAATAGTAGGCATGACTGTGATGGCCTCTTGGGGCAAGTAGTATGACGCTTGTTGATTTGCTGCTTTGCAGCCTTTCAAAAAGCGCCAAGAAAGCACTGAACACCGAACCCGAACTTTTACGTAAATGTTCGGGTTCGGGTCCGTGTCACGAACACCACAAAATTCAGTACGAACCGATATACAGTTCGGGTTCGCTCATCCCTAACCAGGAAGCATCTCTCCATCCTCTGCCTAGTAATCCATTTTCCCCTTCTCGGCTACTACAAACAACAGTAGCCACATTAGTTGCAGCAAGATCAGTATCATCAACATGATGAGGCATTATTTCATGTGTCACATCAGACTGACACAAAGCAGTAAACTGAGACAGCACCTGAACAACCAGGCTCAGTCCTACCTTTCTCCAGCACATAACATATTCCCTGACTCCATGGTGACCTGCAAAGAAACGCTTGCAGCCATCATTGAGTTGCATAAAAATGGCTTCACAGGCAAGGATATTGTGGCTACTAAGATTGCACCTCAATCAACAATTTAAAGGATTATCAAGAACTTCAAGGAAAGAGGTTAAATTCTTTTTAAGAAGGCTTCAGGGCATCCAAGAAAGTCCAGCATGCGCCAGGATCATCTCCTAAAGAGGATTCAGCTGCGGGATTGGAGTGCCACCAGTGCAGAGCTTGCTCAGCAATGGCAGCAGGCAGGTGTGAGCGCATCTGCACGCAGAGTGAGGCAAAGACTTTTGGAAGATGGCCTGGTGTCAAGAAGGGCAGCATTGAAGCCACTTCTCTCCCAAAAAAACATCAGAGACAGATTGATCTTCTGAAGAAAATATGGTGAATGGACTGCTGAGGACTGGGGCAAAGTCATATTCTCCGATGAAACCTCTTTCCGATTGTTTGGGGCATCAGAAAAAAGGCTTGTCCGGGGAAGAAAAGGTGAGCGCTACCATCAGTCCTGTGTCATGTCAACAGTAAAGCATCCTGAGACCATTCATGTGTGGGGTTGCTTCTCATCCAAGGGAGTGGGCTCACTCACAATTTTGCAAAAAAACATAGCCATGAATAAAGAATGATACCAAAACACCTTCCAACAGCAACTTCTTCCAACAATCCAACAACAGTTTGGTGAAGAACAATGCATTTTCCAGCATGATGGAGCACCGTGTCATAAGGCAAAAGTGATAACTAAGTCGCTCGGGGACCAAAATGTTGACATTTTGGGTCTATGGCCTGGAAACTCCCCAGATCTTAATCCCATTGAGAACTTGTGGTCAATCCTCAAGAGGCGGGTGGACAAACAAAAACCCACTAATTCTGACAAACTCCAAGAAGTGATTATGAAAGAATGGGTTGCACTTGCTATCAGTCAGGAATTGGCCCAGAAGTTGATTGAGAGCATGCCCAGTTGAATTGCAGAGGTCCTGAAAAAGAAGGGCCAACACTGCAAATACTGACTCTTTGCATAAATGTCATGTAATTGTCGATAAAAGCCTTTGAAACGTATGAGGTGCATGTAATTATATTTCACTACATCACAGATACAACTGAAACAAAGATCTAAAAGCAGTTTAGCAGCATACTTTGTGAAAACTAATATTTGTGTCATTCTCAAAACTTTTGGCCACGACTGTATGCAAATGAGCCTCTAAGAGCAGTGAAGGCATTGCCATTACGCCTAGAGGCTCAGCTCCCTCTGCAACTGCCACACCCTCTGCACAAGGCTAGGTGTGATCACATTTGCACTGCCTGGTCCTGCAGAGAGAGCTGAGCCTCTATGGGTAACGGCTCATTTGCTTTTATTAAAACATCATTTTTCATAGCAATGCGGGCACATATGAACATGGGACCAAAACAAATGCCTTTAGGTGCCAAGTTCACATGCAACAGGTCAGCCAGGTCATACCCTAATATGTCATCATCTGCACTAATAAAGATGTGTTTTTAAACAGTGTGTTTTTAAACAGGCTGTTTGTTAACCTCCATCAACCATGTATTTACCTATAGCTATATATGACCACCAAAACCTGTTACCTAAATCGATAAATGGTATAAAAAAAAGTATACAAAACTAAACACCTATCGAAAAATAATGACCTAATAATATTAATATTTATTTTAATGCATCAATAATTCCACGATGCTGTACATCAAGAGGGCTTACACATACGTAATATAAAAAAATAGAAATAAAATAAACATTAAACTATTAACACATTGGTACAGAGAGGGAGAGGACCCTGCCCGTGAGAGCTTACAATCCACAAGGGTAGGGGGAAGAATACACCAAAGCATACTGAAAATAATTCATCTTTATTCACAAAATACATAATAAAAATAGTTAAAATGCTACAATACATAAACATTAAAACAGAAGGTCTTGTCTCAAGATCACAATTCATAAATATACCATCACACTTTATACAGGTCTACACAGAGACCTGTGAAAATAACCCCATGATATAATAGGTCACCAAACATGTACAAACATAAAGCATATCCCTAAAGAATTATAGACATCCATCTATGATATAAGGTAACATAGTATCCATACTGACCAAAGGACTGGATCCTCGTGCCCCAACACATGTTCTCCAGTGACTTCCTCACAAGGGAATAAGCCAATGTTTTTTCCCATAACACCGTGTGTGTTTAAACACCACCTGCCCCAGATCATGGACAATTCTTGGAAGCTTTCTAATACGAAAAAGCATAACAGATGCCAAAACACAGAGGGTTTTTCAACAAGCTGTTGTTAATGCCATCAATCATGTGTTTACCCATACCAGACATTATATGCTATTGTTCTCATTGCACTAAAGAGCTTAAATAGAGGAGAGCAAAATAAAAAATAAAAAAATAAAAACGACAAGATTTCAGTGTCATCAGGCCAATTAGAGCACTTTTGATTTGTATAGAATTTTTTTGGCCACAAATCATTTTATTTGAAAATTTCAACGAATCAGACAAGAAGTTCACTCATCTCATATATACCACTGTCACAGAAAAAACACCCTAAAACATAACCATAATTTTTACATATCTAAAAAGATAAGAAGTACAGTATCAGGATATAGATGACCTATCCTCAGAACAGGTCATCAATATCAAATCAGCTGAGGTCCGACACCTGGCACCAGTAGCGTACATAGAGAAGGGCCCCATAGCAAGAATCAAACCAGCCTCCCCCCCCCCCCCCCCCCCACACACACAGAGAACAGAAGGGTTTCCCCATTGTGAGGGATTAGCTCTATCTCCGGGGTCTCAGTCACAATTTTCTTATCCCAGTCTGATTATCGCATACCTCACCTGCGATCCTCTCTGGTCCAAGGAAACACCCATGCTGGAAGGGTGTGCATTGGCAGATCCCACTTTTAATCCTATCTGCCAATCCAACTAAAATCTTGCCCAGTCTACACCAACAATAACCTTGTCTCAGCAACCTACATGCTGCTAAGACTATTAGTACCTCCCGTATTTTAGCTATCCCACCCAGTTGAGGTATCTGAGTGAGATATACACCTCTTCCCGCACTGTCCACCTTATCACACCACCTAAACCCCTTTCACTCACCCTTGGACTATTTTTTCCACTGCCTCATTTGCTAAAAGTTGTTCCTTTAGAGGATAGAGTTCGACCAAGTTTTCAACCCCAGTAGAATAGTTGATGATACCAACTGGGCCCCCTCTTGCCCTGGGCACCATAGCAGTTGCATGGTCTACCACTATGGTAGTTGCGCCCCTGCCCGGTACTCTTGCTGATTAACTGTTTGAAGAGGTTGCTGTCACAACCGCTATCCCAGCAGCAGTCGTGTCGCACCAGACGGAGGGGAAGGGGGACCCTTATCTACAGATGGGAAATAGAACGGTCACCCCTGACTAACCCTAAGCTGGCACCTGTCTGCCCTGATACCCTAGACGGGGTGTGAACCCGTGCGGCGAGCAGGATGCCTAAACCCTCAGTCATCCTAACAAGACTAGACTGGGGAAAGGCAGATGGGAGCACTAGTCACCATCACTCACGTCTAGGAGAACAACAGGGGAAGACAGCAACAAACAAAACAAACAATCAAACATAGATAGACTTATCCAGTCACGAGCAGAGAAGGTGATCCCAATAACGACAGTCCACACCAGACCAGAGCTCCACGGCAATACCATCAAACGATCTCCTTCAAAGGTCAGAATAGCACTGGAAGTAAGGACTATATCTGGCAATGACTGCAAGTGAAACTGAAACTAATATAGTAGCTGGGAGTGGCAGACAGGACTCACCTGAGAAGGATGCCTACAAACTCCCATTCAGGACAAAAAGGTTCACAAGGCAAAACCCGGATGACATACCCTGAACCACAGAGCAAACTCACAGGCTATCGCGAGTAGCAAGTTGCTGCGACCTTCTCCTCCCAGACCTGTCTGGATCAGTCACAGTCGTGACAGTTGCAGTGCTTGTGCATGAACTGCATCCACTTCAATGATAACCTGCACGCAGTCTAACTTGTTGGGGTGGTTCAGTGTAATTACATGCTCCTCTCCCATTTACTAGAATGCCACTGCAATCTAAGGCCTCATGCACACGACCGTTGTGTGCATCCGTGTCCATTGTTCCATTTTCCGTGATTTTCTGTGGACCCATTGACTTTTAATGGGTCAGTTGAAAACTCAGAAAATGCACCGTTGTTCATCCGCGTCCGTGATCCGTGTTTCCTGTCCGTCAAAAAAATATGACCTGTCCTATTTTTTTGACAGACAACGGTTCACGGACCCATTCAAGTAAATGGGTCAGTGAAAAAACACGGATGCACACAAGATTGTCATCCGTGTCCGTGATCCGTGTCCGTAGGCTACTTTCATACAGACGGATCCAAAGATTCGTCTGCATAAAATATTTTTCAGAGCTGAGTTTTCACTTTGTGAAAACTCAGATCCGACAGTATTTTCTAACACAGAAGCGTTCCCATAGTGATGGGGACGCTTCAAGTTAGAATATACTACGAACTGTGGACATGACTGCCCCCTGCTGCCTGGCAGCACCCGATCTCTTACAAGGGGCTGTGATCCGCACAATTAACCCCTCAGGTGCCGCACTCAGAACTTAAATAATATTTTTGGTGCTTGCTTAACATTTTTTAAATAATTTAGAGAATAAATGGAGCAGCAGTGCACATGCATGACCTGCCACTATATCACGGCGAAACAGGGGAATGAGAATGCCATTCTCATGATCGGTGGAGGTCCGAGCAGTCAAATTTACTGAAAATAAGGAAAAAAATCTCTATTTTTTTTTGCATTGGAATTTCTCTGCTTTTGAAACAGATAGTGATACCTCACAAAATAATTAACATTCACCATATGTCTACTATATGTTTTTTATAAGGTTAGATAGAAGGTATAGAATTTTAGAAGTAATTTTTTACATTTTCAAGAAAATTTCCAAAACCCACTTTTTTAAAGGACATTTCGGTTTTAAAGTGACTTTGATGGGCTTATGAAATAGAAACCATTCAAAAATCACCTAATTTTAGAAATTATGCCACTCAAATTATTCAAAATTAAACTCTAAACTTGTTAATGAAGGCATGAAGCAGATGGACACCTGCACTTGGCAGAAGGTGGCTTAAGGAGTTTAATTTCAATTGATTGGCAGCGCTATGTCAATGTGTATGTGGTCAGGGCCGGTGCAATGATTTTTGCCGCCTTAGGCAAGATAAAAATTGCCGCCCCCTCCTTATCAGATGATCTGCCCATATCATGACATCACATATGTTCCACCCCTTTCTCAGCATTTAAATTAAAAGAGAGTTATATGTTGCAATAAAGCCCCCTATTAAGAATGGTGGAGAATAACTACCATAACTTAAGCCATTGCTAAAGAAACAAGCCTGGGGCGAAAAACAATAAGGGCCCCCCCCCCCCCCATGACACTTGATGACTTTTACAGAAGAAACTGAATATTGTGGGGCACGGTGTATGCTATATGTGCATAACATAAACATATTTTGTCACGGATGATCCGCAAGAATATTGAACTGTCCTCCCAATATTATCAATATTACTCTGCCTTATTGATCAGTAGGTCTATTGCACAGTAATTATTTCCCTAGGCCCCAGAACCTACAATTTGATTATTCAGAGCGTCTCCTTCTGTCCTTCTGTTGTACCCAGAGAACAACAGTCCTTTTGTTCAAGTCAGTCAATAGATGCCCAGCAGATAACGCAATTACAGCTGGCTTCCTCAGGTTGACAAAAGAACTTCCCTGTCTGCAGAGATATCACAGCTAGGTGTCAATACTGCACCTGGGGGGGGAGACATTTGGTGTCGCTGCCATAAGGGGTCTGTAAGCTAGCTTGCTGCAGACAGGCCGGCACCAAGGTTTCCCAGACTGCAACATGAATCTGAGATATGATTTTTACCTTTTTAAGAGAGCCCATGCATCTTACGGACGTAAAAATTACATCATCGTGTCACTCAGAATTCACTGGACGTTTACATAGGACAAACATAACTCTAAGATGTACCCAGGTAAAGTTATGGTGTTACCCCATCATAGAACCAGTTATAATAGTAATATTTGGTATCCCTGAACTCCATATTTTGTGGGGAATGTGAATATGTGCTTGTTACTTGTGTACAGCGGAGACATCTCACGATATGGCACATGCCATATTTCAGAACTGACATTCACCTCAGGAATACAGCCTGCCCAGCAGGCGGACTCTCAATTCCCCGCCTTGTTTCTGGGACCCTTTATAACAAAGACCTAGAATCTGCTAAAGGAGTTCTCCACTTTTAACACCTAAAGAGGGCCTCAGCCAGAGAACCTATGGGCTGTAGGCATATTACACTGGACAAAGGCTTCTTGGACTTTATCCCTGCAACGGACTATTTCACCAACGGACATCTTTTCTGCGGAAACTAAGTATTTTCTTTCTTTTCTCCCTTTTGTTTATTGGACTATACTTTCCTTGATTATTGTGCTAATAATTACTGTGTATCGTGATAATTTGTATTGTATATAGATATATAACAAATGACCTCCAAGTCATTTCTCTAGCCATATGCCTGTTTTCAAACACTGCAAAAACTTACCCTAGCCTCTCCGAAGGGAAAGCTACTCGGTTGTGTTATCTAGATAGTGGGTTCCTTGCTCCCATAAATTGCAAGTTGGTGGCAGTTAAACTACCCTGTGTGTAGTTCCGGTCCAGTTCGTCACACGCTTACTTGCGGTCGGTCGGCGGTCCACTCCCTGCGCTTTCAGTCTATCGACTGTATGGACTCAAGTTAGACTGTCGGTGTGCTGAAAGTGGCTGGGAGGCCTGTTTGCGGATTGACCACTAGGGGCGCTGTGACGGTTTCGTGAAGTATTGTGGCCGCGGCGGTCGCAGTTCGTCACATATTGGTGGCAGCTACTGGGATTCTTTTTTGCATGTGTTTAGAACATCTGAACAGAGATTAACTAATTTACCTCTGTCAGAACCAAACCAATTTGGTGGTGGTGTGGCTGAGTGCAATACATTTATCTGTGTGTACAGAGAGACTGTGTAGTCCAGTACCCTCCCCGAAATCTTGTTTTCTTTATCTATCTTTTATTTGGCGTGAAAATGTCCGGGGAATACAAGAAAATGGCTTGGGCAGATCTGGAAAATCTGTGCCAAGAACGGGGCATTGAAGTCGCAAGACTAAGACCGACCTGATAAAAGACTTGTTCCGATGGGATAACCAACAACTGCGGCTGTTGGATGTGTCTACTGCGGGAGACACCGGCCCATCTGACTCAAGTCCTGAGGAACCGGAGACTGAGAATCCTGACTACTCGGAGGGGGAACATCCTGCGGGCCCTGTTGGCCCCCCAGCGCAGTATTTCAGTACGGATCCAAATTTTTCTTTAAGTACTCGCCCGGAAGCGGCCAGTACCGGACTATCTATTTGTACGGACCCTATGATGCAGCAGGCCCTCCAAAAACTAATGGACACTGACCCAGTAAAGTACCTACAGTACATGGCTGAGCGCGAAGAAAGCCAACGTCGGCATGAACTGAGCATGGCCAGAATACATCAACCCAGCTGAAGCTCATCACCCAACTTTCCTGCGGAAGGAGCAGCATCACACGTGAGTGCAAAATTTAAATTTGCTCACATTGAAAAGGACACTGACATAGACTTGTTTTTGCGATCCTTTGAGAGGAGCAGTGGGCCAGACACCTGACCCCCCTGTTGCGCTACAAAGCGCTGGATGCCTTTGCGGAGTTATCCATGGAGCAGGATGAAGATTATTCCACCATAAAAGACGCTATCATTGCTAAATACCAGCTGACCCCTGAAGTATATCGGAAAAGGTTTAGGTCCTTACAAAAGGATCGTACGGACTCTTATCCGGATGTGGTCAGCTGCTTACGCACTACATTCCGCCAGTGGACGTTAGGCCTAACAAAAGGGTCTTATGACATCCTAGAGGACTTGATGGTGCTAGACCAGCTTATTTGTATTTGCCCTGCGGATGTGAGACAATTCGTGCTAGAACGGAAGCCTGCATCAGCAACCGCTGCTGCAGACTTAGCTGAGACTTTTGTCACAACCCGAGTGCCCGATCTGCGTAAATCTGCACCATCTCACTGGAGAGGAGGTCTGCCCAATGTCAGGGCAGACCCCCCTGCCTCTGTGGGCCGTCCACCACAGAGACCACCAAGTGCAGCTACTGTTTTGCGGATCTGCAAATTGCAGTAAAACACTGACCCCAGCCATGTGCACATTGCCGGCAATATAATAGAAAATGCCTATTCTTGTCCGCTATTGCAGATGCGGACAGCACACAGCCAGTGGCCGGTGCGGGTTCTTTCTCTGGAACTCCCCCCTCCCCCAATACTTGACCACATACCTTATACATCCAGGGACATCTCCTGTCATGTAGACCTTCTCTTTCCTCTTCTCCTCAGTTAGACCGCCATGACAAATTCTTTCAGCCGCATCTCGTCTCTACAGAGTTTATAATACAGACATGTTAGATTTCTCAGTTTTTCCATCAACCTCACCACAGTGTCATCCTGCTGCCATCCCTATTACTGTGCCCATTGTGCTCCCCAATGCCGCAGGTACTATACTGCTGAAAAAATACTGACCCCAGTAGACATAATTGGGGTCATTTATCAAACTGTTGTGAAGTAGAACTGGATTTCCAAAAGAGCTGTCAAATATGAAAGGTGGAATCTGATTGGTTGCTATGGGCAACTAAGCCAGTTCTGCATTACACCAGTTTGATAAATTACCCCAAATGTTCCTATAGTGTCTACAGCAGCTATAATGTCCCCTAGAGTGCCCCCCAGTAATAATAACACCCTTTATTGTGCTCTAGGCAATAATCCCTGTATAGTGTCCCCAGAAATAATATAATTGCCCCTACAGTGCCTCTCCAGTAACAATGCCCCCTATATTGCCCCCATATAGTAATTTCTCCCATACTGCATCCACATAGTAATCCCCCCATAGTAATTTGCCCTCACACACAGTAATTTCCCCCACACTGCCCCACACAGTCTTTTCCCCCATACGGCCTCCATATAGTAATTTGCCCCACACAGTCATTTCCCCCACACTGCCCCCATACAGTAGTTTCCCCCACACTGCCCCATACAGTACTTTCCCCCACATTGCCCCCACACAGTAATTGTCCCCACACAGTAGTTTCCCCCACACTGCCCCAGATAGTAATTTGCCCCACACATAGTAATCTCTCCCATAATTATTTGCCCCCACATAGTAATCCCTCCTATAATAATTTGCGCCCACACAGTATCCCATCATGACATTTTCCCCCCACATGTCCTCCTGTGTGCCCCCCATGTCCCCCAAAGTTGGCACATAAAAAATAAATTTCAAAAATCTAAATACTCACCTGTGCTTGCTCGCAGAGGAAGGCGCGCACGCTTCACTGTGCTGCTGCGTCCCGGCACAGGCTCGTGTGATGACGTCATCACCCACGCCTGTGTCGGGATTTCACTACCGCATAGGCCTCAGGCCTACCAGGCGTGAAGCCTATGGCGGTGATCGGCGGCGGGACAGGGAACTATGCACTCCCGTGCCCCGCCGCAGTATGTGGGTGCATCAGCCCTCCATCAATGAGCGCTTCCATCTGTATTGATGGAAGCGCACATTGAACCCCCCCCTGAGAGCCCGCACCCGGGGCGGACCGCCCACCCTAGGCACGCCACTGCACACGGATACGGACAGAACACTTTTCTGTCCCCATTGAAAATGAATGAGTATGCACCCGTTCCACATAATTGCGGAACGGATCCAGACCATTCATACAGACATGTGAATGGACCCTTATTCTTCAAAGCACATTGCATCTGCACTACGTCCAACAGTGTAAGTGCAGATGGCAGGTGCAGTGGGGTTGTCCCATGAAAAATATTCTACATTTTTCAAACCAGCACCTGGATCTGAATACTTTTGGTAATGCATGTAATTAAAAATGTAATATAGTCACTGAGTTATTCACTGAAATTTACCTGTATAGCGCCACCTGCTGTTTGCCCTTCTTTCTAAATTCTCTGTCCAGCTCACAGAGGTTCATCCTTCAACTGCCACCAGCTGCAGCAGAAAGGACACACACCCTGAGCAGAGCAATTGCAGCAGTGAATAAGGAGATTTCTAGATCCATGTAAGGTACATAGATGTTTCAGGAGTTTGTTAGAAGGAGAATGGCATGTAGTGTATGATAATTACATTTTTCACATTAATCATGTGATAACCCATTTAAGTGAGTATTACCTATTTAGGTGCTGAAATATTCTTTCAGAGTTTTTTTTTTTTTTTTTTTTTGCCTGCAGGTCTCAGGTAAAGAGAGTGGAAATTCCAGCTGCTTATATGTAAACAAGAAGAGTGAAAGCAGCTTCCGCCTGCAGTACTCCAGAGACTTCAGTCTGAGAAACTATAAACAAAATACTGGCAGGTCACCCTTCATGTCACCCTTCTCGCTCCCATCGCATCTGTGTCTGCAATAACTGCTTTTTTTTTAATTTTAGGAACTGAGGAGCTAAACACCATCTACACAAGCTTACTGTTAGTTTTTAGCCACTTGCTCCTAGGTTTTATGAAAAGGTAAGAAAACAAGTTGTATTTCCTTCTTGGTCATATATCTGCCAGGTTCCTATGTGGTAGAAATTGGTTCCTAGTGTTACTATTGAGAACCAGCTTTTGGAATGTTTGACATAAGGCAAGAATCACACAGGGTGTTTTTCTTTCTCAGTGGGGGTAGGGGGGGGGGGTATGAAATTTCCCTAATATAACTACCAGTAATGGCCATCAGAACATGTAAAAACCTTATAACCATTCCTTTATGTTATCTGGGTGTTTAGTCCATGTCCAGAAAAAGCACTTTTATTCCTATGAAAAACGGCACCAAGTGCCCAGACGGGCTCTCCTTTTCAATGTGCCTATGCTCGCTGCCCTTACCCACTATCTGCTGCTCCCCTAAGCTCCCAAGGCTTCTTCTGATGCCTGGCAAAAGCCTTCTAATGGTTCGTGCAGACAGTTTGCCGCCCTAGGCTTGGGATGTAACCTCCTCCCTTGCATTGCCATGACATGAGGGGAGAAGGGAGGAAGCCCTGACCCCTATTAGCCTGACCTCCACATATGTGAACCTGGTTAACATGCTTTTAGTTGTCTGCTGTCTGAGACTGGGTATGCAAACAAGCTTTAAAGTACAATTGACTTGTATACAATACATTTTTTTGCTGCATGATAGTTGCATGAAAGTTTCATAAAAGTTGCATGTACAAGTAACTAATTGCATTCCTATAGATTAAAAAATAAAATGAAAATTGTTTCCTGCACACCATGACTTGGATGAGGTACTCATGGAGAAATGGTCGTAGTTACTCAATCCAGAGAAAATTCCTTAGCTCTCGTGGGTTTTTTAAATATTCACAAACTGTGTTAATTTAGAAATAATCCATGCTCAAGAACTGAAGACATAATATGAAGTGTTAGTATGGCTGTGTGGTTATTACGGGTAATATAGCACCTAGTGCTTAATCCACATGCATTACATTACCCATTACACATGGCATAATGACCGGAACATCCAGTATGTATTAACTTAGCAACCCTACTAACTATAAAAATGTCATCCCTTCACTTCTGGGCTGTTTGTGATTCAATTAAGCTTGTGGAATAATAGCCACAAGAGTCGCCAACCATGTGGCTAGTGCCATTTTTCTTACTTCCCATATTTTCCTCTAAAGCCTCCACTTCAGCCCCCTGTCCCAAGGACTTATTTATGGTTCTTCATTGGGAGAACCCACAGTTTGCCACTCTTAGGCCCCTTTTACACGAGCGTTGCGGATTAGGTCCGGATGCGTTCAGGGTGCGTTCAGTGAAACTCACACTATTTTGCAAGCAAGTTCAGTCAGTTTGGTCTGCGATTGCGTTCGGTTGTTCAGTTTTTTCCGCGCGGGTGCAACGTGTTTTTTTATGCGTTTTTCACGCGCGTGATAAAAAACTGAAGGTTTATAAACAACGTCTCTTAGCAACAATCAGTGAAAAACGCATCGCACCGCACTTGCTCAACCAGCAAGTAATTTTTTGACGGGAAATGATATAGGTGTCTCCCAAAAGATAATAAGACGATGTACAAGAGGCATTTTTGTGGGGGGAAAAAACATTTCTCAGCTTTTATTTACATTTGAGCAAAAAGTGTCCAGTCCAAAATTATTCATACCCTTCTCAATAATCAATAGAAAAGCCTTTATTGGCTATTACAGCAATCAAACGCTTCCTTCAATTGCAGACCAGCTTTTTGCATGTCTCCACAGGTATTTTTGCCCATTCATCTTTAGCAATGAGCTCCAAATCTTTCAGGTTGGAGGGTTTTCTTGCCATCACCCTGATCTTTAGCTCCCTTCCAGTCCGTGTCATACGTCATCTTGTCTTCATCTCAGCTGCTATATCATTCTCATCTCACCCCTGTCCAGCTGTCAGGTCCCCTGGAACTTTCACGTTCCATCTCGTCTCCCTGCTTTCTAGTCCACTTCCACGTCTGTCCCCATCTTCACGCTCTCTTTCTTACGTTCCACGTAGACTTACTCCCCTCTGTCCCCTTCCTCCTCCTCTTTCCTTCCGCTCATTTTTCACGCCTGTTCACGTCCCTCAGGCCTCCCTCTCATACAGGTTCCCACACCTGTTCACGTCATTCAGGCCTTCCTTTCGTCCTTGTTGCACGCCGGTTACATCACTCAGGCCTCTCTTTTCCGCACACGTCTCACGTCATTCACGTTACCTAGGTCTCCCTTTATACACGTTTTTTTTTTACGCCTGTCTACGCTACTCAGGCCTCCTTTTCGTCCTTTCTTCACGCCTGGCCACGTTCCCAGGTGCCTCTTTTCATACATGTTCCACGCCTGTTCACACTACTCAGGCCTCCTGTCCATACATGTCTCACGCCATTCACTCTACCAGGTCTCCTTCTTGCACACGTTTTCACGCCTGTTACGTTACTCTGCCCTCCTGTTCGTGCACGTCTCACGTCGTTTTTCGTCACTCGAGTTTCCTTTTCATACTTGTTTAGGCCTGTTTACATTACTCAGGCCTCCCTTCATTCACGTCTTTCGCGCCCATTAGGCTAGTTTCACACTAGCGGCGGGACGGATCCGACAGGCTGTTCACCATGTCGGATCCGTCCTGCGGCTATTTCGCCGTGCCCGCGGACCGCCGCTCCGTCCCCATTGACTATAATGGGGACGGGGCGGAGCTCCGGCGCAGCACGGCGGTGCACGGAGAAAGCCGCCGGACTAAAAAGCCTGACATGCAGTAATTTTAGTCCGGCGGCCTTTCTCCGTGCACCGCCGTGCTGCGCCGGAGCTCCGCCCCCGTCCCCATTATAGTCAATGGGGACGGAGCGGCGGTCCGCGGGCACAGCGAAATAGCCACAGGACGGATCCGACATGGTGAACAGCCTGTCGGATCCGTCTCGCCGCTAGTGTGAAAGTACCCTTACTCAGCCTTCCTTTTCCATGTTTCACGCCTGTTTACGTTACTCAGGCCTCCTTTCCATACATGTTTCACGCCTGTTTACGTTACTCAGGCCTCCATTTCGTATATGTCTCACGCCTGTTTACGTTACTCAGGCCTCCTTTCATACATGTTTACGCCCGTTTACGTTACCCAGGCCTCCTTTTCGTAAATGTTTCACTCCTGTTTACGTTACTCAGGCCTCCATTTCGTATATGTCTTACGCCTGTTTACGTTACTCAGGCTTCCTTTTCGTATATGTCTCACGCCTGTTTACGTTACTCAGGCCTCCTTTTGTATATGTCTCACGCCTGTTTACGTTACTCAGGCCTCCTTTTCGTATACGTCTCACGCCTGTTCACGTTTCTCAGGCCTCCTCCACGTCCAAGTTTCATTCCTGCACTCCACCAGGCGCTACGTCTTTCACGTACCTCGCCGGTCACGTCATTTAGCCTTGCCGTCACGCTCCACGCCGTTTTCGTCATTCAGGCCCTCCATTCTCAAACCCGTCCACGTCTCCCTGTCTAAATTCGTCCTTTCAATCCACGATTCAGGTCTCGCCCGGTCACGTCCTGCAGGCTCGCGTACCTTCTTTCTGTCATAGGTTACAGGTTCGTCCTGTTCACACCGTCAGGGGAAGCCTCTCCAACAGGGCACGGCCCTCCCACCCCTTTCACTCTACTTCTACTTTTGGCCAGCAATTTACTTGTCATGATTTTTTCAAGCTCGATCGCGGTCAATTCCTACGGAACAGAATTTCCCCAAGACGGGTTTCAAATCCAGGAGCTCCAAACCATCAGGTACGTTAATCTCTTAAACCCTGGGCACACGCGGTGACATAGCTCATCTCACCTCCCTTTTCCGGGCCTTTTCTTCCACAATCATCAGCTCCACAACACTCGCACGGTTCCCGGGTCAATCCTTCAGCAATAACTGTAATCCTTCCAAATTCCAGCATGTCTCATCTGGACAACATGCGGGAGACTTCGTCAATTCCAGAGACCCTTGCCTCAGAGCACGCCAGCGCTACTTCTCTCAGGAGTTGGACCATCCCTAAACTGATCGCCGAGCTCAATAGAAGAGGGATACCTTACCCGGCCTCCGCCAGAAAGGCGGAATTATTCAGACTTTTGATGTCCGGTTCATCATCCCCACCCAGGGAGAATGTGTCAATGTCCACCATTCAACTGTCATTGACTCAGTTACATGCCACCATCAACAGCCTGTCCTTTTCGGTTCTGGACGTTCAAAATAGACTGTCAGTAGTAGAATCCAGGCACTTGGCAGTCGACCCTCCTGAGCGTCCTTCCGTTCCAGCTCCCCCACCTCAGTCTAACTCCCCAGGTAGGGTTTCCAACCTCTCTGAGATAGCTCCAGCTCACTTCATCACAGATAGCATCAAAAAAGACATTCTGGAGGGCAAAGATGTTAATTTAGCCGCCATCTCGATAGCCACCCACGATACCGCAGAAAACAAGACAATAGCTTGTGAAAACATTTCCATTGTCCTAAAATCCAGGGACGCTCGGCTGAACAAAAAACTCACCGTTCCCGAGTTTGTCCTGGCTTTTAGCCTCTTCAGGGACATAGTTTGCACCGCCCACCCCGAAAGAAGAGAGGAGCTGGACTTGTACATGTATAGAGTCACCGACCTGGGGTATAAATATGGCGGATTCGCATTCTACGACTACCACCGCTCCTTCTCGGCCAAAGCCGCCGCAGCGCTGGCTCAGTTCCAGCGGGTCACCAACTGGGCGTGTCTGGACATGGAACTTTTCTGCCGACACTTCGCCGGTTTAAAAGCTCCAGCCTGCAGCTCCTGCCAGTCCATCCTCCACACCTCCGATTGGTGTCCCTCCATCGGCCAACCAATGGCTCCCAGCAGGCCCACGCCCGGCCCCTCCGGCACCCAAGTGAGGCACAGCAACACCGACAAATTGGGCCGCCCCATTATTTTCTTAGGCAATAGCCAAATCTGCAATAACTACAACCTAGCCTCCTGCAACTATAACCAGTGCAGGGCTCTACATGTCTGCTCCTCCTGCTTCCGGGCTCACCCCATCTCAGTATGCCCACAAAGAACGGCGAAGCACAAATGACTAAGCGGGGTCAATGTGGAGCTTCTGGGCAGGCTGCTCCAGGATCACCACAGCCCTGACCTGGTCGAATTCTTGCTTTCAGGTTTCAGCAAGGGTTTTCACACGGGTCTCATCGCCCTTCCTCAGTCCACCTGGGAGGGTCCCAATTTACTGCCGACGCGGTGGATTCCCTCATTCAGTCAGAAGTAGAAAAGGGTTTCCTTATCGGCCCCTTCCCTCACGTTCCTTTCCCTTCGACTCCTGGAGGATTAACCCCGTCGGCATTGTTACCAAGAAATTCACCAATAGAAAACGACTGATTTACGACCTGTCAGCTCCTCATGGTTCATACATCCCCAGCCTAAACTCCCTGATTCCATTAGAAGAATTCTCCATGAAATATTCTTCACTCCAGGAAGCCATTTCCCTCATTCTGTTAGCAGGCAAAGGAGCTTGGTTGTCTAAAGCAGACATAGCCGACGCGTTCAAACTGTTGCCCATTGATCCCCAGCTCTGGAAATTCCACGGCATCAAATGGCAGGACAGTTACTATTTTGCTACCCGATTAACTTTTGGTTCAAAAAGCAGTCCCTGGCTATTTGACAAGTTTGCCCAAGCCCTCCACTGGATCTTGGTCAATCGCTGCAAATGTCCAATGGCACTACATTACCTCAGCAATTTTAAACCATGCAAACTTAATAACTTCCTGAGCATTCTCAAAGATCTCCAGGTTCCGGTAGCCCCGTCCAAAATCGAGGGACCCGCCACGGTAGTCACCTTTCTCGGTATCGTGCTCGACACAGAGAAAGTGGAAGCTAGACTACCAGTCGACAAGCTTCTCAAAATCAGGTCAATCATCGCACAGTTCACAGGCTCCCACGTCCTCACCAGACGAGAGCTGCAGTCACTCCTCGGCATGTTAAACTTCGCCACAAGGATCATGCCCCAAGGGAAAGCTTTCATGTCCGGGCTTCTAGACTTATTACCATCAGCTCCTGAGCAGGACTCCACTGTGTTCTTGGATGCCCAGGCAATGGCTGATTTGACCATGTGGAATTCCTTCATTACCCACTGGAATGGGGTTTCTCTGTTTATCCCCCAATGGAGTCCCAATTTCCCCATGGTCTTCTCAGATTCCGCAGCATCCAGAGGTTTCGCCGGCCATTTACAACACGCAGTGGTTCACTGCACCGTGGCCCGCTGCAATTTCCTCCTTACCTGAGTTCCTTAGATCTTCTCCTCTGCTGGAGATCTATCCTATCGTGGCGGCAGCTCAGGTATGGGGCAACCAATGGGCAGATTCCCCAGTTGCTTTCATCACAGATAACCAATCAGTGGTGGATATCCTCAGTAAAGGGCGCTCCAAATGTCCTCACATCATGTCCTTCGTCCGCAGGCTAGTATGGCTATCCTTACGTCACAACTTCCATATTTCAGCCAGGCACATCCCGGGCATTCGTAATACCGCTGCTGATGCATTGCCCCATTTTAACCTCGATCATTTCTTCCAGATCATGCCAGAGGCGGAACCAATGAGTCTTTCGCCTCCGGATTACCACACCCTTCGCATGGATTAGGACATTTCATTTCCACAGCCAAGTCCCTCATGCTCAGCTCTCTTTCCACCAACACGGCCAGGAACTACAGGACCGGTTGGAAAATCTACAAACAATTTTCCCATCTCCATCCTAGAACCAACACAGATAAGTCCACATATTTAATAGCCTTTCTCGCATATTGTCACACGCACCTCAAGCTATCCTACAACTCCATTAAGCTGTATTTGTCAAGGGTTCAGCACCACTCCATGCTGAGGGACCCAGGTAGCAAGTCAGCCTTCACTTCCCCAGTAGTCAAAGCCACCCTCAGGGGCATCCTCAAGAACAGCCGGAGCAGCACACCCAGCAGGCAAGCAGTGTCAGGGGAGCTGTTCAGAAAGCTCTCAGATTCATTAGATGGTAATCCTTTTGGCCTTCTTCCTTCCATGGTCATTAAAGCCGCCATGTATCTGAGCTTTTATGGCTTCTTGCACCCAGGAGAATTAACCGTAGTGTCATCCAAAACCAAAGGTTTAACCAAAAGCCAGTTAATCTGTCACCCAGATCACCACGTACTAAACCTGCCATCCACCAAAACATCGCAATCCGGGCCGCCTGTCCAAATCAAATACTTCCGAACCTTCAACAAGTGGTGCCCGGTCCAGGCTCTCAACAAGCTATTGGCCCTGCTGGCTCATTCCTCCAAGAACGAACCACTTCTACTGTTCAAAGGAACATTTCTCACCACGGCCCGTTTCATCCACCACATTCGCATCCTGGCCAAGGGGTTGGGCCACGATCCCAAAACTATATCGGGTCACTCCTTCTGCATAGGTGCCGCTTCAGCAGCTTCAAAACACAACATCCCGTGCCACATCATCCGCAAAATGGTCCGCTGGCAGTCCTCCTGCTTCACCCGTTACATTCCCAATCCGCACAAGGAAATCTCTGACGCTTTCTGTAACCTCGTGTTGTAACCTCAATAACACAATAAAACGCTAATTTCAACCTAACCGTCTCTTTTTGCCCCCTCATAGGCCTACCCTCGGACATGGCTTCGGGCACACCTCAGTCCAGTTATTCCAGGTCACCCGTGGCCACGCAGCCACCCCTCGTTCTCTCTCTGTATCCGTAGCCTCGACCACAAATATTAAGGCTGTTCACAGCCTGTAATTGTGGGAGGGGCAGAGGCTTATAAATCCTCTGAGCCTCCCCCCTCTCATTGCGGGTACTTGCGGTGCCCCACCCTCTTTCCTCCCTTTTTCTTTCAGTTTAACCCGGGTAGGCCCCCTTATAGGCCTACCCTCGGACATGGCTTCGGGCACACCTCAGGCCAGTTATTCCAGGTCACCCATGGCCACGCAGCCACCCCTCGTTCTCTCAGAATCCGTAACCTCGACCACAAATGTGTATTATACACACTCTGTACTATAGCTTCACCACACTGCAAATCTACATATCACTGCTTTGTTCATAGGCACAATGTATGATTATACAGACACTGGTAATATATGTTAGCTTATAAGGCATGAACAGGTTTTAGAAGAAAAAATAACACTATTCTCAATATAGTAAGGCCTTATTATTATATGATTATATATTATTTATTATAGCATAACCTTTTAATATGGTTTTAAGGGGAATCTGTCACCTGGTTTGAGCATAGAATGGTGTTACTACTGCCATGTATAATAAAATACCTTATTTCCAGCTGTAGTCTTCATTTTAAGTTTCATGGTTTCATTAGCGATAAAATCTACTTTATATGTTATGGAAATGAGTGTCCAAGGTAACTCCCCCGTACAGTGCCCAGCCCGCCTTCCTTTAGAGCCCAAGCATGCCTCTTCCAGCATAAGTTACTGCCCACACCCGAACCCTTTGCCGCCGCCCCCCTCCGCTATGTGAAATCTCACGCAGGCGCAGTACCACAGACTGTCTGCGCGATGTACATGCTCCTGAGGGCAACAGCTTCAAATGTGTCAATGGGCATGCGCCGAGCCCACTGACAAATTTAAAAGCTATTGCCCTCAGGAGCTTCTACATCGCGCAGGCACAGGCACTCCGCGGTACTACGCCTGCGTGAGATTTCACATAGCAGAGGGGGGCTGCGGCAAAGAGTTCTGGGGGTGGGCAGTTACTTATGCTAGGAGAGGCATGCTTTGGTCACTGTCACTAGTGGGGTACTTCAGGGGTCAGTATTGGGCCCTATTCTCTTCAATATATTTATAAATGATCTTGTAGAAGGCTTGCACAGTAAAATATGAATTTTTGCAGATGACACTAAACTGTGTAAAGTAATTAATATGGAAGAGGACAGTATACTGCTACAGATGGATATGGATAGATTGGAGGTGTGGGCAGAGAAGTGGCAGATGAGGTTTAAGGGTACTTTCACACTAGCATTAAAGTTTTCCGGGATTGAGTTCCGTCACAGAAATACCAGAAAAAAAAAACGCTTCAGTTTTATCCTAATGCATTCTGAATGGAAAGCATTCCATTCAGTATGCATCAGGATGTCTTCAGTTCAGTCCCTCTCACAGTATTTGGCCGGAGAAAATACTGCACATTCTGGATCCGGTACTAAGTCTTCCAGATAAACGGATCCGTTTTTCCAGATGACACCGGAGAAACAGATCCAGTATTTCAATGCATTTGTAAGATGGATCTGCATCTGGAAACAAATTCTATCTGTTTGCATACGGATTTCCGGATCCGTCAGGCAGTTACAGCAACAGAACTGCCTGCCGGAATCCTCTGCAAGTGTGAATGTACCCTAACACTGACAAATGTAAGGTATGCACATGGATAGAAATAATGCAAGCCACGCGTACATACTAAATGGTAAAACACTGGGTAACACTGACATGGAAAAGGACTTAGGGATTTTGGTGAACAGCAAACTAAGTTGTAAAAACTAGTGTCAGGCAGCAGCGGCCAAGGCCAATAATTAATGGGTTGCATCAAAAGGGGTATCGATGCCCGTAATGAGAACGTTGTCCTGCCACTTTACAAATCACTAGTCAGACCACACATGGAGTACTGTGTACAGTTCTGGGCTCCTGTGAACAAGGCAGACATAGCAGAGCTGGAGAGGGTTTAGAGGAGGGCAACTAAAGTAATAACTGGAATCGGGGGAATACAGTACCCTGAAAGATTTTTCAAAATTAGGGTTATTTACCTTAGAAAAAAGACGACTAAGGGGAGATCTAATAACTATATATAAATATATCAGGGTGCAGAAAAATCTCTCATAATCTTTTTATCCCCAGGACTGTGACTGTGATGAGGGGACAGCATCTGCATCTGGAGGAAAGAAGGTTTGTACACAAACATAGAGGAAGATTCATTATGGTAAGAGCGGTGAGACTATGGAACTCTCTGCCTGAGGAGGTGGTGATGGTGAGTTCACTAAAATAGTTTGAGAGGCCTGTATGTATTTTGGGAGTGTAATAATATTACTTGTAGTCAAGGCTCCGGGAGGAGCACTGGACGAAGGTGAGAGAACTAGATACGGTTGACCCTAACTTGGCTAGTGGTGTGCCTTTAGCCATGTACCCGGGTAAGCCAAGAAAAGGGGGCAAAACATGAATTTAAGGACTTTATTGATTGAGAAATTTACAGAACCAAGTTAGAAAAAGCTTTGGCGATCTCGACCTGTGGATGTGGAATGTAACGGGAAAAACATGAAGATTGCCACCGTCCCATTTTGCGTATAATGTGAGCTGGGACGCCATGTTTGGATGCCACGGACACGGCCCCGATCCGGAAGGAGTGCCCGGATATGGAGGCAGCGTGAAAGCCTAGACCTGAAGCTAGAGTGCGATTATGTTTGATGAATTTCGCAGAAGTCAGCGAGAGCACAGGAAATGGCAGTAAGGGACTGTCGGGATTTCTGTCACTGAGAGTGGAGAGCAGTTGGTTGAGCACTGCCACTGGGCACCAGGGATTGAAGGAGTTGAAATACTCAATCTGAATCGGTGGACCGACTTGGGAGGTTTTAAAAGTGGGTAGGAGGAAAATGAAATGGTCGAGACTATGGTGGAGCTGACTAATTACTGGCCCTAAGTTTCGGGCTGAGGTGCAGCAAAACTCCCCTGGCCTGGGGAACCCATAGAAGCTGAGGTAGAGGGCAGCTTTGAGGATCAAACTTTTGAATGGCCCGAAAGGACTACCATCTAGGGCGGCAGAAATCTTTTGAAATAATTCCCCTGTGACTGGTTGTCCGGTGGGAGTGGACGGAGAGGAGAGCTTCTGGATGCCTCTCAAGACTGCCTTGACCACCTGGGCATAAAAGAAGGAGATGTGACTGGGATGGTTGATCATGTAGTGATGCTGGATGCCCGCTAGCTAGAGTCTGATGGTGTTGTGAGACAACCTGAGCTCTTTATAGCAGTACGCCAAGAAGGCCAGGACAAAGGAGACCTTGTCCCCCCTAGGATGAAGGCCTGAAAATCATTTGAAGGTGTTCCACCCCGTTTGATAGTTCCGGGCTGAATTGGCCGAGAGTGACTTGCGGATGAGACCGTGGGCTGCCGAAATGTACTTATCTAATCCATGATCAGGGCTTCGAACCCTGGAGGGTTGATTCCGATTCTCCGAGCTCCTGGCATGATCTGAAAGAATAAATTGAAGTTTAATCGGGAAAGGGCATCGGCTGCGGTGTTCTTTTTGCCCTCTATGTGCCTACAGATGATGTGGAAATTTTGTTGCAAAGACAGCCAGGTGAGTTTGCGAACTAGACGCATGACCTTGGGGAGCTGGACCTACCCCTGGCGAGGATGTCGACAACCGCTTGATTATCCGTCATGAAGCATACTGGCCTATTTCTCCATGACTGCCCCCAGACAAGAGCAGCTGCTACGATGGGGTACACTTCGAGCAGGGGAGAGGATTTGGCAGCCTCCTGATCTGAAGAGACCTGCGCGGGCCAAGGACCCGCAAACCACTGGTCCCCGCAAATGGCTCCAAACCCAAGGGATGCGGCAGCATCAGAAAACACCAGAGGGGAGGCGTCATTCCAATGGGGAACAAAAAGAGATATGCCGTTCCAGCTGGACAAGAAAACTGACCACATGGCCAGATCAGCCAACACATCGCGTTCTAGATGGATGAGGGCATGCTGATCTGAGGCCGTTGGAAGGAGTCTGAGTAGGCCAGAGATGAATGATCTGCCCTGCGGCATGATCCTGTCAGGCAAAGTTGAAAGACCCCAACAACGATTGGAGTTCCAGCTTTGACACAGTGCGGGTACCCACGAACCTGGCCACTGAGTCCTTTAGCCTAATTAACTTGTCATGGGGAAGTCTGGCCTCCATTTTGATGGGGGCCACTGGGACGTTCATGTTACTGAACAGGCTAAGAAGGCTATCCAACCTGTCTGGAACGTGCTCAGCCTGCACAATGAGCAAGAAATCGTCCAAGTAATGGATCACTCATGGACAATGGGCATGATTGACCAGGATCCAGTGAAGTGCTTGGGCGAACTGATCAAAGAGCCAGGGGCTGCTCTTTGACCCGAACGTCAAGCGGGTGACAAAATAATACTTTGCTCTCCATTTAATGCCATAAAACTTCCACAGGTGAGGCAGGATTGGCAGCAGCTTAAAGGCATCCAAAATGTCTGCCTTTGACAACCAAGCTCCTGCTCCGACCTGTAGGATTAGTTGTATGGCTTCGTCCAAAGAAGAATACTGCATGGAGAACTCTTCCGACGGGACCAGAGAATTGAGGCTGGGAGTGCTGGATGCATGAGGAGCAGATAGATTGTAAATTAATCTTTTTTTATTTGAAGATTTCTTTACAACTAAGCTTATGGGGCTAACCCGGTGCACGAGGAAGGGGGATTCGGAAAATGGGCCAAATATGAAGCCTTTCTGCAATTCTGCCTCCAACAGTTCGTCCACCACCACAGGGTCTGCCAAGGATGAAAGAAGGTTGGGGCATTCACAAGTGACCTGCGGAAGGGTGACTAACCCTGTGTGAAAACCCTCGGAAAAACCCTTCTTGAGGAACAGGACGAAATTGGGGTCATGGTGATGTTGAAGGAGGGAGAGTAACAGGTCGATGTTGACGCTGCCTAGTCAGGAGCGTTTAGCCGTTCGCTGGGAACAGGAGGACTAAGGGTGGGCCCTAAAACACATGGAGCAAATGTGTAGTGCTTTGCACTTGTCGTAACTGCAGAAGCCTAAGTTAAAATTATTGCAGATTTGATTTTTTCCTAGGATGGTGATGGGATGGCCAAGTTTATCCGAAAAAGGGTTAGATTTTTGTGCTCTGGTGTTGATAATTGGCCTGGAAGGGGGGGGGGGTGGAGACGTGGGGGCACCAATCGGAAGAATGAAGGACTGATTGGCAGTTGGAACAAGCTGGGGCTTTCTGGCCGGCAAAATGCCTGCAAAAGAGCTCCATATCAAGGACAGCCCAATTAGTGACATGCTGATATTGGAGGAACGCTGCTGCTGCCTTTGCAGAAAATGACCGGTGATACTCATAGAAAGAGGAGCTGCCGTATTTATAACCTACCTCGGTGACTCTATACAGGTATGTATCTAATTCATCCCTGCGGTGGGAGCACACGATATCTCGGTATAGGCTGCAGGTCAGCATGAATTCGGGGATGGTAAGTTACCTATTCAGGCGGACATCTTTAGAGCTGAGCACTACAGATACATCACCGCAGGCAATCGTTCGGTTTTCGACTGTGTCGTGGGTAGAGATCAGGATGGCGGCTAAATTGATGTCCTTTCCTGCCAGAATATCACGCCTGATATTTTCTGGCACGAAGAAGGCAGGGGCGATGTCGGGAGTGCCGAGACCTGTACCTGGGGTGTTGGACCGGGAAGTGGAAGGAACGGCTTTGGGTTCTGGGGGAGGAGGAGACGTGGAACCCTTGTTCTCGATGGCCTGGAGCCTGGAATCAATGTCAGAAATTGATGATGCCAAATTGTTGATGGTCGCGTGGAGTTGGGTCAGGGATAATTGAATGGTAGACATGGACACCTGATCGTCGGAGGCCCTGGGTGGTTCGGGAAAAAGAAAACGGTACAGCTCGGCCTTTCGCGCTGAAGCAGAGTGGCGGATCCCCTTTTTTTGTGTTCTGTGATCAACTTGGGGATGGTCCAATGTCTGTATGAAGCGCGGCTGGCTGTTTCAGCGATTGCTGATTCCGGGATAGACATCGAGTCTTCTATGTCGGACACATGGGACATGATACCTGAGTATGGGCACACCATTCGAGCCGGACCCTGTTGGGAGGATCTGAAGTGAAATGACAAAACCCCATACAGTACATTTTTTATTTTATTTTGGAACTTACCTGGAGCCAAGGAAGGGTTAGAATGGAATTTTAATGGAACACTGACCGCAGTCGAAATGCCCGGGTATGGCCACGAAGAGGGTGAAAACTTCACACCACGCGAACCTGAGATTGGTAAGTGAGGAAGAAGCTTAACTGGTACCTGCGTGAAGGGATGCACCCATAACATTCTGATAAGGGAACTTACGTAAGTGACGATCAGGAAAAGACAAACGACCTGGACGAGGAGAAAAGAAATGACAACCTGAGCGTGTCAGGCAATTCACAACAAATTTAGACGGTGCAGGATGATCGGGTTTGGATAACAGGGACGCGCCAGAGGTTGGTGCTGAAGAAAGACAAGAAGAAAGTGCTGTGGAGATGAGTGGCATGTGTGCCGTGATGAGTGGACAGAAGGCATGCCTGGGGTAGCGGACTGAGTGAAAGGAACAGGCGGAAAAAGGACTGGGCCAAGAGACCGGTGAACGAGATGAGGTGACCTGAGCGTACCAGGCAGTGGACCAACAAAACCGACCTGAACGTATCAGGTGGACCGAACACAAACGACCCGAGCGTATTGGGCAGAGGAACGCGGTACAACCTGAAAGATACCAGGCGACGGGGAAAGGCTCGGGTGAAACAAAAACGTGTCCTGAGCGCATCAGGTAGAAAATGAACATGACCACATAAGATGACTTGGAAGCGTTAGGTCCTGCGACATGACCGTGGGCCGAGTCGCACCGGGTGACGAGACCTCCATTGGCCGCCAACCCCGAGCTGACAAAAAGTGGCAGGCAGCGAGGCGACATGACCCGCGTGACGGCAACGGAGAGCAACAGGACCTGAGCGAGACAACTGATCGCGACAGACACCAGACTGGGCGTGGGGAGAGCAGAAAAAACATGACCCGGCTGCTAGAGGGCAGATGGAGGGCACCAACCTGAGCCTTGGAAAAAGAGGTATGACTGGCGTGATAGGTAGTTAGAGAAAACATGAGGATACTGGAAGAAGACTAACTGACAGGACGGTAGAATGGAGGTACGACCTAGGCGAGGCACGTGGGCACAAAACATGGAACGGAGAGAGATGTAACAAGGTGTGACGCACGAAACGAGCAAAACGAGATGACCTGAACGTATCAGGCAAGAAGACAAGAAGAGGACCTGAACTTATCAGGCAACAGGAAACGAAGAGTACCTTAACGTATTAGGCAACAGGACATGAAGAGTACCTGAACGTATCAGGCAACAGGACATGAAGAGTACCTGAACGTATAAGGCAACAGGAAACGAAGAGTACCTGAACGTATAAGGCAACAGGACACGAAGAGTACCTGAACGTATCAGGTAACAGGACACGAAGAGGACCTGCACGTATCAGGCAAACAGGACAAACAAGAGGACCTGAACGTATCAGGCAAACAGGACACGAATGGACCAGATATGTCAGATGACAGGAGGAACGAACCCAGCCTGTGACCGTGTATTTTTTTTTTTTTTGGACGCGTTTTTTGGACGCGTGGAGGTCGCCCCCAGACCATAAGAAACCCAGGGCATTTGTGGATGCTATGACTCATGAAAATGGTGAGGTGCCCAGTGTGATAGCTAGGCAGTTGACCGGGCCACAGCAAGCACAGGGAGGCCTAGGACAGAGGGAACCATGCTTCCGGTTCACCTATGCTGTATATATAACCAACCGAAAGAACACAATTTATGAAAATGATGTCAACATTCATTTGGAAGAGGCGCAAGAAAACGTGCATGAGTCTGCAAGCAGAGATGAACTCAATTGTTATTCGTATGGTAAGGCAATATTCTGGTGTGCGAATCTTGTAGGGGCAGATACAAGCGTCAGAGGATCATAGCCCGTGCAAACGTACTGTTACAGTGTATTACACCACTGAGACTGACACTGTTAGAAAAAAAAACATGAGGAGGTACTACTGTTTTACGGATGGTAATTTGGATGATATTTATAGAACAAGGGATGTACTGTTATATAGGTGATAAAAATGTCCATTACATGGACACCAGTTTGACTGATGAGGAGGTATGGTTCTACAATTTGCAGAGCAGAGATCATGTTTGCCTCAGGGGTGTTGGTCGGAGTATCCTTGGACCTGCATGTGGCCAGCAGGGCAGCGGAGCTGCTATGGAGTGACAGACCTGAAATTCAAACTGCGGGGGGCACGGTGAGCCGTGATGAAAAGATGCGGTGCACCCGCCGTGACCCGAGACCTGCATGAAACGAAAGCACCGGTGCCGAACTTACCGATGCCGCAGGGGAGATCGCGCCGCCGTAAAACACTCACGCTGAGGACCACACACACTGAGGAAGCCGGAAACGGGAGTCGCGCCAGAATGACGTCACCGCCAAAAGATGCTGCACCACAAGATGCTGACAGCCTGGAGAGGCCATGCGGCAAGTAAATACCCTATGCCCCTCCCACAAATGCAGGCTGGAATCCAGCCTGCTGTACATGTTATAGTTACTACTACTCCAGGGATTTATTCTGATTGCCTAATTGAAGTTGGGAAGGATTTTTTTTTCCCTAAAGTGAGGAAAATTGGCATCTACCCCACAGGGGCTGTTTTGCCTTTCTCTTGATCAACTTCCAGGATAACAGGCTGAACTAGATGGACAGATTTTTTTCAGCCTTATAAACTATGTTATTTTCACAGAATTTTTTAATACATATTTTGGGTAGGTATATAACTGAAGTTTCACTGAGAGATTAAACCTACTTTAAAAATTAACTTTTAATGAATATTTTTTAAGATAAATCCCAAATAACAATACATTTTACATATATATAAATTTTATAATGACTGCAGTATATATATTATACTGACTGCAGTTTGATATCTAGCATGGAGTATTCACAGGGTTTTCAGTATTTCAGATATATGTATCACAATAAATAGAAAAAATTATTACCACTCACGGTTACCGATATGTAGTATTCGGCGATTCACAGTGGGTCCCAGACCAGGTTTACAATAAGTGACTTGATGTTGAGTCCCAGATCCGGATACCAAAGGTGTTGGTCATCAGGTGTAGATACAATTTCTCCACTGTCAGTTTGCCAATAAGGTAAGTTAGAGAAAAAAAAAAGAGAAATAGGGAGGTCTGACCCTAGAATACTTGTGGGTCCCTGCCTGAAAGTGGAGAGAACCTCCGCCTAAATGCGGAGGTATCACCCCCTAATGAGGCGACCCCACTTATCGACGGCTAAGCCCTGAGTGATAACCCTGAAAATAACTCCCAGAAAAAAGATCCCGACGCGTTTCTCTCTGTCAACCAATTTGCCTACATCAGATATGTAGATACCCCAGATCACCTCAAGATGCAATCGGTTAAACCTATTACGGTTAGATATCTATTTTAATTAACTGACGAGTCGGTTCCAAAAATAAAATACATCCACAGGGGGACAGGTCAAAAAAATCTTCAAATGGGCAATGTTCAAAAAAAGGGGGGGGAGGGGGGGGATTTGTGGATCACAGGAAAGATCCAAAAGATAAGATTTCATTGAGTCTGAGTGGGCTCACTGTTTTTAACCTGTGAGTCCACTGGGCCTCCTTCTGAAAAATCCGCTTATTGTGGTCACCTCCGCGAGGTGACGGGCGGACCACCTCCACAACACAGAAACTAATTGCCTTATCATTATTGTTGTGAAATAACCGAATATGTCTGGCCTCAACAGTATCTCTATTATTCCTTATGTCACCCAAATGGTCACCAATCCTCCTCCTCAATTCTCTTTTTGTTTTGCCCACATATTGTAGGCCGCATATGCAGTTAATTAGGTATACCACCCCTGATGTTTTGCAGTTGGCAAAATCCCTGCTGGTGTAGGTCCTATTAGTTGTATAGCTGAAAAAATTATTGGTTTGGTGGATAAAGGGGCATGCTACACATGTGCCACAGCGGAATGACCCTAAAGGCTTCCTATCCAGCCAGGTACCAGGTTTCTTTGTCGGGATGTAGTGACTATGGATGAATCTGTCTCCAAGTGATCTACCTCTCCTGTATGTTATGGCCGGGTACATTGGAAGCATGTCTCCTATATCGGGGTCAAGGCGGAGCATTTCCCAGTATTTATTTAGTATACCTTTCACCTCCCTATTACAGTGATCAAAAGTACCTATTATAAGACAAATGGGGTTGTTTTCCTTTTCAAATATTTTTTCTTTTCTTGGGTTAAGTAGATCCAATCTGGTGGCATTTTACGCTGCCCTAAAAGCTCTCTGTAATGGTTGATCTGGATAGCCCCTTTCTTTGAATCTAGCTTTTAAATCCCTTGCTTGGTCGTAAAAATCCCTATTGGAGCTGCAATTTCTCCGGATTCGCAAATATTGTCCTTTGGGTATTCCATTTTTCAGATTGTGGGGGTGATGACTTTCCCACCTTAACAAGCTATTTGTGGCGGTAGGTTTTCTATAAGTTTTAGTATTAATACTTCCATTGTTGAGAGAGATGTACAGGTCCAAAAAGGGAGGCCCCTATCACTGATTTCTGGTGTAAAATGCATTCCAATTTGATTTTGATTTAGATCAGCCACAAAATCCAAGAACAGCCCTCTGGGGCCACTCCACAATATCAATATATCGTCGATATAGCGGCCCCAGAAGGCTATCCTGGGTGTCCATACACTCTCTTCAGTGAATACCACCGTATCCTCCCACCAGCCCAGGAACAAGTTAGCATAAGTGGGGGCACAGGCGCTCCCCGTAGCTGTGCCCCTGAGCTGGTGGAAGAATTTTTGCTCAAACAGGAAGTAATTGTGTCTTAGGACAAAATCCACAAGTCTCAATATAAGCTGGTTATGTGCCAGGTACTGCGTGCCCCGACTTTTCAAAAAATGGTTAACAGCCATCAAACCCAAATTGTGAGGTATGTTACTATATAACGCTTCCACGTCTATGGATGCAATCAGAGTGCCCTCATCAAGATGTAGGCCTTCAATTTTTGTAAGCAGATCAGACGTGTCCCTGATATAGGAGGGGAGTGATACGACAAAAGATCTTAAAACATAGTCAATATATATACCAACATTTTGGGTCAGGGAGTCTATACCAGCCACTATGGGGCGACCTTTCAGGGGAACCAAGCCCTTATGGATTTTTGGTATAGTGTAGAAGGTGGGAATCTGGGGATGTGATTTCAACATAAATTTCATTTCGTCACTAGACACTAGTTTGGCATCAAAGGCCTCTTCTAATATGGTCTCCAACTGTGTGAGGAAAAATTCTGTTGGGTTTTCCTTTAATATCTCATATCCATTTTTATCGTTTAGAATGGCATAACACATGCGCTTATATTCTAGGTGTTCCATCATAACCAAATTACCCCCTTTATCAGAGGACTTGATTATGATATCATGATCCTTTTCAATCCTCAACATAGCCTCTATTTCATCTCGACCAAGATTGGATTTAAAAATTTTCTTATCTTTAATTGATTCTAATTTATCTAGTTCTTTTGTGACTATATTAAGGAATAAGTCGATGCTGTTTGTTTCCATTTGAGGGGGTGTTTTGGTACTTTTTAATTTTAAATTGGTATGGGGTCCTTCTCCAGGCTTTTTCTCTCCATCCCTCATGAGGTCAGTGATTGTACTTGCCAGAGGAACCTCCTGCACGCTAATACCCATCTCCTTGATCAATCTGTTTAAAGTATTTTTTCCATTTAAGTTTACGACAGAAGAAATTAATATCTTTTATCCATGAAAAGGAATTAAATTTAGTTACGGGTATGAAAGATGTTCCCCTGGCAAGCACACTTTGCTCCGCCTCACTGAGAGTTCTTTTGGTGAGATTAATAATTTGGCTGCTCGTATTGATGGCTATTTTTCCTGTCTGGGGCGATCCCTTAGGTGGTAAGGAATTCCCCCCGGTTCTAAAAAATTCGATGACAAGGTAGATGATCCAGAGGCAGATTGTTCCTCTGAGTTTGAAGGTGACCCCCTGTTTTGGTTTCCCCATTTCTTATACTTTCGAGAGACCCCTTTTCCCCTATTCCCCCTTGGTCTAGATCTACCTCTAAAGGAGAACTCAACGGATCTATCTGTGTCAGATGTTTCGATTTTGGATGAAGATGCTTCAACAGTAGTGGATTTGTTTTTATCCCCAAACCTATTATATGCGCGTTTTTCTTTAAATTCTAAAAGATCCTTTTTATATTGTTTATGTTTTCTTTCTTTAATAGAGGTGTGGTAATTTTCTACTGAGGTTTGAAGATTGATCTCTTTTCTGGCGAAGTCTGGGTCGTTTTTAAATTTAAGAGTTTGTTCTATTAGCTGGTTTAACTTAATGGAGGTACGTTCAAGAGTCAGCTTCTCTTCAGCCAATAGAAGTCTCATTAGATTCAAAGAGCTCTTAGTGAGCATTCGCTCCCACTTGATTAACAAATCTGGAGTCTGAGATCTAGTAGCAGGTGTGATGAAAATCCACAAGCCCCTAGGCACAATCTCTGCCTTTATATAATTTTCTAGGGACTGCGTTTCCCACCACGATTTTATATTTTCACGATAACAAATAATCAAATCTTTAAACAATGTTTTCAAATTGCCCGCCCTTTTTTGGAACATTGCCCTTTTGTAGATTTTTTTGACCTGTCCCCCTGTGGATGTATTTTATTTTTGGAACCGACTCATCAGTTAATTAAAATAGATATCTAACCGTAATAGGTTTAACTGATTGCATCTTGAGGTGATCTGGGGTATCTACATATCTTAGTATTATGAAATAATACATATCTGTCCCCCCCCCCCCTCTTTATGATCTCCTTTCCCTAGTGTACATACATATATATATATATATATATATATACATGTATGTATCTTTGCTGCCCATATGCCCATAATAGTAATGTATAGTCACCCCAAAGGTCCTTGAGACTGTGAATTTTCGACTGTGAGTTTGTGTATGACCGGATTAATTTTAGCCATTTTCACCAAATTAACTATCTTCTATCTAGGTGTAAATGACCTGTCTCTGTAGCGATTAGAAGTGGCCCCTCTCTTTTCGTATTAAGGGACATCTCCTCTTTTTGCCCTAACAGTATTAACTGACCGGCCGAATATGCGTTCCAGATGCGGTTCACGAATTGGAAACGTCACATCTGGCGGCATACGAGAACTTCCGGGATGCGCTGTGATGACGTCTTTGCGTTCCACCTTGCGTTCCATTATCATGTGACTATAGACATACTTTTGGGACACACGGAAGTACATCACGTGCGTTCCACACAGCGGAAATGACTGCCTGTGAAGCGCACGCCGGAACACACATGGCGATCGCACAGCAGTAAGTAATTTACTTTATGCAATGGGGTATTTAATGGCAGTAGGATAAGGTATCAGCCTGGACAGCCATCTTCACATCTATTCAGCAGCAAGACCAGCAGCTTTTATCTGGCTTGAATCTTTTTTGGCGATTGTGCCACTCTGCATCCAACATCCCCTGATGATCCTGTCACCAAATTGGTGACAGAGAGAAACGCGTCAGGATCTTTTTTTCTGGGAGTTATTTTCAGGGTTATCACTCAGGGCTTAGCCGTCGATAAGTGGGGTCGCCTTATTAGGGGGTGATACCTCTGCATTTAGGCGGAGGTTCTCTCCACTTTCAGGTATTCTAGGGTCAGACCTCCCTATTTTTCTTATTTGTTTCTTTTTTCTCTAACTTACCTTATTGGCAAACTGACAGTGGAGAAATTGTATCTACACCTGATGACCAACACCTTTGGCATCCGGATCTGGGACTCAACATCAAGTCACTTATTGTAAACCTGGTCTGGGACCCACTGTGAATTGCTGAATACTACATATCGGTAACCGTGAGTGGTAATAATTTTTTCTATTTATTGTGATACATATATCTGAAATACTGAAAACCCTGTGAATACTCCATGCTAGATATCAAACTGCAGTCAGTATAATATATATACTGCAGTCATTATAAAATTTATATATATGTAAAATGTATTGTTATTTGGGATTTATCTTAAAAAATATTCATTAAAAGTTAATTTTTAAAGTAGGCTTAATCTCCTTATAAACTATGTTACTATCATCAATGCCTCTATTTTTATTAGCCATTAAAAAGTATCATCATACTTGCAAGATTTTGTTTTTCTTAATGAGAGCGATGGAGTCATACGACTTACGACCTGCACCTGCACAGTGGGATGTGCAGACTAACCCCCAATTTTATTGCAGTTTGCATTGGTGGTGTGGCTGATTCCATTTGTCATGCATTCTAAACTAACCAGTCAGCACCATAGGCTGATTTTAATTAGTGCAAATATAAAGCTGTAGCCTGCTCTCCCAGCTTTTATTGGAGGCCATTTGGCACCAGGAGAGGTTGAATACAGAGTGGGCTCAGTATGCATTCCCTGAATTTAATGAAGATTTAATTGTGGCACCAGAGGAGGTAGTATTTAGTGTAGATTTCTGTCCTAAAGAGATAGCCTTGTCAATGGTGGACAAGCAAAAATAATTTTGTACAAAATGTCTTTTCCAAGAATTTCAAATTTGGTACATTTTTATAGTGAGTATGGCACTATTCTATTTACTTTATTATTTGTGTTTTCAGAGTGTTCTTGCATTGTGTTTGTTTTTTGCTTTTGTGCTTTCAGCCATGGCGACGTGGATATGCTGACTAACCCGCATTTATTATTAATATAAGTACACCAAACCATGCATGGTGTATAGACTCTTGAGCAACTAGTCATATGACAAATGACTGAAAACTTCTTCTCTAACCTTGACCAAAGTAAGACAGAGAAAGTGATCCTAGCTAATGTTCAGTATATAACTTTAGAAAGAGTATGAAATGGCTACATTAATTGCCAGGTTTCTCCCACACAAAGCTGAAGGATTACAGTAAAGCTAGTCTTGAAAGCAATTTGTTGTCTGTAAAGAAACTCACGGGACAGGGCAATGAAGTCACATTTAAGAATGACCATTGCATCATCTCAAAACAAAGGTACACACTTGCAGAAGGAAAAATTACAGATGAACTATATTGACTAAAATGCAAAGAAAGTGTGTGTACTGCCAAACAAGAACAGCACAAGGATTGTGTTCATGTATGGCACAGATGTCTTGCACATAGAGATGCAGAAGCAATAAGAAAGCTTATTCTAGACCAGCTTGCTGAAATAGAACAATGTAATTAGATGATGAAATCGAAAAACTGCCTTAAAAGGGAAAATGTTCATAAAAACATTTCCTAAAAATATATTTTCTCACTTTTATTGATGATTATTCAAGGTATATCATTGTTTATTTGCTTCACAGCAAAAATGAAGATCCAGAGAAACTTGAAGAATATGTCTCTGAAGTAAGTAAAAAGTTTGGGAAAAAACCAAAGATTCTACATGCAGACAATGGAACTGAATACATAAGTAAGAAAACAAAAAAACATTTTAAAGAGAAGTAGAGTCTTATTCCAGACTACTGTACCATACAATTCTGAACAAAATGGTGTTGCAGAAAGAAAGAAGTATGCTGTTTTGATGCAGATCTACCAACAACACATTGGGCTGAAGCAATCATGACAGATTGCTATATTTAAAATAGATTACAAAGTAACGCTACTGAGAAAATACCTTATGAGTAGAGTTGAGCGAACACCTGGATGTTCGGGTTCGAGAAGTTCGGCCGAACATCCCGGAAATGTTCGGGTTCGGGATCCGAACCCGATCCGAACTTCGTCCCGAACCCGAACCCCATTGAAGTCAATGGGGACCCGAACTTTTCGGCACTAAAAAGGCTGTAAAACAGCCCAGGAAAGAGCTAGAGGGCTGCAAAAGGCAGCAACATGTAGGTAAATCCCCTGCAAACAAATGTGGATAGGGAAATGAATTAAAATAAAAATTAAATAAATAAAAATTAACCAAAATCAATTGGAGAGAGGTTCCATAGCAGAGAATCTGGCTTCCCGTCACCCACCACTGGAACAGTCCATTCTCAGATATTTAGGCCCCGGCACCCAGGCAGAGGAGAGAGGTCCCGTAACAGAGAATCTGTCTTCATGTCAGCAGAGAATTAGTCTGCATGTCATAGCAGAGAATGAGGCTTCACGTCAGCCACCACTGCAACAGTCCATTGGCATATATTTAGGCCCAGCACCCAGGCAGAGGAGGGAGGTCCCGTAACAGAGAATCTGTCTTCATGTCAGCAGAGAATTAGTCTGCATGTCATAGCAGAGAATGAGGCTTCACGTCAGCCACCACTGCAACAGTCCATTGGCATATATTTAGGCCCAGCACACACACAGGCAGAGGAGAGAGGTCCCGTAACAGACAATCTGGCTTCATGTCAGCAGAGAATCAGTCTGCATGTCATAGCAGAGAATGAGGCTTCACGTCACCCACCACTGCAACAGTCCATTGGCATATATTTAGGCCTAGCACACAGGCAGAGCAGAGAGGTCCCGTAACAGACAATCTGGCTTCATGACAGCAGAGAATCAGTCTGCATGTCATAGCAGAGAATCAGGCTTCACGTCAGCCACCACTGCAACAGTCCATTGTCATAAATTTAGGCCCAGCACCCAGGCAGAGGAGAGAGGTCCCGTAACAGAGGATCTGGCTTCATGTCAGCAGAGAATCAGTCTGCATGTCATAGCAGAGAATCAGGCTTCACGTCAGCCACCACTGCAACAGTCCATTGTCATAAATTTAGGCCCAGCACCCAGGCAGAGGAGAGAGGTCCCGTAACAGACAATCTGGCTTCATGTCAGCAGAGAATTAGTCTGCATGTCATAGCAGAGAATGAGGCTTCACGTCAGCCACCACTGCAACAGTCCATTGGCATATATTTAGGCCTAGCACACAGGCAGAGGAGAGAGGTCCCGTAACAGACAATCTGGCTTCATGTCAGCAGAGAATCAGTCTGCATGTCATAGCAGAGAATGAGGCTTCACGTCACCCACCACTGCAACAGTCCATTGGCATATATTTAGGCCTAGCACACAGGCAGAGCAGAGAGGTCCCGTAACAGACAATCTGGCTTCATGACAGCAGAGAATCAGTCTGCATGTCATAGCAGAGAATGAGGCTTCACGTCACCCACCACTGCAACAGTCCATTGGCATATATTTAGGCCTAGCACACAGGCAGAGCAGAGAGGTCCCGTAACAGACGATCTGGCTTCATGTCAGCAGAGAATCAGTCTGCATGTCATAGCAGAGAATGAGGCTTCACGTCAGCCACCACTGCAACAGTCCATTGGCATATATTTAGGCCTAGCACACAGGCAGAGGAGAGAGGTCCCGTAACAGACAATCTGGCTTCATGTCAGCAGAGAATCAGTCTGCATGTCATAGCAGAGAATGAGGCTTCACGTCACCCACCACTGCAACAGTCCATTGGCATATATTTAGGCCTAGCACACAGGCAGAGCAGAGAGGTCCCGTAACAGACAATCTGGCTTCATGACAGCAGAGAATCAGTCTGCATGTCATAGCAGAGAATGAGGCTTCACGTCACCCACCACTGCAACAGTCCATTGGCATATATTTAGGCCTAGCACACAGGCAGAGCAGAGAGGTCCCGTAACAGACGATCTGGCTTCATGTCAGCAGAGAATCAGTCTGCATGTCATAGCAGAGAATGAGGCTTCACGTCACCCACCACTGCAACAGTCCATTGGCATATATTTAGGCCTAGCACACAGGCAGAGCAGAGAGGTCCCGTAACAGACAATCTGGCTTCATGTCAGCAGAGAATCAGTCTGCATGTCATAGCAGAGAATCAGGCTTCACGTCAGCCACCACTGCAACAGTCCATTGTCATAAATTTAGGCCCAGCACCCAGGCAGAGGAGAGAGGTCCCGTAACAGACAATCTGGCTTCATGTCAGCAGAGAATTAGTCTGCATGTCATAGCAGAGAATCAGGCTTCATGTCAGCCACCACTGCAACAGTCCATTGGCATATATTTAGGCCTAGCACACAGGCAGAGGAGAGGTTCATTCAACTTTGGGTAGCCTCGCAATATAATGGTAAAATGAAAATAAAAATAGGATTGAATGAGGAAGTGCCCTGGAGTCCAATAATATATGGTTATGGGGAGGTAGTTAATGTCTAATCTGGACAAGGGACGGACAGGTCCTGTGGGATCCATGCCTGGTTCATTTTTATGAACGTCAGCTTGTCCACATTGGCTGTAGACAGGCGGCTGCGTTTGTCTGTAATGACGCCCCCTGCCGTGCTGAATACACGTTCAGACAAAACGCTGGCTGCCGGGCAGGCCAGCACCTCCAAGGCATAAAAGGCTAGCTCTGGCCACGTGGACAATTTAGAGACCCAGAAGTTGAATGGGGCCGAACCATCAGTCAGTACGTGGAGGGGTGTGCACACGTACTGTTCCACCATGTTAGTGAAATGTTGCCTCCTGCTAACACGTTGCGTATCAGGTGGTGGTGCAGTTAGCTGTGGCGTGTTGACAAAAGTTTTCCACATCTCTGCCATGCTAACCCTGCCCTCAGAGGAGCTGGCCGTGACACAGCTGCCTTGGCGACCTCTTGCTCCTCCTCTGCCTTGGCCTTGGGCTTCCACTTGTTCCCCTGTGACATTTGGGAATGCTCTCAGTAGCGCGTCTACCAACGTGCGCTTGTACTCGCGCATCTTCCTATCACGCTCCAGTGCAGGAAGTAAGGTGGGCACATTGTCTTTGTAGCGTGGATCCAGCAGGGTGGCAACCCAGTAGTCCGCACAGGTTAAAATGTGGGCAACTCTGCTGTCGTTGCGCAGGCACTGCAGCATGTAGTCGCTCATGTGTGCCAGGCTGCCCAGGGGTAAGGACAAGCTGTCCTCTGTGGGAGGCGTATCGTCATCGTCCTGCCTTTCCCCCCAGCCACGCACCAGTGATGGACCCGAGCTGCGTTGGGTGCCACCCCGCTGTGACCATGCTTCATCCTCATCCTCCTCCACCTCCTCCTCATCCTCGTCCTCCTCGTCCTCCAGTAGTGGGCCCTGGCTGGCCACATTTTTACCTGGCCTCTGCTGTTGCCAAAAACCTCCCTCTGAGTCACTTCGAAGAGACTGGCCTGAAAGTGCTAAAAATGACCCCTCTTCCTCCTCCTCCTCCTCCTCCTGGGCCACCTCCTCTTCCATCATCGCCCTAAGTGTTTTCTCAAGGAGACATAGAAGTGGTATTGTAACGCTGATAACGGTGTCATCGCCACTGGCCATGTTGGTGGAGTACTCGAAACAGCGCAACAGGGCACACAGGTCTCGCATGGAGGCCCAGTCATTGGTGGTGAAGTGGTGCTGTTCTGTAGTGCGACTGACCCGTGCGTGCTGCAGCTGAAACTCCACTATGGCCTGCTGCTGCTCGCACAGTCTGTCCAGCATGTGCAAGGTGGAGTTCCACCTGGTGGGCACGTCGCATATGAGGCGGTGAGCGGGAAGGCCGAAGTTACGCTGTAGCGCAGACAGGCGAGCAGCAGCAGGATGTGAACGCCGGAAGCGCGAACAGACGGCCCGCACTTTATGCAGCAGCTCTGACATGTCGGGGTAGTTGTGAATGAACTTCTGCACCACCAAATTCAGCACATGCGCCAAGCAAGGGATGTGCGTCAAATTGGCTAGTCCCAGAGCTGCAACGAGATTTCGCCCATTATCACACACCACCAGGCCGGGCTTGAGGCTCACCGGCAGCAACCACTCGTCGGTCTGTTGTTCAATACCCTGCCACAACTCCTGTGCGGTGTGGGGCCTGTCCCCCAAACATATGAGTTTCAGAATGGCCTGCTGACGTTTACCCCGGGCTGTGCTGAAGTTGGTGGTGAAGGTGTGTGGCTGACTGGATGAGCAGGTGGAAGAAGAGGAGGAGGAAGCCGAGAAGGAGGAGGTGGCAACAGGAGGCAAAGAATGTTGCCCTGCGATCCTTGGCGGCGGAAGGACGTGCGCCAAACAGCTCTCCGCCTGGGGCCCAGCTGCCACTACATTTACCCAGTGTGCAGTTAGGGAGATATAGCGTCCCTGGCCGTGCTTACTGGTCCACGTATCTGTGGTTAGGTGGACCTTGCTACAGATGGCGTTGCGCAGTGCACACTTGATTTTATCGGATACTTGGTTGTGCAGGGAAGGCACGGCTCTCTTGGAGAAGTAGTGCCGGCTGGGAACAACATACTGTGGGACAGCAAGCGACATGAGCTGTTTGAAGCTGTCTGTGTCCACCAGCCTAAATGACAGCATTTCATAGGCCAGTAGTTTAGAAATGCTGGCATTCAGGGCCAGGGATCGAGGGTGGCTAGGTGGGAATTTACGCTTTCTATCAAATGTTTGTGAGATGGAGAGCTGAACGCTGGCGTGTGACATGGTTGAGACGCTTGGTGACGGAGGTGGTGGTGGTGGTGTTGGTGGTACATCCCCTGTTTGCTGGGCGGCAGGTGCCAACGTTCCTCCAGAGGCGGAGGAAGAGGCCGAGGCGGCAGCAGCAGAATAGGCCGAGGCGGCAGCAGCAGAAGAGTTAGCAGGGGGAGCCTGAGTGACTTCCTTGGTTTTAAGGTGTTTACTCCACTGCAGTTCATGCTTTGCATGCAGGTGCCTGGTCATGCAGGTTGTGCTCAGGTTCAGAACGTTAATGCCTCGCTTCAGGCTCTGATGGCACAGCGTGCAAACCACTCGGGTCTTGTCGTCAGCACATTGTTTGAAGAAGTGCCATGCCAGGGAACTCCTTGAAGCTGCCTTTGGGGTGCTCGGTCCCAGATGGCGGCGGTCAGTAGCAGGCGGAGTCTCTTGGCGGCGGGTGTTCTGCTTTTGCCCACTGCTCCCTCTTTTGCTACGCTGTTGGCTCGGTCTCACCACTGCCTCTTCCTCCGAACTGTGAAAGTCAGTGGCACGACCTTCATTCCATGTGGGGTCTAGGACCTCATCGTCCCCTGCATCGTCTTCCACCCAGTCTTGATCCCTGACCTCCTGTTCAGTCTGCACACTGCAGAAAGACGCAGCAGTTGGCACCTGTGTTTCGTCATCATCAGAGACATGCTGAGGTGGTATTCCCATGTCCTCATCATCAGGAAACATAAGTGGTTGTGCGTCAGTGCATTCTATGTCTTTCACCGCTGGGGAAGGGCTAGGTGGATGCCCTTGGGAAACCCTGCCAGCGGAGTCTTCAAACAGCATAAGAGACTGCTGCATAACTTGAGGCTGAGACAGTTTCCCTGGTATGCATGGGGGTGATGTGACAGACTGATGGGGTTGGTTTTCAGGCGCCATCTGTGCGCTTTCTGCAGAAGACTGGGTGGGAGATAATGTGAACGTGCTGGATCCACTGTCGGCCACCCAATTGACTAATGCCTGTACCTGCTCAGGCCTTACCATCCTTAGAACGGCATTGGGCCCCACCATATATCGCTGTAAATTCTGGCGGCTACTGGGACCTGAGGTAGTTGGTACACTAGGACGTGTGGATGTGGCAGAACGGCCACGTCCTCTCCCAGCACCAGAGGGTCCACTAACACCACCACGACCATGTCCACGTCCGCGTCCCTTACTAGATGTTTTTCTCATTGTTATGGTTCACCACAACAACAAATATATTATTTGGCCCAATGTATTGTATTCAAATTCAGCGGGATATAAATTTGAGGCCTAGTATTTAGGCGCTGGGTGACCGGTATGGATTTAGTGACAGAATTAGACTTGGAAATGCACAGAAGCGTGTGTGTGTGAAGTTATTCTGAATGACCCAATGTGCACCTTGAATATTATATACCCTTTTAGGGATAGATTTCAAATAGCTCTGATATAGCAGAAACCACTAAATTATGAAATTGCTAAATTGGGAATTGTATTTCAACCCAGAACAAAAAATGTGCTTTGACGGACACTAAATAACTTTCCCAGCCACAACAGGACAGCGTTAACGAGAGATTTAGCAGGATATAAATTTGAGGCCTAGTATTTAGGCGCTGGGTGACCGGTATGGATTTAGTGACAGAATTAGACTTGGAAATGCACAGAAGCGTGTGTGTGTGAAGTTATTCTGAATGACCCAATGTGCACCTTGAATATTATATACCCTTTTAGGGATAGATTTCAAATAGCTCTGATATAGCAGAAACCACTAAATTATGAAATTGCTAAATTGGGAATTGTATTTCAACCCAGAACAAGAAATGTGCTTGAACGGACACTAAATAACTCGCCCAGCTACAGCACTAAGGACAGATTTAGCTGGATATAAATTTGAGGCCTAGTATTTAGGCGCTGGGTGACAGGTATGGGTTTAGTGACAGAATTAGACTTGGAAATGCACAGTAGCGGGTGTGTGAAGTTATTCTGAATGTCCCTATGTGCACCTTCAATATGATCTACCCTTTTAGGGATAGATTTCAAATAGCTCTGATATAGCAGAAACCACTAAATTATGAAATTGCTAAATTGGGAATTGTATTTCAACCCAGAACAAGAAATGTGCTTGAACGGACACTAAATAACTCGCCCAGCTACAGCACTAAGGACAGATTTAGCTGGATATAAATTTGAGGCCTAGTATTTAGGCGCTGGGTGACAGGTATGGGTTTAGTGACAGAATTAGACTTGGAAATGCACAGTAGCGGGTGTGTGAAGTTATTCTGAATGTCCCTATGTGCACCTTCAATATGATCTACCCTTTTAGGGATAGATTTCAAATAGCTCTGATATAGCAGAAACCACTAAATTATGAAATTGCTAAATTGGGAATTGTATTTCAACCCAGAACAAGAAATGTGCTTGAACGGACACTAAATAACTCGCCCAGCTACAGCACTAACGACAGATTTAGCTGGATATGAATTTGAGGCCTAGTATTTAGGCGCTGGGTGACAGGTATGGGTTTAGTGACAGAATTAGACTTGGAAATGCACAGTAGCGGGTGTGTGAAGTTATTCTGAATGACCCTATGTGCACCTTGAATATTATATACCCTTTTAGGGATAGATTTCAAATAGCTCTGATACAGCAGAAACCACTAAATTTTTAAATTGCTAAATTGGGAATTGTATTTCAACCCAGAACAAAAAATGTGCTTTGACGGACACTAAATAACTTTCCCAGCCACAACAGGACAGCGGTAACGAGAGATTTAGCGGGATATAAATTTGAGGCCTAGTATTTAGGCGCTGGGTGACCGGTATGGATTTAGTGACAGAATTAGACTGGGATATGGCCAAAAAATAACCACACTATTGCTGGTTAAATGCACTTGGTGATGGGCGCAGCTTGCCCCTGATGTAGTATATGGCCAAAAAATGAACAGACTATTGCTGGTTAAATGCACTTGGTGTCACAGCTTGACCAACCACACTACTGAGGTTAAATGCACTTGGTGACGGGCGCAGCTTGCCCCGGATGTAGTATATGGCCAAAAAAATGAAACCAGACTATTGCTGGTTAAATGCACTTGGTGTGACAGCTTCACCCTGATGTAGGCTTTAGCCAAAAAACAACCACACCATTGAGGGTTAAATGCACTTGGTGACAGGCGCAGCTTGCCCCTGATTTTGTATATGGCCAAAAAATGAACAGACTATTGCTGGTTAAATGGGGGACTTGTGTGACAGCTTGACCCTGAGTAGGCTTTATCCAAAGAACAAACGCACCATGAGGGTAAAAATTGCACTTGGACGGCGCAGCTTGCCCCTGATGTTAAGTATATGGCCAAAAAATAAACAGACTATTGCTGTTAAATGCAACTTAGGTGTGACAGCATTCACCCTGATGGTTGGCTTTTAGCTCCAAAAAACAACCACACCATTGAGGGTTAAATGCACTTGGTCGCAGCTTGTGCTGGCGCACCACAAGACACAAAATGGCCGCCGATCACCCCAGAAAAATGTGACTGACAAACGGTCTGGGCAGCCTAAAAACAGTGAGCAATTGAGGATCAGCAGCTCAATGATCCACAGCTGCAGATCGATCAGTTAATCAAGTCCTTTGGAGGAGTTAATCTGCCTAATCTCGCCCTACTGTCGCAGCCGCAACCTCTCCCTACGCTAATCAGAGCAGAGTGACGGGCGGCGCTATGTGACTCCAGCTTAAATAGAGGCTGGGTCACATGGTGCTCTGGCCAATCACAGCCATGCCAATAGTAGGCATGGCTGTGATGGCCTCTTGGGGCAAGTAGTATGACGCTTGTTGATTGGCTGCTTTGCAGCCTTTCAAAAAGCGCCAAGAAAGCGTCACAAAAGCGCGAAGAAAGCGACGAACACCGAACCCGAACCCGGACTTTTACGAAAATGTCCGGGTTCGGGTCCGTGTCACGGACACCCCAAAATTCGGTACGAACCCGAACCCGAACAAAATTCGGTACGAACCCGAACTATACACACCCGCTACTACTCATAAGTAGGGATGAGCGAACTCGAACTGTATAGTTCGGGTTCGTACCGAATTTTGGGGTGTCCGTGACACGGACCCGAACCCGGACATTTTCGTAAAAGTCCGGGTTCGGGTTCGGTGTTCGTCGCTTTCTTCGCGCTTTTGTGACGCTTTCTTGGCGCTTTTTGAAAGGCTGCAAAGCAGCCAATCAACAAGCGTCATACTACTTGCCCCAAGAGGCCATCACAGCCATGCCTACTATTGGCATGGCTGTGATTGGCCAGAGCACCATGTGACCCAGCCTCTATTTAAGCTGGAGTCACATAGCGCCGCCCGTCACTCTGCTCTGATTAGCGTAGGGAGAGGTTGCGGCTGCGACAGTAGGGCGAGATTAGGCAGATTAACTCCTCCAAAGGACTTGATTAACTGATCGATCTGCAGCTGTGGATCATTGAGCTGCTGATCCTCAATTGCTCACTGTTTTTAGGCTGCCCAGACCGTTTGTCAGTCACATTTTTCTGGGGTGATCGGCGGCCATTTTGTGTCTTGTGGTGCGCCAGCACAAGCTGCGACCAAGTGCATTTAACCCTCAATGGTGTGGTTGTTTTTTGGCTAAAGCCTACATCAGGGTGAAGCTGTCACACCAAGTGCATTTAACCAGCAATAGTCTGTTTATTTTTTGGCCATATACTACATCAGGGGCAAGCTGCGCCTGTCACCAAGTGCATTTAACCCTCAATGGTGCGTTTGTTTTTTGGCTAAAGCCTACATCAGGGTGAAGCTGTCACACCAAGTGCATTTAACCAGCAATAGTCTGTTTATTTTTTGGCCATATACTACATCAGGGGCAAGCTGCGCCCGTCACCAAGTGCATTTAACCCTCAGTAGTGTGGTTGGTCAAGCTATCACACCAAGTGCATTTAACCAGCAATAGTCTGTTCATTTTTTGGCCATATACTAAATCAGGGGCAAGCTGCGCCCGTCACCAAGTGCATTTAACCAGCAATAGTCTGTTCATTTTTTGGCCATATACTACATCAGGGGCAAGCTGCGCCCGTCACCAAGTGCATTTAACCCTCAGTAGTGTGGTTGGTCAAGCTGTGACACCAAGTGCATTTAACCAGCAATAGTCTGTTCATTTTTTGGCCATATACTACATCAGGGGCAAGCTGCGCCCATCACCAAGTGCATTTAACCAGCAATAGTGTGGTTATTTTTTGGCCATATCCCAGTCTAATTCTGTCACTAAATCCATACCGGTCACCCAGCGCCTAAATACTAGGCCTCAAATTTATATCCTGCTAAATCTCTCGTTACCGCTGTCCTGTTGTGGCTGGGAAAGTTATTTAGTGTCCGTCAAAG